>NW_027150978.1:96170-696170 GCF_018691715.1 Phytophthora cinnamomi | reverse complement strand
GCACCACCGCTCGACATCAAAAATGCACGTCAAGCTACAGTTGTGACACTAAACCTATCGAGGGAGTGATGACCTCGAGCGCCCATTTGTTCCATCTAGTGTTGTAGCCCACAACTTAAAGGGACCCAAGTGTAGTACCAACCAAGAAATCAACTTGAATTCGGGACCAAAGGTCCCACCTATACTTCAGACGTCGGGATGACGTGAGCAATCCACACTGAACCACACCAGTCGGCAAGACAACACTGATGCGACACATGTACTGCACAGTGGACTTCGCTTAGTCATAAAAAAATACTTTCACAAGCACCCTTACCATGTGCCCAATGTCCCTGGACGAAGGTGACTGGCTGTTTTCAATGAGGCACCAAGGTCGAACAAATCCGGTAGACGAACACATTGACTGCTCGTCTATTAGGCATGTGTAGGAAATAACATCCCCCAAATGTACTTCGGAAAGATACAGCTCTGAACGCGAGAGCTGAGCTGTTCCGACCGTAAGTGCCATAAGCACCAGACTTGGTCGACGGACCCAACAGCTCTATGTGTAGTGAGGAGACTACCAACACGGCGCGTCTTCGGGTTGTACCGACTAAACCGCAACAAATTCAACCAACACGTATCGAGCCAACAGAATGAGACAACTGAGCAACGGCTCACCCATCAACAAAACAGAAAATACCATAATTCTAGAAAATAGAATAATCATATATTCTCTAGATATAGTTCTAAAGTGGAAATATAATAGAGCTTCTAATTCATTAACAATTTTCAGAAGTTACACTCTTCTGATTCTTCCTACGAACAGACCGTACATGAACACAGCGAGCAGACCGACCACGTACAGGCCAGGCCGGACGGGAGCTCGGCAAGCAAGGAATGCACTCTGACGGGCTGACCTTGCGCAGCTTCGTCCCTCACGTGTGCGGACGATTACAATGCCAATTGTTTATACAGTACCCCGTGCCAAAACCAGGTGTGTTGAGCACGTTGACTCGATACGCAGTTCACTTACCAACTTGCACAGTGTAACTTCAACACGCTTCACCGCCACAACTTGCAATGGCAACCATTAGTACATGCAATTGCTTTGACAATGCACACCCACCCATAGGGCACGACAGTGGGGGAGGCTCTCATGGCCCAAGGCCCACTCGCTCTGCACGAGCTCATTTCCACACGCATGCAGGCCGCGCTCGGACAACCGCTCCCGCAGATGGAGGTGCGGTTACACACCGTCTCCATCTCCGCCGACGTCGTCGTCAAGGACGAGACCAACCTCAAGACCGAGCTGCCCACGCTCACCAACACCGTCAAGATGGCGGCCATCCGCATGAACGCCAAGAAGCACATCGTGACGAAAGACATCCTCCGCAACGTGAGCGGCGTGCTGGAGCCCGGCACCATGACGCTCGTGCTGGGCCAGCCCGGCTCCGGCAAGTCCTCACTGCTCAAGATGCTGGGCGGCAGACTGTCCACTGACAATCGCGCGCTGCGCGTGGACGGTGAGGTGACGTAAAACGGCATTGCGCAAGGCGAGCTGCGCGCGCGACTGCCGCAGTTCGTGTCCTTCGTGGACCAGCACGACAAACACTTGCCGACGCTCACCGTCAAGGAGACGCTCGAGTTCGCCAACGCGTGCACGGGCGGCAAGCTGCCCAAGCACGAGGAGAAGTTGTTCTCGCGCGGCACGCCCGAGCAGAACCAACAGGCTCTCGACGTACTCCGAGCCACGTACCAGCACTACCCGGACGTGGTGATCCGGCAACTCGGTTTAGAAGCCTGTCAGAACACCATCCTGGGCGATGCCATGCTGCGCGGCGTGTCGGGCGGCGAGCGCAAGCGCGTGACGACCGGCGAGATGGCGTTCGGTAACAAGTTCGTGCTGCTCATGGACGAGATCAGTACGGGCCTCGACAGCGCCGCGACGTTCGACATCATCTCGACGCAGCGCAGCCTGGCCAAGGCGTTGCGCAAAACGGTGGTCATCTCGCTGCTGCAGCCGTCCCCGGAGGTGTTCGCTCTGTTTGACGACGTGATTCTGCTCAACGACGGGTACGTGATGTACCATGGTCCTCGGTCGGAGGCACTGGGGTACTTCGAGCGTTTGGGCTTCCGCTGTCCTGCCACCCGCGACGTGGCCGATTTCCTACTGGATTTGGGCGCGAACAAGCAGCGGCAGTACGAAGTGGGGGCATGCCCCGCCAGTGCGCGCGGGTTCGCCCACGCGTTTGAGTCCTCATCTGTCCGAGACGACATGACGGCTGCATTGAACACGCCGCTGGATCGGTCACTACTGTCTGACACCTCCAAGTTCATGGAGGTTCGACCCGAGTTCCACCAAAACTTCTGGGACGGCACGCTCACGTTGATACGGCGTCAAATGACAGTCACTTTGCGCAATACGGCGTTGCTGAAGAGCCGATTTTTGATGTCTGTGGTGCTGGGTCTGTTGAACGGCAGCACTTTTTTTCAGTTCGATGAAGCGGACACCCAAGTGGTTATCGGCATGGTGTACGTGGCAATTAATTTCGTGACGGTCGGTCAGTCGGCTCAAATGCCGACATTCATGAACCTTCGTGATATGTTCAACAAGCAACGCGGAGCGAACTTCTTCCGCACTTCGTCCTTTGTTTTGGCCACATCCGTGAGCCAAATTCCGCTGGCTTTCATGGAAACGATGCTTTTTGGCTCCATCATCTACTGGATGTGCGGGTTTGTATCGACAGCTGCAGGCTTCCTTTTGTTCGAGCTGGTCTTGTTTCTGACGAGTATGATGTTTGCGGCTTGGTTCTTCTTCCTCGCGGTCGTGCCACCAGACATGAACGTGGCGGGGCCACTCAGCCAACTGTCGGTGCTGTTTTCTCGACGTTGTTCTGTGGCTTTGTGATCACAAGAAGGCAGTTGCCCGGCTATTTGATTTGAATGTACTGGATCAGTCCTCAGCTTGGAGTCTTCGAGCATCGACAGTGAACCAGTACACGGATTCTCGCTTCGATGTCTGTGTGTATGAAGGCGTTGACTACTGCGAGAAGTCTGGCACGACGATGAGCGAGTACTCCTTGAACTCGTTTGATGTTCCAACGCGGCGAATGTGGCTGTGGCTGGGAATCGCTTATTTGACCGGCATGTACATTGTCTTCATGACAGTTGCTTGGGCCGTCCTGGAATTCCATCGTACCGAAGAACCCACGACTTTTTAGTTAAATGTGCCCAGCAACGAACGCAGTTCGCCGGCGTCAATGGACTATACTGCCATATCCACGGCAACACCAGCCATAGCGGCGAAGTTATCCGATAGCGATATTTCAATCCCAATGACCCAGCCAGCCGAGGGAAACTTCATTCCTGTCACACTGGCATTCCGGGACTTGTGGTACTCAGTGCCAGACCCAACGCACCCCAAACCCACCATCGACCTGCTCAACGGTGTCAGCGGCTTCGCGCTGCCCGGCACTATCACCGCACTCATGGGGTCCTCCGGAGCAGGCAAGACCACGCTCATGGACGTCATTGCAGGACGCAAGACTGGAGGTGAAATTCGTGGCGACATCATGCTCAATGGACACCCGGCCACCGATCTTGCTATCCGGCGCGCTACGGGATACTGCGAGCAGATGGACATCCACTCGGACGCGTCTACATTCCGTGAGGCGTTGACATTTAGTGCGTTCCTACGCCAAGGTGCTGATATCCCTGACAGCCAGAAGTACGACTTCGTTAACGAGTGCCTGAAGCTGCTGGACTTGCACCCGATCGCCGACCAGATCATCCGCGGCAGCTCCACGGAGCAGATGAAGCGCCTGACGATCGGAGTGGA
This sequence comes from Phytophthora cinnamomi, assembly GCF_018691715.1. NCBI lineage: Eukaryota > Oomycota > Peronosporomycetes > Peronosporales > Peronosporaceae > Phytophthora > Phytophthora cinnamomi. The sequence goes on along the minus strand of NW_027150978.1, from coordinate 692,350 downwards.
GCTGGCGGCGCAACCCAGCGTATTGTTCCTGGATGAGCCGACGAGTGGTCTCGACGCTCGATCGGCCAAGCTCATCATGGACGGCGTGCGTAAGGTGGCGGACACGGGTCGCACCATCGTGTACACGATCCACCAGCCGTCGGCGATGGTGTTCGAAGTGTTCGACAGTCTCTTGCTGCTGAAGCGCGGTGGTGAGATGGTGTTCTTTGGGGATCTGGGTGAGAAGGCGGTGAACCTGATCAAGTACTTCGAGTCGATTGACGGTGTGGCGAAACTCGAGAAGGACTATAACCCGGCGACGTGGATGCTGGAGGTTATCGGCGCGGGTGTAGGCAACGAAAACGGGTCGAAGACGGATTTCGTGTCACGGGTAAAGTCGAGCGAACAGTACCGCCAGCTTGAATCGAACTTGGACCGGGAGGGTGTCACACGGCCTTCGCCTTCGTTGCCTCCTTTGGAGTTCAAGCGCAAGCGCGCCGCGAGTAATTGGGTGCAGGCGACGTTCTTGACGAAGCGCTGGTTCAATTTGTACTGGCGGACACCGTCATTCAACCTGACTCGTATCGTTGTGTCGATGGTCCTCGCGATCTCGCTTGGAGTGTCTTACTTGGATACGGAGTACGTCTCGTACCAAGGGGTGAACTCTGGTATGGGTATGGTCTACATGGCGGCAGTGAACATGACGATTATCACTTTTAACAGCTCGCTCCCAATTACGTGCAAGGAGCAGACAGCGTTCTACCGCGAGCGAGCTTCTGAATCATACAACGCGTTTTGGTACTTCGTTGGTGCTACACTCGTCGAAATTCCGTACTGCTTTGGGACGACGCTGCTGTTCATGGCGATATTCTACCCAATGACCGATTTCACGGGTGTACCTGCTTTCTTTACGTTCTGGCTCAGTTTGTCGCTCATTGTCCTGCTGATGTCCTACTTCGGGCAATTTCTAGCTTTCTTGTTGCCAAGCCTCGAGGTCGCGTCAGTCTTCATGGTGATTGTCAATATCGTTTGCACCCTATTCACCGGTTTTAATCCCCCTGCGATCGCTATTCCCAGCGGCTACAAGTGGATCTACCTCATCGTTCCAAACAAGTACGCATTTGCAAGTTTGGCCGCCATTGTGTTTGGTGATTGTCCAAGCGATGGGGATGACAGTGAACGTGGTTGCCGGTCTATGACTGGGACCCCTCCAAGCTTGCCTCAAGGGATCACTTTGAAGGATTATCTGGAAATAATGTTCCTGATCAAGCACAGTGACATTTGGAGAAACGTTGGGTCCTTCTTCTGTGGATTGCCGTGCTTCGGTTGCTCTCGCTGCTGGCATTGAGGTACGTGAACCACCCGACAAAGTAAAATCTCTGAGCGATAAAAATATTGGAATGTGATGTTTGATTTTGTTTTTTCAATACTGGGCTCACCATTGTGTACCAGCACAGCGGTTTTTGAAATGAACCACTTTTTTTCTAGCATCTGTCACAAGCCAGACTTATAATCACGACACACCACGGCTTTGCACTAGGCCTGCCTAGCCAACAGAATTGTAGACAGCTTCGTTTTAGTTGAGGACGCCGTTCTTAGCTCTCAGCTTGCACTCAGGCCAACTCGCTACCCGAGTTTTCAGCACCCACCACGGGGGCTGCCTCGCAATGAATCACTGCGAGACTCGTTGCAAGGTATGCCGTCGACGATCTAAGAACGGAAGGTTTGAAAAGCGAAGAAATTAGCTTGACGAATTCGTGGTGTGATATTACGGGTATATGCGCACGTTTCTCGTTCTCAAATGTTGGCCGTATTGAGCAAGACAACGCCGAGGGCAGACCTTGTCCCCCTTCTTCAATAGCGTAGACAGATTCTGGGCATCCAGAAATCCGCCAAGAGCGATAATCACCTGCCACACACAGATGGAAGAATGAGTATACCCAGTATCATAACCACCAGTTGCTGTCGGCAACAGTGCCCAAGATAATTCGTTAGTAATCCGCACCAGGATAAAATGTATGGTGGCCATCTTACTGCTGCGTGTGTGTGTGTGTGTGGAGGGGGGGATTCGTAATACGGCAGTAAGATCCAATGCGAATGGGCGACGTTACTAAAACGCTTACATTGTTAGAACCCCACTTCGCAACTTCCCCACTTCGTGATCATGTGTTTGTACTGCGCTATTTGTTTGCAATCTGTCTTCTAAGTACCGTGATCAAGAATGTGTCATGCCTTACCCTCTTGATCCAAGCCAGTACCTCTGCCGACTCCCGCAGCGTGAACAAGGCAACCTCGGCAAGACGGTTGAGGCCCAATGACGACGAAGATGCCGAGAGGGCTTACACACCTGGCACGTGCAAGCTCCTGAACGAGGCGTTGCCACACAAACCGATGCGAAGACCCGAAGCTTGAGGGCGCAATGGTGGGCGCCCGTCGAACACTTGAGAGGAAGATTGGAAGTTGAAAAGTGATTGATTGAATTGTTAGTTTGGCGTCGGCTCATTGCCGCCGCACCACCAGTAGTTCTTGGCGACGTGGACACGCAAACAAGTATCCAGGTCCCATCCTAAAGTCTATCAATCTCAGATCCTAATTCTATCCTGATCTACCAATGAGAATCTACTAATCCAAAACGTAGCTTGATCCAAATATGCGACTCGCGTCCCATAATCAAAAGTTCGGCTCGAAAACTTGATTCTTGCACATCTCAAGGATTTTTAGCCAATGAGGTCGCATGAAGCTCCATGTTTATGCGTCCCATAATCATGATTATTCTTGATATTGACCAGTAGGATAGCATGTAACGAATATAAACCATGTAATCTTTTATTACGCTGTACAGCGTAAACAGAAAGGTATGCATTAGCAATTGACGTGGGAGTCTCTTCCATCTCATTGGCAGACGGACGTCCACGTCACAGGCGTGGCTGAAGTCTGGAGATACTCCGGAGGAGGTTTTCAACATCCTGCTTCTTCAAGAGACGAAAATTAAACCGTTCAAACTGGAAGATAACTCGAGGTTCCTGCCGTGGTTTAAGTACACCGAAATGTACCACAGGACATCGGCAGAGGGCGATTTGCAAACGTATAACTTCCTGCGGAGCAGGTACGCCACTTCGGAATTCGAACTGGCACCACTCTTCCAATCACTCAAGCAGATGCCGGGTATGGATGCGCTTGGAGAAAACCTGCAGAGTTTCTTGTTCCTGAGTTGGATGAAAAAAGGCTTCAAACCCAAGTTTGTCCAGAGCCAGTTGTCACTTCCGTTGCAGACAACCATTTTCGAGTTGCCGAAGGATCACGTCCTTTACAGAGCCCTGGAAGAGTATACGATATTCTACACGGCACGGCGGGGTGGAGAGCAAGTGCTAAAGACTGTGCGAGGTTTGTTTGCCGACAACAAGCCTTACGAAGCCCTTACTACCGCGATGAAAGTTTAGAAGTTAACCGACGTGCATCAGTGTCGAAAATCCCAGTAGCTTCCCCATATAACATGCCTAAACCGTTCAAAAACACCCTCGACATGCTTTCTGGTACTACAATATCTTCTTTTCCTCTTAACACACACTTTGCCACTATAACAAGTGGGACTCAATTGGCTTACCGTAATAATCGGGTCCAGTGCGACAAACGGTTTGAATGCGACACCGGCAGACGTATGGGTGACAACCCCTTCCCTCCTAAAAAAATATTAAGAAAAAAGACTTGGAAAAAAACTTGCGTTTAACGTCTATTGATCGTTATCTTCCTCCTCGTCAGTGATGGTCATCTCTGGCAGTGGTTTTAGAGGCCTCAGCACGCTGTACACGAGCATAATCAGCAAAATGTAAAAAAACGAGTATCGAGCATGACTTCCGAGAGACCGTACCTTCAGCTTCGTCTTGTTATTGTTCTTTGGCCTCTTCTTCATTTCTTTTGTGACTGCGATGGCGCGAGGGAGGTACCGCAACCGACGGACGTCATCCGAGCGAACTCTTGAAAAACCTTACGAGGTTTTTTGCTTCACTTGATTATGACTGAGAAACTGTGTCGCACTGGGCCCGATTATTACGGTAGCATGTTCTACAGTTTCGTTGTTCAGTTGTTGTTGTTGCCGCAGCAATTTACACTGCATGAGCCTCCGCGACTCAGTCAATTGAGATCGGCGATTGTGTCTGTAACGGGGTTACACGGGAGGTTACCCTTTTGGTGTAGCTTACCCCTGGATGAAGTACGGCCGCGGGCCAACCATTAGGAATGAACTAGAGCTAATTACAGCTGATAGTGAAGTGCAGATACTTCCACCTTAGGCGGCGAAGCCGCAGTAAAGAAATCAGTACAGTTTGCCTTTTGCAAGGAAGTCTTTGTGACTTGTTCTGAGCGGGTCCTCGGATAGGACCCTGCTGGACTCTCGGAGTCGTTAAACCTTCCTCTGTGCAAGGAGCTACGGCAGACCCGCTGTACTTGGTAGCACTTGTAGTCAATCCCTCACCCGAGTCTGCCAAACTGTACCTCTGTGAGGATGGAACAAGCTGCGTTCGCGAACCTGGCCCCAGGTCAACAGGAGGCGCTTAAAAAGCTGGTGTCCCTGTTGGGACCGGAGGGCGTAGCGCACCTAGCCTCGCAAGGCCCGGACGCGATTAACGCGCGTCTGGAGGCGTTCTCAAGTTATGAGAATGCTCTGCTGGAGCACATCCAGCAACGGATGAGCGCGACGACACCTACGATCGTGTCGTCCGCGCCGCAGAGCGGGTCTTTTAGACCCAAACCACTCATGTAACGGGGTTACACACACAAGTGACAACAGTCACTTGTGCATGACAACGGTCACTTATGGATTAACAGATAAATATCTGTTAAAGGTTTTAGATACTTCCACACATTGGTGTAAGGCACACCAATGGATACATTGAAGTGGGCCACCACAATGAGTGGTCCACACCTACCCAAAGATCCTATTGGTAGAAAGCAGCATCTTTCTACCAATTAGTATCGTGCATATTGGCGGGGCTCTGACAGCCAGCCGCTGTCAACCCTTTCATAGATGATAAACAGTTTTAGCAGATTTAGGAGGAAGATCAATTCACAAACAATACAGTTCTCATTTTACCTTAAACTAGCTACTTGGTGTTTTATTTGATTTATATTATACTTGTGGACTCAAGTATAATTAACTCAAGTTATTAATAAACTCCTACGCTTCCACATACACGTGGCGCGACGTGTAAGGTAAAGTAGTGAGCCAAAGTAGGCCCACTACACCTGGTAGCACTTTGTAGTTCGTCCAACGACCGACTACGTGACGTTCGTACGAGAAGTACGAACGCGGAGCCGAGAACCCATGAACACGGAGGTGCCCATGGAGAGCTCAAACACGCCTGCAACGCATGTTGCACGCGCCGACTGCCCCCACCTGTCAGATCCAGAGTGGGAGGCCCTCCAACGACTGTCAACAGTCATTGGGGAGGCGGCGATAGCTACGATGCTGCGTACTTGTCACCGACGGAGCAACATGGTATTGCTCTGGGGTTCATAATGAAGGAGCAGCGCGATGCTGCTTCCTCAGCGACGGCGTCGTCAGGAACGACACCGCGCGCTCAACCATTAAAGTTGAGCGTAAGCAATTACGTGGGAAGAGAGGGAGAGCCTCTCCTCCGATGGCTTGTCGAGCTCGACACAGCCTTAGCGGCTCGACGTATCGTCGACCCGCTGTCGAAGATCGCATTCGCCATGTTCTGTCTTGGCGGACGCAAGGAGTTAGGCGTACGGACGCCGACTCTCTGATCCTACGTGCTTTAGCACGTACGATATATTCAAAGAGGAGCTTAGACAAGCGTTTGAGCCCCCGCAAAATGAGTTCCGGTCGAGGGCGGAGTTCCTCGACCTTCAGCAGGGTAAGCATGACGTCCATGCTTACGCGCAGCGTGCACGGTACTTGATCCCGAACATCGTGACCAACCCGATAGACGAGGCGACCAAGGTCGTCACGTTCATGAAGGGACTGAGAGATGGGCCTGTGAAGACCTATCTCTTCCGAGAGTACCCGAGTACTCTCGCAATGCAAGAAGAGTTAGCCTGCGGCAGGCTAAACTACATGCGAACGTGCCGAGGCCGCAACCGCGCCCGGTAGCGAGGACGGGAGGTCCAGAACCAATGGACCTCTCGAACGCGACAACTGCTGGTTACCAGCAGCAGGGAGGCGACGTGCGATGCTTCCGTTGCGGAAGGATCGGTCACTTTGCCAGAGAGTGCACAGCTCCCATGCCCCCTGGAGGTGGCCGTCGTGGCGATGCCGGGTATCGCCGCGGACCAACAAAAAACGTGAATATCCAGTAGGCGCGGGGCGCCCAACTGGTAATGCAGTCGCGCGTGCCGACATCGGGCACGCGACACTGAGGACTGCAGCCCCCAGTGAGACCAGCTCTCACTGCAAGAAACAAGATGACAGGGCGAACCTAGTCATCTTGAAGGTAACGTCGAAGAGAGCGAGTGACTCTCTTCGCGCTCTGGTAGATTTGGGCGCGTCGAACAACTTTGTTCGACTGCGGAGCTTACCGAGTCTTGACTTCGAGGAGGTAAAGGTACCTCGAAGTCTTCTGGAAGTGCGCCTTGCAACAGGTGCCATCGTGAAGACCGAGAAGCGCGTCGTGAACGTGCGCTTCTCGTACAAACAACGAGTGTTTGTCGAACACTTTATCGTCCTGGGCCTGGACGGTAAGTTTGACGTGGTAATGGGCATGCCGTGGCTGGCACGGCATGATCCGGTAATAGCCTGGTAGAAGCGCACGTTCGTGCGCTTCGGTCGCGACTGCGGAACAGAGAGCGATGGCCCTGTTACCGCAGCGCACGCACCAACAGGTGCGCGCGACTCGCCAGTCGAGACAGCACTTAATGCCGCTGTCCCGGAGTGCCCAAGGGGTGCGCGAGGGCGCGCACAAGTGAAACCCACGTCGGCAATGCTGCCGACGTCGGAAGAAAAAGATGTGCTGGTTCCAGGAACCAACACCCACGTTCAAGCGTGTAAGGGACGGTCCCTGACCCGAAGAGGTCAGGTCGACAACGACGCGTCGGCTCCGGGAGCCGACGCACCCTCGGTCATGAGGGACTCCGCCAATGAATGGCGTCGAGGTGACGAAAGCGTGTCAACTCCGGGAGTTGACGCTGCAAACAGTGCGGACGGTTGCAATCCAACCGCACTGACGCAATTTGCATGCTGTCGTGCAGCCGGGCTGCACGAAGGAAAATGCGGTCAAGCAGGGCTTGATACCGCGCGCCCGCGGACAGGGTCCGTCGACGAACAACTGACCACGGCCGGGCCTGGACCAGAAGAACAACTGTGCGGAGCCGGGCTCCGCACAATAAGAAGACGGCGCAAGCGGAGAACGCTGCGCAAGTCTCGGTCCGGGACCCAACAAGAAAAGTCTGTTGGGCAGACTGAGGCGGTGACGCCGGATGTCGAGACGCTAAGCGTCTTGACGCGCACCGATACTGGATTCCAGTATCGTGGAACTCGCTAACCCTCCGACGACGGCGTCGGAGTTGGCTTCGTTTCCAGCCATGAGCTGGAAGCGCTTCACACGCGACTTGCACGATGGACGCATCGAGCAGGTCTGTGTTCTTTCGAACAGCGACAGAACGGAGAGCGAGAGCGAGGAGCTGAGGCAGCTCTTCATGGGAAGCACCACTGAGAGTGAAGACACTCTCGGTGCGAAGACGAAGCGAGAGCGCTTCGAGGAACAAGGTTGGGACTCGCTGAAGTCGAGTCCCTATTACGAATTATTGAGGGAGTACAAAGACGTACTCCCGGAAGACATTCCTGCGGAGCTTCCGCAGGATAAGGGCATTCAGCACGAGATTGATCTCGTGCCGGGCACAAAGTACTATGTCACGCGGCAGTGGCCACTGCCGCGAGAGCAAGTCAAGGCGATCGACGACTTCTTTGAAAGTCGTCGCAAAGCTGGACAAGTGCGGGAATCGAAGTCCCCGCACAGTGCTCCGACGTTCTGTGTCAAAAATCCACAGGGCGGATGACGCATCGTTCATGCCTACAACAAGCTGAACGATGCGACGGTACCGGCGTAGACGCCGATACCGCGAAAAGATGTTATCATCGATTCGATGGCCGGGAGCACCGTTTACAGTGCTCTCGACTTGCGAGATGGATTCTATCAAATCCTAATGCATGAGTGCGATATCCCTCTCACGGCAGTGAGCACGCCAAGCGGCATGCTCTGGGAATGGCTAGTAATGCCACAGGGGCTTAAGAACGCCCCTGCGACTTTCGACAGGCGCGTGACGCACTTGTTGCGCTCGGTCGCGACTTCGCTCCGAGCTACTTCGATGATGTATTCATCCACAGCCGTGCTGTGGACGGGAAGACCGACGTAGAGATGCACAGGGTGCATCTCGAGGATTGAGGATTATGCGGGCAAGATCCGCCCGCTGTCACAACTTCTCAAGAAAGAAGCTGTGTGGAATTGGACACCCGATTGCCAAAAGGCATTCGAAGCAGTCAAGCGGGGCTTGACTGAGGCACCGATCTTGGCAGTGGCTGACCAAGATTGCCCATTTCACGTAGTGTGTGACGCATCCGATTTCGCGATCGGATGCGCGTTGATGCAGCACGATCATGAGGGCCGTGATCGTGTCGTCTACTACCAATCGCGTCAGCCGAAGCCAGCTGAGCGCAACTATCCGGTGCATGACAAGGAACTCCTTGCCATGAAATACGCACTCGCAAAGTTCCGAGTGTGTTTGCTCGGAAGTAGACCGTTTGTGGTCTACACCGACCATGCATCACTGCGCACTGCAGTGACGTCACCACACATATCACAAAGAATGGCGAGATGGCTCTCATTCTTTGCGGAGTATAACTTCCGGGTCGAATACAAGCCCGGAAAACTGAATGTGGTGGCCGACACGTTATCACGTCGGCCAGACTACGCGGAAGCTGCTGACGTCAATGCCATTGACGTCATGCGATCGAGCAAACCCACATCGTCCCTGTTGGATGATGTGAAGGCCGCGTACGCGCACGACGCGGACGCGAAGCTCTTGCTGGCCTATGGCACAGCGCCTTCTGACAAGGCTCGTCAGAAGTTGCCCAAGCACTTTCGTGCGCGTGGACACCGATATCGGGTGCACGACGGACTGCTTCTTTATAATGCAGTCGACGACATCGCGGACCGCGTTGTCGTGCCGAATGACCATGATCTGCGACTCAGGATCATGTACGAGTATCACGATGCCCCGTCTGCGGGACATCTCGGACGTGAGAAGACATACGTCCTTCTCACGCGTGACTTCTACTGGCACCACCAGTACAAGTGGGTGCGCAAGTACGTCCGTGCTTGCGCGGTGTGCCAACGCATAAAGCCTGCGCCGTTTGCGCAGGCTCCATTGCAATCACCACCGACTCCGTCGGAGTGTTGGGAGTCCATGTCATTGGACTTCATCTTTGGTCTTCCCCCGGACAGCGGAGGGAATACCGGTGTTGTGGTCTTCGTCGACCGCTTCAGCAAGATGGTACATCTTGCTGCGGTGACGGCAGAAGTGACTGCGAAGCAGACGGCCCGTCTGTTCGTCGACATGGTGTTCAAACACCATGGCATGCCGACCGACATCGTGTCGGACAGAGACCCGCGCTTCACAGTGCACCTGTGGCAAGAAGTGTTTACTCTTCTTGGGAGCCAGCTTTCAATGTCGACTGTGGACCATCCGCAGACGGACGGCCAAACCGAGCGCGTGAACCGCGTGCTCGTCGACATTCTGAAGAGCGACGCTCACTCGTTCCAATACTGGAGCGAGTGTTTATCGATGGTAGAGTTTTGCCATCAATAACTCAGTGCATGCCTCGACCAGGCATACACCGTTTTATGTGAATGCCATGCGGCATCCATGTCTGCCGAGTTTACTCGGAGTGATGGCTCCCACTTTAAGTGGGGGGATCTACGACTGCAATACAGCAGTCGCAGAAAACCACTGACACTTGCACAGTGTCAGCTGCAACAACGAACAAAACGCATGAGTCTGGGCAGGGCGCAGACTCCTCCAACAACAAGGTCAAAGACCACGGGTCTGCGCAGGGCACAGACACCGCGAAGAAGCACGCAGAGGCCGGGCCTCTTGCGGAGAGCGAGCACAACGAGTTCAGCTCGGATGCGATTGACTTCATCAATAAAAGACAAGCCGTAAATTCGGTTTGTCCAGGACACGATTGCAGCTTCTGTTGATAAACAGAAGCTGAACGCTGATAATATTGGTAGGGGCAACACAAATGAAGTCAAAGTGGATTCATTGGTTTTGTTGTCTACTCAAAACCTGCCTAAACATGCAGTTTCGGATTTCGGAGCAAGTAAGCGTGCTCCGCGCTTCATCGGGCCGTTCACTGTGTTGGCACGGCAACGCATACACACTAGACATACCGTCTAGCATGCGGCTCCACCCGACATTTTATGTCGGGCGGTTAAAGCCATACCTCCAGCACGAGCCAAGTGGCTCGTCTGACCCGAAGAGACAGACTCGGCAGGGGAAACCCTCCTCTCCAGCGCGTAGTCGCCTGGAGCAGTTACTACAGTCGGGCCTACAGCCCGACCGGCACGTTCAAGGCGGTCTGGGACACCGCCACAGCCGGGACACGAAGGAACAGAGGGGCAACCGCCGCGCTCTGAAGGTACTCCACGACCGTCACTTGGTCGTGGAGCAACACGAGATGAAGGTCAACACGGCGTTGACCATCGGGGCGTGTTTCCATCACCTCCGCCACCGCTGCGAGACGCACGCGGAGAAATTCGCTGGATCGTCCAGCGAATTGTTGATCATAGGAAAAACAATCCGAGGTCCGGATTGTTTTCGCATTCGCTGGAGAGGTTTCCCTCCCCAACACGACACGTGGGAACCACGGAACGTCCTGATGGAAGACGTTCCGGACATGGTGAAGGAATACGAAGCCCAACACGCACTACCAGCAGGAAGGTAGTGCGAGCGCTGTAGTAATCTACAACGCCTGACGACTCGCGTGCTAGATAATTAGCACGGAGGTCATTGAAGCTTTCAGGTATACATATAATATACCTGTTGTGGTCGCGGTTGCTAATACGCACCGCCACCTGGACGAACAGTGCGCACGGCGCACGGACACCAGCCTCCACCACAACAGCGTGGAGTTGCTAATACTTGCCTCACTTCGAGAAGGACTCGAAGTGCTTTGGCGCTTGCTTACCCGATCACGGTAAGCAACAGAAATTCGCTTAGAGATGTCGACGCACAGACGCGGGCGACATCGAAGAATCGTACACAGACACTGTGTTGTCTGTCCCCGTGGTAGCGCGCACCTCGCGCTACCGCGCATGGTACTCAGCAACAGAGAGTTTACACTCTGTTGCAATGGTGGTCTTCAGCTTGGTCGTGCTCATTTCGGATGAGCACGGAAACCCCCAGCACAAACAATTGACGAGCAGTCAATATTAATTGACGTGTCGAGACCGACACGTCTAAGCTTAACGGGGGATGGTGTAACGGGGTTACACACACAAGTGACAACAGTCATTTGTGCATGACAACGGTCACAAGTGACAACTGTCACTTGTGCATGACATTTGTCACTTATGGATTAACAGATAAATATCTGTTAAAGGTTTTAGATACTTCCTCACATTGGGGTAAGACACACCAATGGATACATTGAAGTGGTCCACCACAATGAGTGGTCCACACCTACCCAAAGATCCTATTGGTAGAAAGCAGCATCTTTCTACCAATTAGTATCGTGCATATTGGCGGGGCTCTGACAGCCAGCCGCTGTCAACCCTTTCATCGATGATAAACAGTTTTAGCAGATTTAGGAGGAAGATCAATTCACAAACAATACAGTTCTCATTTTACCTTAAACTAGCTACTTGGTGTTTTATTTGATTTATATTATACTTGTGTACTCAAGTATAATTAACTCAAGTTATTAATAAACTCCTACGCTTCCTCATACACGTAGCGCGGCGTGTAAGGTAAAGTAGTGAGCCAAAGTAGGCCCACTACAGCTCATGTTGAGTGTCAAGACGTTTGAAGGTCTAGAGGTAGAAAATCTCTTACTCTAGATTCGAGAGATCGAGATGGCCATGGGCTCTGCCCTGCTTCAATCGGAGCACCAGCGCGTAGCGCTTGCCATCTCCAAGATCAGTTGACGAGCACGCGAGTGGGCGCTTACAAGCGAGTCGTCGGTGGACCAAGCCTTCCCGACATGGGATGAGTTCAAGCGACAGCTCTTGCGAGTGTTCTCGTCATCGAACCACGCGTACCACGTACGCTCCAAGTTTTTGCCCCCCCCCCCCAAGGGAAGAAGGATTTGGTGGACTACGTCCAAGAGCTGCGCACGCTCATTGCGGGTATGTTCCCTGAGCCTCTGCCGGAGTCGGTCACCGTCACGGTGTCCATGGATGGTCTTCGGACCGGAGTGGCTCGCCCGGAAGTCTTCCGCACCGCCCTACCTCGTTTGAGGTAGCCGTTGCCGTGGCATTGAATGCCGAGTACAACTTTAAGTCGTCTCGCATGGGCTGGAGCGCGGCACAGACGGGCATATCGGCTGGACCCGAGCCCATGGACCTCAGCTACGCTGAAGACGAAGAAGCAGAGCTTCGAGCTGCTGATCAGCGCCGTGGTATTCGCAGGTGCTTCACCTGCGGAAGCACCGACCACTTGAGGCCAGGTTGTCCGCTGCGCAAGCCGCAATATGCTCGCTCGAGCCGAAGCACCCCTTCGGACCGGATGTCTGGTTCGTCGCGGGGAAACGCCGACACCCAGTAAGCGCTGCTGGTGAAGAACTCAGTTCTATTGAGCCTCAGAGAAGTGGAGGTCAGCAGGGCTTAGCCCCGAAGAGAGCCGTACTCTCTAACACGGAAAGGAAATGCAAGCCGGGCTTGCTGGTCGTCCAAGCAACAGTGAAGTTTTTTGAAAAGCCGTAGACGGTCCTGATTGATTCGTGGGCGTCTGACAATTACGTCAGGCGCTCCACGGTTGATGGAAGTCAGCTGTATGCTGAGGCGCTGCGAGCGCGCACGCGTGACATTGTCACTGTCCGTCCAGCGACGGGCACTCATGTCACGGTGCCCACGGTCCCCATGGATTTGGGCGTGAAGTCCCTTGACTTTGACAGCTCGGATTGCTGTCTAGTCGTAGAATTGGATTCGAGGTATGACCTCATCCTTGGTATGGCGTGGCTAGAATGCCACGAGCCATGGATCGACTGGAGGTCGAAGACGTTAGGCGCTACGCGCTTCTCTCCGGGTGGAGCTTTGGTGAGTCATGAACCCACCTCTACTAGGACGCAGAAGCGCTTTTGCCCGAGCAATGGACCGAATCGGTCAACGTGATTGATATCGGAGTTTCCGAGTTGGTGGACACTGAGTGTGTCGAGAGTGAGCGTTCCGAGCGTGGCTCGGGCACTGAACCTGGAGCGGCACGACTTCTGCTGAGCGGTGATAGCCCGGAGGGCGAGGCACTGTTGCGTGCTACTGAAAGCACGGTCGGCACGATACCGAGGAGCCAGGGGCGATGCCCGGCCGAGGGATGTGGAGCGGCACTAATTCCGCTGAGCGGGAGCGCGCCTGAGGGCGGCGACTTGCTGCGTGCCAGCGTTAGCGCGGTCGGTATGATGCCGAGGAACTGTGGGGTGGCACATAATCCACTGAGTGGAGGCTGTGGATGGAGCAGCACTTCGCTGGGTGTCGGTCGAAACACCGGAGCTCTTCCAGGGCTGAATGAGGTGGCAACACCTGGCGCCGGTAGAGGCGCGAATTTGGAGGTCTCTTCGCGACGGACCACGTCGGCGAAGAGGAGGCAGTGGCGCCGTGCGCTGGCTGCGAGGAGCAAGGCGTCTGAACTCGCACGAGTCGGGAATGGTGTGTCGAGCGGCATGGCTCCACGCGAGAGCAAGCAGCTCTACACACTTGTGAATGGGATGACGGGCGAGGTCGAAGGGAACATCAGTCTCGACGCCCTGCCCGCGCTTGAGGCTCTCTTGGAGCAGGACGAGATGTCCTTGGCCGAGTTCAGTGAGGCCTTGAAGGCTGGTGAATTGGCCGAGGTGGTTGTGATACGGCCTGAAGAAGAATTAAACTCGTCATCGCTTCTTGATGAAGCTGTCCTCGAGGACACCAAGAAGGCGCTGAATGCGCGTAGCGGGTCCGCGATCCTGAAGGACCCTCCGGATCCCTTCTACCCGGTGGTAAAGGAGTACCAGCATGTGGTCTCCAAGGACCCGCCCTCGGGGCTCCCTCCCTATCGAGGTGTGCGTCACGGGATTGACCTTGTTCCCGGAACGAAATAGTGTGTGACGAGGCAGTGACCTTTACCGAAGGAGCAGTGTGACGTCATTGACGCGTTCTTCTGTGCGAAGCACGAGGCAGGCATGGTGCGCGAGAGCAAGTCTCCGCACTCCACGCCCACCTTTTGTGTCAGACAGCCGAATGGCAAGTGCCGCATCGTGCATGCTTTTAACAAGCTCAACGCTGCCACCATTCCGGTGCAGACGGATATCCCGAAATCATTTCCTCCAGAACAACACGGTGGGCTGCACGATGTACAGTGCGCTCGACTTGGTCGATGGATATTATCAACTGCTCATGCGAGCAAGTGACATTCCCTCTTACGGCTGTGAGTACTCCGAGCGCGATGCTCTAGGAGTAGTTGGTCATGCCCCAGGGGTTGTCGAACGCGCAACGCCTACGCTATAGCCTGCTTCATGCGCCTATTTTGGCTTCGCCAGACCCCGCTCGTCCGTTTAGTGTCGTCTGTGACGCTTCGGACTTCGCCATCGGCTGTGCCCTGCTTCACGCAGATGCCGAGGGGCGCGAGCGCGTGGTCGCGTTTGAGTCTCGCCAGCTTAAGGCTGCTGAGAAGAACTATCCAGTCCATGACAAAGAGCTACTTGCAATGAAGTATGCGCTCGTCAAGTTCAGGGTCCACCTGTTGGGCTCTCAGTCGTTCGTGGTCTACACGGATCACGCGTCGTTACGCACTGCGACTCAGTCGCCTCACTACTCGCAGAGAATGGTCAGATGGCTGTCCTTCTTTGCGGAATACAACTTCGAGGTGAAGTATAAGCCAGGCAAGCAGAATGTCCTCGCGGACGCGCTGTCGCGCAGACCGGACTATGAGCTCGCTCACGTCACGACGGTGACTTCGTCACTACCGGATCTAATCCGAGCGGCTTACGCCAAGGATGACACTTGTGTCGCTGATTGAAGGCTCTGGGACCAAGGCGTTTGAAAGCTCGGACATTGGGTTATCGGCGCGGCTGCGCGCGCGGTTAAATCGTTATACTCGCGATGGTGGCCTGTTGTTTTACAACACGGGCCCCGAGGACACGCCCCGCGTGGTCATCCCTCATGATGAGGACTTGAGGTATAGCATCCTCTATGAGGCGCATAATACCACTCTGGGTGGCCATCTTGGTAGCGAGAACACTTACAGCTCGGTGAGCACCCACTATTGGTGGCCAAGTGGACTAGCACTTACGTACGCACGTGTGAGACCTGTCAACGGGTGAAGCCATCGCCTCATGCGGCGGTGCCGCTAGCAAGCTTGCCGGTACCTTCTGAGTACTGGCGCTCCACGAGCATGGACTTCGTGTTCGGCCTGCCTGCCGACAAGGCGGGCAACACAGGCGTCGTGGTCTTCGTCGACCGGTTGAGCAAGATGGCTCATATCACGGCTGTGCCGGATACGATTGATGCTAAAGGCACAGCAACGCTGTTCTTGAACCGCGTGTTTCGGTAACACTGACGCCCTGAGTCGATTCTCTCGGACCGAGATCCCCGATTTACGGGACACTTCTGGAGCGCGGTCTTTGCAGTGCTTGGCACCAAGCTAGAAATGTCCACGGCGGACCATCCGCAGACTGACGGTCAGACGGAGCGCGTGAATCGCGTCGTGGAGGATATTCTCCGCAGCATTTGTGCTGACACGCCGAAGCCTTGGAGCGCTATGCTTCCACTCGTCGAGTTTGCGTTGAACAACGCTGTCCATGCATCCACCGACTCTACGCCGTTTTACGTTAACGGCCTGGCCCACACCCGTGTCCCTTTGACGCCACCACACTGTGGTTCCGGGCTTGATGGGGGAGAGATGGCCGACCTAGCCGATCGGCTTGCTGATGTCAGCCCGGCTGCTGTTCGTAAACAGGTTGATGAGTTCCTGTCAACACGTCTAAGTGTCTTACGGCACGTGCGTGACGCAATGGCTGAGAGCCAAGACAAACAAAAGGAAAACTCGGATGCCAGGGGCAGAGGAAATGCTGAAAGTTATGAGGTCGGGGGCCTGGTGTTGCTAAATGCAAAGAACCTACCTACACATGCAGTTTCGGCTGTCTTCACGACGACGAAGTTGCGTCCTCGCTTCATCGGACCATTCAAGGTCGTGGCCCAAGAAGATGCACATACCCCCGGGTTTTTACGTGGCTTGCTCAAGCGATATCACGATCCGAGCCAAGTTCGCGGAAGCGCAGGCTCCGACGAGGGCAGCGCCCGCTACTGGGGTGTCGGACGGGCTGGAGCCCCGCGTATCGTCGTCACCAGCAGCTCAATCTGGCCACGAAGACGGACGTTCTCAAAACAGAGTTCCGCGACCGAGCACTCCAGTCCGGCCTAGCGCTGGTCATGTGACCCCTCGAGGTCCCCAATTCGACGCTCCACATCGAGCAGGCCGTCATCGAACCGGGCGGACTGCAGTCCCGCCCAGTTCCGGAACGAGTGGGCCGAACGGCTATCGTAGTCCAGATTGGACAGGCGCTGGCGCAGCACGCGCGGATCCATTGGCGGCTCGTCCTCCTCCTGCGCTGCTCGACGAGCATGGGGAGCTTCACTACCAGGTGGAACGACTTCTGAAGCGTCGTCGTCACCGGGGTCATACCCAACATCTTGTGAAGTGGAGAGGGGGGCCTCCGTCCTGGGAGTATGAGGTACCCCTGCCCGGAAGCCGTTGACGCTTTTGACCGGGAGCACCCGCGCTGCTCAACGAGCTCGCGGTCGCCTCGCGCTTCCCGGCGCTAGACCGAGACGACGACATGTCAGAACGAGCGCTCGCGTGTGACGCGTGGGCTGAAGACAAGAGCGTAGATCTCGCCGTATTGCGCGGGGCATCTGGAACAGTAGGAGTGGCGCCTGGGACGCGAGGCCTTTGGCCTGAATGACGATTTTGACGGGCCTTCTTTTGCGCTCACATGAAGCGGAGGCGCCGTTCAAGATAAACATCTTGCTTCTTGAAGCTTGCTCGAAGAGCATCAATCGACGACAAGTGGCGGGCGGACTCGGCTCAGGCCTGGAACTTGCCATCATCCTCGACCTCGGTTTCACCTGGGAGGAGAACCACGGGGATCCGATCCACCTTCGGAACGGAGCGCTCGCGCAGCTGATCATCCAGTTGGGTGCAATACTCCGACGGAGCCGCTGTCTGTGGTGTCCAGTGACGTTGCCGCAGCGCAATGCGCGTATTGACCTCGGCCTCGGTCGGCTCTGGACGCCCGATCACGTAGGAACCCAGCAGGCCTTTGGCCATTTCGTTCGCGACCTCTGCGGGATCCTCCCGTCTCCTGGAGCCATAGCCTCGACGGGAACCAACGAGGGGTAAGGCCTCAGGGACGTGTGATCGCCGTGGCGCGTTGCGATCTTCCAATTCCCGGCCCTGGGCCAAGTCCAGCGGATTCGTAATGACGTTGGGATCAACCTGATCGTCGTTGTCATCGCCATACCTCGAGGGTAGAGGTGGCGCGCTGCGCACGGCGTCCATACGAGCGACAGCGCTAGCGACGCGATCTGTGACTGCTTGGATCGACGACCCTGGGTTCAGGAATGAATGTCTCGGCAGTGAGAGCTGGCGCGCCGAAGACTCCGGGCTGTGGGCGCTTTTTGGCGAACCGTCGCCGTCGTTCGACGAGTCGTAGTCGACCTCACCCTCTTCTTGCTCGCTGAGCTGGTCGTCACCCCACGCGACGTTTGCTCGCCGGTCAGGCTTGATCTTGGCTTGGACATCACTGTCGGTCCGTGCTTGCGGAGGTGCGCGGCACGATACTCGACTACGGAGAGCCTGTGGGGAGTGGTGGCCGCAGCGGGCCCGGATGCGCTGGGCGCAGACAAGGAGACAGGCTCGGTTGTGGAGCTTGGCTCTGGCGACGAAGCGCGTGTGCGCGGTGACTTGAGCTGACGGTCTGACGACCCGAGCACGGCTTGCATGCGTGAGCGCGTGGTGCAGCGAAAGCTATAATAAAGCTCAAGGAGCACGTTGGCCGCGATGCGAAGTGACCTCAATGGGAGGAACGCGAGTGAGGATTCGGCGTGTTCGCCGTTTTGATGGGAGAGAGTGTAACGAGGTTACACGAGAGGTTACCCTTTTGGTGTAGCTTACACAAGGGTTACCCCTGGATGACGTACGGCCACGGGCCAACCATTAGGAATGAACTAGAGCTAGTTATAACTGATAGTTAAGTGTAGATACTTCCACCTTAGGCGGCGAAGCCGCAGTAAAGAAATCAGTACAGTTTGCCTTTTGCAAGGAAGTCTTTGTGACTTGTTCTGGGCGGGTCCTCGGATAGGACCCTGCTGGACTCTCGGAGTCGATAAACCTTCCTCTGTGCAAGGAGCTACGGCGGCCCCACTGCAGTTTCGAATCAGCTTGCAAATCCGATCTCGCGTCTTCTTATTTCTACCACCCATAGCTGACCCACGCTTCTCATTTTCTTCATGATTCGTGAAGGTACTGAGCAACCCAAAGAGATGATGAATCACATGCTGAAGCAAATGAAGATATCGATGAGGTAGAGGACGAGAAATGCAGCAAGTTGGCCTCAACGACAAAAAATGTTGTTCTTCTTAATCGAAATATTATCTCGAGGTCGACCATATCACTGCAATCGGTATCAATGTTTGCAGCTGCACTTCGCAACACAGGTGTTCCCTGCCAAGTCGCAGACGACCTAGTTCAGGCGTGCCGCCATAAGTAAGTTACCTTCCATGTCCACGGCATTGATCCGCTATTCTTTCGTCTCTTAATATTTTATTTACTTAGCATCATTAGTTTGCTAACAACAACAAAAATTTTGGAAAATCACAGCATTTTCGGATTGAGTAGGATTCTTTTCCCTGCTGCAGGAATCCTGTAGTAAGCTACTGCCTGTTGGTGTTCTTCTCGGCGTAATTGCCGTTCTGCAGCGGTGGTCGTAGTCGACCACGGCCGGGAGTGGGCACGAAGAGCTGGATGCTGGCCGCCTTGGACGCGGGCAGTACCTGGAGTCGAACAAGGGCTCTAACTGCAGAGATGGTTTTGCTCGTCAAATGGCGTCGAGCTGAGGATGGAGGTGCGGGTGATCCTGTCGTGGCCGCGGGTGTTACAGAGTCAAGCGACAGTTGACCCACCCTATCAGGAAAATAAAATAATTATTTTTTCGAGCTCTGGTCTTGTTCCCCCCAGACGCTGTCGCGCTCCGCGTGGACTTCATTAAATGAAAGTAACACACAATATGTGTTTGTCTGACACGTTCATTATGATGATTCACTGAGTAGTCGAGTGCATGGTTTGTATTGTTTGTGTTGAAAATAAACTCAAATTGGTTGCTCCAGCAAAGTATATACCTTGATTTGCTTTGCTTGTTCAGACGCCCACTTGATATCTACTTCACAATTCAAATGGAGTTCATCATACAGCTCTGGACACAGCAGCGTTGGCTGGGCCACATACATCCACGTCGCATGGCCTCACAAATTTGGAACGTGGAGCAGCTTGTTCTCTCAGGCCCCGCGTGGCAGATCTGGGCACGGCAGCAGCAACAGCAGGGAGAACGACGGTGTAGGGCGGGAACTTCATGGTTTGGCTCTTCGGATGACGGGGCGGGTTAGGCTGACTTGAGAACTAAATGCCCATGACATACTGTCCTCTTCTGTCCTAATTCCTCTGTGAGGTCCATTACTCCAACGGAAAATACGTGGTACGACGCTCACATTCGGCGGCAACAGGAAGCAACACTTTTATCGTTTGGGCTGTGGATGTTTATTTAGTGAACTTGGGAGTATCGAATCCCAACGCAGGCGAACTAATGTGCGCAACACGAGTTTCAATCTGGGAGCGTCAGGTAAACAATAGCTATTGATCTGCAAATGGCTATTCTCCCACTAAAACAGAAAAATATACTACAGCTGTAATTGCAGGTACGGAGGATAGAGAAACTCGATAAATGTGAACTGGAGTGCACCTTGAGCGCGAGCAGCAGAAAATAAAATGAAACGTAAAGGAGAATGCATGCCATGATCAAGTAAACATGAGTGGATTGAACGAAACTTTACAACATAGGTGGCTTGTGGGCAATTTCTCAAGACTCATGGATTGTCAATATTTCTCGATCAAAATGTGTGACCCAAGTGTCGATAGTGCAATGATTTGGGTGTAGAATAATATTTTCTGACCAATAACCCGGACAAGTTTGGTTCATCGTACGATCCGCGCGAGCTAACACATCCGTACTATTGACATAGTTCCTTGTGCAGTCCCTTATGCATGGCCAGACTTATCCACTATAGAACATCAGTTTCAAGCGTGGTGTGCGGTCCGCAATTAAACTTAGAGCTGTTCCGGGTGAAGTACGGCTTTGTTAGATCTTGCCTGTGACCGCATCCACGCCGCGTAGGCTACGAGAAATAAACAAATCGAGGCAGGGCGTAACTTTGTTTCATCTGCTTCTTCAAATTTAGGCCACGAAAAGTTAGAGCTTCTCGCCTTAATGAACGGATATGACCACCCATCACACTGCATGTTGCCTGAACGCGGGAAAAATCCGCGGATGTCGCTCGAGTGATCAGATAAATTACCTGTCACAGGTATTATACTCGAGTACAAGTTATTTGAAATAGTATTTTTTTTTACTTAATAAATACTGGATGGGTCAACACACCAGCATAATTTGAATTGAGCACAGGTAATTGAACATCACAGTTCCCTTAAGCGCCTGTTGAACCGAACCGAACGAATCATATTCAGCAGGTAATTCGATTGGAGAATAATGGCACCTGAGTGGCGGACTCTGGATAAAATCCAGAGATCAAGCGATAAATTGAAGAAAAGTAATACGGTGCAAAATGGAATTACTTCCGGTGCGGCTAAATCAATACCGCTGCTGGTGTTGATGAAGCGCAGGGTCAGGAGGGCCAATCCGCACACCAGATCGATCCAGGCGACAACGTACCTGCAGTTGGGCTAGGTTTCGCTGTGCGTGACCCAGAAGATCTCGTCCAGGCATTCATGCACCGTGATGCCATCCGTCAGCACGGGAGGCGTGCCAGCATTTGGTACCCGGGCCCGTTCGCACCATCGCACGCAGCGAAAAATATCGCCGTCAAGCTCGCGGAGGTGTACTTGTTTGTTGACCTGGTACAGCCAAACGTAGCCTCGAGGGAGCGAGTTGGCCGGGCGATTCATGCCGGTGAACAAGATGCTGACCGTGTTGATAAACTGCGAAGCGACGGACGGTACCTGCACGCTCGGAAGACTAGGCCCAGAGCTGTCCGTAGTAACCTTGTAGAAGAACGAGCAGCGATAAAAAGAAACGAAATTGAATAGTTCAAGAAATAAACTACTCACTGAACGAGCGGCAAGCTGTTGATACAGCCCATGCTTCCAAAAGGGGTTAGGGAACGGTGCCTACTGAAAACAAGTAAGAAATCCCAAACATGGCGAAACATGGTGAAACATGTTTGGCTTGTGGGACGGGTGTCATCGTCTGCATATCCGCTACAAATCCTATGATCCAAGGTGAACTACTGCTGCCAAAAGTAGATCTCTCGGTCGTTAAACCCCGCATAAGACCGACCCAGCGTCGAGTAGGGATTCGAAGCACTACCCAGGACCATGGGGCTGACTCTGCGGCTGTTCATGGCTCTCAAATGCCACGGGATTCGATTTAGCTTGAGCGCTCCCTTTAAATTTGAGTATCGTCTCACCTCCTCCGACTGAAAACATGGGCTGTAAATTTTCCGTAAAACGAACCAGAACGCAAGGAATTTCCCTAGCCATCGGGTAGAACACTGCCACGAAAACGAGTGTATCATGATATTAACAGTCAGAAAGCAGTCCAGGATCTCGACGAGAACAGCCCCACCCAAATATCACAAGACGCGGTACGTCTCGGCCGCTCGTTCACGGTAAAATGCTGCTTGGTCCTTAAATGTAACATGATGACTCCCCTGATGGTAAAGGACGTAATGTACGTGGCCGCCATGAAGATCACACCCATTCCTGAGCTGATATCTTCCTGCTAGGTGCACTAGACTCCCACGTAAGCGATTCCAAACATGAACCCAAAACCATCGACGCGATAAATTTCGTGCCGGGCCGCGCGAAGCCATTGACGCCCTTGAGCAAGTTGATGGCGGCTTTGGGGTGCTTGGGGTCTAGCACTGAGTGCCGCAAATCCTTGAAAGACAACTTGACAATGCACGGCCTTCATGACGTCAAGGATGCCTCTCAGCCCTTCACCACGCTACATGTAGATGGGGAGTACTAGTAGGGCATAGAAATACCGAGAAACTACGTCCAGCACCTTAAAGCGATTCTTTAACAGGAAGGAAGCTCGTCTTCAGGGAGGGCGTGCGAAACGAAGAGTGCAGCCCCCGAAGTTCAGGCGTTCTGCTGCTGCCCGAATGGTTAGTCCGACCTTGCTTCCCTCACGCCTCGGCCTGGTTGTTGAAAATTTGACTTGGTCTCTTGGATTCGTCGCTGTGTCGCTAGCGGTCTCTCCAGCACTAACATGCCTTCCTCTACTCCCGCTCGCGTTGCCTCGCCCCCGGCGATAGCTGCGTACGTCGTTTCGATTCTGCCACCCGCGTTGCCTCCGGTAACTGCAAATCCTGCCTCCCCGTCCGTGCTGCTGCCTGGTGCCATCTCGCCGGCAGCGCTTGTATATTCAATGGGCCCCTCGCCGGCTGCACCGAGCGCTAAATCTGCTGATCCTGGAGGTGGTCTCAGTGGTGCTGACGCAGAAGTTGACGAAGCGATGGAGCTGTGTGGAATGAGTTGGTTCGAGACTGTCGTCTCCCCAGTCCTGCCTCCGGTTTATCGTCATCAGCTTCGCCTGCGTTGCCTGCGTTTCATGAAATTTTACGCCTACCTCGGATGGACTTTCTCCACCAACCAGACACTGTTACGTCGTGGTGAACCGTGATCCTAGATAGCGACTTCTTGCCCTAGACAACGTCCGGGCGGGGAAAGATCCGCCGGCGGACGTTCTTCCTTCGAGTAACCAGCAGTGGATTCAAAATGTAAGATGGATGACCCGGGTGGAGCTGCTGCCCGGATACAAGTGTCGTCACGGCAAGCGCAAGTGGTAGAAGCGCATGTGGGAGAAGCGCATGAAGCAACAGGAGCAACAACAGTAGGGAATGTAGTGCGGGAATACATGCAGGATTTTGAGCCCCCCTTCAATTGCTCGCGCTTTACCGTTTTCGGTGTTTCGTTCGCCGTGCTGCTTCAAACTCCGCGATGAGATCCGGGACTTACGACAAGTTCTCAATTGGTTCCCAGGTTTGCTTTTCCTCACCCACCCACTCCACAAGATATTGGGTCCGTCGTTTATGAGTGCGTTTTCCACGTAAACCCTCGACGGTCGGGCCAATTCTGCCGGCTGCTAAAACAACTTCGCTTGGTCTTGACAAACGAGTCGGCTCCTTGTACGGCTTCAATGACGCAGTGTTGAAGACGGGACGCAGCTTGTTGCCAGGTTGGATATTGAATTCATACGCGTGGCTTTGGATTTTTCGCACCACCGTGTACGGTCCAATCCATTTCGGTCCGAACTTGGTAGAGTTTGGCGAGCCCGAGTGCTTCGGGGCCAGGTTCTGCGTGCTCAAGTAAACTTTTTCGCCAAAATCAAAAATCAAGAATAAACGGTATAATATAATATACAGCGTATCATACACAACATAACCATAACAACTAAGCTTACCGGTGGGCTGACCGTCGTCGCTCTCGTCGTCGGGGGCAATGGTGGCTTCATCATCATTCGACGATCCAAAGAGAGACGTACCACGCGCTGAAGATTCGGCAGGCGATCTGGACACCACTACTCGAGTGTGAATGGCACCAATGATACAGAGGTTCTTCTTCATCATCATCACCATCGCAGTCCGCGCTCGAACGACCTATTGATATACTGTAGTGGGTCTAACTTGACTCACTACTTTACCTTACACGTTGCGCTACGTGTATGAGGAAGCGTAGGTACTTAGTAATAACTTGAGTTAATTATACTTGAGTCCACAAGTATAATCAAATAAAGACTCCAAGTAGCTAGTTTAAGGTAAAATGAGAACTGTATTGCTTGTAAATTGATCTTCCTCTAAAATCTGCTAAAAACTGTTTATCATCTATGAAAGGGTTGACAGCGGCTGGCTGTCAGAGCCCCGCTAATATGCATGTCTCTGATTGGTAGAAAGATGCTGCTTTCTACCAATAGGATCTTTGGGTATGTGTGGACCACTCATTGTGGTGGCCCACTTCAATGTATCCATTGGTGTGGCTTACCCCAATGTGAGGAAGTATCTAAAACTTTTAACAGATAACCCATCTGTTAAATTCACAAGTGGCTTGTAGCCACTTGTGCGTGTAACCCCGTTACACCATCCCCCCTTAAAGTTAGACGCGCGGGGTCCCCGCACGTCAATCTTTTGGAATTGACCATTCGTCAATTCTCCGCGTTTGGAGAAGAAATCCGCGCTCATTCAACGATGAGCGCGCCTCAGAAGAAGTCTTCTAAGTCGGTGGGGAGTCATCTCTCCATCGACGACTACTTCGAACGCCAGAAGGCGAAGTACGGCGACGTCGTCGACTTCGACGACGACGATGAAGATATGGAGGGCGAGGAGGACTCGCCCTCAAAGCGTAAAGACTCAGTGTCGAGCGAGTCGCTCGACCCTCACGCCAAGAACGTTCGTCCGCGTGAAGGGGACGAATCGGACGCTTCGAGTTCGAAGCGGTCGCGTACTGAGAGCGATACCCGACTCGCTTCCACTGGGACTCTCAGTTCTCCGCGCGCTGCAACTGCAGCGCGTGATTCCAAAGCTCAAGGATCGCGGCAGGCCCAGCGCGCGATCCGTGGATGCCGTCCGCGTGCGAGATCTCGGACCGGTATGGGAACTCGGTACCTCCGAATGAGGTGCCGCTATACGTATGCAGCGCCATCAAAGATGACACTTTGATGCAGAGACGCATCAAGGGCGCGATTATTACATCGGACTCTTCTTTCAAGCGCATGATCGCTTCGAGACGTACTCGAAGCGTGGAAAGTTGGAGCAACTCCGCGTTGCTGCGGAGGAGGCTAACATGCCGTGCGCTGTGCCCGAGGGCTTTCAGTGCGCAAAGTGCTTCCCAGGCGCGGCCCGCTTGAGCGACCGCGACTTGAACGGGTACACGTCATTCCGTGTGCCCGAGAGTCTCAAAGACCTCCGTGCTAAATTCTTAGCACGTGAGGGTTCGGGCGCTAGCGATGACCGCAGCGCTCGCACTACTTCCGCTGCACCAGCGTGTACTGTTCTTCGTACGCCCTCACCATTTCCGTAACGACCTCCAGCAAGACGTTCCGCGGCTCCCATGTATCTTGATGGGGAGGAAATGCTCTCCAACGAATACGAAAACGAGCCCCTTGAGGGTTCGTTTTCGGGATACTATGGTCAACAATCCGCTCAACAATCCAGCGGGTTGAGCCGCGGGCGTCACGAATCGGCGGTGGCGGGGGTGGGAACACGCCCCGGGTATGATCAGCCCCGGGCTGATCAGTACGCGTCTCTCCCCAACCGGGTGACCGCCGTGGAGCGTCTGCAGGGCGCTGACTTCGCCGCCCTGAAGCAGGAGCTGGCGAACCAGAAAGCTCAGGTCGCGGCGGTCTCGCAGACCGCCTCGAATATCCGGGTCGAGATGGGGACCCAGATGAAGGAGTTGCTCCAGCGGGTCGGCGCGCTGGAGGAGAGCCTGCTCGTCGCCAAGGCCAAGGCTTCTGCTTCTGCCTCGGCTCCTGCCGAGGCTTCGGGTCAGCCGAGCTAGGTGGCTCGTGCTGCAGGTACGGCTTCAGCCGTCCGACGTAAAAGGTCGGATGGAGGCGCATGCTAGACGGTATGTCTAGCGTGTAAGCGTTGCCGTGCCGTGCCAACACACCAAACGACCCGATGAAGCGCGGAGCAAGCAAGCTTGCTCCGAAATCTGAAACTGCATGTTTAGGCAGGTTTGGTGTAGCTAACAAAACTAATGAACCAACTTTAAATTCATTTGTGTTGCCTCTACCCACATTGTCTGCGTTCAGCTTCTGTTGATCAACAGAAGCTGCTATTGCATCCTGGACAAACCGAATTATGGCTTGTCTTTTGGTAAAGAAGTTGATTGCATCCGAGCTGAAGTCATTCCGCTCGCTCTCCGCTAGAGGCCCGGCCTCTGCGTGCTTCTTCGCGGTGTCTGCGCACTGCGCAGACCCGTGGTCTTTGTCCTTGTTGGAGGAGGAGTCTGCGCCCTGCGCAGACTCATGCGTTTTGTTCGTTGTTGCAGCTGACACTGTGTAAGTGTCAGTGGTTTTCTGCGGCTGCTGTATAGCAGTCGTAGATCCTCCCTGTAGTGGGCCTACTTTGGCTCACTACTTTACCTTACACGCCGCGCTACGTGTATGAGGAAGCGTAGGAGTTTATTAATAACTTGAGTTAATTATACTTGAGTCCACAAGTATAATATAAATCAAATAAAACACCAAGTAGCTAGTTTAAGGTAAAATGAGAACTGTATTGTTTGTGAATTGACCTTCCTCCTAAATCTGCTAAAACTGTTTATCATCTATGAAAGGGTTGACAGCGGCTGGCTGTCAGAGCCCCGCCAATATGCACGATACTAATTGGTAGAAAGATGCTGCTTTCTACCAATAGGATCTTTGGGTAGGTGTGGACCACTCATTGTGGTGGACCACTTCAATGTATCCATTGGTGTGTCTTACCCCAATGTGAGGAAGTATCTAAAACCTTTAACAGATATTTATCTGTTAATCCATAAGTGACAAATGTCATGCACAAGTGACAGTTGTCACTTGTGACCGTTGTCATGCACAAATGACTGTTGTCACTTGTGTGTGTAACCCCGTTACACCATCCCCCGTTAAGCTTAGACGTGTCGGTCTCGACACGTCAATTAATATTGACTGCTCGTCAATTGTTTGTGCTGGGGGTTTCCGTGCTCATCCGAAATGAGCACGACCAAGCTGAAGACCACCATTGCAACAGAGTGTAAACTCTCTGTTGCTGAGTACCATGCGCGGTAGCGCGAGGTGCGCGCTACCACGGGGACAGACAACACAGTGTCTGTGTACGATTCTTCGATGTCGCCCGCGTCTGTGCGTCGACATCTCTAAGCGAATTTCTGTTGCTTACCGTGGTCGGGTAAGCAAGCGCCAAAGCACTTCGAGTCCTTCTCGAAGTGAGGCAAGTATTAGCAACTCCACGCTGTTGTGGTGGAGGCTGGTGTCCGTGCGCCGTGCGCACTGTTCGTCCAGGTGGCGGTGCGTATTAGCAACCGCGACCACAACAGGTATATTATATGTATACCTGAAAGCTTCAATGACCTCCGTGCTAATTATCTAGCACGCGAGTCGTCAGGCGTTGTAGATTACTACAGCGCTCGCACTACCTTCCTGCTGGTAGTGCGTGTTGGGCTTCGTATTCCTTCACCATGTCCGGAACGTCTTCCATCAGGACGTTCCGTGGTTCCCACGTGTCGTGTTGGGGAGGGAAACCTCTCCAGCGAATGTGAAAACAAACCGGACCTCGGATTGTTTTTCCTATGATCAACAATTCGCTGGACGATCCAGCGAATTTCTCCGCGTGCGTCTCGCAGCGGTGGCGGAGGTGATGGAAACACGCCCCGATGGTCAACGCCGTGTTGACCTTCATCTCGTGTTGCTCCACGACCAAGTGACGGTCGTGGAGTACCTTCAGAGCGCGGCGGTTGCCCCTCTGTTCCTTCGTGTCCCGGCTGTGGCGGTGTCCCAGACCGCCTTGAACGTGCCGGTCGGGCTGTAGGCCCGACTGTAGTAACTGCTCCAGGCGACTACGCGCTGGAGAGGAGGGTTTCCCCTGCCGAGTCTGTCTCTTCGGGTCAGACGAGCCACTTGGCTCGTGCTGGAGGTATGGCTTTAACCGCCCGACATAAAATGTCGGGTGGAGCCGCATGCTAGACGGTATGTCTAGTGTGTATGCGTTGCCGTGCCAACACAGTGAACGGCCCGATGAAGCGCGGAGCACGCTTACTTGCTCCGAAATCCGAAACTGCATGTTTAGGCAGGTTTTGAGTAGACAACAAAACCAATGAATCCACTTTGACTTCATTTGTGTTGCCCCTACCAATATTATCAGCGTTCAGCTTCTGTTTATCCACAGAAGCTGCAATCGTGTCCTGGACAAACCGAATTACGGCTTGTCTTTTATTGATGAAGTTGATCGCATCCGAGCTGAACTCGTTCTGCTCGCTCTCTGCTAGAGAGCCGGCCTCTGCGAGGTTCTTGGCGGTGCGCAGACCCGTGGTCCTTGTTCCTTGTGGAGTCTGTGCTCTTCACAGACTCGTTTTCCTTGTTCTGGGGGTCAGCGCAGTGCGCTGACCCTTGGTTCTTCCTGCCAAGGTCTGCGCGGGGCGCAGACCTGGTTGTCTTGTTCGTTGTTGTCGCGGCTGACATTGTGCAGGTGTTAGCGGCTTTTTGCGACTGCTGTGTTGCAGTCGTAGATCCCCCCCACTTAAAGTGGGAGCCATCACTCCGAGTAAACTCGGCAGACATGGATGCCGCATGGCATTCACATAAAACGGTGTATGCCTGGTCGAGGCATGCACTGAGTTATTGATGGCAAAACTCTACCATCGATAAACACTCGCTCCAGTATTGGAACGAGTGAGCGTCGCTCTTCAGAATGTCGACGAGCACGCGGTTCACGCGCTCGGTTTGGCCGTCCGTCTGCGGATGGTCCACAGTCGACATTGAAAGCTGGCTCCCAAGAAGAGTAAACACTTCTTGCCACAGGTGCACTGTGAAGCGCGGGTCTCTGTCCGACACGATGTCGGTCGGCATGTCATGGTGTTTGAACACCATGTCGACGAACAGACGGGCCGTCTGCTTCGCAGTCACTTCTGCCGTCACCGCAGCAAGATGTACCATCTTGCTGAAGCGGTCGGCGAAGACCACAACACCGGTATTCCCTCCGCTGTCCGGGGGAAGACCAAAGATGAAGTCCAATGACATGGACTTCCAATACTCCGACAGAGTCGGTAGTGATTGCAATGGAGCCTGCGCAAACGGCGCAGGCTTTATGCGTTGGCACACCGCGCAAGCACGGACGTACTTGCGCACCCACTTGTACTGGTGGTGCCAGTAGAAGTCACGCGTGAGAAGGACGTATGTCTTCTCACGTCCGAGATGTCCCGCAGACGGGGCATCGTGATATTCGTACATGATCCTGAGTCGCAGGTCATGGTCATTTGGCACGACAACGCGGTCTGCGTTGTCGTCGACTGCATTATAAAGAAGCAGTCCGTCGTGCACCCGATATCGGTGTCCACGCGCACGAAAGTGCTTGGGCAACTTCTGACGGGACTTGTCAGAAGGCGCTGTGGCATAGGCCAGCAAGCGTTTCGTGTCCGCGTCGTGCGCGTACGCGGCCTTCACATTGTCCAACAGAGAAGATGTGGGTTTGCTTGATCGCATGACGTCAATGGCATTGACGTCAGCAGCTTCCGCGTAGTCTGGCCGACGTGATAACGTGTCGGCCACCACATTCAGTTTTCCGGGCTTGTATTCGACCCGGAAGTTATACTCCGCAAAGAATGAGAGCCATCTCGCCATTCTTTGTGATATGTGTGGTGACGTCACTGCAGTGCGCAGTGATGCATGGTCGGTGTAGACCACAAACGGTCTACTTCCGAGCAAACACACTCGGAACTTTGCGAGTGCGTATTTCATGGCAAGGAGTTCCTTGTCATGCACCGGATAGTTGCGCTCAGCTGGCTTCGGCTGACGCGATTGGTAGTAGACGACACGATCACGGCCCTCGTGATCGTGCTGCATCAACGCGCATCGGATCGCGAAGTCGGATGCGTCACATACTACGTGAAATGGGCGATCTTGGTCAGCCACTGCCAAGATCGGCGCCTCAGTCAAGCCCCGCTTGACTGCATCGAATGCCTTCTGGCAATCGGGTGTCCAGTTCCACACAGCTTCTTTCTTGAGAAGTTGTGACAGCGGGCGGATCTTGCCCGCATAATCCTCAATCCTCGAGATGCACCCTGTGCATCTCTACGTCGGTCTTCCCGTCCACAGCACGGCTGTGGATGAATACATCATCGAAGTAGCTCGGAGCGAAGTCGCGACCGAGCGCAACAAGTGCGTCACGCGCCTGTCGAAAGTCGCAGGGGCGTTCTTAAGCCCCTGTGGCATTACTAGCCATTCCCAGAGCATGCCGCTTGGCGTGCTCACTGCCGTGAGAGGGATATCGCACTCATGCATTAGGATTTGATAGAATCCATCTCGCAAGTCGAGAGCACTGTAAACGGTGCTCCCGGCCATCGAATCGATGATAACATCTTTTCGCGGTATCGGCGTCTGCGCCGGTACCGTCGCATCGTTCAGCTTGTTGTAGGCATGAACGATGCGTCATCCGCCCTGTGGATTTTTGACACAGAACGTCGGAGCACTGTGCGGGGACTTCGATTCCCGCACTTGTCCAGCTTTGCGACGACTTTCAAAGAAGTCGTCGATTGCTTTTACCTGCTCTCGCGGCAGTGGCCACTGCCGCGTGACATAGTACTTCGTGCCCGGCACGAGATCAATCTCGTGCTGAATGCCCTTATCCTGCGGAAGCTCCGCAGGAATCTCTTCCGGGAGTACATCTTTGTACTCCCTCAACAATTCGTGATAGGGACTCGACTTCAGCGAGTCCCAACCTTGTTCCTCGAAGCGCTCTCGCTTCGTCTTCGCACTGAGAGTGTCTTCACTCTCAGTGGTACTTCCCATGAAGAGCTGCCTCAGCTCTTCGCTCTCGCTCTTCGTTCTTTCGCTGTCCGAAAGAACGCAGACCTGCTCGATGCGTCCATCGTGCAAGTCGCGCGTGAAGCGCTTCCAGTTCAAGGCTGAAAGCGAAGTCAACTCCGACGCCGTCGTCGGAGGGCTAGCGAGTTCCATCTCACGATACTGGAATCCAGTATCGGTGCGCGTCAAGACGCTTAGCGTCTCGACATCCGGCGTCACCGCCTCAGTCTGCTCAGCAGACTGCTCTTGATGCGTCTCGGTCCCGGACAGAGACTTGCGCAGCGTTCTCCACATGCGCCGTCTTCTTGTTGTGCGGAGCCCGGCTCCACACACTTGTTCCTCTGGTCCAGGCCCGGCCGTGGACAGTTGTTCGCCGGCGGACCCTGTCCGCGGGCGCGCGGTATCAAGCCCGGCTTGACCGCATTTTCCTTCGTGCAGCCCGGCTGCACGGAAATGTGTTCCTTCGCCGGCAGACCCTGTCTGCGGGCGCGCGATATCAAGCCCGGCTTGATCGCATGGCGCTTCGTCGTGCAGCCCGGCTGCACGACAGCATGCAAATTGCATCAGTGCGGTACGTTTGCAACCGCCCGCACTGTTTGCAGCGTCAACTCCCGGAGTTGACACGCTTTCGTCACCTCGACGCCATTCATTGGCGGAGTCCCTCATGACCGAGGGTGCGTCGGCTCCCGGAGCCGACGCGTCGTTGTCGACCTGACCTCTTCGGGTCAGGGACTGTCCCTTACACGCTTGAACGTGGGTGTTGGTTCCCGGAACCAGCACATCTTTTTCTTCCGACGTCGGCAGCATTGCCGACGTGGGTTTCACTTGTGCGCGCCCTCGCGCACTTCTTGGGCACTCCGGAACAGCAGCATTAAGCGCTGTCTCGACTTGTGAGCCGCGCGCACCTGCTGGTGCGTGCACCGCGGTAACAGGGCCATCGCTCTCTGTTCCGCTGTCGCGACCGAAGCGCACGAGCGTGCGCTTCTTCCAGTCTATCACCGGATCATGCCGTGCAAGCCACGGCATGCCCATTACCATGTCGAACCTATCGTCCAGGTCCAGGACGATAAAGTGTTCGACAAACACTCGTTGTTTGTACGAGAAGCGCACGTTCACGACGCGCTTCTCGGTCTTTACGATGGCACCTGTTGCAAGGCGCACTTCCAGAAGACGTCGAGGTACATTTACCTCCTCGAAGTCAAGTCTCGGCATGCTCCGTAGTCGAACAAAGTTGTTCGACGCGCCTGAATCTACCAAGGCTCGAAGAGAGTCACTCGCTCTCTTCGAGTAAACCTTCAGGATGACTAGGTTCGGCCTGTCATCTTGTTTCTTGCAGTGAGAGCTGGTCTCACTGGGGGCTGCAGTCCTCAGTGTCGCGTGCCCGATGTCGGCACGCGCGACTGCATTACCAGTTGGGCACCCCGCGCCTACTGGATGTTCGCGTTTTTTGTTGATCCACAGCGATGCCTAGCATCACCACGACGGCCACCTCCAGGGGCCATGGGAGCTGTGCACTCCCGTGCAAAGTGACCGATCCTTCCGCAACGGAAGAATTGAACGTTACCTCCCTGCTACTGGTAACCAGCAGTTGTTGCGTTCGAGAGGTCCATTGGCTACGGACCTCCCGTCCTCACTACCGGGCGCGGTTGCGGCCTCGGTACGTTTACATGGAGTTTAGCCTGCCGTAGGCTAAACTCGTCTTGCATGGCAAGGGTGATTGCAGCTTCGAGGGTACTCGGGTACTCTCGGAAGAGATAGTCTCCATGGGCCCATCTCTAACTCCCTTCATGAACGTGACGACCTTGGTCGCCTCGTCAATCGGGTTAGTCACGATATTTGATACCAAGTATCGTGCGCGCTGCGCGTAAGCATGGACGTCATGCTTACCCTGCTGTAGGTCGAGGAACTCCGCCCTCGACCGGAACTCGTTTTGCGGGGACTCAAACGCTTGTTTGAGCTCCTCTTTGAATACTTCGTACGTGCTCAAGCACGTAGGATCAGAGAGTCGGCGCCCATACGCCTAACTCCTTGCGTCCGCCAAGACAGAACATGGCGAATGCGATCTTCGACAGCGGGTCGACGATGCGTCGAGTCGCTAAGGCTGTGTCGAGCTCGACAAGCCACCGGAGGAGAGGCTCGCCCTCTCTTCCCACATTATTGCTTACGCTCAATTTTTAATGATGGATCACGCGGTGTCGTCCCTGACGACGCCGTCACTGAGGAAGCAGCATCACGCTGCTCCTTCATGATGAACCCCGGAGCAACATGGTGTTGCTCCGTCGGCGATAGCGTACGCACTATCGTAGCTATCGCCGCCTCCCCAATGACTGTTGACAGTCGTTGGAGGGCCTCCCACTCTGGATCTGACAGGTGGGGGCAGTCGGCGCGTGCAACATGCGTTGCAGGCGTGTTGGAGCTCTCCATGGGCACCTCCGTGCTCATGGGGTTCTCGGCTCCGCGTTCGTACGCCGCGTACGAACGTCAAGCAGTCGGTCGTTGGACGGACTACAAAGTGCTACCAGGTGTAGTGGGTCTAACTTGACTCACTACTTTACCTTACACGTCGCGCCACGTGTATGTGGAAGCGTAGGAGTTTATTAATAACTTGAGTTAATTATACTTGAGTCCACAAGTATAATATAAATCAAATAAAACACCAAGTAGCTAGTTTAAGGTAAAATGAGAACTGTATTGTTTGTGAATTGATCTTCCTCCTAAATCTGCTAAAACTGTTTATCATCTATGAAAGGGTTGACAGCGGCTGGCTGTCAGAGCCCCGCCAATATGCATGTCTCTGATTGGTAGGAAGATGCTGCTTTCTACCAATAGGATCTTTGGGTAGGTGTGGACCACTCATTGTGGTGGCCCACTTCAATGTATCCATTGGTGTGTCTTACACCAATGTGAGGAAGTATCCAAAACGTTTAACAGATAACCCATCTGTTAAATTAACAAGTGGCTTGCAGCCACTTGTGCGTGTAACCCCGTTACAACACTGCATGAGCTACAACTCTATATAACATACCAAATGCATTACATACAGGAGGAATAGTGCGCAAGGACGCGGTCTTCGCCCAAAAATTAGTCCTTGCCCTCGATTCTGGGCCTCAGTGTTGGAACTGGTAAAGCAGAAGCCAGCCGGTCTCGCAGAAACAGCCGCCAGATGACTGCCGTGTTGATGAGACGCGCGGTGAGGAGATGATTAGACGCCACTCGACGACGGAATCGCGTGGCGTCGACACTGGATCGATGCCAAGGTAAGTGATGACTGGCAGTAGGAGAAGTCGGTGACGTAGAGCAACTCGCGTGTGTGTCGGTGATCGCCAGCTGAGCAAGCGATCGAAGCGAGCAAGATCAAGGAGCTGGGCGGCATCCGCGGAACGAGGCTCGACTGCATGAAGCTACATGGAACGGTTGTGACCTGGGGGAGCGCTGGTCGTGTCGGCACTGGATGTGCGGTGACGTCGTTGAGAAGGCTAACCATTAAGTGCAGTGTGAGAGCGAGAGCTGTAGGACTAGTGAGCGAATTCGACGGAGCTAACTTTTTCAATTTCACTTTCGGATTTACCATCTGACCAACAAGCGGGTCTTCAGCAAGGCGGCAAACTCCCCTGCGGCTCCCGGAAGTGCAACAGGTCATTGAGCCCAAGTCGCAGTCTGCCAGCAGAAGACCGCGCTGATGTCGGTCACTGGGCGCCTCGACTTCACGGACTTGGACAGTCCTCAAGCCATGCCGCCTGTCGCAAGGGCAGAGCGGGTCCACCGCGCGGCTCTACGTAGTGTCCACAGCGAACTACGGAGCCACCCCTACGTCTACGTGACCCCCGAGCGACGGCCACGACGTGCGACTTTCGAGAGCGACCTCGGGCTGATTTCCCCTGATGCGGGTACGAGATCGAGCCCATCAACACACAGCACGCGCTTGTCGGATGAGGACATAATCGCGGTGCTGAAGGCCCGGCTGGATGACGCCATGGCGCTGATCGAGATCCAGCAGAAGCTGATTCGTGAGGGCAAGGTCTTCGCCGCGATCGAGGAAGCTCGGGGACGCCGTCGCAACGAGATACGTCGCTCCCTGGACGAGGAGGAAGAAATCAAACACGATACGATGGCGCTGAACCGCAGCGGGGCCCTGCCGACGGCGTCGAGCAGGCGGACCGCGCCCTCAACGAGCCCGTGACGCGCAGCGAGCCGCAAGTCGCTGCTGGTACACACGGACAACTCGCGGACTCGGGACAGGCAGATCTGACTCCAACTCCTGCAGGCACGGAAAAGTTGGTCGAGGAGCCAGCCGCCGCTGGACAACACACATTTCCCTCCAGTCTTGCAAAACCGACTAAGCCACTCCAGTCATCTGGTGATGAGGGGAAACCGCAGGCCTCTGTGCAAGAGGCGGTGGCGCCCGCATTGAAGAAGTCGCCCAAGCTTAAGGACATCCACTGCCGCCGGTTCGATGGGAAGGAAGTGTACCTGGGTCTAGGTGGCGGTGTTGAAGACTTCTTGAACGAGTTCGAGAGCTCCGTCCGCATGGAGAGACTCCTGAACAACTCGACCTGGTCGACGGAGCTTAAGGCTTCCGTGCTTGGCACCTTCTTGGAAGGGCAAGCAAGCCGAGCGTACCACGATTTCACTGGCAACCGAGACATCAGCTATGAAGAGTTAACTGCTCACCTGAAGAAAGAGTTTGGCTGTAACTTGAGCCAGTATGAGCTTGGCAAGCGGCTCGACACGCACAAGCGCGCTGGTGACACCTGGAAGCAGTACGTGACGTATCTGAAGTTTATAGAGCGTCAAATGGTTGGGGACCGCTCACAGCTACTGCTAGAAACTGTCTGCAGCAACGCATGTCCGGAGCTCAAGTCAACCCTCCTTAGCATGGTCGATGACGCGAGCACAAACTACATGAAGGAGCTGGACAAGTTGATCGACTTCCTGATCCGCTCCCAAGGTGATTGTGGCGATGCGGGCTCCAAAATCAGGGAATAGCCTCGCGGCTAGACCTCGATCTCAGACCACTCAACTCAGAATCTGAGATTAGATTTCAGATCCCAAGCTGGGTGAGGCGTGTGTTCCTCACTCTTGCAATCCCTTGACTTGGTTCTTCCTAAGGCTACGCTGTGGGCCCAGACTTGCGTCGGCCACACCAGCTGCCTCCGAACTCGACAGTTCCCAGATGCTTCCATACGAAGCTTGCTCCTTGCTTGGAAGGCCCTTGCACGCAAGTGTGAAGTCCGCTGTGCCCCTTTTTCTTGAATACAAACACGTACACTCCACACACACTTAGTCCACTTCCCTTCTCAGGCCCTTGGACTCTGGGCCTTAACAGCCTCCTCCTTGCTCAGCGACTCCGGCTTCGAGTCGCTTCCAGTCACGACACTTCCTCCGGCGGCTCAGACTGAGAGCCGCACAACGGTCTTCACTCGCCCCTCAGACCAGAGTGGCCCCGAGAGTTGGCTCGGTCTGAGCCTGCCTTGATCCAGGGTTCTCGCTCTGCACCCTGGGACTTCCGCGCACCACGCCTTGATGTAGGCGACACAGCGAAGCTGGGAACCACTATCCCAGACTATTCGCGCCACACGGATACCACTAGCAACCCCAGAAACCACTATCCCAGGTATTGCTCTGCCGAAACCTCAGAGCGGAGCACCATCCGCCCGAAAATATGAAGCACCGCCAGGAAACCAGCCAACCAGCACGAAAAACCAGCAAAACCAATGTCCCGCGTGTGGAAATACAACAACGAAGGCAAACCGGGCCGAAACACGAAAAGGCTTGGTTGTTGAACTTGAATTTATGTGGGGTTAGCTGAGCTTGACCGTAGAACACTCGTAGCGACTCCACTTGACCTTGCGCGCGCCGCCGGGGGCAGGGACTTGGTCCCTGTGTAGCAACACGCCCGTTGGCGCAAGACGAACTCCGCAGCTTGCGGTCTTCGGGGCAAAACAAACTCTGATTATTATCATGCACATGCACATACAAAGGGCCTATCAAGTAAGGGTGCAAACATCTCCTGGGTACACCTTGAACAAGGGTGAGACACCCACTAAGCTACTGGCTTGGCGGCGCCCGTGAATGCGCGTTGCTGCCTTGGCGCCCTTCCATTGGCCTGTCTGTGTCAGTCATCACTTGATTACACTGATTACACCTGGGTGCAAATCAGTGATATCCTGATTACGCCAGGATCTTGTGGCCGGGATTGGGCGGACTTGGTCTGTCATCACCTGATTACACTGATTACTCTGGGTACAAATCAGGTGTAATCAGGATGACGCCAAGATTCTGTGGCTCCCGTTGGCCCAAATCCATAGGCGACTGGTCAGGCCGAATCTTGTGTGCCCGACACCAGGGGCCGAAAAGCCACAACGGGGCGACCCTTCAGAGTGACCCTCCAAGCGGCAACCGCCAACTTCAAAGAGCAACTACCGCAGCTCCCAGACCGGCAATATAGCCATCGCTTGTGTACCCACTTCATAGGCGAGACCACGAAGCCGCACTTCAGGCCCTGCAGGCACGCCGTAGGCTTTTAGTCACGCCCTATGCTCGGAGCAGCAGCTGTCTTTCACCAGTTGCCACTTATCCTCACGAACATCGTGCATCCAGACACCAACTTGCGCCCACAATCACCGTGTCTCAGTTTTGGCACAAGTTGAGGGACTGCCGGGCTGAAAACCTGAGCTGGGGGCAAAAATACGATGTTGATTCCATACCCCGGCTGTCCAACCAATTTGACGAGTCTCAGTTTTGGTTCAACTTCTGGGACTCTGAGTCTGGGAATCTGAGCTGGGGGCAAAATTACGATGTTGACTCCATATCTCAGTTGTGGCACCCCAAAGCCGAGATGAAATCAGACGCCGCACGCCACGCCCTCTTCCCCGACCCCAGACTGCACATCTCAGGGTCTGGTCCACAGGCAAACCTCAGACCGAACTCCAAATCACCAAGTCTCAGACTTTTGCCACCACTCTCAGGTCTCAGAACTCCGGGCATTCCAAACTGTGAGGTCACCAATCTGAGACCTGGGGCCTGAGACTTAAGCAACCATGGGGCTTCAAATCACAGACCCAGAAGGCTAGGGCTCAGCTCTCCGCCCAGAGTCCGATTCAAGGCCTGGAACCTCAGATCTGTGGCCTCTAGAGCGATTCTCAGACCTCAGACTCCAGACCGAATTCAAATCTCAGACCTGGGGATCTGGGGTCGCCGCAACTCGACGTTCGCAGAGCTCAGTTTCCAGATGTAGCCAGCACAACTTGAAGTATGTACAAAAATCAGACTTGGGTCAAGAAATATCCACGTTTCAAGTGACATGTGGCCGGTACGTGGTAGGGTGTGGGCTTCTGACTGATGGGTCCTGGCCTAGAATTGGCTAGGACCTCGTCACATGATGGTCGACGAGTCGGCCAGGGGAAGCAGGCTGGCCGAGGACACCCCGGTCAAGCTGCCAAGCAGCGAGGTCAGCAGCCAAACAGCAGCAACAGCAACAAGAAGGAGGGAAGTCATTCACAAATCAGCGGTCAACACAAGCCGAAGCAGAACCAACAAAACACTAACGGTATCCATCTGAATCAGCTGCGGAATAGCAACGCACAAGCCCACGCAACCGAGACGACGATAACTTGCTGGAACTGCGGTTGTGTGGGCACAGGCAAGCGCAGTGCGGTAAGCCCAAGAAGGTCCCGTAGCAAGCCTCTGCAAACCAAGCGCAACAGCAGAATCAAACTACTGTATCAGAATCCGAGGACGACGCCTCGGAGCTGTGGATGGTCGCGAGCCAATCCAATGTACAGTCACCAAAGACATCAGCCTGGCTCATCGACTCGGGAGCCTCGCACCACTTGTGCTCCGACGGCACCATACTCTTCGGTACTTCCCCCTCCAGTCTGGTCGTCAAGGTGGCGAATGGGGGACTGCTTCAAGCGAGCATCACGGGTAGCTGCATGCTTCTGGTGGAGAACGGCACTACGACCAAGGCGGTTCTTCTACACGAAGTGCACCCCGTTCCGGGTCTGAGCAGAAACCTGTTGTCTGTGGCGGAGCTAAGTGAACACAGTATCAGCACGACATTTGGTACGAGGGAGTGTAGTTTGAGAACCAACGTGGGGACGTAGTCGCTGTCGCGGAGCGGCAAGGCAAGATGTGGATCTTACGTGGGGAAACCGCGGACGCTAATGTCGATGCTGCGGCCATGTTCGTGCAGATGCTCAAGGTCACACTACAGCACTGGCACGAACGCCTAGGGCATGCCAATTTCCAGGACTTGTTAAGGATGTACTCTAAGGGACTGGTGGACGACATGGAAGTCATGGCGAAGAGGCTCCGCTTATGTCTGCCGTGCGCTGAAGCCAAACAGACCAAGTCCAAGCAGCCAACGGTAGATACGTCAGACTCGGCACCGACAGACGAAATTGGCGCTGTGCTCGGAGTCGACCTGAAGACCGAAATAAAGCCTCCAGACAGGAACGGAAACAAGCACTTACTTACCATCGTAGATCATGGCTCGTGCTTCAGCAGAGTGTATCTGTTGCAGAAGAAGGACGAAGCTGCAAGGCGAATTTTGGAGTTCCTGCCCGAGGTTGAGCGCCAGTACAGCGTGGCCGTGAAAGTGATCCGGTCAGACGG
The DNA here is from genome assembly GCF_018691715.1 of Phytophthora cinnamomi. Classification (NCBI taxonomy): domain Eukaryota; phylum Oomycota; class Peronosporomycetes; order Peronosporales; family Peronosporaceae; genus Phytophthora; species Phytophthora cinnamomi. The sequence goes on along the minus strand of NW_027150978.1, from coordinate 652,710 downwards.
CGGGGGCGAGTTTCTGTGCCGCGACTTCGAGGCCTATTGCAAGCGTCACGGCATCCACCATCAGTCGTCCCTACCCGACAATTCTGCCTCAAAAGGCAAGGCAGAGCGCATGCATCGCACGCTGATGAACTCGTGTCGTGCTATGCTCTGGGCTTCAGGTCTACCCGAGCGGTACTGGGGCGACTCTGTCAAGTACGCATCGTACATCCGAAACCGGTTGCCTACGCGAGCGAATGCAGACAACAAGTCCCCGCTAGAAGTACTCACTGGCAAGGTACCTAAGGTGAGTCATATCCTGAGGTTCGGATCTACGTGCACTACGCACATCGCTCACAAGAAAGCTGCGTCGGTGAAGCGTCGGGCAGAAAAAGCTGTTATCATCGGAATCAACGAGGCCCAGAAGGGCTACCGCTTGTTCCTGCCCCGGACGAGGAAGATCGTGACAAGTGCGGACGTGCAGAACGTTGACAAGCTCGACGTTCACGAGAAGGAGATAGAGGACGCGTTGAACGAGCTGCTTGGTGAGAACAAGCTGCGGCACACTGGACCAGAAGAGGGGCAACAAGCCTCGAATGTCGGGCAGCCGGGTGATGAACCCGGCAGTGTAGGTGACTTGCAACATCAGCCTGCACATGGAGCTCAGCGGCACTCAAGTGTAGGCCGAACCAAAAAGCGCACCCGAGTGGTCGGCAGCCCTGATAGTTCAAGTGAGAGCGGCGAAGACGAGTACGCAGGGAACCCTATCAGTGCTGGTACACTCCGCCGTGTGTTTGGATCACGCAAGAAGGCCAAGCGACAGAGCGACTTCTCGTTGTCACAAGCCTTAATTGAAGAGGTTGCCGGCTCTGCATATCTCATCATGTCCGAGGCGATGGCTGCCATCGTAACCCCGCGCAACATCGACGAAGCCCAGCAAACTCCCGAGTGGCCCCAGTGGAAAGCCGCTATCGAGAAAGAAATGCGGGATCTAAAAGCTAACGGAACGTGGGAGGTGGTGACAGTGCCGACTGGAGCGAACATGGTGTTGTCCAAGTGGGTGTTCAAGATAAAGTTCAATTCACGTGGAGAACTCGAGCGATTCAAGGCTCGGCTGGTGGCTCGCGGCTTCTCACAGCGGTTCGGTATTGACTACGAGGAGACGTACTCGCCCGTGCTGAAAACAACAAGCGTACGTTTCCTGGTAGCATTGGCCGCACAGGCTCCGCCAAGGCGATGTGCCCAACGCCTACGTGAAGGCAAGTCTCGATCGCCCTATCCTGATGAAGCCGCCGAAGGGAACCCCGTGCTCGGACGAGACAGCGTGGCTACTGAAAAAGGGGCTATATGGACTGAAGCAAAGCGGTCTGCTATGGAACAAGCAAATAAATGCTTTCCTGCTGTCCCTGGAGTTCAGCAGAAGCAAGTTGGATCCATGCCTGTATACTCGCCGCCGCAACGGCCGCCTCACCATGTTCGGTCTGTATGTCGACGATGTGATTATCGTCAGCCAGGACGACGCTGTTAGCGACTGGGTCATGCATCAGCTGCAAGAAAGGTTCGACATCAAGGACATGGGCGATGCAGCCAAGGTGCTGGGGATTTGCATCGAGCACACGGACGATGGCTACATCCTCCACCAGCGTGACATCATCGAAGAACTATTGATCGACATGGACATGGCAACATGCAGGCCCGTCAGCACGCCAATGGATTCCAGGACTTTCGATGACGACGTGATGATGGAGCAAACTGGTCTCATGCGAAAAGCGATCGGCTCGCTGCTGTGGCTTTCGAACTGTACCCGTCCCGATATTACAGCAGCTGTGAATTACCTGGCGAGATTTGTAGGGCGTCCACGCGAAAGTCACTGGCGTGGTGTCAAGCGTATCTTGCGCTACCTCCGTGGCACCTCGTCGTGCGGGCTCCTGTTTAAGCACGGCCAAGGTGTTGATTGCAAGTGATATGCTACGATCTACACGGATGCGGATTGGGCTGGAGACACTGCCGACGCCAAGTCCGTATCTGGTGCTGTACTGATGTTGAACGACATTGTCACAGCCTGGGCCTCCAAGAAGCAGACGTCGGTCGCATTGTCTACCATGGAAGCCGAATATGTGGCCGCAGCGATGGCCGTCAAGGATGCAGTTTGGATAAAACAGCTACTGGTCGGAATTGGTCTGTGGTCTAAGGACCAGACGATCAAGCTGCAGGTCGACAACTAATCTGCAATCAAGTCTATGCAGAACGACATGACGAGCACACGCAGCAAACACATCAATGTGGGCTATCATTTCATCCGTGACGTGATTCAGCGCGGGGACGTGACCGTTCACTACTGTCCAACTCAGCAACTGCTAGCGGACATCTTCACCAAGCCGCTTCAGCGTATGATGTTCGAATGGCTACGTGAGCGACTCCGCGTTGCCCGGCTAAACTAAGCTTTGAGGGAGGCTGTTGGAACTGGCAAAGCAGAAGCCAGCCGGTCTCGCAGAAACAGCCGCCAGATGACTGCCGTGTTGATGAGACGCGCGGTGAGGAGATGATTAGACGCCACTCGACGACGGAATCGCGTGGCGTCGACACTGGATTGATGCCAAGGTAAGTGATGACTGGCAGTAGGAGAAGTCGGTGACGTAGAGCAACTCGCGTGTGTGTCGGTGATCGCCAGCTGAGCAAGCGATCGAAGCGAGCAAGATCAAGGAGCTGGGCGGCATCCGCGGAACGAGGCTCGACTGCATGAAGCTACATGGAACGGTTGCGACCTGGGGGAGCGCTGGTCGTGTCGGCACTGGATGTGCGGTGACGTCGTTGAGAAGGCTAACCATTAAGTGCAGTGTGAGAGCGAGAGCTGTAGGACTAGTGAGCGAATTCGACGGAACTTTTTCAATTTCACTTTCGGATTTACCATCTGACCAACAAGCGGGTCTTCAGCAAGGCGGCAAACTCCCCTGCGGCTCCCGGAAGTGCAACACTGAGGGTGATGAATTTCCACCGTGTCCGACGGAGCGGGCTGGTGGCAGTTTGTGCGTCCACCCACTTGCTTACAGCTCCCTCCAAACGGCCTTCCCAGTTGCTGTCTCGCCGCGCATTATGCGGGACGCTCGTCGTTTCTCACGGGCTCCGGCCATTTATTCTCTTGGTCGCTGATTACGAAAGTGAGCCGAAAATGAGGGATGTTGTCGACGAAGTCTGTAATAATTAGTAGGTGATGTAGCGTTTGTGTGTCATACTCTGGCAGTTAATAATCTAAAAAGTTGAACATAGACGGCGGTACCTCCCCGCATGCATCTATGTGCGCAGTGGACAGAAACACTGGCTTGGCTTGACTTGATCTTCGTATAGGCAGTGATAGAGGCAGGCTCACAAAGAGCGTTAAGCATACAAACTTCAAGTATACATGTAACAATTTATTATGCTGTTTGTATACAGCTTAGATTTGAAATTTATCCTATCTGTGTGATTTGCTAACGCATCTTATACAGCGCATTGGGTTGAAGGGGTTAATAATACATGTGAGAGAGGATCAGACTACTCTATTAACTTAAGTGGATTTAAGTGCAAATTGTCTGGTAAGTCCGAAGCTAGGATATCAGCGCCGGTGTTTTTCAAAGAGCCCGGTGGCTTTACGTGGCTCACACCTTGGCGAGGTGACTCATGGAGGGGGCTGTCAAATACATCTAAGCACAGAAGAAACCGTGTGCTCTGGATCATTGAGTGCGACTTCCGCCGCTCTCGTTTAGCCATCGCTCGTAAATGCCGTCCTGCTGTTTTACCGAATTCGCGCACGCTGCTTTCTTGGGAGACTTGTCCGCCTTGGTGTGCCACCGAACTTCGCAATTTACGGCCTTTGGCGCACTTAGATCCAAGATCTTCTCTGGCGCCTCTTCGGAGGATCCGCGAAGTCCCCCTGCGTGGGGCTGAGAATGGCGGAGGAGGAGATCGAGGCGTCTGGCACGAGCGGGGACGTGCGAGGCGATGTCCACCAGATACTTCACTGCCTGCCGCGGCACCAATTTCAAGACCAAGGCGCGTTGGACAAGGCGGACCCTTCGCGTTCATGCTGAACAATACCCGCCAGCACACGAGAGACTCGGTAGCCCTCTCGTGTGTCCCCCGAATGTCACCTACCTAAGAGCGTGGGACCTGGTGAACCCCGCGCGTGAGCATGTTATGGAACCCAAGGACTTCCTCGTCTCAGCAAGCGTCGTCGTGGCGGCCGCTTGAGCGACGTGGTTGGACGGAAGTGAACTGCGTGGAGCGCGCGAGCTCCATTGAGATTCAGTCTCCGGTTTGTGTATGTCCCCAGCTTCGCTCTTGGCTGCAATGCGACCAGTTCTGCGTTTGCGACGTCTTCTCCAAGATCGACAAAAGAGCCTCGTTTGTCAATTTCGGCGATCGGAAGATGGCAGGACCAGGCAAGACTCGTTCAAGACCGGGTAATTTCCGACTTGGGTAATCGGTTCCGGCCTCCAGGCCCTCTGCCCCCTATCCCCACGCTGCGTGTGTTAGCTCAAAGCAACCGCACTAGTCACGTTAAAGGCACGTATGTACTAACCCCCGGACACTTGATCAACGGGTCCGCGTTCCCTCCCGAGTGCCCCAACCAGTTCAAGCTGCTTCGTGAAGGCGTGTCGACTTCGACGGGCTGCTGGGAAGAGGAGTACAAGGCTTGATTTGACCACAACGGAACAATGGTGACCGACTTCTAATGTCCAAGCACCACCAAGAAAATTGGGCGTCAACCCCCAAGCATGAGTACCAAGACAGCCTTCAAGGCTCAAGAAACATTTACGCCAACGTTGCAATCGCGATTCTAGCCAATGATGGCTACCGGCAACGCAATAGGCTCATCCTACAGAAAAAAATAGGACTCTATAGTTAAAAACACAAATAGCGGTTCTCTGACCCCCCCTCCCCGCCTTGGTGTACCATTCGGTTTCGTTGGACCCAAAGTGACGCAATGCAGATCGTGCATAGGATCCGCCATAGGCGCTTCCATTCTCCCTCGTACGCCTCCGCCTCATCGTCGAAGACGGATGCCAACTTATCTTGGATAGCTGAGGTGCAGCTCTTGACGCGCAGTTGTGAACGAACATCTGCAGTTGGTCGGGCCTCACCACCATACCCGTCCAACGATGTACTATTTCCTGCCAGCACGCTTGAGCACATGGACAAGTCCAGAGTATATTAATAAACCTGTACAGCTCGTCTAAGCTTTAAACTTTCTTCGCTGATTGCGAGCATGTTGCCGTCGATTGTAAACTTACTGTAAGTGTTTGGATTAATATACATACTACAGGTGTCCCCGCTGAATCTGCAAAGGTGGGACCAAAAAAAACTGCGAGGTTACAATATCTGCACAGGTTGCGCATAGACGCTAATGTACTGCTTTTATAGACACCAATGTACTGTTATGGATCGACATAGCTGAGTTTGCGCTAGAAACGATGCCAGAATGCATCCAGCAGTTCCTGATAGAGGCCGGAGTTACAGCATTCCAAGCCTGTGACGCCCAACTTAAGGCTGTATAGATTGAGATCTTCTCCTGCGGCAACCTTACAATATACCGATCAACGCTATCCTCGACCTTAATGCGCGTGAAGAGACTCTTGATGCACGCAATGATGCCCTGATCTAAGATATAATGTTCATTGTGGGCCTTTCATTTCTACCGATCTAGCAACTCGATGTTTCCCGCAGACATTTTCCCGCAATGATCTTACTAATTCAGTACATATCACCAGACAGCTGTGGCAAATCTTGTGCACTGGCAGACTCCCGCACACTCTGTGTTCGCGGTAGATAGCCGATGGCAGTTGCAGATTCAGCGGGGACACCTGTAGTACCGTAAATCACGGCGATCACGTAACGTCGTAAAAAGTCCAATACATAATCGTAAAAAGTCTCGTAAAAGATTTCTCGAAGCCAACACGGAGGTGTTTCCTATCTGATAGGGGTGCCACACGTTTCTCCATCTCTCTGATGAAATTGACAAGAAAACTCAGCGTCGAAAAACTTTTTACGAGACTTTTTACGCTTATGTATTGGACTTTTTACGACGTTACATGACCGCCGTGATTTACGGTACATATTAACCCGAGTCTCTCTACGATTGTACGGATCAGCAGACGTGAACACCCTTCTATATGTATCGCGTCTGGTGATTCACCTGTGGTGAACCCACCGAGCTGGTGTCAACGAACGACGGATGCTGGGAAAGAACCGAGTGTCGTAAATTGTGAAAGGCGTGGATGTGACTTTACCTCAGTCCGTTAACGATAAATTCCAAAGACGTTGGAAAGGATCTGGCCAATACTACCTACAGGTTTCCCCGCTGAATCTGCAACTGCCATTAGCTATCTATCGCGAACACAGAGTGTGCGAGAGTCTGCAAGTGCACAAGATTTGCCACAGCTGTTTGATAAGATGTACTGAATTAGTGAGATCATTGCGGGAAAATGTCTCTCTTCGTATCTAGCGCAAACTCAGCTATGTCGATCCGTAACATTCTGCACTAAAAAGCAGTACATTAGCGTTTATGCGCAACCTGTGCAGATATTGTATCCTCGCAGTTTTTGTTGGTCTCACCTTTGCAGATTCAGCGGGGAAACCTGTACTGTACATACACGGGTACTGCTGATACGCGCGGTCTCGCACGGGGCCGCAACCACAACTTGCAACAATGGTGTCTGGTCAACTTCTTCAGATACACCTGATATTATCAATGGGATGTGGTTGAAGTCAGCAACTCCTTCTCTGGCCCTCTCTTCTGTCGCACAATACACGTGACTGTACATGGTAGATTCTTGCTACAGACAGTACAATTATGTATTATTGCTTATGCATACTATACAGTATATTATTGTTTGTACTTGCGTCGACAGCGCCCACGCTCTACTGTAATATGATTCGCCAATCAGATTAATCAGATTATCTGATCCATTATACATGGTGTGCATGTACATATATATGTACATCTTTCACGAGGCAGAGACTACGCAAACTAAATGATCGCGTGTGGTTCGGCTCGTGTTCATGTAGTTCCATTCACATGTCAAACATCAGTCGGGTTAGATAGGTGCCCGAAGTTGTACCCCGGACACTGTTTGATATGATGTAAGTAATTAATGTATTGTGTTTCGATTGATTTTGTGTTTTCAAGAGGCTAAACGACGAGCTAATACTGTACAGTAAAAGAAAATCGGGCCGAAATGGTACCACCTCTCTTTTACACCTCGTTTTTGTTGTCTGGTCGTGTATTATAGTGAACACGCTCTAATACGTAGAGATGTGTGACACCTGTGTTCAGTACACGTAAGTGGCTGTAGCAATGCCTCCCGATCAACCGATCCTATCTTTTATCCTGCTGTAGTGCCGGATGCTGCACTGCAGCCGGTAGCTCCTCTGCCAACTTCGCAGTGCGAAGCAAGGATCGATGCCATAAGTTAGGTTTAGTGACCATACAATCGAGTCACCTGTAACACCAAGGCTGTTGGCGCGTTCACGTTCGGGTAGCTCTACGACGAGCACCTCATTCTTCAATTTTCCAACCTACCACCAAGAAACTCAATTAACAACGATGAAGTTCTTCTTTCAGGCTGTGGCGGCGGCGGGTATGCTACTAGCTAGCGGGACTGACGCTGCTTGGGAAATCTATCGACTGAGCGATGAATTCGGCGAACCCCACGGCACTTTTTTTTCGGACACGAGCTTTGCCATCGCTGGACAAAGCGTGCACTCCGTCACGATCCGCACGGGCGAGCGTGTGAATGGCGTCGGAATCGACGTTACTAGCCCGGACGGGAAGACGAGGAGCAATCCGTTCCACGGCGGTAACGGCGGCAACCCGCAGACTCTCACTCTGAAATCTGGTGAACGCTTCCAGTGCTTGGAGGCGCACTGGGGTCAGTACCATGGTCGTACGCGCATCCGGTTCATCAACGTAACCACTACTAATGATAGGTGGATTTGTGGTGGTACCCCCACGACCAAGACCGGAAAGGTTTGCGCACCGGATGGTTTCCAGCTGGGCGGCTTTACTGGTTCGTCGGGTGTGGAGCTCGACCAGGTGGGTGCCGTTTGGACCATGAACTAGGCGCGGGCCAAGTTCCTGCTCCAGTGCATCCGAGTAGTGAGTTTCGCAAACGAAGATGAGATTGCTACCGATTACCAACAGCGCGAAAGAGCAATTAGTGTACATGAAGCGAGCACCAGCCCAACTATCCCAATAATTGACAGTTTCCCGTTTGATACCAGCGTCTTTAGCTCTTAGAACGAAAATATGGGATCGGTACGAGCGCTCGAAGGCAAGTGGAATAATAAGGGTTTTGACGGTTGGAAAGTAAGTACTACCTCCGTTCGGAAATAGACGACCATTTTTTTTTTTTGCGCAGCGCTCCGCCTCGTTTATTTTCCTGATTATAAAATTGTGGGAGTGCTGGAGATCTAGAGTTGACACTAAGCGAGGCACAGTCCAGAGAGGCGCCGGCGTTCTTGTTCCGCCGCACTACATACACAAAAAAATGGATCTAAGATGTCAATACATACTTGAGGGGCACTTGATCTGACTTCGGGTGCTACGAGGATCCCACTTGCTGCGATGGATAGCAGGGAGGCGCTCGCGTTGGCGAGAGATGTTGCATCGTATGGCAATGACGTTGGAAGACTGTCCGTTCGCATCAGTTTGTCCTTAAGCAAATGTCCAAGCCGGTAATCATTTCCACCATTAAAGTTCATGATAAGATCCATGACGTGCTGCAGCGTCAAGAATGATTTTTGTTCAGCGTATCTGCTGTTGTATTTTTAAAGCGATTTTCCACTTCCTTGATGAGCTCCGGGATTGTACGGGGTGTAGTCTGTGACTGTAGCGATTAGATGGAAGCGAAACCCCCAGATCTAAGCAGTTTAAATTTTGAGCATGCTGATTCTGGAGCGTTATGCTCCAGCCGTCAGAACACCCCGCCACCCTGACTTCAGCGTCATCCTCCAGGACATGGGGCTGAGCGTTATCTTGTTATATGCGAATGGCGACGCTTTTCATCTGAGGTGGCCACCTCGCTTTGATAGCGGGATAACATCATTAATTAGCATTTGACGAGAAATAACCCATGTTATCGAGATCAGCCGCAATTCTTCCACACCAGCAGGGCAATTTACACTCGTAATGTACCGCTCCACAACTGGCCAGAGGCCAACTTTTCCGTCCCAATCTCCACGAGGCCGTGCCACCGCGCACAAAAACATCACTTTCATCATGTGGCGCTAGCTTTGAACGAACTGCACTGGAGGGTTCCCAAGTGGCACGTCTTCTTTGCCAGTTAGCAAGTAAACGCGCTGTCCAATCTTCTTTATGTAGAACCACTTCTCGTCAATGTGGACGACGCCGTACAGCTCACAAAACTCGTAGCCCCCGCTCACATTGTTCCTCACGTGGTCCTTACAAAATTGCAGTCGCGCTATCTTGTGTGCTGCTGTGAGTAGAGGTCGAGTCGGCCGGAGTGAACTCCGTATGTAGCCTTCCTTAATTAGCTGTCGAACGTGGTAGCAGTTCATGTTGGACGCGACTTGAATCCTGCGCTGATTTTCACGCTCGGTCGCAGGTATCTCAGCGATTCTCTTACACAGCGATCCACCTTCTTCTTACCGCATGCACTCTTTCTTGACTTGAGCACAGCTGCTACACGATCTCCCATCGAGTTGATTTCCACGCTTCCAAATGCGCTCGACAACTCGGCGGCCCACGTGGAAGTACACTGCAACCCGGACGATCTCCCCACGTGTAAGCACGCCTCCTCCGCTGCGAAGCAGTAGGGTTTCCCAGACGGCCTGGCGTTCACTATCCGTAACCTCCCGCATCCACCAACTTTCGAATTGAATCCAGAAGCCAGTTGTAACGGGGTTACACGTACAAGCCACTTGTGAATTTAACAGATGGGTTATCTGTTAAACGTTTTGGATACTTCCTCACATTGGTGTAAGACACACCAATGGATACATTGAAGTGGGCCACCACAATTAGTGGTCCACACATACCCAAAAGATCCTATTGGTAGAAAGCAGCATCTTTCTACCAATCAGTATCATGCATATTAGCGGGGCTCTGACAGCCAGCCGCTGCCAACCCTTTCATAGATGATAAACAGTTTTAGCAGATTTAGGAGGAAGATCAATTTACAAACAAGACAGTTCTCATTTTACCTAATCTAAGTCACTTGGAATCCTATCTTACTTAACTTATATTTGTGTATTCAAATATAATTAACCTAAGTAATTACTAAGTACTTACGCTTCCTCCTACACGTTGCGCAACGTGTAAGCTAAAGTAGTGAGTCAAGTTAGACCCACTACACCAGTAGAGACTTTTCGAAGCCCCGTTTGAGTTTGTTTTCAGTTTCAGTTTCAGCTATCAGGAGTACCGTGGCGGGATTTGAGCTCGTACGAAACTCTAGCGTGTGTTAGGGTAAAGCCTTCAGGCCTTTAATCTCAACTGGCTTTGAGTTTGAGTTTAGTTTGAGTGGTCGCTCTTCATCGGGGCGTCGATGGTGTTCGTCGGCCCCAAGCTTACAGTAGACCAAGCGACAGAGGTTCTATGCGCTGTGTGGATAGCTTCGCGAGGAAAGAAGAAGCGTTTTATCGCCATCATGTCGACGCTGATGACCAACCACTGCTTTCGACTTTTCGAACACGAACCGGGAATCAACTTCAGCAACACGTTCGATTGGACCCTGGACGATCCCACCGCGCAAGTTCGGTACAACTTCACGATATCACAGCTTAACTACCTGGCAATTGCGCTGCAGCTTCCGCAGCCAGAGCTACGGACTCGCGAGGGTAACGTGATCTCCAGCGTCGAGGCCCTAACAATGGTATGCCGTCGTCTCACCGAACCGTCAAAGCTCTTTACGGTTGCCGACGAGTTCGGGCGTTCGACGTCCGCATATAGTCGCATCTGCAAGGAGCAAATCGCTATTTTGTATCGGAAGCATGCTAGGCTACTCTACTTTGCTCGTGCAACTGTGCTAGAGCATCTACAGAGCTATTGGGATGTGATCGCGGCGAAGGGGTCCCCACTACGCTCCTGCTGAGCTTTGTTGATGGGACAAAGCAATACATTACTCGTCCAAGTGCCCGAGTCCACCCCTCCTCTTTGTTTGAAAATTTGCAGCGCTCTGTCTACAATGGTCATCCACGACGTCACTGCTTGAACTAGTAGGCGGTCACTGCACCAGATGGGATTATTGTCAGTGTGTATGGTCCCGTCGAAGGGCGGCGGCATGACTCCTCGATGCTGAGTTTGAGCGGGCTGTTGGAAGACATGGCGACGGAGGATATATTCGAAGGAAAGTTTATCTACGGAGACCCAGCTTACGGTGTGTCGGAATACTTGTGCTGTCCGTTTGCGCTCGCCCCACATGGAAGTCTCGAAGCGGAGTTCAACGCACGAATGAACAAAGTCAGAGAGGCGGTTGAGTGGGGCTTCGGTAGGGTAAAGACACTTAGATTATTTATCAACTGGGACGTGAAGATGCGAGTGCGTCAAACACCAGTTGAAAAACTAGTTTTCGTAGCCGCCTTGCTCCCAAACTGCCATACATATTTGCAATCTCATGGCAACCAAATCTCTATGTATTTCGGACTACAACCGCCGTCGCTAGATGTCTACCTTGCCAGCTAAGTTGTTAATCTACCTATCGGCGTTCTTACCCATCGCAATCTGTAGAAGCTTCACCATAAAGGCTTGATTCTCCTTCTCACGGCGCTGATCAGCAGCTTCACTTCACTCTTCGCGCTCTTGCTCAAGTAGCACTCGCTTCTCCTCCAATTCAATTCTTCGCGCAGCTCTTCTCGCTCGAAGTGCAGCCGTTCACGCAAATACTCGTACTTGGCTGACGAGTCCGAGATGGCGTGATCTATTGCCTGTGCAATAGAGTCACGCACGGCGCTGAGTTTTCGCGCTTGCTGGGTTTTGTTGGCCTGCGGGATCCAATCGGCGCCGCTCTTTTCCGACCGACATTGTCTTTGGCACCCACCGCTTGAGGCCCTGCAGGAATACTTGTGCACTAAATGCCATGCCCAGCTGTCTCCGCGTCTACAGATATGCTATCACCGGTAGCACAAGTTTCATCGTCGTCCTCTTCCCACGCAGCTTGTCCATAGCAAGACGTCGCATCAACCCACTAGACGTCTCAATCCCTTGAATCTTGGCTCTCTCCATTGCCCTTTCCTACTCTGTCTTCTCCTTCCAGTTGTCCATACTGCAGACAATATCTTCTAGCAGAACGTCGCGCTCCTCGTACTTTTCAGTGGTCCCAGACGACCGCAACGAGTTCCGCTCATCCGCCCGATAAACGCGCACCAACCGATTGAAGCGCGTATGAATAGCCGGCCCATCTTTGTTAACAAAACTTGCGACGGCTCCACACTTTTCAGCAACAGAATCAAAGGCCTTCACGATCCCGTTAGCAGCGCCTACAGCAGCCTAAAACGGCCGGATTAAGTTCACACAGCGCAACAGAGTAAGATCATCAGCTGCAGTAAAGTTTTTCCTCCACTTTAGGTGTATCTGGTGGTCCAGCTATAGTGGGTCTAACTTGGCTCACTACTTTAGCTTACACGTTGCGCTACGTGTGTGAGGAAGCGTAAGTACTTATTATTAACTTGAGTTAATTATACTTGAGTACACAAGTATAATATAAATCAAATAAAGACTCCAAGTAGCTTGGTTAAGGTAAAATGAGAACTGTATTGTTTGTGAATTGATCTTCCTCCTAAATCTGCTAAAACTGTTTATCATCTATGAAAGGGGTTGACAGCGGTTGGCTGTCAGAGCCCCGCTAATATGCATGTCTCTGATTGGTAGAAAGATGCTGCTTTCTACCAATAGGATCTTTGGGTAGGTGTGGACCACTCATTGTGGTGGCCCACTTCAATGTATCCTTTGGTGTGTCTTACACCAAAGTGAGGAAGTATCTAAAACTTTTAACAGATATTTTATCTGTTAAAAATCACAAGCCACTTGCGCGTGTAACCCCGATACATGTTGCCTTGCTTCGGCAGTATAACAAGTAGGTCCCGAGGAACCATTGGTGCTTTCTGGTTCCGTGATTGTCGTTGCTGTGTTGAGTGGTTGCTGGTGGGTGCGCGGCTTGTTTTGGACAGCACCAGGAAAGCCATTTGGCGGTCGTGGCGGGCCTGATAGAGCTCCATCAGATGATCGTCATTGCGAGTAAACTCCCGTCCGATGAGAGCTGCTGATTCGAGACCCGCTGTGATGAGTTCACTGCGGAACTTTCCCAGATTTGCATTGATCCTGAACACGAGCAATCTGCAGGCAGCCGCATCGGGTCGTGTGAACTGCGCGTACTGTTCCATAAAATCGAATCCAGCTTTATTGAAGTTGTAGACTGTGCTGTTGTAGAAGCCTTCCGCAAAGTAGAGTAGCGTTTTGATTGCGTCGACGATTTCGTCGATATTGCTCGGTGGCGTTGCTGGTTGGAGGGCGTTAGATCGCCCGAAGTTGGTCATGTTCACCGCGTCCACGGTTGCCTGCTGCTTGAGATCTTGGAAGAATCGGCGGAAATGCATCAATGAGAGTCCTCGAATGCGGAAACTCAGATCGTACGAAAAACAGAACACGGGCGGGGTGCCGAGAAATTTGGTCCGTGATCCTTGCTGAGAGGATTCTAAAACTGCTTGAGCTTTCTTACCGATTAGCGAAGGGTGTGTGATGGTGTTGTGCACATATTGCTCGATCTCCGACGGTCGGAAAGGCTGACTCGTGAGCATCCGAGCGGTCCCCCAGGACAGGAACGTCGATGTCGTCCGGCAATAGGAGATCTTCGTGGCTTGGTTCGGCGACTCGGGCTCGTTTCCGCAACGGGCGGTAGTGTAAGCGCTCTATTTCGATATCCGCTTGCTGAGTTGGCATTGAATCGCTTTTACCTTCGTCATCTGAATCACTAAAAGTTAGATCACATTGTTAGTCAATCAAGGTCTCAGGTTTGTGCGCGCTTTGGCGTCGTCGTTGTCGGTTGCCAAGGGGTCCTTGAACACCTCGGACGGGCCATTGCCGCGGCCGGCTAGCTCGCAGTCCACAATGTGCCTACGCCTGACGTGGACAATCTCCAGTGTATCAGGTCGAATCAGCGGTACGCGCTCCTCAGGTACGAACGGCACGCTGAGCATCGTCGTCGTAATAATACTGGTGGGGAGTCCTGATCTGCTCTTTCGACAAGCTACGATCACTTCATTCTGTCGATCCACGAGTTCCAGTGCGTTGAGTACCATGACGTTCACTGTTGCACCTGGACGGAGCACGTAGTTGAGACGATCAACTGCGATTACTGTAGATGGACCTGTTAGTTGGGTTGACGATGGTCGGTTCGTATGTGGAGGTTGGTCGAACCGTCATCCATGTTGTAGCCCGTTACGAGTCCAAACGTCCATTGGTCTATGGAGTCGCCTGCGGGTTGTACGAATGCGATCGGGTGACCAACGTATGAACCAGGCCATAGCTCGGTCTCCGCCTCGTCCACGATACGGTGGCGTATAATAGATGTCTTGATGTCGAATTCTGGGCTGCTGTCGCTGGCATCAGGGCCAGCGATCCGCACGAGTGCTGACGAACCTTGGACCTTGATAACCGACAGATACGAGAAGCACTCCGGCCTTGGGACTTGAGCAGGTCCGACAAACGCGATTGCTCCGGCGATGACTGGGGATGTTGCCATTGTTGTGGAGTACTGAGCGTCGCGAAGAGTCGGATAAAGAAAGAAGGCTGCGTACTTTTACGATCGGAGGCGAATTCTAGAATAAGCTATCTGGGGGCGGCTCGCTGCCGCTCGCCTGCGATACCTCGGAATAATACTGGTTTCGAAACTCCCATCATCCATCCGGAAAACCTGAACATCCTCCGAATGTTCTCCATGGTATCAGTAGAATGTTTCCAACCCGAGACTAGTCTGCGCGTCTGAGCGAGTGGAATAATGTTGCCAGCATTTCGTCCGAATTCGTCTAGTCGGCTCCAGTAAATCTGGTCCCCCATTCTTCGCTCTGTCCATTTTCACGTAGTTCAATCACCGAAGAAGCTTCTGGTTGTCATCGGACTTTGCTTGAGCTTTTCCAAGACGCAAGAACTTGAGCCGGGGTCATTTAAGATGTAAGCCACAACTTGGCAACCAGGTTCTGGTTTCGTTTTAAGGGGAGGTACATTACAATCATTTAGACCAGCTAACGATCAAGAAAATGCCCGTGCCTCTGTTGCTTACAGATCAACAAGAAGGTTGCTGTCTACTCTAGTGGAGTGGGAGCAGATGCGCACCGACTAAGGCATGCCCATGACTCTGTTGGAGGCCCGGCTAAAGTCCTCCCTATCCGGATTGTTGTTCATCCAGTAGTCAACCAGGTTCTGCATCGAAGTTTGTAGTAGGATTTTGGCATGAATGCCTCACCCAACTCTACAGTTCGTTGTGATGAACAGTTGCTGCTGGGTAAGACTGTGACGTCTCTCCCTAGCTACAACTGGATATCTCACCAGTGCTGGTAGGAACACAATGCCTAGCGTAGATAGTCCTTACTTTAAATTTTACTGTGCCTTGAATACCATCGGCATAAGTGTTCTGAGAGTGCCAGCTAATGGTGTCTTCACTGAGACCTACTACAAAGTTCCAACTTTTGTTGTTGGCTCTGCGATCATGGATAGCGCCGAAATACCAACCCGCGTTTCGGCATCTCCATCTACTTCGTCATTCGGTCGTAAAAGTCTACTGGATTGTGTTTAGTTCTTCTAGGGGAACGCAGTGCTGAAGCACAATTCCATTCAGCGAGGAAGACGACAAAGACCATCAGGAAAACCCAGCGCTTATTCATGGCTGATCGGCTTGTCTGCCGAAAGACGAGATGTGAAGTGAGGTTAAACTAGCCGAGAAGCGGCACATCATTGTTTCGATCCTCCGTCCTCCGGTATGTGGTGGGGGGTCAGAGAACTTCTATTCGTGTTGCAGCGTTGATGTAAACGTTTCTTGAGCCTTGAGGCCCTGGTCCCAGTGGTGAACGTGTGCCAATGAAACGTGGGTTAGGTGAATGGTTGAGATTCTTGGTCACGACTGGCACATGTGCTGTGGCTGGTCCAAGTGTGCACCGCCAACCACCACGCCCACCGCACAACATTCCACTCTGAGCTAAGTACATCATCGTCAAGGCGACACGCTTGATAAGCTTGTGCTTGGTGTTGGGGGCGGGATGGCCAGTGGTTGCACAGTAGATTGCTCTGTAGAAATGAAGCCTTATCACACCAAAGCTTCTTGAACCGGTGTGTATGTTTGGCATTGCAATACTTGTTCGAAGGTCGTCGAGCTAAATGTTGAGGTATGCGTTGGAGGCCCACGAAGCTGCGCTGATCCGCAACCGAGATGATAGCAGCAGCGGCACAGGCAGTAACAATTGCACATTATGTAGCGGTTTCACTATCCATTGCAGCACAAAAATTCTCTGGCTGGCACACGTCGTGCTGGCGTTCCAGGATGTTGTGTTCTCGGACCAAATGGGTACAGTGTACCAAAATTGTTAGCCAATTGAAAGGCTTGAAATTGCCCAGCTCGGAACACGTTTTTCACTTGGACCAGGGCCTGAAGGCTATCTTGGTACTCGTGCTTGGGGCTTGAAGCCCAATTTTCTTGATCGTGCTTGGACAGTAGAAGTCGTTCACCATTGTTTCGTTGTGGTCAAATCAAGCCTTGTACTCCTCTTCCCAACAGTCCGTCGAAGTCGACACGCTTTCGCGAAGCAGCTTGAACTGGTTGGGGCACTCGGGAGGGAACGCGGACCCGTTGATCAAGTGTCCGAGGGTTAGTACATACGTGCCTTTAACGTGACTAGTGCGGTTGCTTTGAGCTAACACACGCTGCGCGGCGACAGAGGGCAGAGAGCCCGGAGGCCGGAACCGATTACCCAAGTCGGAAATTACCCGGTCTTGAACGAGTCTTGCCTGGTCCTGCCATCATCCAATCGCCGAAATTGACAAGCGAGATTCGATAATTGGATGTGGGCTCCTATGACTGCTGACTGGTGCGCCGAAGTGATGGAGCTGGATGGCCATGAGCCTTGGCTGAACTGTTGGGTGGATGTCTCTGCTGCGCAACCCTATAACACTGTCTGCGCTCCCTGCAATCCAGCGGTTCCCGTCTTCGTTCCCCGCGGTATGCCTATACCGCAAGTTGCATCGGCCGTCACGGTTGACCCCTCGCTGGATCTCGAGCTAATCCACCGTGGATTCGCAAGTTCATGCGCTGTCGTGATCCGTCTGCCACCGGGGCCCCTGCTAAAACTAAATATTCGGCAGCCGAGGCCTCGGAGGCCGAAGAGGAGGAGCAGCAAGTATCAACGACGGCGCACCGAACTTTCGGTAGACACACTCTTCGAACGCTTGTACCACACAGAGGACTGAAATCTTGGTCATGGCTTTATCCATAACAAAACCCGTGAATGCGCACTGAAATAGTAACAGTGCTGTGTTCCCTCGCCGAGTCCTCGGCAGAGGTATAACGAAGTCCATCGATACGATTTGCAGTGGACGCTCGGCCAGGAAGTTCCATGGCGAGTATCCACGGAATTGTGGGACACTCTTGCTTGAGCTACAGTCAGGGCACGAGCGCGTATGCTTCTCCACGTCGGCAAACAGGCCGACCCAGTAATAGTCCGTCTTAACTCGCTGGTAGGTGCGGACGATACCTTGATGTCTGCCCTCCAGTGAGTCATGGCAGTTCTGTAAGATTTCCTGAACAATCGTAGTCGGCACCACCAGCCTAAATGTAGTCTCGCCGGTCCATTCCTTTCCCCGCGGACGGTTGTCAGTCATTTCCAGGCTTCGCGAGCGATGAAGTGACGCAAGAAGGAATTCGAGCTGACCCTAAGAATCTCAAAGCGGTGACCCAGCTTTCGTTTCCTCGGTCGAAAAAAGCGCGTGCAACGATTCCTCGGCGCGCTGAATTACTACAGCCGATTCACCCAAGACTTTGCAGTCTATGTAGCCGCGTTATATCAGCTGAAGACCGAAGATTTCTTGGACGGGGGTGACGTCAGTGCCGCCAAGCGAACCTTTGCAGCGTCACAACGAAAGATGAGGAACCTATCCTCCAACACTTCGACCGCGACCGAGCATTCCACGTAACACTTTTTGCAAATGAAGGCGCGCTCAGCACAACGTTGATGCAAGAACACGGTGGCAAGATGCACCCGATGCGGTTTTGCGGCCGAGGCCTCAAGGACGCAGAGATGAATTATCGTCCAGTCGAAAAGGAGGTCCTGGCCCTGCTCCAAATGTTGAAGGTGTGTTACACCCAACTAGCAGGCCGGACCATCCACGTCTACACGCGATTTCAACGCTCGACTGGGCCCACAAGTCGAAGACTCAATTCGGACGAGCTACCCAATTTGCGGTATTACTGTCGCCGTGGCACCTGGTGGTGCAGCGAGTCAAGGAGAAAGACTGCGCTTTAGCGCAACTCCTACAGTCGACTGTTACTAGTTTCGTCGACCTCGAAGACTCGCTGGCCCCAGTGACCCCACCGACGCGTGGTTCCCCGAGTGTTCGGATGGACCCCCAGTTGCTATATGCCAGAGTGCGCCGTGCACACCGAGGCTTTGCACTCTCGTTCGATGGATCAGCCAAAACTGAAAAGCACGGTGGCTATGGTTGTTGTGCATGGATTTTGCGGAGACTCTCAGAATGGAATATAGTAATAGCTGCGAGTGCTTATCTCGAGACCACGATGTTACACCTCGCCGACTACACCGGCATGAATAACGGTGTCTCGGCAGCCCTAGAACATGGGGCCGAGGACTTAGTTATCGTCGGAGACTCGAGACTCTCAATCCAGCAATCCCTAGAGGTGATCGCTTGTCGTAAGGGGTCGCTAATGGCACAACTGCACAAGCACAAGGATCGCACGGCGAGACTTCGCTCGGTGAAATTTCTGAATACAATACGTGAATTCAACGCGACCGCTGAATCGCTCGCAAGCGAAACATTGGAAAGAAAGCCTCGGTTGTAGTGGACAGTGATGAAAAGAAGCAAGAATTAATGGAGTTGAATAAAATCTGAGACGTTACCAACGAAGCCTCGGCTCACCGAGTACATGGGAACCGAGGGTTCAAACCTGACTTCTGGAGTGCAATGGGTTCGCCCGTGCGAATCCGGGTAGCACCGAGGCCACAGACGGTAATGGATCCGAAGGTGGAGGCGATCAACACGACCATTTCGATTCGAATGGTAATCCGTCCAAGCCTCGAGCGACTCAACGTCAGCAGGAGAACCCTCGCCGACCTCTTCAGCAAGATGCAGGAGCCATCGCTCAACAGCAGCCGGGAGATCCAGTGCGAACTCTCGTACAAAGCTAAGCCCAGGTCATTCTTCTAAGTGGGGCCGACTGCTCGGCCGTTGAATTGTCGCCATAACTTGACAATCAGCGGAAGGCCGTCCGCCCGAATGGAAATGCGCTCGTCCGGCATAAATTCGGCTGCGCCGAACAAGCAGGGATCGGTGGGCAGGCTCGCCAGGAACTGTTGGTACGGGTGGGCAGAGATTTCCCAGTCAGCGAACGCGGCAATGCCCTCGGCCGAGTACCCCACGGCGACCTCACTGTCAACAGGCCGGGGCACCCGAATCTCCAATATCTTTTGCCAGCAGGCTCTAGCACCAGAAGTCGTGAAGGGAGGCTTGAGAGGTCCAAAGCCTCGTCCGGCGAAGCCTTCGAAGAGCAACCAGTAGCCTTCTCGGTTGAAGCCGAGGTGTCGGCCTTCCGATCCGACCCAGTCGTCGCATCTTAGGGAGCTGCCTGCTGACCCTTTGAAGGTTCGTCGTGCTCACGCCGAAGACTCGGCGGAGGTGATATCTTGCGCTGCCGACGTTTCTTGGAGGGAGCCTTCGCAGGAGGGGTCGTGTTTTTTTTTTCCCTTCGCTAGCTTCTGCTGCTGAGGAAACCTCTAGGACAAGTTCTCCTTCCAGAAATTCTCGGAGGGAGCCTCAAACCGAAAATTATCTCCAGCATCGCGTCCAGTAAGGTCAGTAGCCTCGGTTGGCGCCTCCGACGCTCCATCGCTACCCAGAACGAAGTCGTCGGGAGTATTCTCTTGCTCGACCGAGGATTTCGACTGGAGTGAAGACACGGTAGAAGCAGGACGAACAGGGCGGGCGTCACGGCGAGGATTGATCACCACCCACTCCTTGACCGGAGGGTTTCGGTTGATAGGGACCGGCGCCTTCTCCTCGAGGACTCGGCCGATCTCCAACTCGTCGACCGAGGGCCCCAACTGGAGCGGGGGTGAAGCTGGAGGCTCGGCATCATCAATCCTGGCTGGCGAGCCGGGCAGAGAGTTCGTTGATGAGTCAAAAGTATGCGACGAAAGCGGCGTGTGAACCGAGCTGTCGGCATCGGCCTCGTGGTCCCTTGGCGCTGGCTCTGGCCGGGAATCACTAATCGCCAACGAAGGTCCGCTGACCAGCTGAGCCTTTGCGCTGCCAGTCCCACCTACACTTGGAAGAGGCACTCTTTGTGGTGACGGCGCCGAAGCTTGGGCTGCGGGATGCGAACCAGCGCAAGGACACAACCGAGACTTGGCTGTCTTCGCTGTTGCTTTGGCCCTCAGATCCACCGATGGCTTGCTGAGGCGTGAAGTGCGCTTGACTTGAGACTTCGGAGCCACAGCCGTCGGTGGAGGCTTGGAGTGTGCCAATGCCTTCGTCGAGGCTTTAGCTGAGCGCTTCTGGAGTTTGGCTGGTGGGACTGCAGTGCCCTCGTCGTCCGACGGCTCGACCGAGGAATCAGCTGGAATGCTGACGCGGGTGACCTTCTATGGCACGGAGGCACCTCGAGAGCTAGCGGTACTTGAGCTGGAATCAGACACCGAAGTCACCGGGTGAGGACGCTTGGAGCCCACCGCGACATCGTACAATCGCAGACCCAGCTCGTCGAGTTCTCCCAGCAGCGAGGAACCATAGGGTGAAAGTGACGAGTCCTCGGTGGGGGGGGGGGGGGGGTCGAGGCCGCACAAATGAGCTCGCTGAGCATCTTGCTGGCGGAGAAATGCGTTGCACCTCTCCACCGCCTTGGTGTAAGCAATCAGCCCATACTTGAACCCCTCACGATCCTTCTTGATGATAGCCCAAGCCTCCCTGATCGATCTCTCATATTTGGAGCACAGAGACTTCAGGTTGTCCGACATTCCATCGCTCTGCCGGAGTGCATTGACTGCGATGTCCATCATGCGGGAAAGGAAGTCTCGATCTTCACGGGCTGCCCAAAACTTTTCAGCAAGCTGATTACGTTCGAACGAGGCTTGGTTGCAGAGCACCTCGAACTTGCGACGCTCATCGACCTCTCGGCGCAGCAAAACGTCACTATAGGGGAGCTGTTATTGGTAATAGGGAATCTCCGCCCGGACTGCGTCCCAGCCGGGAGCGGTCGATTGCGCACCAGGTGCCCATGCATGAATCACGGCGCCGAGAGTTTGAGCGTCCTCCAAGTGTCGGTCGAGGTCAGAATCAACGCGAAGTGGGGTATAGCGAACCAAACCCACCGTGAGATGAGCGAGGTCTAAGAAGCGTCGCATGGTATGGTCATGCAGCTCACGGGACATGTCCTCGGCGGCATCCCGGACAGCGTCTTCAAGAACATCGCGACGAGGGTTCGGTGGACGGCGAGGAGCCAGATCCTCGACCTCACCCTCCTCAAGCCGGCAATACTGGGATGGGTTGGATGAAACGCCGCCGGGCTCGTCCAACCGAGGACTTCGCGGAGTGCAAGGAGGCGAACCACCGACGCGAACCGAGACCGCGGCCTCAGAGCTCGCTACCACCGCGCTGTGCGAACCAGAGACGGGAGTTGGTGGCGAGCGAGCCTGGGCGCTGGACTCGGCAGCGATGCCACCTCTCGGTAGGTGGTCAACCACTGTGAATGGTGGGAGACCTCGGGGTGCCCCGCTGTACGAACCAGAGGCGGAAGTTGGCCCCGCCAAGACCTCAACCGGCCTGTCAGATGAATGCATTGCAATCATACTGCAGCATGCAAGAAGACATAAAAGATGAGCATGAGACCCAGTGAAGCTGTAAGTCCTCGCACAGCTTACCATGAGAGCGCGGCCGAGGACTTCCGAAGTAGGGAGCTGCCGACCACACTGAGGTCTCGGTGGAGCGGGCATGCTAGCGACGACGACGTGCACCACGCCGCTCACCACCTGACAGGCTCGAGTCGAGGTGGTGGCCGTTGTGAGATCGGGTTTTGACTAGAGCAAGGGCGGGCGGAGGTCTAACGGTATCGAGGTTTTGGAGAAAGGTGACCGAGGCCTCCTATTGGCTACTCACATTTACCACGCCAGAGTGATAGGAAGCTAGTTAGTGACTGTGGGCTCGGCAGTCCTAATAAATTCATGCCGAGCTCTACGGATAGTCATAGTGGATACGCCTTTTGCCTCTTATTAGGAATCCGGACTTAAGATGAAGGCTCGTCCGGGTGTAGGTTCAGACCGAGAGCTCGGCCCATATAAGATATTTGTATTGACATTAGGGATTAGATATAGTCGAGGCCTCACCGCCTCTAACTATTAAATCAGAGCAGAATATTCCCCCAAGCCATCGTGTCAAGTCTGTCTACGGTAAGCCTAACTAGCTTAGCGGTAGGGTCTGGATACGCTCGGCATGTCTGCCGGTGAACTTAAGGTACACTAACCAAGCGTTTGCCCTGGTAAGACCAAGTGTGATTAGTTACCGAGTGTTGGGAGGTAGAGAGTCATCCCTGTACGTTTTTACGTTGTCCTGGGTAAGAGGCGTCCCCCCCCCCCCCCCCCCCCCCCCAAGTGTATTTGACCCTTTGGCCGAAGTTTCACCTCGGCGCCCTGTAAAAGGCATTGGCCAGCCCGGTACCCGTGGGTTTAGCGCGAAAGCGTTTATATTTACGCACCCCAGCCGTTGCTCGTGGCTGACGGTGCCTCTGTGTGGGCTCTACCTACCTGACTGATAGGCATATTTCCAGCCCGGTGTAAGGGATCGGATCTGGTCTTCCGGTTTAACCCCATCAATCTTCACCGACCTTTCGAGGGAAACGTGTATTGTTGGTTGGGCTCGTCCCATTTGTCGAGACTGTGGGACGAGGACTCGTAAAATCGTGAATTCCTACACGACAAACCTCTCCTCCGATGGCTTGTCGAACTCGACACAACACAACCACAGCGGCTCGACGGGTCGTCGACCGGTTGCGTTCGCCATGTCATGCCTTGGTGAACGAGCAAAGGGTTGGGCGTACGGACGCCGACACGATGATCCTACGTGCTTCAGCACGTGTGAGATGTTCAATGAGGAGCTCAGACAAGCGTTTGAGCCCTCACAAAATCAGTTTCGGTCGAGGACAGAATTCCTCGACCTGGTGCAGGGTAAGCACGATGCCCATACTTGCACGGTACTTGGTCTCGAACATCGTGGCCAACCCGATAGACGAGGCGACCAAGGTCGTCACGTTCGTGAAGGGATTAGGAGATAGGCCCGTGAAGACCTATCTCTTCCAAGAGTACCTGAGTACTCTTGAAGCTGCAATCACTCTTGCTATTCAAGAAGTGTTTAATCTATGGCAGGCTAAATGTGAAGTCGGCATCAAAGTGGGCGGCTGAGCAAGCAAAGCAAGTGTTACATACACTTCGTTGGAGTAACCAATTTGAGTTTCTTTACAACACAAATAATACAAACCATATGCATTGGAATATTCTGCGAATCTTCATAGCGAACGTGTCATACAAACATATATTGTGTTACTTTTATTTAATGAAGTCCGTGCAGAGCGGGACGGCGTCTGAGAGAACAAGACCAGAGCTCGGGAAAAATATTTTATTTTACTGACACGTCAACTGTCTCTGGTCTCGGTAGCACCAGCGGCCACAACAGGATCGCCCGTCACCTCCATCCGCCATTTTGACGAGCAAAACCATCTCTGCAGCTAGTGCCCTTATTCGACTCCAGGTACTGCGCGATCAGCTCGCTTGGAGAGGCATCGCATGGGTTAACCTTCGTGCTACATCTGATTTAATGCGATTGGTTAATATATTTCTAAGATACGAGGTTATTGGCCAATAGATTTCGCACTTATATGAGGTGGACGACACAGGTGTTACTAATATCTAGGCAAATTATGGTTTTGTGCAAGTTATTATATCCAGGAAAATACAACCGGAAATCTATGCACAAATTGTATGCGATTTTGAAAGATATTTGACTTGGCAAACACTAGCTCTGAAATAAATTTGAGAAAATGTGCACTAAGGCAATAGGGGTTCTCACGGTTGGAAAGTAAGTATGTATCAGCAGTCAATTAAATCAAACCTTCGAGTCCCATCCGTGAGTACAGCTCTTTCTGGAAGAACGTTTTTGTTCGCCGTTCGTCATGACTCGTAGCGAGCGCGCAAGCGCGCTGGCGTGGCTTGAAGCCGCGATGGTGGTCAACGCGATCGAGGGAACTGGAAGGGGCGACGAGGAAACTATGCTGCGCGAAGCAGTTAGTAACACTCGCTATTTGAAGCGCGGATCCGTACAGAAGACAGCGTTTGTTCCTATAACATGTCGATATTATCGACACAACAGGTATGCCGCGTCCGCCACAACGGCAGCCACCTGGTGACCATTCTAGCGAGACAGTTCTGGGTGCCCTCGATCGCAAAGCATCGGCTTCGGTCCATTGCGTTGCTGCTCAATTGCAGCGTCTGAGACCGCGCTGCTGCTGCGTCTGCGCTCCATCCGGCGCCTGCCATTGGCCTTTGGGTTCTGTACGGGGCTGTTGGCGGCGTCAGCTAGCAGCGGTCAGCTTCGCCGGTGCTGTAGGAATTGCTCCATGTACGTGGCTGTCGTGCTTTTCCCGGTGGGCGTCTTGCGCTCCAGAGTCGCGGTCGACACTTACCACGGCAATCGATGGCAGTGCAGCCACACGAATTTCATCCAATAAGATCAAACCTAATACTACCGTGAACAGCCTGTCACCCCGAGGTTGTGGCTTCCTTTCAAACTTTCCTCGTTTTGGAGGAATGTCTTGGCAGGATTCGAAGGCTTGATTTCATTAAGCAATGGAATTCTTTACTACCTCCATTCGGAAATAGACAACCATTTCCAATCAAATTTCAGCCTACTCAACGTAATTCCCCATCTAAACCGATCGGGTTTGAATTCTGAATCTCCCGCGCTTTCCCCGCTCACTGGTCCCCGCACACTGGCCCCCGTACACTAGAGACTTTTCGAAGCCCCGTTTGAGTTTGCTTTCAGCTTCAGTGATGCACTGTTTATGAAAACCGAAACGAGACTGTCATCCAGCCAAATTCTCGTTTCGAGAGGCTATAATTCACTTTCTGTTTGGCAGGAATCATGGCAGACCACGTAGCATCTTACCAAGCCGATGCTTCGGTTCCTCCCAGTGCTGGTGTAACGGGGTTACACGCACAAGAGGCTACAAGTCACTTGTGAATTTAACAGATAAATACCTGTTAAAAGTTTTAGATACTTCCTCACCTTGGTGTAAGTCACACCAATGGATACATAGAAGTGGGCCACCACAATGAGTGGTCCACACCTACCCAAAGATCCTATTGGTAGAAAGCAGCATCTTCCTACCAATCAGAGACATGCATATTGGCGGGGCTCTGACAGCCAGCCGCTGTCAACCCTTTCATAGATGATAAACAGTTTTAGCAGATTTAGGAGGAAGATCAATTTACAAACAGTTCAGTTCTCATTTTACCTAATCTAAGTTACTTGGAGTCTTATCTGATTTATATTATATTTGTGTATTCAAATATAATTAACTCAAGTTATTAGTAAGTACTTGCGCTTCCTCATACACGTAGCCCAACGTGTAAGCTAAAGTAGTGAGTCAAGTTAGACCCACTACACCTGGTAGCACTTTGTAGTCCATCCAAACACCGACTGCTTGACGTTCGTACGAGGAGTACGAACGCGGAGCCGAGAACCACATGAGTCCGGAGGTGCCCATGGAGAGCTCCAACACGCCTGCAACGCATGTTGCACGCGATGACTGCCCCCACCTGTCAGATCCAGAGT
Source organism: Phytophthora cinnamomi (assembly GCF_018691715.1). NCBI lineage: Eukaryota > Oomycota > Peronosporomycetes > Peronosporales > Peronosporaceae > Phytophthora > Phytophthora cinnamomi. Next base: position 626,648 of record NW_027150978.1, on the reverse strand, counting down.
GGGAGGCCCTCCAACGACTGTCAACAGTCATTGGGGAGGCGGCGATAGCTACGATAGTGCGTACGCTATCGCCGACGGAGCAACATGGTGTTGCTCTGGGGTTCATCATGAAGGAGCAGCGTGATGTTGCTTCCTCAGTGACGGCGTCGTCAGGGACGACACCGCGTGATCCATCATTAAAAATTGAGCGTAAGCAATAATGTGGGAAGAGAGGGCGAGCCTCTCCTCCGGTGGCTTGTCGAGCTCGACACAGCCTTAGCGGCTCGACGCATCGTCGACCAGCTGTCGAAGATCGCGTTCGCCATGTCCTATCTTGGCGGACACTCAAGGAGTTGGGCGTATGGGCACCCACTCTCTGATCCTACGTGCTTGAGCACGTACGAAGTATTCAAAGAGGAGCGCAGACAAGCGTTTGAGTCCCCGCAAAACGAGTTCCGGTCGAAGACAGAGTTCCTCGACCTACAGCAGGGTAAGCATGACGTCCATGCTTACGCGCAGCGTGCACGATACTTGGTCTCAAATATCGTGACTAATCCAATTGACGAGGCGACCAAGGTCGTCACGTTCATGAAGGGAGTTAGAGATGGGCCCATGGAGACTATCTCTTCCGAGAGTACCCGAGTACCCTCGAAGCCGCAATCACCATTGCCATGCAAGACGAGTTTAGCCTGCGGCAGGCTAAACTGCATGCGAACGTGCCGAGGTCGCAACCGCGCCCGGTAGTGAGCACGGGAGGTCCGGAACCAATGGACCTCTCGAACGCAACGGCTGCTGGCTACCAGCAGCAGGGAGGTAACGTGCGATGCTTCCGTTGCGGAATGATCGGTCACTTTGCACGGGAGTGCACAGCTCCCATGGCCCCTGGAGGTGGCCGTCGTGGTGATGCTAGGCATCGCTGTGGACCAACAAAAACCGCGAACATCCAGTAGGCGCGGGGTGCCCAACTGGTAATGCAGTCACGCGTGCCGACATCGGGCACGCGACACTGAGGACTGCAGCCCCCAGTGAGACTAGCTCTCGCTGCAGGAAACAAGATGACAGGCCGAACCTAGTCATCCTGAAGGTTTACTCGAAGAGAGCGAGTGACTCTCTTCGAGCATTGGTAAATTCAGGCGCGTCGAACAACTTTGTTCGACTACGGAGCATGCCGAGACTTGACTTCGAGGAGGTAAATGTACCTCGACGTCTTCTGGAAGTGCGCCTTGCAACAGGTGCCATCGTGAAGACCGAGAAGCGCGTCCTGAACGTGCTCTTCTCGTACAAACAACGAGTGTTTGTCGAACGCTTTATCGTCCTGGACCTGGACAATAAGTTCGACGTGGTACTGTGCATGCCGTGACTTGCACGACATGATCCGGAAATAGACTGGAAGAAGCGCACGCTCGTGCGCTTCGGTCGCAACTGCGGAACAGAGAGCGATGGCCCTGTTACCGCAGCGCACGCACCAACAGGTGCGCACGACTCGCCTGCCGAGACAGCGCTAAATGCTGCTGTCCCGGAGTACCCAGGAAGTGCGCGAGGGCGCGCACAAGTGAGACCAACGTCGGCAATGCTGCCGACGTCAGAAGAAAAGATGTGCTGGTTCCGGGAACCAACACTCGCGTTCAAGTACGCATGGGACAGTTCCTGACCCGAAGCGGTCAGGTCGACGACGACGCACCATCGGTGATGAGGGGCTCCGCCAATAACTGGCGTCGAGGTGACAAAGGCGTGTCAACTCCGGGAGTTGACGCTGCAAACAGTACGGACGGTTGCAAACGTCCCGTACTGACGCAATTTGTATGCTGTCGTGCAGCCGGGCTGCACGATGGAACGCCATGCGATCAAGCCGGGCTTGATATCGCGCGCCCGCAGACAGGGCTGCCGACGAACAACTGTCCACGGCCGGGCCTGGACCAGAAGGACAACAGTGCGGAGCCGGGCTCCGCACAACAAGAAGACGGCGCAAGCGGAAAACGCTGCGCAAGTCTCGGTCCGGGACCGAGACGCAACAAGAGCAGTCTGCTGGGCAGACTGCGGCGGTGACGCCGAATGTCAAGACGCTAAGCGTCTTGACGCGCACCGATACTGGATTCCAGTACCGTGAAATGGAACTCGCTAATCCTCCGACGACGGCGTCGGAGTTGACGTCCCTTCCAGTCATGAGCTGGAAGCGCTTCAAACGCGACTTGCACGATGCCAAGCGGCATGCTCTGGGAATGGCTAGTAATGCCGCATGGGCTTAAGAACGCACCTGCGACCTTCAACAGGTGCGTGACGCACTTGTTGCGCTCGGTGCGCGACTTCGCGCCGAGCTACTTCGATGATGTGTTCATCCACAGCCGAGCTGTGGACGGGAAGACCGACGTAGAGATGCACAGGGTGCATCTCCGGAAGCAACGTGAGCTTATGTGAAAGCATAAGCTCTACGCGAACCTGAAGAAGTGTATCTTCGGAGCGAGCGAGATACCCGTCCTCGGGTGTCTCGTAGGGAAAAATGGTGTTCGCCCTGACCCGGAAAAGGTCAGAGTGATTACGCAGAAGCTGTTGACGTCAATGCCATTGACGCCATGCGATCGAGCAAACCCACATCTTCTCTGTTGGACGATGTGAAAGCCGCGTACGCGCACGACGCGGACATGAAACTCTTGCTGGCCTATGGCACAGCACCTTCTGACAAGTCTCGTCAGAAGCTGCCCAAGCACCTTCGTGCGCGGGCACACCGATATCGAGTGCACGACGGAATACTGCTTTATAATGCAGTCGACGACAACGCGGTCCGCGTTGGCGTGCCAAATGACCATGACCTGCGACTCAGGATCATGTACGAATATCATGATGCCCGCATGCGGGACATCTCGGACGTGAGAAGACATACGTCTATCTCACGCGCGACTTCTACTGGCACCACCAGTATAAGTGGGTGCGCAAGTACATCCGTGCTTGCGAGGTATACCAACGCGTAAAGCCTGCGCCATTCGCGCAGGCTCCTTTACAATCACTACCGACTCCGTCGGAGTGTTGGAAGTCCATGTCATTGGACTTCATCTTTGGTCTTCCCCCGGACAGCGACGGGAATACCGGTGTTGTGGTCTTCGTCGACCGCCTCAGCAAGATGGTACATCTTGCTGCGGTGGCGGCAGAGGTGACCGCGAAGCAGACGGCCCGTCTGTTCGTCGACATGGTGTTTAAACACCATGGCATGCCGACCGACATCGTGTCGGACAGAGACCCGCGCTTCACAGCGCCCCTGTGGCAAGAAGTGTTTACACTTCTTGGGAGCCAGCTTTCCATGTCGACTGCGGATCATCCGCAGACGGACGGTCAAACCGAGCGCGTGAATCGCGTGCTCGTCGACATTTTGAAGAGCTACGCTCACTCGTTCCAATACTGGAGCGAGTGCTTATCGATGGCAGAGTTTGCCATCAATAACTCAGTGCATGCCTCGACCGGGCATACACCGTTCTACGTGAATGCTCTGCGGCATCCACGTCTACCGAGTTTACTCGGAGTGATGGCTCCCACTTTAAGTGGGGGGGATCTACGACTGCAATACAGCAGCCGCAGAAAACCACTGACACTTGCACAGTGTCAGCTGCAACAACGAACAAAACGCATGAGTCTGGGCAGGGCGCAGACTCCTCCAACAACAAGGTCAAAGACCACGGGTCTGCGCAGGGCGCAGACACCGCGAAGAAGCACGCAGAGGCCGAGCCTCTAGCGGAGAGCGAGCTGGATGACTTCAGCTCGGATGCAATCAACTTCCTTACCAAAAGGCAAGCCGTAATCCGGTTTGTCCATGATGCAATAGCAGCTTCTGTTGATCAACAGAAGCTGAACGCAGACAATCTGGGCAGAAGCAACGCAAATGAATTCAAATTAGTTCATTGGTTTTGTTAGCTACGCAAAACCTGCCTAAACATGCAGTTTCGGATTTTGGAGCAAGTAAGGTTGCTCTGCGCTTCATCGGGTCGTTCACTGTGTTGGCACGGCACGGCAACGCTTACACGCTAGACATACCGTCTAGCATGTGCCTCCATCCGACCTTTTACGTCGGACGGCTGAAGCAATACCTGCAGCACGAGCCATCTAGCTCGGCTGACCCGAAGCCTCGGCAGGAGCCGAGGCAGAAGCAGATGCCTTGGCCTCGGCAACGAGCAGCCTCTCCTCCAGCGCACGGACGCGCTGGAACAACTCCTTCATCCGGGTCCCCAACTCGACCTGGATATTCGAGGCGGTCTGCGAGACCGCCGCGACTTGGGCCTTCTGGTTCGCCAGCTCCTGCTTCAGGGCGGCGAAGTCAGCGCCCTGCAGACGCTCCACGGCGGTCACCCGGTCTTGGAGAGGCGCAAGTTGATCAGCCTGGGGCTGATCATACCCGGGGCGTGTTCCCACCCCCGCCACCGCCGATTCGTGACGCCCGCGGCTCAACCCGCTGGATTGTTGAGCGGATTGTTAACCATAGTATCCCGAAAACGAACCCTCAGGGGGCTCGTTTTCGTATTCTTTGGAGAAGATTTCCTCCCCATCAAGATACATGGGAGCCGCGGAACGTCTTGCTGGAGGTCGTTCCAGAAATGGTGAGGGCGTACGAAGAGCAGTACACGCTGGCGCAGCGGAAGTAGTAGGTCATCGCTAGCGCCCGAACCCTCACGTGCTAAGAATTTAGCACGGAGCTCTTTGAGACTCTCGGGCACACGGAATTACGTGTATCCGTTCAGGTCGTGGTCGCTCAAGCGGACCGCGCCTGGGAAGCACTTCGCGCACTGAAAGCCCTCGGGCACAGCGCACGGCACATTAGCCTCCTCCGCAGCAACGTGGAGTTGCTCCAACTTTCCAACTTCCCACGCTTCGAGTACGTCTCGAAGCGATCACGCGCTTGCTTAATCCGATCACGGTAAGCACTCGGCTTCTTGTTGAAGTTCTCAACAAAAGCGTTCCAACTTTGACAAATTGCCTGCCACTCGGGCACTTTGCTGCGAGAAGATGTCTTCTTGCTTTGGAACCATCGGAGCTTATGGAAGAGTCCGATGTAATAATCGCGCCTTTGATGCGTCTCCGCATCAAAGTGCAGCTCGGCAGCCACGGCTTCATCTTTGATGGCGCTGCACACGTACAGCGGCACCTCATTCGGAGGTACCGAGTTCCCATACCGGTCCGTGATCTCGGACGCGGACGGCATCCACGGATCGCGCGCTGCAGGCGCAACGCGCGGAGAGCCTTGAGCTTTGGAATCACGCACTGCAGTTGCAGTGCGCGGAGTACTGAGAGCCTCAGCGGAATCTAGAGGGGTATCACTCTCAGTTCGCGAACGCTTCGAACTCGAAGCGTCCGATTCGTCCCCTTCACGAGGGCGAACGTTCTTAGCTTGGGGGTCGAGCGACTCCCTCGACACTGAGTCTTTGCGCTTTGAGGACGAGTCCTTCTCGTCCTCCATGTCTTCATCGTCGTCGCCGAAGTCGACGATGTCGCCATACTTCGCCTTCTCGCGCTCGAAGTAGTCACCGATGGAGAGATGACTCTCCACCGACTTCGGATTCTTCTTTTCTTGGGGCTCGCTCATCGTTGAATGAGCGCGGGTTTCTTCTTCAACCGCAGAGAATTGACGAATGGACAATTCAGAGATTGACGTGCGGGGACCCCGCGCGTCTAACCTTAAAGGGGGGATGGTGTAACGGGGTTACACACACAAGTGGCTACAAGTCACTTGTGAATTTAACAGATAGGTTATCTGTTAAAAGTTTTAGATACTTCCTCACTTTGGTGTAAGTCGCACCAATGGATACATTGAAGTGGGCCACCACAATGAGTGGGTCCACACCTACCCAAAGATCCTATTGATAGAAAGCAGCATCTTTCTACCAATTAGAGACGTGCATTTTGGCGGGGCTCTGACAGCCAGCCGCTGTCAACCCCTTTCACAGATGATAAACAGTTTTAGCAGATTTAGGAGGAAGATCAATTCACAAACAACACAGTTCTCATTTTACCTTAACTACTTGGAGTCTTATTTGATTTATATTATACTTGTGTACTCAAGTATAATTAACTCAAGTAATTACTAAGTACTTATGCTTCCTCATACACGTAGCTCAACGTGTAAGCTAAAGTAGTGAGACAAGTTAGACCCACTACACAACAAGTCCATGTGCATGCGCTACTTGTCGAAGAAAGGATGCACCGGTCCAGCCTCGGGTCTATGCTTTGATCCAAACAGGGCCCACTTGAAACCACTCGCTCTCCCAGCTGACGTGAAGGAATTCATAGACAAGAATTTCCTTGGTTTGGCCCCAGCATTCCAGGACGTGTGACACCAAAACGCAGGGACAGCGCAGGATAACCTGGAAATTCAGACAACTCGCAGCCATCAGCAGGATGGAAGAGCAACTTCAGATCAATATTCAGATTTCACTCAGAAACAGCGTGCTGCTCACTCAAGTTTTCATCAAACTCAGATTGGGGTAGGTCGAGCAATGTCGGCCGCCCGGGAACTTCAATACCGAGAATTCGCAGCCAGTCACATGGTGGAATTGCCGCCTCAGCATTTTTGCCAAGTCAGTCATTTCAGTGTGGAGCGTATCATGGCCGACTCTGGGCTTGCACGACGCTCAGTTCTCTCGCCGGCCCAATTCGTACGGATATATCGTAACCAGAACTCAGACGATCCAAGGCCCAACAAGGACCTATTCGAGCTCCCACAGCCAGCCAATCCAGACCACCGAGCAGTGGTCGAGCGGTGGAACCCCGTTGTTCGCGAAGGCGTCCGGCCTCTGTGGAATAACAACAAGCCCCACACACAGATCACGCGACCGACCAATCACAACTCCATGAAGAACCACATCGTCAAAGGCCAACATGACGGTCGCTATCTGGTGGTCAAAGCCGACCTGCTGGATGTCTAGGCTATTATCTTCATCAGCCCGATAGGATCAGTGGGCAACTCGGGGTCGGCAACTCGGGTGATGAACGACTACTCCTTTCCAGATGGAGCCTCGGTGAATGAGTTCACTGATCGCTCGAATTTTCCCATGACCACGTACAACCCCCCACGCGATATCTCCCAACGCATATTCGAGCTCCGAACGAAATTCACTAATCAACCTATCCTGATGATGCTAGGTGATGTATCGGGTGCTTTCCGTCACATCCCCATTCACGAGGACCATATGGTAAAGCGTCAATCAAGAAAGATTCCCGAAGGGGACGACGCACATCAATCGCCGGCCCGGACCAGGACAGATCTAGATCTAGGAAAGAAGCTGAAGGAAGAAGACGAGTAAGGACACGCGATCCGGCTCAGTGACGCCCGGGTGTCAAGAGGATGAAGGAATCCGATCGGGTGTGGTCACTATCGATCAGAACGAGTAGAAGCCACCGGATCTGGAGCCAAACCCAGTCGGCGGGTGTAGAGCCGGAGGGGCGCACGCGTGAGCGCGGGAAATGGCAGGATCGGCGGAGTGGGACTGTGACAGGACAGGATCGACGGCCGATCGGGACGGATTACCGATCGGGCATACGGATCGAGGCCGATCGTCGATCGGCATACTGATTTGGGGAAGATCACCGATCGGCATACAGGTTGGGAAAGTTTCGCGATCGGCATACAGATTCGGGCCGATCGCCGAAGGATGGGAAGCATCAGAAGGCACAGCCAGGGCAAGGATCCGGTTAGCGTCTAGTTGTAGGAGCAGAGTAGGGATGGTAGACTGTAGAGTGACACAGGCTAAACATAAATCAGTGCTGAATTTGCATCCAAGGGCACAAGTCTTCACATCTCGGGGAATCGCATTGGCCCCGACCAAGTTACAAGAAGAAGGTAGTTGATCTAGCAGTTTGGGTTAAGTCTGGAGTAATACATTGGCCCGCTTTCCCTGCTCTAGTGATCTACTGTTTGTGTGCAAGCCCTCGATCGACATGAGTTATTTGCTTGGCCGGCGATCGTTTCACATCTCAACCGAACTCGATCCCGCTATAGGAAGCGGCAATCAACTCAAGGAAAGGAAGAAGGAAAAGAGCGCCTACGAGAAGGCAACAACAGGCCCCGGGTCAACTCCAGGCCACTCGATCGAGATACACAACCAGGCGCAGAGCGAAGATTTCCGCGCTGCTCCACCCCATTTCCCCGCGTCACGCCAAGACAATCGATCTTCACCAAGTGCTGCATCTTCGGAGCCCCGAGAGAGCAGATCCAGCCCACCGACGAGTACACAAGGTGAGACCAAGTTCAGCCCATCACGGATCGTTGGGGGACCCCCTCCGTTAGTCGGTGTCTGGGCATTGGTGGGAAACCCGATCTTGCCTTAACCAGATTTTGGCAGATCCCGCTACTCCACAACCATGTCCACATGTTCACCTTCCGGTTCGAGAATTATATCGTTGTTGACCTTTCTTGCGGTTTTGGGTGGTGTGGACCGCCAACGTTTTACTCGCTCGCGGGTACTCTTATCAACAATATCTACGAAACGCAGAAGCCACATGCGGTACTCTCTCCTCTCGATGATAGTGAATTCACAGGAAACGTGTGGTGCGATGATCACACGTGCATGGAGGTGATCACGGGAACACGATGCCTCGAAGCAAACTGGGCACTACGCAAGGCAATGTCGACGGTGCTCGGGCCGAAAGCTTTGAATGAAGCCAAATTTACTACCTGGGCATATCGTACTAAGGCCCTAGATCCGTTGTGGGATACGAACTTTGGTACGGTGTCGATGCCCGAAGCCAAACTTACACAGGCACGTACACGTGCTCTCAGCATTCTCAATACTATGAACTGCACCCTGTCAGTCCTCAACCAGTTGCTGGGCAATCTTCGTTACGTGTTTACCTGCTTCCCGGCAGCAAGGGCATTCTATCAAAACATTCGAGCTTTCGCAACCGAATTTAAGACACCGCATATTCGCCGTCTGATTCCTCCGGATGTGAAGGGATTTACGTTCGTTCTCGCTAGTGCTTACACTACACTCAAAATTCAACTCCGTTCCCGTCGAACACTTTGCCAGGCTCGAACCCACGTTTGGATGGACGCATCTGAGATAGGTTTCTGTGTTTTAGAGCCTCAACTGAAACAATTCATACGCATGCAATTCAACGATGCAGAGCGAGAAACATTCGCAACGAGAAAACAAGAAAACTCTATCAACGTGCGGGAATTAATGAGTGCGACCCTGGCGGTATTGCATTGGGGTCCAGTATGGACGGCAACTGGTCGAGAGCGGACCCACGTCTGCATGTGGATTGACAATACGAGTGCCGTGGCGTGGCTGTCCAAACGATCGAGTCGCTATCCAACCGCTCGATTGTTTAATCGACTGATTTCAGTGTTGAGTTCCAATATGGGCTGACGTTATCGGCGCACACATCGCGGGAAACCAAAACACAATGGCCGACGCGGGGTCCCGAGCGTGGGGTCCAAATCACTCATTGTATTCTGTCTGGGCTAGCTTATCCGACGCATGGACACAGGTTCCAATAGTTCCGCCGTTCAGCAATCTCTCGATGCATTGGGCAACGTTATCCGAGGACACGCTGCTGCGGAATCAATCTCCGGAAAATATAACACTTATTGACGGCAATGATGTGAATTTTACCACCAGCTAGGATGGTCGCCGTGGATCTCGTGCCCTTGAAGATCGGCAAACAACAAACTAGGATGCTTCGCGGTCTACTGCTGGAAGTATGGGTGGAACCGGAAGAAACACGGTAACACATTCGGCACGATCAAACTCAAGTTGGCTAGCATCAGGTGGTTTCACCGTCGATACCTGGGAAACGACTTGACTGCCTCACCTGACTTCAACATGTTGCTGCAAGGAATTAAGCGACTCTCACCCCCCCCCCCCCCGTTCACAAGCTCCAGCCAATTACTCCAGCTTCTCTGCGTCTTCTGTACCGCCCTCTCGACTAACAGCAGCTCCATCAACAACTCCTGTGGGGTAGCATTCTAATTGGCTTTTTCTTCTTGCTCCGGAGGTCGGAGTATCTGCAGATCGGGCGTCGCCAGCATTTTTACTGCCTCAAGCACCAAAATGTTTTCTTCTCCGGCGCCCAAGGAAGGCCAACGAGTGAAATCAGCGCCACATCAGTCACGATCGGCCTGGAGGGCGCGAAGAACAACCAGTTTGGGCGAGGTGCATGGCGCTCAATGCACGCGTCGGGAGACCCAATCATCTGTCCAGTCAGCGCCCTCAAGGAAATCACCGCGTACAGCTCACAATAGCCCCTATCTCTGCGGCAATCTCAAAGCTACAACGGTGGCCAAGGCGTTCAAATCAACCGCGCGGGGTATAGGAATTCCAGCGGCAAATTACTCGACACATTCCGTGCGCATCGGAGGTGTTACTGCATTGCTGAGCGGTCAGGCCAGTAACACGGCCATCAAATTACTTGTCGGTGGCTCTCCAACTGCTTCGAGCAGTACCAGACACAAGCCACCAGCTCGACAATCACATTATTGCGGCAAATGGTGGTTGCCCCGGCACACAGTAACCACGCGTAAGGGCCCTCGAGCACATTTCAATGGGGGGGGGGCCGCTCACCACGCCCTTACTCGCAGGTCGACGGCGAATGAACCACATAGCCCCAAACGACTGAACAGTGTCCGTGGAAATGCAGCGGCTTCTCTTCCAGAGTTCATCAACCGCGGATGATTTGTTGACAAAGGTGTGGCTGAAATCACGAACAAGTCCAGAGGAAGTTTCAACATCTTGCGTTGTCAGCAGTCTTCATTAGCGGATAACACAGCGTTCGTTCAGTGGGCCCGATATTCCGAGCAGTACAAAGCCACGATGGATGGTTCGTATTCCGACTCGGATGCGTTGAATGTCTTATTGAAGGGGAGGTCACCACTTGATTGGCGACAGCTTTGCAATCGCTCAAAGGCATTTCGGACCTGAAGAAATTCGCGGAGAACATGCAGACGCGCCTGTTTCAGAAATGGATCCAATCTGCATCGGGGAAGCCGGAGGATATCGCAAACTCCATGGTGGTTATGAACACTATCGTGGAGTTACCGAACAGTAAGCCCGAGTAAGACATGTTGAGAGATTATGCATTGTATTTTGCTGCAACTAGAGTGCACGGTCGACCGTGACTCAAGTGAAAAGGCTTTTCGCCAGGAACAAGCCTATAGCTGCGCTAAAGCCGCTGCGACAGCGCCGTAACCCCTTCGCTTGAGAGAACACACATCGATGAAGACATAATATGCGCTTTATTAGCGCTGAAGTACCCCATCGATTAGTTTTGGCCAAGCTCGTACCAGATCAAATGAAGTTGAAGCAATTGTTTCCATATTGTAGTCGACTTCTTCGTCACAAGAAATATTTAAGCGACTATTCTTGGGATATCCAGTCTACAGTATACACGCGCGTTCTCAACCTAAGAATTCTGCTCACCTTGTCTGATGGTTCACGTAACGCAGCGCCAGTAGCGTCGAGAACCGCAGAGCAGCGATCCACAATACCAGCACTCCGCAATTTTGCCAAATCTCGCTGTGTTTGACCAAGAAATTCGCCTCCATGTACTCCTTGAGCGTCATCCCGTCGGGTAGACTTGGTGGCGTTCCCGTCATTCGCTGACACCCGCGCTCACTGCCGTCTCCGTCACTAGGACAGTCGCCAAAGACAATCGCAGTGAGACTGGCGAACGCGTACTTGTGTGGTGTGAGATCGTGCAGCCACTTGTAGCCCCGCGGGATCGACACGGCGGGAGGGTTGAACCCCGTGAACAGGATGCAGATCGTGTTGATGAGCACCATGAAGACTGACGCCACCTCCATACTTGGCAGCAAGTAGACGAGGAACTGGCCGAAGTACGCCATCAGCAGTACGATCAAGGACAGGTTGAACCAATAAGTGAAGAACGCGGCAACCCCCGTAAACCCGACCATCGGGTAGAATATCGCCATGAACAGCAGCGTCGTCCCAAAGCAGTACGGGATCTCGACCAGCGTCGAGCCCACGAAGTACCAGAATGCATTATACGTCTCGGAAGCTCGTTCACGGTAGAATGATGTCCGCTCCTTTGAGGTGATAGGGAGCACCCCGTTGAAGCTGATGAACGTGATGTTGACGGCGCCCATGTAGACCATTCCCAGGCCCGAGTTCACCCCTTGGTACGACTTGTACTCGGATCCAATGTACGTAATTCCGAGGGCAATAGCTAACACCAACGAAATCACGACACGGGTCAAATTGTAGGATGGCGTCCTCCAGTACAGATCGAACCAGCGCTTCGTCAAGAACACCGCCTGCACCCAATTACTCGCGGCGCGCTTGCGCTTGAACTCCAAAGGAGGCAACGAAGGTGAAGGCCGTGTGACACCCTCCCGGTCCAAGGTCGATTCGAGCTGGCGGTACTGTTCGCTCGACTTGAACAGTGACACGAAATCCGTCTTCGACCCGTTTTCGTTGCCTACACCCGCGCCGATAACATCCAGCATCCACGTGACACGCCCGTGGCTTGCAGAGGGGCTTATCTGGTCCGCGAGGCCTTGCTTGAGAGGGACTTGCGGGGAACGAGGTAAAAGTGAGAATGAATTAGCTTATCCTCGTGCTGCTAGAACCAGCTTCATCTAGTCATTACCTAGCATCATTCGTGGGGTTCCCTCACGTAGTCCGTGGGTTGCCATTCCTCAGTGGATGGCTTAGTGGGTGGCCAGTGTATGGCAACCATCCACTATTAGTCGTGTCATACTCCCCCCATGAACTGTTGTAGCTAGCACGGGAAAATTCGGCGGATGCTGACTTGCTGCTGCGTGGAACCCTTGTCCACGGTGACGGTCCCGTTCTCATGAACATGGCGGATTGGATAGGGGCCGTCGGTGACGCGTTTCGTCTTCGACCGGAACTGTTTTGGCACTCGGATCATGACTTGATCACCCGGCTTGTAGAAGTGGGCGAGGCGCTTGTCGTTCTCGCGGTCATTGGCTGCAAGAATGGCGTCGAAGCGGCGTTTAGACATGTAGCTCCAGTTGGCTTCGTACAACTTGCGTGAGATCATGTCTTGCCCGAAAATTAGTTGTCCAGGTGACGCGTTTAGGATGCTATGGTAGCTCGCCCTGATTGCAAAAGCGGCGTAGTGGATGACCTTCTTCCAGTCTGCACCTTCGTGGCAACGAATCACGTTCAGGATTTCGAGATGCACCCGCTCGCATATCGCGTTGGCTTGTGGGTTTTTGGTCGTGATCGGCTTTGCTTTGATTCCGTAGCTTCGGAGCAATTCTTGAAATTCTTCACCCGTGAACTCAGACCCTTTATCGTGAACAACTTGAAGGGGCCGTGGGTAGCGGCAAAGCCACTCACGATCGAAGCTTTCGGCTGATGTGAGGGACTCCTTGTCCGGTTGAACGCCCACTTCGAGCCATCGAGTAGCTTGGTCGATAATGGTGATCCCATAGAAGCCTTCGTAGGGACCTATGAGGTCGACGTGCACGATGTCGAAGGGGTTGACGGTTTTCATGGTGCGGGGTGGTAACAAACCGTAGTCCTGTTTTCCGCCGTGCACTTTGGCTCGCTTGCACGTGATGCACTTCTTGATGTACTTGGTGATCGTGGTCTCCATACTGGGCCAGTAGAGTGTGTGCCGCATGGTTTTAAACTGTCGCTCGCTGGCAGGGTGCCCGAGGTTCTGGTGGTACCATCCGATCATGTCGTCGCGCAGCGAGTCCGGGACGATTACTCGCTTTTGGTATGCAACGAGTGTGCAGCCCAAGAGGGGCATGAGCTGGTAGTCCGGGTTGTTGGTGCCCGCGAGGCACGCGGACTTGATCTTCTGGATCATTTCGTCGGCTTCTTGTTGCTGGCGGATGACCGGGCCGTGCATTACGCACTCGTACTGCGTGCTTGCTGCATTAATTTCGTCTTGTACTGGAGGGTTCTCAGTCGTATCGAACCGCATGCGAGAGAACGCGTCAGCTCCAACGTTCTTCTCGCCCTTGATGTAGCGCATGGTCAGGTGGTACTCCGAGAGCAAAAGCTTCCACCGCTTGACTCGTAGGCTCGTTTCGGTCGGGTAGATTAGATTCTTGTGGTCGGTGTGCACCACTACAGGAAAACCGAGGAGCATAGTGCGATACTCACGAAGGAGTTCGACAATCGAAAGAAGTTCCAGCTCCATGGTCGTGTAATTTAGTTGATGCTTGTTCAGGCTGCGGGAGTAGCATGCCAAAATCTTGGCTCCTTGCATAATGAGTCCGCTGAGTTGGGTTCCGCTGGCATCTGCGTACAGGTCGAACGGTTTCGTGAAATCGGGGAAAGATAATAGCACAGCTTCAGCAAAGGCCCGCTGGATGGCCCGGAAGGCTTCCGTATCACAGCTTCAGCAAAGGCCCGCTGGATGGCCCGGAAGGCTTCCGTATAGGTAGCCATGTGAAGGGCACTTTGGTGCTCGTGAAGCGATGCAGCGGCTTGCAAAGCGTGGTCTTGTTCGGCACCATGTCACGGTAGTAGTTGATCATGCCAAGGAAGCGTCTGAGCTCCTTGCGGTTGCGGGGAACGGCGATTTTCTGGATTGCCTGAATCTTTTTGGCTTGGGGGCGGATGCCTTCCGCTGAGAGCGTGTAGCCTAAATATTCAACGTCCTTGCGGAGAACGCGGCACTTCCCGCCGTTCAACGAGACTCCATACTTCTCCAAGCGCTTGAAAACGATGCGCAGGTGCTCGAGGTGCTCTTCCTCGTTCTGCGAGAACACGAGGATGTCGTCCAGGTACACCACCACAAAATTCAAGTCGCCAAGGATTCGCTCCATGCTGGCTTGGTATTCGTCGGGGGCCGTGCAAATGCCCATCGGTAGCCTTTTGTACCTAAATTTTCCAAATGGTAGGCAGAATGCGGTCAGGTGGCGAGAAGTTTTTGCTAGTCGTCGAGCATAGTACCCAAGGTTGGCGTCGAACGTCGAGAGGCACTTCGCCGAGGCAAGACGCATCAGGATCTCCCTGATTCTGGGCACGTAGTACGGGCTCCGCCGCAAATATTTGTTCAGCCATCGAAAGTCGACGAGTAGGCACAAACTACCGTCTGGCTTGCTCAGGAAAAACGCCGGGGATGCCATCTCCGAGTCGTAAATTTGCTCGAGTACGTCGTCGTTAATGAGCTGTTGAATCTTGTCCTTGGCTTTTTGTTCTTGACTGCGTGCAATTGGGTACGGTTTTGCATGTGCAGGCTTAAAGTCTGGGGCGAGCGCTAGCTCGTAGTCGTCAAATTTCATGCGCCCCAAGTGACCGTCGTACAGTGTCTGGTACGCGGTGAGTAATGCCAAGTAGTTGGCGGCCAACTTTCCTTGCAGGTGCTCCGGAAGGAGTTCTTCGGGCTTGACGGCGTTGTCGGCCGCTTCTTTCGCCTCTTCTGGGAACTCAAGGTCGTCCTGCTTGTCGGTGTCTGGCTTGGTCGTGCTGCGCCCCGTGTTGAGGCTGAGGAAACAGTCCTCCCATTGCACGACACGGTCTTTGAAGTTCAGGATTAGCCCTAGCTCGTTCATAATGTCACGGCCGATGATCATTGCGTCACTGCTGTCATCGATAACTTCAAATCGATGTGTGATGATCGTATCTGCCTTGAGCTGTGGGAATAGGAACTGTGCGACTGTAGTCCCGTTACTGTTGACTTTGCCGCTCATTGTGTTGAACACAGTTGGGGATGCTGGGATAAGTTTTCGTCCCAATTGGACATTGGCATCGAGGGTTGTTTTGTTGATGACGCTCTTCGAGGCGCCACTGTCGAGGAGGGCTTGGAACGACTCTCTGCTTCGGCGTAGCTTCACCGCGATGCGGAGTGGTGCGCCTTGCGAATTCTTCACCTCCTTGTCGACCAGATCCACGAACTTCATCTCGTCGTCGCTGGACTCCTCTGAGTCTGACTCGGCGTCCAAGTTCTTGTAGATGCGCGGGTACTGTTTGGTTTTGTTGTGCTTTGGCGGGTGCGGAGCTTCCGTGCGCTTGTGCTCGTCCGCTTCCTTCTTCTTGACGGTGTAACACTCGCTAGTGTTGTGCGAGGATGTTTTGTGGAAGGAGCACCACTTTTCTTCCTTCCTGCTGCTGCCTGCTTGCCCTGGCTTCTTTTTATCGCTCTTGTACCGGTTCTTCAGCGGTACCTCACGGGCTTGGTGCTTCTCCTTGCGGTAATCCTTGCGTGGATCCTTGAAGCTCTTACTCTTGTCGCGGGTTGCCAGTTGTCGCTCCGCTTTCTCGATGCGCGTGAAGTAAAGGACTAGATCGTTGAGTCGATCATATACAGCGCCAGATGCAGCTAATTTTTCTTGCCAGGCGCGCGGCATACCGCGCTTGAAATACCTGCACTGCCGCACCTCGGGTATCACCTCCGCGTCTTGGGGTAATTCTGCAAACATGCGGATGTTCTCTCTCATGCGCTGGGAGAACTTGTGCACCGACTCGTCGCGGCGCTTCGTCATTGTCCATAGCTCATTGTCGAGGTCCTCGCTGAAGTCGTGCGGGACCGACAGGAATCCCACGTCCGTGAAGAACTCCTCGAACGTCTTGTTCCCTGCGACCGCATCCTGGGCGGCGCTTTCGACGTCTGCCTCGAGGTCACCTTCGATGAGGGCAACCAGGTTGTGTGCCTTCTGCTCGTCTGTCCATTGTTTCTTGCGAGCGAGGCTCCGGAACTTGCCACTCCATTTCAGCCAGTCGCGTGCGCTGCCACCGCCAAACTTCTTGATCTTTAACTGCGCTGTTTCCGCTGGAGTTTCGGCGGTTGCTGGTGTGATCACTAGCGTGTAGGTCACGTATTCGTCCTTCTTGCGACGATCCATGCTTGATGGTGCTTTGGTTTCTTGTTTGATTCTCTTGTTTCCGATTCAGATATCAGATTTGATATATCAAAATGACACGCCCGTGGCTTGCAGAGGGGCTTATCTGGTCCGCGAGGCCTTGCTTGAGAGGGACTTGCGGGGAACGAGGTAAAAGTGAGAATGAATTAGCTTATCCTCGTGCTGCTAGAACCAGCTTCATCTAGTCATCCTAGCATCATTCGTGGGGTTCCCTCACGTAGTCCGTGGGTTGCCATTCCTCAGTGGATGGCTTAGTGGGTGGCCAGTGTATGGCAACCATCCACTCTTAGTCGTGTCACACGTCGCCGGGTTATAGTCCTTCTCGAGTTTCGCCACGCCGTCAATCGACTCGAAGTACTTGATCAGGTTCACCGCCTTCTCACCCAGATCTCCGAAGAACACCATCTCACCACCGCGCTTCAGCAGCAAGAGACTGTCGAACACTTCGAACACCATCGCCGACGGCTGGTGGATCGTGCACACGATGGTGCGACCCGTGTCCGCCACCTTACGCACGCCGTCCATGATGAGCTTGGCCGATCGAGCGTCGAGACCACTCGTCGGCTCATCCAGGAACAATACGCTGGGTTGCGCCGCCAGCTCCACTCCGATCGTCAGGCGCTTCATCTGCTCCGTGGAGCTGCCGCGGATGATCTGGTCGGCGATCGGGTGCAAGTCCAGCAGCTCCAGGCACTCGTTAACGGAGTCGTACTTCTTTGTTTTTGTTTTTTTTGTTGAGGTACATTGATGTCACTTAACGTCTTGGCTAACGACATCTATGACCTAGTCGGAGCTCGTCTCTAACCAAACTCCCTACTGCGATGCCCTGAGTTGGTACACTCAGTGCCGCCCCCAGCCATTGAGGTGTGGAGGCCCCGAACCCCGAAGAGTTCTCATCACTATTGCGCTCCAGCCAGTTACCTACGTAACTAGCAGCAAAGGAGTGAATATCCTTCCAAAGCGAGGTGGAGCCGATGACTCGATTGGGTGTGCATTGCATACTACGTCGTGTGTCCATCGCTAAGTTGGCTAGCGCATCGGCCATTTTGTTGTAAGAGCGTAAATGGTGCTGCCAAGTAAGCACCGCAAGTTGATCCGCAACCGTTCGACTTCGCCAGTACAGCGGGATAAGATGTTTAGCCTTCGGAGGTCGTCGCTTCTGCTGTTGATGTAAAATTAGCGTGCTATCCCCTACCACGTGAAGTGGCACCCACTTGTATCTGTAACAGGCGTGCAATCCTGTTAGCAACCCCATGTTCTCCGCAACGTTGTTCGTCGTCGACGTTGCCGCGTAAGACATGCTGGCAACCCAGCAGATTTCAAAATCACTCCACCCTTCACCGACCCGGACCACCGCTGCTCCGCTGCCACCAGGTCCGGGATTACCACGGGAACCTCCATCGAAAAAGAGCAGATACTTGGAGTGCCCTTAGTCGTACTTCTTGCTGTCAGGGATATCAGCACCTTGGCGTAGGAACGCACTAAATGTCAACGCCTCACGGAATGTAGACGCGTCCGAGTGGATGTCCATCTGCTCGCAGTACCCCGTAGCGCGCCGGATAGCAAGATCGGTGGCCGGGTGTCCATTGAGCATGATGTTGCCACGGATTTCACCTCCAGTCTTGCGTCCTGCAATGACGTCCATGAGCGTGGTCTTGCCTGCTCCGGAGGACCCCATGAGTGCGGTGATAGTGCCGGGTAGCGCGAAGCCGCTGACGCCCTTGAGCAGGTCGATGGTGGCTTTGGGGTGCGTTGGGTCTGGCACTGAGTACCACAAGTCCCGGAATGCCAGTGTGACAGGTACGAAATTCTTGTCGGGTGATCTAGTGACGGGGATCGATACGTCACGGGTCATACTCTTGTTCGACGCTGCTGCTGTAGGGGTAGCCAACAAATTGTAGCTGACGTCTGATGCCGACATTTCAGTGCTTGCGCTCGTGTTGATCAGTTTGAGATTCACATTTACAGTGTCTTCGGTGCGCCAGAACTCGAGCACGGCCCAAGAGATCACCATGAAGAATATGTAGAGTGCCACGAGGTAGACGACCCCCATGTACAACCAAACTCGTCCTGTGGGCACGTCAAATGTGTTCAACGAGTACTCACTCATCGTCATGCCGTACGTCTTACAGTAGTCGATATCCCCGTAGACGCATACGTTGAATTTGGAATCAGTGTACTGGTTGACAGCAGCAGCGCGAATACCCCAGGCTTGGGGGCTGAACCAGTACATCCAGATCAAGTAGTCCGGAATCTGCCCCTTGGTGACCACGAAGCCGCAGAAGAGCGTGAAAAAGAAGAGCGAGAACATGGTGATCGGCCCTGCCACGTTCATATCCGGCGACACCACGGCTAAGAAGAAGAACCAAGCCGCAAACATCATGCTCGTCAGAAACACCACCAGCTCGAAGAAAACGAAGCCCCCGGCCGTAGCAACGAATCCACACATCCAGTAGATGATAGAACCGAAGACGAGAGTTTCGATCACCGCCAGCGGTATCTGGCTCACAGACGTCGCGAGAACGAAGGACGAAGTGCGGAAGAAATTGGCCCCGCGCTGCTTGTTGAAGACATCACGAATCGCCATGAATGTCGGCACCTGCGCCGACTGGCCCAGCGTCACAAAGTTGATTGCAACGTAGATGATGCCGATGACAACCTGAGCGTCAGTCTCGTCAAACTGGTAAAACGTGCTGGCATTCAGCAGACCCAGCACCACAGACATCAAGAATCGGCTCTTCAGCAACGCCGTATTGCGCAAAGTGACTGTCATTTGACGCCGTATCAACGTGAGCGTGCCGTCCCAGAAGTTTTGGTGGAACTCGGGTCGAACCTCCATGAACTTGGAGGTGTCAGACAGTAGTGACCGATCCAGCGGCGTGTTCAAAACAGCCGCCATGTCGTCTCGGACAGATGAGTTCTCAAACGCGTGGGCGAACCCGCGCGCACTTGCGGGGCATGCCCCCACTTCGTACTGCCGCTGCTTGTTCGTGCCCAGATCCAGCAGGAAATCGGCCACGTCGCGGGTGGCAGGACAGCGGAAGCCCAAACGCTCGAAGTACCCCAGCGCCTCCGACCGAGGACCATGGTACATCACGTATCCGTCGTTGAGCAGAATCACGTCGTCAAACTGAGCGAACACCTCCGGGGACGGCTGCAGCAGCGATATGACCACCGTTTTGCGCAACGCCTTGGCCAGGCTGCGCTGCGTCGAGATGATGTCGAACGTCGCGGCGCTGTCGAGGCCCGTACTGATCTCGTCCATGAGCAGCACGAACTTGTTACCGAACGCCATCTCGCCGGTCGTCACGCGCTTGCGCTCGCCGCCCGACACGCCGCGCAGCATGGCATCGCCCAGGATGGTGTTCTGACAGGCTTCTAAACCGAGTTGCCGGATCACCACGTCCGGGTAGTGCTGGTACGTGGCTCGGAGTACGTCGAGCGCCTGTTGGTTCTGCTCGGGCGTGCCGCGCGAGAACAACTTCTCCTCGTGCTTGGACAGCTTGCCGCCCGTGCACGTGTTGGCGAACTCGAGCGTCTCCTTGACGGTGAGCGTCGGCAAGTGCTTGTCGTGCTGGTCCACGAAGGACACGAACTGCGGTAGTCGCGCGCGCAGCTCGCCTTGCGCAATGCCGTTGTACGTCACCTCACCGTCCACGCGCAGCGCGCGCTTGTCGGTGGACAGTCTGCCGCCCAGCATCTTGAGGAGTGAGGACTTGCCGGAGCCGGGCTGGCCCAGCACGAGCGTCATGGTCCCGGGCTCCAACACGCCGCTCACGTTGCGGAGGATGTCTTTCGTCACGATGTGCTTCTTGGCGTTCATGCGGATGGCCGCCATCTTGACGGTGTTGGTGAGCGTGGGCAGCTCGGTCTTGAGGTTGGTCTCGTCCTTGACGACGACGTCGGCGGAGATGGAGACGTTGTGGAACCGCACCTCCATTTGCGGGAGCGGTTGTCCGAGCGCGGCCTGCATGCGCGTGGAAATGAGCTCGTGCAGAGCGGGTGGGCCTTGGGCCATGAGAGCTTCCCCACTGTCGTGCCCGACGGATGGGTGTGCATTGTCAAAGAAATTGCATGTACTAATGGTTGCCATTGCAAGTTGTGGCGGTGAAGCGTGTTGAAGTTACACTGTGCAAGTTGGTAAGTGAACTGCGTATCGAGTCAACGTGCTCAACACACCTGGTTTTGGCACGGGGTACTGCATAAACAATTGGCATTGTAATCGTCCGCACACGTGAGGGACGAAGCTGCGCAAGGTCAGCCCGTCAGAGTGCATTCCTTGCTTGCCGAGCTCCCGTCCGGCCTGGCCTGTACGTGGTCGGTCTGCTTGCTGTGTTCATGTACGGTCTGTTCGTAGGAAGAATCGGAAGAGTGTAACTTCTGAAAATTGTTAATGAATTAGAAGTTCTATTATATTTCCACTTTAGAACTAAATTTAGATAATATATGATTATTCTATTTTCTAGAATTGTGGTATTTTCTGTTTTGTTGATGGGTGAGCCGCCATCAACCGTTGCTCAGTTGTCTCATTATGTTGGCTCGATACGTGTTGGTTGAATTTGTTGCGGTTTAGTCGGTACAACCCGAAGGCGATACGTGTTGGTAGTCTCGTCACTACACATAGAGCTGTTGGGTCCGTCGACCAAGTCTGGTGCTTATGGCACTTACGGTCGGAACAGCTAAGCTCTCACGTTCAGAGCTGTATCCTTCCAAAGTACATTTGGGGGATGCTATTTCCTACACATGCCTAATAGACGAGCAGTCAATGTGTTCGTCTACCGGATTTGTTCGACCTTGGTGCCTCATTGAAAACAGCCAGTTACCTTCGTCCAGGGACATTGGGCACATGGTAAGGGTGCTTGTGAAAGTATTTTTTTATGACTAAGCGAAGTCCACTGTGTAGTACATGTGTCGCATCAGTGTTGTCTTGCCGACTGGTGTGGTTCAGTGTGGATAGCTCACGTCATCCCGACGTCTGAAGTATAGGTGGGACCTTTGGTCCCTACAGGGCAGGAATTCAAGTTGATATACTTGGTTGGTACTACACTTGGGTCCCTTCAAGTTGTGGGCTACAACACTAGATGGAACAAATGGGCGCTCGAGGTCATCACTCCCTCGATAGGTTTAGTATCACAACTGTAGCTTGACGTGCATTTTTGATGTCGAGCGGTGGTGCCTACATCTACCATTCAAGTAGATTATCAACAATGATCGCTACATAATCCTCGACGTTAGTGCCGCGAAAGTGATTATGAGCACAATTGTGCTGTGTCCCCAAGTGCATCATCTTCCGAGTGGGCAATTACAAGCACAAAAATGCACCTCGCCACCCCGCAGACGCCATTTCCCAATTTCTTCACATCCGCTTACTCGGAGACTGCGTTAAGCATGGGTCCTTTGATCCCCAAGAACGACGATAAGGGCCTGGCCAAAGTCCCACCCATCGGGCACGACAGTGGGGAAGCTCTCATGGCCCAAGGCCCACTCGCTCTGCACGAGCACATATTCACGCGCATGCAGGCCGCGCTCGGACAACCGCTCCCGCAAATGGAGGTGCGGTTCCACAACGTCTCCATCTCCGCCGACGTCGTCGTCAAGGACGAGACCAACCTCAAGACCGAGCTGCCCACACTCACCAACACCGTCAAGATGGCGGCCATCCGCATGAACGCCAAGAAGCACATCGTGACGAAAGACATCCTCCGCAACGTGAGCGGCGTGCTGAAGCCCGGCACCATGACGCTCGTGCTGGGCCAGCCCGGCTCCGGCAAGTCCTCACTGCTCAAGATGCTGGGCGGCAGACTGTCCACCGACAAGCGCGCGCTGCGCGTGGACGGTGAGGTGACGTACAACGGCATTGCGCAAGGCGTGCTGCGCGCGCGACTGCCGCAGTTCGTGTCCTTCGTGGACCAGCACGACAAGCACTTGCCGACGCTCACCGTCAAGGAGACGCTCGAGTTCGCCAACACGTGCACGGGCGGCAAGCTGTCCAAGCACGAGGAGAAGTTGTTCTCGCGCGGCACGCCCGAGCAGAACCAACAGGCGCTCGACGTACTCCGAGCCACGTACCAGCACTACCCGGACGTGGTGATCCGGCAACTCGGTTTAGAAGCCTGTCAGAACACCATCCTGGGCGATGCCATGCTGCGCGGCGTGTCGGGCGGCGAGCGCAAGCGCGTGACGACCGGCGAGATGGCGTTCGGTAACAAGTTCGTGCTGCTCATGGACGAGATCAGTACGGGCCTCGACAGCGCCGCGACGTTCGACATCATCTCGACGCAGCGCAGCCTGGCCAAGGCGTTGCGCAAAACGGTGGTCATATCGCTGCTGCAGCCGTCCCCGGAGGTGTTCGCTCTGTTTGACGACGTGATTCTGCTCAACGACGGGTACGTGATGTACCATGGTCCTCGGTCGGAGGCGCTGAGGTACTTCGAGCGTTTGGGCTTCCGCTGTCCTGCCACCCGCGACGTGGCCGATTTCCTGTTGGATCTGGGCACGAACAAGCAGCGGCAGTACGAAGTGGGGGCATGCCCCGCAAGTGCGCACGGGTTCGCCCACGCGTTTGAGACCTCATCTGTTCGAGACGACATGGCGGCTGCTTTGAACACGCCGCTGGATCGGTCACTACTGTCTGACACCTCCAAGTTCATGGAGGTTCGACCCGAGTTCCACCAAAACTTCTGGGACGGCACGCTCACGTTGATACGGCGTCAAATGACAGTCACTTTGCGCAATACGGCGTTGCTGAAGAGCCGGTTCTTGATGTCTGTGGTGCTGGGTCTGCTGAATGCCAGTACGTTTTACCAGTTTGATGAGACTGACGCTCAGGTTGTCATCGGCATCATCTACGTTGCAATCAACTTTGTGACGTTGGGCCAGTCGGCGCAGGTGCCGACATTCATGGCGATTCGTGACGTCTTCAACAAGCAGCGCGGGGCCAATTTTTTCCGCACTTCGTCTTTTGTTCTCGCGACGTCTGTCAGCCAGATACCGCTGGCGGTGATCGAAACTCTCGTCTTCGGTTCTATCATCTACTGGATGTGTGGATTCGTTGCTACGGCCGGGGGCTTCGTTTTCTTCGAGCTGGTGGTGTTTCTGACGAGCATGATGTTTGCGGCTTGGTTCTTCTTCTTAGCCGTGGTGTCGCCGGATATGAACGTGGCAGGGCCGATCACCATGTTCTCGCTCTTCTTTTTCACGCTCTTCTGCGGCTTCGTGGTCACCAAGGGGCAGATTCCGGACTACTTGATCTGGATGTACTGGTTCAGCCCCCAAGCCTGGGGTATTCGCGCTGCTGCTGTCAACCAGTACACTGATTCCAAATTCAACGTATGCGTCTACGGGGATATCGACTACTGTAAGACGTACGGCATGACGATGAGTGAGTACTCGTTGAACACATTTGACGTGCCCACAGGACGAGTTTGGTTGTACATGGGGGTCGTCTACCTCGTGGCACTCTACATATTCTTCATGGTGATCTCTTGGGCCGTGCTCGAGTTCTGGCGCACCGAAGACACTGTAAATGTGAATCTCAAACTGATCAACACGAGCGCAAGCACTGAAATGTCGGCATCAGACGTCAGCTACAATTTGTTGGCTACCCCTACAGCAGCAGCGTCGAACAAGAGTATGACCCGTGACGTATCGATCCCCGTCACTAGATCACCCGACAAGAATTTCGTACCTGTCACACTGGCATTCCGGGACTTGTGGTACTCAGTGCCAGACCCAACGCACCCCAAAGCCACCATCGACCTGCTCAAGGGCGTCAGCGGCTTCGCGCTGCCCGGCACTATCACCGCACTCATGGGGTCCTCCGGAGCAGGCAAGACCACGCTCATGGACGTCATTGCAGGACGCAAGACTGGAGGTGAAATCCGTGGCAACATCATGCTCAATGGACACCCGGCCACCGATCTTGCTATCCGGCGCGCTACGGGGTACTGCGAGCAGATGGACATCCACTCGGACGCGTCTACATTCCGTGAGGCGTTGACATTTAGTGCGTTCCTACGCCAAGGTGCTGATATCCCTGACAGCCAGAAGTACGACTCCGTTAACGAGTGCCTGGAGCTGCTGGACTTGCACCCGATCGCCGACCAGATCATCCGCGGCAGCTCCACGGAGCAGATGAAGCGCCTGACGATCGGAGTGGAGCTGGCGGCGCAGCCCAGCGTATTGTTCCTGGATGAGCCGACGAGTGGTCTCGACGCTCGATCGGCCAAGCTCATCATGGACGGCGTGCGTAAGGTGGCGGACACGGGTCGCACCATCGTGTGCACGATCCACCAGCCGTCGGCGATGGTGTTCGAAGTGTTCGACAGTCTCTTGCTGCTGAAGCGCGGTGGTGAGATGGTGTTCTTTGGGGATCTGGGTGAGAAGGCGGTGAACCTGATCAAGTACTTCGAGTCGATTGACGGTGTGGGGAAACTCGAGAGGGACTATAACCCGGCGACGTGGATGCTGGATGTTATCGGCGCGGGTGTAGGCAACGAAAATGGGTCGAAGACGGATTTCGTATCGCTATTCAAGTCGAGCGAACAGTACCGCCAGCTCGAATCGAACTTGGACCGGGAGGGTGTCACACGGCCTTCACCTTCGTTGCCTCCTTTGGAGTTCAAGCGCAAGCGCGCCGCGAGTAATTGGGTGCAGGCGGTGTTCTTGACGAAGCGCTGGTTCGATCTGTACTGGCGGACGCCATCCTACAATCTGACCCGTGTCGTGATTTCGTTGGTGTTAGCTATTGCCCTCGGAATTACGTACATTGGATCCGAGTACAAGTCGTACCAAGGGGTGAACTCGGGTCTGGGAATGGTCTACATGGGCGCCGTCAACATCACGTTCATCAGCTTCAACGGGGTGCTCCCTATCACCTCAAAGGAGCGGACATCATTCTACCGTGAACGAGCTTCTGAGACGTATAATGCATTCTGGTACTTCGTGGGCTCGACGCTGGTCGAGATCCCGTACTGCTTTGGGACGACGCTGCTGTTCATGGCGATATTCTACCCGATGGTCGGGTTTACGGGGGTTGCCGCGTTCTTCACTTATTGGTTCAACCTGTCCTTGATCGTACTGCTGATGGCGTACTTCGGCCAGTTCCTCGTCTACTTGCTGCCAAGTATGGAGGTGGCGTCAGTCTTCATGGTGCTCATCAACACGATCTGCATCCTGTTCACGGGGTTCAACCCTCCCGCCGTGTCGATCCCGCGGGGCTACAAGTGGCTGCACGATCTCACACCACACAAGTACGCGTTCGCCAGTCTCACTGCGATTGTCTTTGGCGACTGTCCTAGTGACGGAGACGGCAGTGAGCGCGGGTGTCAGCGAATGACGGGAACGCCACCAAGTCTACCCGACGGGATGACGCTCAAGGAGTACATGGAGGCGAATTTCTTGGTCAAACACAGCGAGATTTGGCAAAATTGCGGAGTGCTGGTATTGTGGATCGCTGCTCTGCGGTTCTCGACGCTACTGGCGCTGCGTTACGTGAACCATCAGACAAGGTGAGCAGAATTCTTAGGTTGAGAACGCGCGTGTATACTGTAGACTGGATATCCCAAGAATAGTCGCTTAAATATTTCTTGTGACGAAGAAGTCGACTACAATATGGAAACAATTGCTTCAACTTCATTTGATCTGGTACGAGCTTGGCCAAAACTAATCGATGGGGTACTTCAGCGCTAATAAAGCGCATATTATGTCTTCATCGATGTGTGTTCTCTCAAGCGAAGGGGTTACGGCGCTGTCGCAGCGGCTTTCAGCGCAGCGGCTTTCAGCGCAGCTATAGGTTTGTTCCTGGCGAAAAACGTTTTCACTCGGTTCACGGTCGACCCTCCACTCTTAGTTGCAGCAAAATACAAGGCATAATCTTTCAGCATGCCGTACTCGGGCTTACTCTTTGGTAACGCCACGATAGTGTTCATAACCACCATGGAGTTTGCGATATCCTCCGGCTTCCCCGACGCAGATTGGATCCATTTCTGAAATAGACGCGTCTGCATGTTTTCCGCGAATTTCTTCAGGTCCGAAATGCCTTTGAGCGATTGCAAAGCTGTCGCCAATCTAGTGGTGGACCTCCCCTTCAGTAAGACATTCAACGCATCCGAGTCGGAATACGATCCACCCATCTTAGCTTTGTACTGCTCGGAATATCGGACCCACTTAACGAACGCTGGGTTGTTCACTAATGAAGACTGCTGAAAACGCAAGATTTTGAAAACTTCTTCAGGACTTGTTCGTGATTTCAACCACACATTGGTCAACAAATCATCCGCGGCTGACGAACTCTGGAAGAGAAGCCTCTGCATTGTATCAGCAGAATTTTTCCAGCCCGAGACTAGTCTGAGCGAGTGAAATAATATCACCAGGCTTTCGTCCGAATTCGTCTTCTTGAGCAATTAAAAAGGTCGGCGTCAGTGAATCTGGTCTCTCCATTCTTCACTCTGTACATTTTCACGTAGTTCAGCCACCGAAGAAGCTTCTGGTTGTCATCGAACTTCACTTGAGCTTTTCCAAGACGCAAGAATTTGAAGATCGTCGCCGGGGTCGCTTGAGATGTTAGCCACAACTTGTCAACCAGGTCCCGAATCGAAGTTCCAACTTTTGTTGCCGGCTCTGCGATCATTGATAGCCCCGAAATTCCTGCGCGCGCTTCGGCATCTCCATCAACTTTGTCAATCGATCGTAAAAGTCTACTAGAGTGTCCCGGGTTCTTCGCTTCAGCTTTCGGGGAAATCAGTCCTGATGCACAACTCCATTCAGCGAGGAAGACGACAAAGGCCATCAAAAAAACCCAGTGCTCACGCATGGCTGGTCGACTTGTCTACCGGAGGGCGAGATGTGAAGTGAGGTTGAACTGAACGAGGAGCGGCACATCATTTTTTTTTCGATCCTCCATCATCAGGTATGGTGCTCTACCCCACCGGGTGGCCCATCACCATGTATACAGCGCGCCGAAGCAAAACGTTGAACCTAGTTTTGTGATCACCGCTTGGTCACCAACTTGGTGAACTCCACGAATCTCGATACTCCTTAGTTTGGCACATGATATCGCACTCGATGGATGCACTTTCTTGTGAGTCAATTTACATTATCTTCGTAATTACTTCGAAGTATTTGGTAGTGAATTCAGGCTAACTCGCCACTGATAGCGTGAAGAACGAATTCAAGTTTTCTTTGACAATAGCACAATTATCATATGCAGACAAAACGCATGATCAGACCGCAAATCACGCTATGACAGCTATGTAGCAACACAGTGAATGTACAGTACACTGTGTTGCTACATAATGTGAGCATGCTGACAGCCCTGTGAAACATGCGGCAGCTCTTTTACAAGCTCTTGCATCGTGGAGCGCCAATCATTGGATGCTAGACGGGAAGTTATTCAGCAGTGATGGCGTGGTTTTCCGTTTTATTTAAAGTGCACATTGCATGAGATCACGCTATCACAGATCACAGCAAAATCTAAGTACCAGAACGTTCCAGTACCTGGTACGCTCGCTGCCGTCGGGGACTTCATGTTTTGTATTAATAACAAGCTTTGAACACAGCAATCAATATATGTACCTTTCAGATATATTAGACGTAGAATATCAGTTTGGAGAGGGTACTACATTCCATACAACTTGGACACAAATGTTAATCCCTTTGAACAAAGTAGTGGCACTGTTCAAAAAGCTTAGTACTATACTACATGTATTGTGTCTTAATGTTATTTTGCTTACTCTTTCGTAGGACTTGGGCTGTAAGTTAATCTGTATTTGGAGGTCCCTAAATCGTAGAGGATAGGAAACTCAACTCTCGGACGAGTTCGATCATCGTTCCTACATAATCAATATTTCGTCATATACTAACTTACTGGCAGGTCGTCTAAGAGTCCTCTGACAGCACCCTGCCGTACTCCTACGTAGGACCTCAGTCCCCAAATGTTGCGAAAATGGGCGCCATTCGTCCTTTTGGCGTTTCGCAAGTGCTTCAGTCGGACTTGCAACTCCCGCTCCTAATTCTCCGTTAGTGCCCTGCAAATCTGCTCTAATAACCTAACCCATCTTAGTTGATGGTTGTTTTACAAGAATCGCCAAAACAACGGAAACACACAATATATGTATCTGCCCTCGATCGTAAACATATTGGTCTGGTGACTATAATAATCGGTTCTCGGCCGAAGGTGCCTTACCTCTCACTGGGCAATTCACCTCGAAACTCAACACCCGGAAATCGCAAAAGCCAAGAAACCGAGCCGACACCGATGAGCGCGTCGTTTGTCGGGCTTCTTGTCTTGCTCGTTTTTTTTGTGGATGCTGAGGCTCGCGTGGGTTCCGACCAAAGCGATCTTCGGAAAAGTGCGATTGCGCTGCATGATCTCACCGTTGATAAGGCTACTGTTACGACGCAAAAGCTGTTGAGGATCCAGGATGACGCGCGCACCAGCCATGACGAAGACAGAATTACTGTCTCCGGGCTATCTACCGTTTCGGAGAAGGTCTCATCATCCACTCAGTACCTGGCAAACAAGGTGACCCTGGCGCGGCATAAAGACCCGGACGATGCCTTTAAGGCGTTACGTCTACAATCAACTGGAGTGGCAATCGACAACCCAACATTTCTCCAGTGGATGAAGCACGTAGAGAAGTACAGGGCTAAGAAAGGTTTCTTTGCCTTCAGCGACAGCCGAATGTTCGAGCTGCTGCGAACGACAAATTCAAACGAAGAACCGGTTACACTTTTTGTGGCGCTTCGAAAACTCCCCGGCAAGAAAGACTTCGCTGATCAGATGCAGCGATTTCTATTTGAAAGCTCTGCGCCCTCTCACAAGCTGCTGCATGAGGCGTGGATGAAGTCTGGCGAAAAGCCAAAGAATGTGTTCAATATCTTACATCTTGGCGATGCAGAATGGAAATACAATTCAATGTTTCTGCAGTGGCTTAGATTCCTTGAGGCGTCTCAGGCGGCAGGTATTCCGACCTTGGAACGCACAATTTCCTGATGAAAGAACACCCGATCAAGTTGGACTCGTCCTTTGCGATGCTTTTCCAATGGGTCCAGCAAACCCCGGACCTAAAGAAAGTTGGCGAGAACCTGCATACTTATTTATTCAAGAGTTGGATGGCAAGAAAAGCGAAACCTAAGGTGATCGGGAGTTTGTTGGCAATCCCACATGGAAATTATGTTTTGGCGCTGCCGAAGGATGATCCGTTGTATTTAACGTTGGAAGCCTATATCATCACGCAGCTCAACGGGGCGGGCAGAGAACAATGGAGTCTGTAAAGAATTTGTTTGCGATAAACAAGCCTAAAGCAGCTCTTGCAGTTGCCATGATGTTTTAGCCTGGCAATACCAGCAAGGGATCTGGGCTCCGCTGCAAGTAATGAGCGAGAGTCCAAATTTCAAGCCCTAAACAAAAAGAAAATAAGAAAGCTCGGTTGAATCAGGGTGGAATGGGGGGGGGAGGGGGGAACTTGATAACTGTGCTTTAGATGATTACTTTACGCATTAATTTTCATGTCAGTATCGGGAGTTTGCATCATGCATGAATTTCGTATTTTTGCAGTAAATGCATCTTTTTTGGTTCATTCTCAACCTACAACTCCACACCCAAGATGCACACATAATATGTGGGCATATTACGAAATTCATCAGCCCAGCGTGATCGCGATCCCTGAAATTCGCGTGCTACTGCTTGCATCCTGGGGAAGTTTTGGTGCTTTATGACTAATAACTGTGTTCGCCAGAACTGTGACATCGATCATGCATCGGTCTGATGTCACTCTGCTGGTACTGAGGCGCACATGAACTTTGGTCGAGACAAATTGTTGACGAATGATGCTTCGCTCAAGTCAAGAATGGTTACGACGAAATGTATGCAGGCAACTGAGCGAGCAAGAAAGATTTCAAGACAGAGCGAGATTTGTTTGCCATTGGCAAGCCTGAGAAGCCCTTGCTGCTTCAGCGAAAGCTAATTAATTAATCGCACAACGCAGTTGTTTCGCTTCGCTGTAAAAAATTACAGATATTAGGGCGGTACCTTCGTCGTCCTAGGTGATCTTGCCCTCGTAGCACTCTCTCGTTGTTCGAATGGCATAGATTGGGAAGCATCACGCTTACTGGTTTTGGTCATCGCGGGCGAGAGATCAAGAATTCTCGGTTACCCCTCAAGAAAGGCAGATCGCCAACGAAGTAGCACAGCGCGCACGCATGAGCTTTCGATTGGGGGCATCGGAAAAAGTTGATACCCAAAGCGCCATTGCAAGCTGAGCGCTTCGTGTGACATTTCTCATGTATGATGGAATTTTTATAGGAACTGTATTGCCCTAGCTTTGGTAGTGCGTAGATCTGTTTGATGTGCATTTCCGCCCCACAGTTCTTGTTAGAGAGATCTTGTTGGGACACCCAATATTTTTTTATATTAAATCATGTACAATTCAGACCATGGTGAATCAAAACAAAACCAATGTTGCTCAGTTCGAAATATCTGTGCACCAATGCTGACTGCTATGTCGGGGAGCCACGTAACGATTTGAAATACTACCTATATAAATGACCCTGCATCAGATGGTTCGGATCTTGAGGTTGGCGAGGATATGCGTAGCTTTATGGCAACCCGAAACTATCGCAATGGCTCCAGCCACATTCACTATCGAACAAACTACCACTACGACATGGTGACGCAGCCAATTGCTAGCTTGGGACTTGCAGGAACTAAACCGACTCGGCATTTACCAGCACAAATTGTATTTAATACACCAAAGTACGATATTTTCGCGACGATACCAACGTTCGATGACTACAATGCCTTTTCTCTAGAGCCGTGTAGCCGAATACACTTCTCGGTATGCTCAAGTATAATTTGGCTACGCGTGTGAGCTATTGAAATCGTGCCGATCCTGAAGTAGATGCTGCAGCGCGGGCTTCGAGACTGTAAACTCAGCCGCGTGCTTGCTGGCACTGCACTTATTTTGGGATGCATTTAGCAAAAATCCATATAACATAGAATTTTACACAAAGACAACACACTGTATATAATGGATTAAACCATACTACGTAACTTTCTGCTCGCCTTCTTCAATATCGGGAACGTTCCCGATATTGAAGAAGGTATTCTCTTGGTCATGACATCTTGTCATATTGTCGTCGGTAATTCGCTACAGCTTCATGGCGGCTGCAAGTGCTTCTTCAGGTTTGCCCGTCGCAAACAAATCTCTCACAACCTTCATTGTCTTCTGTCCACCCCGTTCAGCTGCGAAGTAGATGGTATAGGCCTCAATCGCCTTGAAAAGGCCGTCATGCTTTGGCAGCTGGAAAACATGATTTCCCCATGGGATAGCCAAGAAACTCGCCATAGCCTCTGGTTTCGATCTCTGGTCATCCAGCTCCGGAAGAGATGAGTTTGTAAGTTCTCGCCAACACTCTTCAGATCCGGCGATTGCACAACCCATTGAAAAGTGATGACAAGGACGAGTCCAACTTGATCGGGTGTTCTTTCATCAGGAAATTGTGCGTTCCAAGGTCAGAATACCTGCCGCCTGAGACGCCTCAAGGAATCTAAGCCACTGCAGAAACATTGAATTGTATTTCCATTCTGCATCGCCAAGATGTAAGATATTGAACACATCCTTTGGTTTTTCACCAGCTTTTAGCCACGCCTCATTCAACAGCTTGTGAGAGAGCACAGGGCTTTCAAATAGAAATCGCTGCATCTGATCAGCGAAGGTCTTTTTGCCGGGGACTTTTCGAAGCGCCACAAAAAGTGTCACCAGTTCATCGTCTGAAATCGTCGTCCGTAACAGCTCAAACATTCGATGGTCGGTGTACGAGTAGAAACCTTTCTTGGCCCTGTATGTTGCTACGTGTTGCATCCGCTGGAGAAATATTGGGTCGTCGATCTTCACTGCCGATGCGTGCAAACGGAATGCCTTAAAAACCTCTTCCGGGTCTTTTC
Organism: Phytophthora cinnamomi; assembly: GCF_018691715.1. NCBI lineage: Eukaryota > Oomycota > Peronosporomycetes > Peronosporales > Peronosporaceae > Phytophthora > Phytophthora cinnamomi. Next base: position 593,940 of record NW_027150978.1, on the reverse strand, counting down.
CAGCACCTGGACAAACGTTTTCTTCTTCAGGTATTGTACAGGTGACGACAACTTCTCCAATACTGTCGATAGCCCGGGAACATTCACCCTGCCTTCGTCGTTATTGATGGCCGCCTCATCATGAGACCTCAGGTGTCTTGTCATCGAAACCATAGCTTCGTCACGAGTAGGAAAATGGGCCATGCTGCCCTCAACTCCCGTGAAGAACAAGACAAAGCATCAATTAGCGCCACAAACGGGAAATTCATGCTCGTTGTCAGCTTGATTGTCCCGGTTTGGACACTTTCCAGGAGTAGGAGATACGAAGCGAGTGGCGATGTGAAAGGCATGCCAATACTACCTGTAGGCCCAAGCTACGTGTAGGTACGTTATTCGGTATGCAGACAAATAACTCGGTGTTGTATTTCTGCACTGTGGGTTCACTCCACGCATGCCAGCCACTCATTTAAACGGCAGCGATGCGGCACAAACGCTAACATGATAATGGAGGTACACGCTTACGGGGTTGATTATGGAGACGCTTGGCGGCCCGGAACAGAGCTGGTGTAGTTGGCGAAAACCACGCTTAAGTATCATGCAGTTAGTTCAGCTGTCCACCATTCACAATATACGAGACTCTACCCGTTGGTGGTCTGGAGTTCGACCGTGATCCTATTTGGTACGGGAGCTGGCTGTCGTGGGCGAAGTGGCAGCAACGGTTGAGCAAGATGGTCACTTTGGTTGTGGCTGCGTTGGTATAGTGAATGCAAGTGTATCACTGCATTCGAGTATGCAAACTGCATGTGACAGTTAGTTGAGGTTCAAGTGCAGAAAGGAGGAGAGAGTGAAGGTTGTGAGTTTAAGGCTGTGGACATGGGGAGCAAGGAAGGCCGAAGAAGATTGGGGACGAGGCGTCACCCTGAAGCTCAAGGTCGCTCCCTGCTACATGAAGTAGCCTGTAGTGTCTACTGGGGCCAAGAGGGGTTTTCACCTTGGGGGTTCCCCTCAGTGCAACACAACACCACTGACTGATAAATAAAGACCTCACTTTGCAAATTACCAACTCAAGCGCAAACCTTCTTCGCTGCCTATCTGTCTACAGCTACTGGAGTCTAGTGCTACGCAGAAGGAGTCGCTGCGCGTAACCAAGGAAGAGTGTCTCCTAGGTTATGAGCCCAAAGCACAACTAGGCTTCAACGTAAAGTATCTTTCTTGAAGAAGCTTTCTGGTGGAGAGTTGAGTGAAGATGTCCGGTGTAGGACAGCAAGGAGGAAGCAGTGGTGGGGCAGTTGGTGGCAGACATTCTGCTGGTGGTGGTGGTCAAGGTACTGTCGGTGTACAACAAGCTGTTGGAGTGCAGCAAGGCGCCGTAGGCGTCCATGCAGGCGGCACTCGAACGAAGCTTCGGGGGACTAACAAGCCACCGCAGTACACGGAAGATGGCGGATTTGATTTGTTCAAGGCACAACTACGCTCATACCTAACACAGCGAGAGTGCTGGGGTATTGTTAGTGGTTGTATCCAGCCTGACCCTAATGATGCAGCCCGACAGCAGATCTACGACGATAAGAATACGTTTGTGTGTGATGCGTTGCTGCGAGGTCTCCTGCAGAAAGACTCGCGGAAGGTGTGCAAGTTTGAGTCTGGCTTTGAAATGTGGCGGGCCTTCGAGGCCGACAAGACCAAGCGAGCCTTCTCGAGTGTGATTCGATTGCGACGCGAGCTGTACACGAGCACATTCACTCTCGGCGGTAATATGGAGCAGTGGTTGGATAATGTGGAGGACATTCGGCGCCAGTTGGAGAACATGAATGAGCTGATACCTGACAAAGAGATGGTGAACATCATACTCCAAGGGGTGGAAGAGACTCACCGCAATGTCGTGAGAATCTTCAACCAGAAGCAACCGGGCGGCCAACCGGTTACCTTGGACGTTGTACTCAACACATTGCGTGGGGAGGCGGAGACGGACAAGGCCCATGAACACAATAAAGAGGATCCTTCTACTGCTGGTGCGACGAAGATAATGTCTGCCCAAAAGCAACCATATCAGCAGCGGCTTTCGGAAAGAATCGGAAGCGAGGCAACGGCGACCAACCTGGCAACAACAAAAGGCTAAGACCAGTAACAAGAAGTGCTGGTTCTGCAAAAAGAAGGGTCATCTTCGCCACGAGTGTTATGGCTATTTGGCACAGCAAAAGAAGAAAGGTGAAGATTCTTTTACTCCTGCATCAGCTAGTGGCGATGGTGGATCAATGAAGATGGTACAGGTGGTCAACGATCACCCTGTTGAACGGATTGGTATGGTGGCAGAGGTAAAGGATGCCGTGGCAATGCCAATGTCGTACGGACCCTGGATGATGGACTCGGGAGCTGCAACTCATGTGTGTACTGAAGAGCGTGCTTTCTTATCTTTCAATCAAGATGACACGCATTTTCAAGACTGGGAAGGTGGTATCAGCAAAGGGAAACCTTTTGGCAAAGTGGTGATTCGCGCCAAGGTCGGGAATAATGAGTCGAATGCTGCTCCACTGATCCAGTTGAAGCATTCGCGCTTCGCACCCAAAGGAACTACCAATATCTTGTGTCAATACAAGTTGGAACAAGACGGCTGGGTGCCTTCATTTACTGATGAAGCCGACCCGGACAAGCGGAACATGATCCTTACCAAAGGTGGAGATCGACTATTACTTGAGCGTCGCGGTGCACATTTCTGGCTAATGGCCCAGATTGTTGAACCAGTCGAAGCGAGATTGTGCATGGTGGTGCCAGTAACCACGGAGGACAGAATTCTAAGATGGCACATGCGCTTTGCTCACCTCAACGGACCTGCACTGAAGAAGATGGCTGAACTACTCATGGTGGAAGGGCTAACAAGAGTGACAGCGAGTGACTTCAACAAGCCAATTAAGTGTCATGCGTGTCGTCTTGCAAAGCAGAAGCGCATGGCTTATCGACGTCATCAAGGGAAGCGTCAAAAAGACGTTGGTGCTCGACTGATGTCCGACGTATGCTATGTTGGGATCGAAACACCAGGAAAGGCCAAGTACTTCCAGCTCGTACATGATGAGGCTTCGAGGTTCACATGGGCATTTCTGTTACAGGCGAAAAGTCAAGCGTCCGCCAATGTAATACAAGTAGTGCGAAAGGTGGAGAAACGCTACCCAGTGAGGACGTTTTCGTGCGACCAAGGAGGTGAGTTTATCAACACGGTACTAGTCAACTTCTTGCATGATCATGGCATTGAACTCCTGACTACGAACGCATATACCCCCGAGGAAAACTGTCTTGTTGAGAAGATGAACGGGAAGCTAATGGCAAAAGTGCGGGCCATACACGAAGCAAGTGGACTACCGTTCTGTCTGTGGGGCGAAATCCTGATGTACGTCGTGACAGTGGACAACATGAGTGGAACGAAAGCGCTAAAGAACAAGACGCCGTATGAGATGTATGAGGGCAAAAAGCCAGACGTGAAGCATTTGTTCGTGTGTGGATGTACCGGATACTGCTTCATCCTGTAACGGGGTTACACGTACAAGTGGCTGCAAGCCACTTGTGAATTTAACAGATAGGTTATCTGTTAAACGTTTTGGATACTTCCTCACATTGGTGTAAGACACACCGATGGATACATTGAAGTGGACCACCACAGTGAGTGGTCCACACACACCCAAAAGATCCTATTGGTAGAAAGCAGCATCTTTCTACCAATCAGAGACATGCATATTAGCGGGGCTCTGACAGCCAGCCGCTGCCAACCCTTTCATAGATGATAAACAGTTTTTAGCAGGTTTTAGAGGAAGATCAATTTACAAACAATACAGTTCTCATTTTACCTAATCTAAGTCACTTGGAATCCTTTTGTTACTTAACTTATATTTGTGTATTCAAATATAATTAACCTAAGTAATTACTAAGTACTTACGCTTCCTCATACACGTTGCGCAACGTGTAAGCTAAAGTAGTGAGTCAAGTTAGACCCACTACACCTGGTAGCACTTTGTAGTCCGTCCAACGACCGACTGCTTGACGTTCGTACGCGGCGTACGAACGCGGAGCCGAGAACCACATGAGCACGGAGGTGCCCATGGAGAGCTCCAACACGCCTGCAACGCATGTTGCACGCGCTGACTGCCCCACCTGTCTGACCCAGAGTGGGAGGCCCTCCAACGACTGTCAACAGTCATTGGAGAAGCGGCGATAGCTACAATGCTGCGTACGCTATCGCCGACGGAGCAACATGGTGTTGCTCTGGGCTTCATCATGAAGGAGCAGCGTGATGCTGCTTCCTCAGTGACGGCGTCGTCAGGGACGACACCGCGTGCTCAACCATTAAAGTTGAGCGTAAGCAATTATGTGGGAAGAGAGGGCGAGCCTCTCCTCCGATGGCTTGTCGAACTCGACACAGCCATAGCGGCTCGACGCATCGTCGACCCGCTGTCGAAGGTCGCGTTCGCCATGTCCTGCCTTGGCGGACGCGCAAGGAGTTGGGCGTATGGACGCCGACTCTCCGATCCTACGTGCTTCAGCACGTACGAAGTGTTCAAAGAGGAGCTCAAACAAGCGTTTGAGCCCCCGCAAACGAGTTCCGGTCGAGGGCGGAGTTCCTCGACCTTCAGCAGGGTAAGCATGACGTCCATGCTTACGCGCAGCGCGCACGATATTTGGTATCAAATATCGTGACTAACTCCGATTGACGAGGCGACCAAGGTCGTCACGTTCATGAAGGGGCTTAGAGATGGGCCTGTGAAGACCTATCTCTTCCGAGAGTACCCGAGTACTCTCGAAGCTGCAATCACTCTTGCCATGCAAGAAGAGTTTAGCCTGCGGCAGGCTAAACTCCATGTAAACGTACCGAGGCCGCAACCGCGCCCGGTAGCGAGGACGGGAGGTCCGGAGCCAATGGACCTCTCGAGCGCAACAACTGCTGGTTACCAGCAGCAGGGAGGTAACGTGCGATGCTTCCGTTGCGGAAGGATCGGTCACTTTGCACGGGAGTGCACAGCTCCCATGCCCCCTGGAGGTGGCCGTCGTGGCGATGCTAGGCATCGCCGCGGACCAACAAAAACGCGAACATCCAGTAGGCGCGGGGCGCCCTACTGGTAATGCAGTCGCGCGTGCCGACATCGGGCACGCGACACTGAGGACTGCAGCCCCAGTGAGACCAGCTCTCACTGCAAGAAACAAGATGACAGGCCAAACCTAGTCATCTTGAGGTTTACTCGAAGAGAGCGAGTGACTCTCTTCGAGCATTGGTAGACTCAGGCGCGTCGAACAACTTTGTTCGACTACGAAGCCTGTCAAGACTTGACTTCGAGGAGGTAGATACACCTCGAAGTCTTCTGAGGTACGACTGGCAACAGGTGCCATCGTGAAGACCGAGAAGCGCGTCCTGAACGTGCGCTTCTCGTACAAACAACGAGTGTTTGTCGAACACTTTATCGTCCTGGACCTGGACGATAAATTCGACGTAGTAATGGGCATGCCGTGGCTTGCACGGCATGATCCGGTAATAGACTGGAAGAAGCGCACGCTCGTGCGCTTCGGACGCGATAGCGGAACAGAGAGCGATGGCCCTGTTACCGCAGCGCGCGCACCAGCAGGTGCGCGCGGCTCACCAGTCGAGACAGCGCTTTATGCTGCTGTCCCGGAGTGCCCAGGAAGTGCGCGAGGGCGCGCACAAGTGAGACCCACGTCGGCAATGCTGCCGACGTCGGAAGAAAAAAGATGTGTTGGTTCCGGGAACCAACACCCACGTTCAAGCGTGTAGGGACAGTCCCTGACCCGAAGCGGTCAGGTCGACAACGACGCGTCGGCTCCGGGAGCCGACGCACCCTCGGTCATGAGGGGCTCCGCCAATGATTGGCGTCGAGGTGACGAAGGCGTGTCAACTCCGGGAGTTGACGCTGCAAACAGTGCGGACGGTTGCAAACGTACCGCACTGACGCAATTACATGCTGTCGTGCAGCCGGGCTGCACGACGAAGCGCTCATGCGATCAAGCCGGGCTTGATATCGCGCGCCCGCAGACAGGGTCTGCCGGCGAAGGACATTACCGTGCAGCCGGGCTGCACGAAGGAAAATGCGGTCAAGCCGGGCTTGATACCGCGCGCCCGCGGACAGGGTCCGCCGGCGAACGACTGTCCACGGCCGGGCCTGGACAAGAAGAACAACTGTGCGGAGCCGGGCTCCGCACAACAAGAAGACGGCGCAAGCGGAAAACGCTGCGCAAGTCTCGGTCCGGGACCGAGACGCAACAAGAGCAGTCTGCTGGGCAGACTGCGGCGGTGACGCCGAATGTCAAGACGCTAAGCGTCTTGACGCGCACCGATACTGGATTCCAGTATCGTGACATGGAACTCGCTAGTCCTCCGACGACGGCGTCGGAGTTGACTTCGCTTCCAGCCATGAGCTGGAATCGCTTCACGCGCGACTTGCACGATGGACGCATCGAGCAAGTCTGCGTTCTTCGGACAGCGAAAGAACGACGAGCGAGAGCGAAGAGCTGAGGCAGCTCTTCATGGGAAGTACCACTGAGAGTGAAGACACTCTCAGTGCGAAGACGAAGCGAGAGCGCTTCGAGGAACAAGGTTGGGACTCGCTGAAGTCGAGTCCCTATTACAATTGTTGAGGGAGTACAAAGACGTACTCCCGGAAGACATTCCTGCGGAGCTTCCGCAGGATAAGGGCATTCAGCACGAGATTGATCTCGTGCCGGGCACGAAGTACTGTGTCACGCGGCAGTGGCCACTGCCGCGAGAGCAAGTGAAAGCGATCGACGACTTCTTTGAAAGTCGTCGTAAAGCAGGACAAGTGCGGGAATCAAAGTCCCCGCACAGTGCTCCGACGTTCTGTGTCAAGAAGCCACAGGGCGGATGGCGCATCGTTCATGCCTACAACAAGCTGAACGATGCGACGGTACCGGCGCAGACGCCGATACCACGAAAAGATGTTATCATCGATTCGATGGCCGGGAGCACCGTTTACAGTGCTCTCGACTTGCGAGATGGATTTTATCAAATCCTAATGCGTGAGAGCGATATCCCTCTCACGGCAGTGAGCACGCCAAGCGGCATGCTCTGGGAATGGCTAGTAATGCCACAGGGGCTTAAAATGCCCCTGCGACTTTCAACAGGTGCGTGACGCACTTGTTGCGCTCGGTGCGCGACTTCGCACCGAGCTACTTCGATGATGTATTCATCCACAGCCGGGCTGTGGACGGGAAGACCGACGTAGAGATGCACAGGGTGCATCTCCGACAGCTACTTGAGCTTATGCGAAAGCATAAGCTCTACGCGAACCTGAAGAAGTGTATCTTCGGGGCGAGCGAGATACCCGTCCTCGGGTGTCTCGTAGGGAAGAATGGTGTCCGCCCTGACCCAGAAAAGGTCAGAGTGATTAACGAATGGCCAACGCCTTCAAGTGTCAAGGAACTGAGGCAGTTCCTTGGCCACGTACTTGTGCAAGTACGTGGAGGACTATGCGGGCAAGATCCGCCCGCTGTCACAGCTTCTTAAGAAAGAAGCTGTGTGGAATTAGACACCCGATTGCCAAAGGCATTCGATACAGTCAAGCGGGGCTTGACTGAGGCGCCGATCTTGGCAGTGGCTGACCAAGATCGCCCATTTCACGTAGTGTGTGACGCATCCGATTTCGCGATCGGATGCGCGTTAGCAGCACGATCACGAGGGCCGTGATCGTGTCGTCTACCAATCGCGTCAGCTGAAGCCAGCTGAGCGCAACTATCCGGTGCATGACAAGGAACTCCTTGCCATGAAGTATGCACTCGCAAAGTTCCGAGTGTATTTGCTTGGAAGTAGACCATTTGTGGTCTACACCGACCATGCTTCACTGCGCACCGCAGTGAAGTCGCCACATTTCACAAAGAATGGCGAGATGGCTCTCATTCTTTGCGGAGTATAACTTCCGGGTCGAATACAAACCCGGAAGATTGAACGTGGTGGCCGACGCGTTATCACGTCGGCCAGACTATGCAGAAGCTGTTGACGTCAATGCCATTGACGCCATGCGATCGAGCAAACCCACATCATCTCTGTTGGATGATGTGAAGGCCGCGTACGCGCACGACGCGGACGCGAAGCTCTGCTGGCCTATGGCACAGCGCCTTCTGACAAGTCCCGTCAGAAGCTGCCCAAGCACCTTCGAGCGCGTGCACACCGCTTTCGTGTGCACGACGGACTGCTACTCTACAACGCAGTCGACGACAACGCGGATCGCGTTGTCGTGCCAAATGACCATGACCTGCGACTCAGGATCATGTACGAGTATCATGATGCCCCGACTGCGGGACATCTCGGACGTGAGAAGACTTACGTCCTTCTCACGCGCGACTTCTACTGGCACCACCAGTATAGAGTGGGTGCGCAAGTACATCCGTGCTTGCGAGGTATGCCAACGCGTGAAGCCTGCGCCATTCGCGCAGGCTCCACTGTAATCACTACCGACTCCGTCGGAGTGTTGGAAGTCCATGTCTTTGGACTTCATCTTTGGTCTTCCCCGGACAGCGGAGGGAACACCGGTGTTGTGGTCTTTGTAGACCGTTTCAGCAAGATGGTACATCTTGCTGCGGTGCCAGCAGAGGTGACCGCGAAGCAGACAGCCCGTCTGCTCGTCGACATGGTGTTCAAACACCATGGCATGCCGTCCGACATCGTGTCGGACAGAGACCCGCGCTTCACAGCGCATCTGTGGCAAGAAGTGTTTACACTTCTTGGGAGCCAGCTTTCCATGTCGACTGCGGATCATCCGCAGACGGACGGTCAAACCGAGCGCGTGAATCGCGTGCTCGTCGATATGTTAAAGAGCTACGCTCACTCGTTCCAATACTGGAGCGAGTGTTTATCGATGGCAGAGTTTGCCATCAATAACTCAGTGCATGCCTCGACCGGGCATACACCGTTCTACGTGAATGCCATGCGGCATCCACGCCTCCCGAGTTTACTCGGAGTGATGGCTCCCACTTTAAGTGGGGGAGGATCTACGACTGCAATACAGCAGCCGCAGAAAACCGCTGACACTTGCACAGTGTCAGCTGCAACAATGGACAAACCACATGAGTCTGCGCAGGGCGCAGACTCCCCCAACAACATGGCCAACGACCACGGGTCTGCGCAGGGCGCAGACACCGCGAAGAAGCACGCAGAGGCCGGGCCTCTAGCGGAGAGCGAGCTGAATGACTTCAGCTCGGATGCAATCAGTTTCATCACCAAAAGACAAGCCGTAATTCGATTTGTCCAAGACACAATAGCAGCTTCTGTTGACCAACAGAAGCTGAACGCAGACAATGCGGGCAGAGGCAACACAAATGAATTCAAAGTTGGTTCATTAGTTTTGTTAGCTACGCAAAACCTGCCTAAACATGCAGTTTCGGACTTCGGAGCAAGTAAGCTTGCTCCGCGCTTCATCGGGCCGTTCACTGTGTTGGCACGGCACGGCAACGCATACACGCTAGACATACCGTCTAGCATGCGCCTCCATCCGACCTTTTACGTCGGACGGCTGAAGCCATACCGGCAGCACGAGCCATCTAGCTCGGCTGACCCGAAGCCTCGGCAGGAGCCGAGGCAGCAGCGGAGGACTTGGCCTCGGCGACGAGCAACCTCTCCTCCAGCGCGCGGACGCGCTGGAGCAACCCCTTCATCTGGGTCCCCAGCTCGACCTGGATATTCGAGGCGGTCTGCGAGACCGCCGCGACTTGGGCCTTCTGGTTCGCCAGCTCCTGCTTCAGGGCGGCGAACTCAGCGCCCTGCAGACGCTCCACGACGGTCACCCGGTCGTGGAGAGGCGCATACTGATCAGCCCGGGGCTGATCATACCCGGGCGTGTTCCCACCCCGCCACCGCCGATCCGTGACGCCCGCGGCTCAACCCGCTGGATTGTTGAGCGGATTGTTGACCACAGTATCCCGAAAACGAACCCTCAAGGGGCTCGTTTTCGTATTCGTTGGAGAGGATTTCCTCCCCATCGAGATACATGGGAGCCGCGGAACGTCTTGCTGGAGGACGTTCCGGAAATGGTGAGGGCGTACGAAGAGCAGTACGCGCTGGCACAGCGGAGTAGAGCGAGCGCTGCGATCATCGCCAGCGCCCGAACCCTCACGTGCTAAGAACTTAGCACGGAGCTCTTGAGACTCTCGGGCACACGGAACGACGTGTACCCGTTCAGGTCGCGGTCGCTCAAGCGGACCGCGCCTGAAAGCACTTCGTGCACTGAAAGCCCTCGGGCACAGCGCACGGCACATTTGCCTCCTCAGCAGCAACATGAAGTTGCTCCAGTTTTCCACGCTTCGAGTACGTCTCGAAGCGATCACGCGCTTGCTTAATCCGATCACGGTAAGCACTCGGCCTCTTGTTGAAGTTCTCAACAAAGGCGTTCCAGCTTTGACAAAGTGCCTGCCATTCGGGCACTTTGCTGCGAGAAGAGGTCTTCTTGCTTTGAAACCATCGGAGCTCATGAAAGAGTCCGATGTAGTATCGCGCCTTTGATGCGTTTCCGCATCAAAGTGCAGCTCGGCAGCCACAGCGTCATCTTTGATGGCGCTGCATACGTACAGCGGCACCTCATTCGGAGGTACCGAGTTCCCAAACCGGTCCGCGATCTCGGACGCGGACGGCATCCATGGATCGCGCGCTGCAGGCGCAGCGCGCGGAGAGCCTTGAGCTTTAACATCACGCGCTGCAGCAGCAGCGCGCGGAGTACTGAGAGCCCCAGCTGAAGCGAGTGGGGTATCACTCTCAGTACGCGAACGCTTCGAACTCGAAGCGTCCGATTCGTCCCCCTTCACGCGGGCGAATGTTCTTGGCATGAGGGTCGAGCGATTCGCTCGACACTGATTCTTGCGCTTAGAGGGCGAGTCCTCCTCGCCCTCCATGTCTTCATCGTCGTCGTCGAAGTCGACGACGTCACCGTACTTCGCCTTCTGGCGTTCGAGTAGTCGTCGATGGAGAGATGACTCCCCATCGACTTTGCGGACTTCTTCTGAGGCGCGCTCATCGTTGAATGAGCGCGGATTTCTTCTCCAAACGCGGAGAATTGACGAATGGTCAATTCCAAAGATTGACGTGCGGAGACCCCGCGCGTCTAACCTTAAGGGGGGATGGTGTAACGGGGTTACACGTACAAGTGGCTGCAAGCCACTTGTGAATTTAACAGATAGGTTATCTGTTAAACGTTTTGGATACTTCCTCACATTGGTGTAAGACACACCGATGGATACATTGAAGTGGACCACCACAGTGAGTGGTCCACACACACTAAAGATCCTATTGGTAGAAAGCAGCATCTTTCTACCAATCAGAGACATGCATATTAGCGGGGCTCTGACAGCCAGCCGCTGCCAACCCTTTCATAGATGATAAACAGTTTTTAGCAGGTTTTAGAGGAAGATCAATTTACAAACAATACAGTTCTCATTTTACCTAATCTAAGTCACTTGGAATCCTTTTGTTACTTAACTTATATTTGTGTATTCAAATATAATTAACCTAAGTAATTACTAAGTACTTACGCTTCCTCATACACGTTGCGCAACGTGTAAGCTAAAGTAGTGAGTCAAGTTAGACCCACTACACATCCCTTCTGTGAAGCGATCGCATAAGCTTCAACGTCGTTCACGCCCGGTGTTAATGCTAGGATTTTCGCTGTACACCAATGGCTTCCGGATGCTGGACTTGGATACAGGTGACATGGTGGTCAGCCGAAATGTGGAGTTGGATGAGAGCAAGTCGGTACACCCTGACTACGTGCAAAAACTTATCGACAGGCGCTATTTCAGCAAGCGGATTCAATTGCCTACGGAGATTCCTTACGTTCCCATTCCTATAAATCCTACTGCGTATCATCCTTCCGCAATTGAGGGGGGGGGGGATTTGGAGGAAAAGCACCTTGCTTCGGACGCCTCAGAAAATATGCATATGGACGCATACAGTGATGACTCTATGGATGAAGACGATGACGTGGAAATGGAGGAAGCTGGTTTTAGTGGGAGCACAAACACGACCGACGATGATAATGGAAATGAAGTACGTGTTGAGTTTTCAAGCACTGTTGGCACTACAGGGCCAAGTGCCCTGAGTGGACCAGCATCAACTTCTACTGCCTCGCCAGCCGGACGAAATGATACCCACCAGCGTCGACGGGCTCCAGTGTCAACGAGACGTTCGACGCGTCAACGGAAACCGAATTCGCGGTACAGCCCACACACATTCGTGATGGCTGCGACTCTGATGCAGTGTATGATGATTGGGGTGGTCAATGAGATATTAAACCCGACAAGTGTACATGATGCAATGGCTTCGCCTCACGCTGCGGACTGGAAAGAAGCTATGGACAAGGAGTACAACTCACAGATGCGGAACGGAACATGGGTACTAGTGCCAAGGCCAAAGTCAACGAAATTCAACCCCATCAACATATTGAAGTGTCTATGGGTGCTGGTGGTGAAGAGGAACGAGAAGGGTTTCGTGGAAAGGTTAAAGGCAAGATTGGCAGTGAAAGGATTTATGCAGAAATATGGGATTGATTATCTTGCAACCTATTCTCCTGTAGTACGTATCGAGTCCGTGAGGCTGGTGATGATTCTTGCGCTCAAGTATTGCTTGGATCTGAGACACATTGACTTCGTGACAGCTTTCTTAAATGGTGAGCTGACGGATTTGAACATCTACATGGAGCAACCAGATGGTTACGACGACGGAACGGGACGAGTGTGCAAGCTACTCAAGGGTCTGTACGGCCTCAAGCAGGCTTCTAGAATCTGGAGTGATATGCTAAAGAAATTTCTTCTGGAGCTAGGATTTAAGCAGTGCGCGTTTGATGTCGGTGTATTCTGGAGAATGGGCGTGAAAGGGGCGGTCTTTCTCACGGTGTACGTGGATGACATCGTCATTGCCGCCAAGCCTGACGACTACAAGATTGTGATCAAGCAGTTGGCTGCGAAGTTTGAGGTGAAAGATCTCGGTCGGGTGAAGCACCTTTTGGGCATGGAAGTGTCATATGAGCCTGGTCGTATGATTACGATGGTTCAGACAGCATACATTGAACGCATGGCGAAGCGATTCAAACTGGCTGATGCTCGTCCAGCTTCGTCCCCTCAGATGCACCATGACCCAACTATACCCGTAGAGAACGACTTGACAAAGATCAATGATCCGAGACTTCCCTATCGTGAGATCGTGGGCTCACTGCAATACCTGGTTGCATGCACGCGCCCAGACTTGGCGAATGCCGTGCGCAACCTGGGACGGTATGCAAATGCCTATACTCGTGAGAATTATCGTGCAGCACAACGAGTTGTGCGATATGCACTGACTACGAAGGACTATGGTTTGGTTTACCGTGCCCAAGAGGGACCGTTGCAGCTGGAGGCATTTGCAGATGCTGACCATGCACGCTGCCCGGAGACCAGCAAGTCCGTGACCGGCTTCGTCATTAAGTTCAATGGTTGTGCTTTTGACTGGAGAAGCAAGAAGCAGAATAATGTGACGACGCATACGTGCAGCTCGGAGCTGTTTGCTGTCTATGCGTGCACGGAAGTGGTGCTGTGGACACAAGACATGCTGAAGGATTTGGGCGTCAAGCAGACGATTGAAACAACCCTCTTCTGTGACAACCAAAGCACTCTGAAAGCGATCGAGAATAATGGCAACTCAGACCGCTTGCGAAACTATGCCAAAGTGATTCGATACATTGCAGAGCACGTGGATGCAGGAAGGCTGAAGATGTTGTATGTTCCAACAACGAATAATCTGGCTGACATTTTCACGAAGGCTATGGGGCCTACGCGTTTCAATGAACTACGAGATGGCCTCAGTGTGGAGAATACAAAGGCATCCTGGGTGGCAGTGCCGAGTGAAACGCAAGCGTTGGCGGTGATGACGGACGATGTCATGGACATTGACATGTAGCCGTTCCTGTCCTCGCCGTAACGGCCTCAGGTGGGCGAATGATTGCATTCACATTTTCATGAACACCACTACCAAGTGAAGTGGGAGTACGAGACTCTACCCGTTGGTGGTCTGGAGTTCGACCGTGATCCTATTTGGTACGGGAGCTGGCTGTCGTGGGCGAAGTGGCAGCAACGGTTGAGCAAGATGGTCACTTTGGTTGTGGCTGCGTTGGTATAGTGAATGCAAGTGTATCACTGCATTCGAGTATGCAAACTGCATGTGACAGTTAGTTGAGGTTCAAGTGCAGAAAGGAGGAGAGAGTGAAGGTTGTGAGTTTAAGGCTGTGGACATGGGGAGCAAGGAAGGCCGAAGAAGATTGGGGACGAGGCGTCACCCTGAAGCTCAAGGTCGCTCCCTGCTACATGAAGTAGCCTGTAGTGTCTACTGGGGCCAAGAGGGGTTTTCACCTTGGGGGTTCCCCTCAGTGCAACACAACACCACTGACTGATAAATAAAGACCTCACTTTGCAAATTACCAACTCAAGCGCAAACCTTCTTCGCTGCCTATCTGTCTACAGCTACTGGAGTCTAGTGCTACGCAGAAGGAGTCGCTGCGCGTAACCAAGGAAGAGTGTCTCCTACAATAAGTTTCAATCTTACTGTCAATTCGTCGGAATTTCCGACGGATTGACATGAAAAAAAGGCAACTTGTATGAAATGCAGCCATCTTCTCCAGCCCCGTGAAACTTGATGGCTTCACACATCCCGCGGGATTTCAAACCCACGGGAATCAATCATACAAATACCAAGTGTTCTATTCCCGCGCCGACAGCACTTGACTCCAACGGGCCATTCGACGCTGAAGCCAAGATGGCCAGCGCCACCAAGAAGCGCGTGTCGTACTTCTACCACCGTAGGGCGCCCTCCCTCCTCCCGCACCTTGTTCTCCCCCACGCTCTGACCTCGTTCTACCTCGTTCTACCCGCAGCCGAGGAGGGCCACTTCTACTATGGACCGGGCCACCCCATGAAGCCGCACCGCATGAAGCTGGCGCACCACTTGGTGGTCAACTACGACCTGTACCGCAAGATGGACATCTTCGTACGGGCCTTATACAAACTTCAAGTCAAAAGTAGAACGGTAGGCTAATTTTACCTCGTTCTACCTTGGTTCTACCTTGGTTCTACCTACCACCAGGAGCCGCACATCGCGTCGGCCGAGGAGATCAAGACCTTCCACGCCCCAGACTACATCGACTTCCTGCAGAGGATCAGCCCCAGCAACCAGAAGGACCTGGCCACGGAGCTACAGAAGTGTACGTAGAATGCTCTCCTTGTATTTTTATTTATTGATTGGGGGGATTGCTCATAGTTTTTTTTTTGTGGTTGGGCAGACAACCTGGGCGAGCTGACGGACTGCCCCGTGTTCGATGGCATCTTCGACTTCTGCCAGATTTATTCTGGCGGCACGCTGGATGCTGTGAGTCGCCTGAACCACGGTCAGTGCGACATCGCCATCAACTGGGCGGGAGGACTGCACCACGCCAAGAAGTCGGAGGGATCGGGCTTCTGCTACGTGAACGACATCGTGCTGGGCATCCTGGAGCTGCTCAAGTACCACCCGCGCGTGCTGTACATCGACATTGACGTGCACCATGGCGACGGCGTGGAGGAGGCTTTTTACGTCACGGACCGAGTCATGACCGTGTCGTTCCACAAGTACGGCGACTTCTTCCCCGGCACAGGAGACATCAAGGTACTGCGCGAGGTGGTGATGCAGATGTGTGGGGAAGGAGCTCACAGTGTGTTTTACAGGATATCGGCACGAAGAATGGCAAGTACTACGCGGTCAACTTCCCGTTGCTGAGCGGCATGAACGATGAGAGTTACGAGAGTGTGTTCAAGCCGGTGATTCAGAAGGTCATGGAGACTTTTGCTCCATCTGCTGTGGTGCTGCAGTGCGGTGCCGACTCGCTGACTGGCGATCGGCTTGGCTGTTTCAACGTCACCACACGAGGTACACCTACTTCGATGTTGCTGTGAACGTTCAATTCGGAGCTAAGTTTGTTTATGTGCGTCCATCCAGGTCACGGCGAATGTGTGAAGTTCGTGAAGAGCTTCGGCCTGCCGATGCTCGTCCTCGGCGGAGGTGGCTATACGATCCGCAACGTCTCGAGAGCATGGGCGTATGAGACGTCTATCCTGCTCGACGAGGAGGTATCCAACAATATTCCGTACAATGACTACTTCGAGTTCTACGCCCCGAATTTCAAGCTGCACCTTGAGCCGGACCCAGATCTTGAGAATGCCAATTCTAGGGAGTACTTGGATGAGTGCAAGTACGTTATCGCTCCTGCATTACCGTCTGACAATGCGCCTAGCAGACGCATCACTAACCTTGGTGCGTTCTCTTGTGTTCAAACAGGACCAAAATCTTTGAGAATCTTCGTGCATTAACTGGAGCTCCGAGCGTTCAAATGAGCCAAGCGCCTCCCACGCACATGCTGCGCGAAGAGGATGAAGACGCAGCGGATCCGGACTCGCGGACCGACAACGACGGCAAGCGGCAGCACGAGGCCGAGTTTTATAGAGACGACAAGGACCAGCGAGGAAACGACGACGATGACGCCAACGCCAGCGCTAGTGCAGCCAACGGTTCCGCCCAGGAAGGAGAGGACAACACGGCACCGGACGTCATCCCCATGGATGTGGATTAGACAGCAAGGCGAGACGAGAAGAACGTGCGGACTGGTCTCTTGTGGGCAGCCTCGCTTCCTCGCTTGTGCATTTTTTTCCTCTCTTTTTTAATACCATTTGAGCCGAGAACGCCTTGACGTGCACCACTTCTCTATTTCTGCTGCAGCTGCTGCAGTTTGCGCTGCTTGTCCCTCTCCGCCTTCTCGATCTCGAAGCGTTTGAGGTCCAGGCGCTGCAAGAACTCCTGCTTCTCAATGTACCTATAAATTACCGTACACCCACCACACCGTCAGCACAACCCACAAACAGGCAGAGCAGCGCAGCGCACCCGTCCTTGGTGTACTGCGTGAGCTCGTCCTCGATGCCCTCCTTCTCCTTGAACTTGTCCCAGTCCAGCGACGTCTTCTCCATGGTCGACACCTTCTTGGGCTCGTCCAGCGCCTGCAGCGCCTTGTCCAGCCCCGTCCTGCCCTTGGCAGCCTGAGCTGCAGCTGCAGCTGCATCTACAGCTGCACTGGCACTGGTGGAGACGCTGAACTCTTGGCCGGCGAACTTGACGACGCGCTCCACCTTCTGCCTGGCTGCGGACGCCTGGGCCAAGTCCGCGCGCGACTTGTGCTCGTCCACGCTCAGAATGGGCATGGAGAACTCGATGAGCTTCCTCTTCTTCTTCTTCTTCTTCTTCTTCTCCTTCTTCTCGTCGTTGCGCCGCGTCGTCTTCTTGGTGAGGCCACTCAGCAGCTTGGCCGTCTTGGCTTCAGCCGCCTTGGACACGGCGGTGGACGCGTTCAGGTCGTCCCAGAGCGCGTCCAAGTGCGTGGCGCTGTGACTGTGCGGGTCGGCAGTGACGTCGGCGGCGTCGAGGGCTTCGTCGTCGTCTTCTTCCTCGTCGGCTGTGGATGGAGAAATTTAGGGCGGAAAGATGGCTACATTCTGGGGTGGAGGCATACCTTCCGGGACGTAGTCGCCGTCGTCTTCGTCCGAGGAGCTCCCCATGGTTTTTTTGTGTGTATTGGTTTGATTTTAGTTGTGGGACGCCCAACGGTTTTTTTTTGTATGGGCGTTTGTATGGACAAGGAAGGACTTCACGCTGCGGTTTGCTGCTTGCTGTCGAAGCAAATGGCTACACCGACGAGGATCAGCAGCATGCCCGTGTAGGTGGCTACAGCAGCGGATAAGAGAGAGTGGTGGTGAGGTGGCGGGCAAAATGGGTGGATGGATATAGGTTTTCGGGCCCACGTACACATCGGGCGCGGCGGCTTCTCGCCCAGCAGGCGACTCGTGACGGCCGTGAAGACGAACGACAGCGAGTTGCAAATGGGCACGGCGTTCGACACGTCTGCAGCAGAAGAGATGTAGCCATCTTTAATTAAGTGGCTTTGACATGCTTTCATGACGAGAGAGATGCAAGCCGCACCTGTCGCGCCCAGGAGGAACACGTAGGCGACCGACCCGCTCTGGTTCAACGCGAACGGCAGCAGGAACTGCAGCAAATGGAAGACCAAGGTATCAGCTCCACCACCAATTCGAACGTCAAAACAAAACAAAAAACTCGAGGGCGGTATCATAGCGCTCTTCAGCACCTGCCAGTTCTTCAATAGACTCAGTAGCTGCTTGACGATCTCCTTGAGGCTGTTGTCCTTGCGGATGTACATGCGGTCGGCATTGCTCCCTGTCCAGCACGTAAGTGCACCGACCCGTGAGCCTCCACATACCCACCCACCCACCTGCAACCCATTAACGTCGACCGCCACCTCGCTTCAGCAGGGGGTTCGTGCACCCCCAGAGCGCCCCCACGAACAGGAAGGACAGCAGCGTCGTCAGCGCCGAGCTCATGGTATTGTACACGATGTGGCGATCGCAGAGATGTAGCCATGTTAAAGCGCCACAAATACGGATCCAGGGATGCCGTAAATAATTTGAATATGGGAAACACGGCATAAATAACTTTTGAGTGACGTGACGATGGCGACGGAGGTGCTGGCCAAGTGGCAGGTGCAGTCGGACAACTACGGCAACCTCTACTTCTACAACGCCATCACGGGCGAGTCGGTGTGGGAATTGCCTGAGGAGGAAAACGACGAACAGGCAGAAGAAGTTGAAGTTGAAGTGGCAAACCTCACCAAGAATCAGCACGATGACAGTTCAGTCGCGATACCACGAGAGCAATTCAGTGTTTACACTATCGCAGTCGGCGTGGCTGATACCGTGGTGAAAATCGTGGAACGTATTGAGGAAAATGCTGAAAAGTTACTAAAAAGGCCCAAAGTTCGACGCAAATTCATGTCGCCCGCGGCGGAGACGAGGTTTCTCAAGAATGCAGCGAAAGATGAGAAGAAGAAGAAGCGCTTGCATGACCGCACCGTCGCGGCGTATGTGAATGTATTAGTCCCCAAAATTGAGACTGTGGGCGGAGAAGGCGGCAAAAAGCGACGTGAAGTAGGCAGTCTGTTCACAGCGGAAGAATCGAGGAGGTGGCAGCAGGAGCGCGAACTAGAACGTGACGCAAAGCGGAGGGCGACGCGAAGAGCTAGAAGACAGCACCAGGCAAAAGTCGACTCGTTGCACAGGCACCAGCAAATGCTGATTTCGTTTCGTTCGGACTTGATGAAGTATCTGCTCGGGAAGATTCTGTGCAGTACTGAGCTGCAGAGACAACGGATTCTCCTACTCACGACGCCCCAAATGCTCGCAGAGATGATGGAGCGTAAAAGGGAGATAAGGATGAAACTGGAGCCTGAAATTGCAGAGAAGATGGCTGCGGAGGAGAGACTCGCGAAGCAGAAGTACGAGAAGAATTTGCGAAAGGTGTTTACTGCAATTGATGAGACCGGAGCGGGCAAGCTGCACTTACTACAAATTTTGTTTGGGGTCTTCTCGAAAGAGTAAGCAAGGTTCTAAACGCGGTAATTGTCTTCCTGTTTTCTAATGTTGTTTCTGCCGTTGTTGTTTTTAATGTAGGAGACCTCAGAAGTACGCAGCCAAAGTGCGAGGACTTGCCGAGCTACTCAGTTCAACGGAGCTGCAGCGATTCTTGATCGACTTTGTATCGCAATCGAGCAGAAAGAATGTCGAAGGACCTCGGTTGATCACTGCAACTGAGTTTCGCGAGTTTGTTAGCATCATAGAGGAAGTGCTAGATCATTACGCAGGAGTGAAAGCTGCCGTCGAAGACGCTGAAAATGATATCGAAGCGACATTAGCCGCAGCCGCATCTTCCGGAGCTGGAGGTGTAAGTCTTGCGCGTGCGCGCATGGGAGTCATGTCAGCAAAGAAAATAAAACGCGAACTTGCAGCTCTGAAAGAACACGAGCTTGGACTTCAAGCGATTCAAGAACGGGAAAAGTGGCGGGGTTATGGCCCCAGAGGAGATAGCCTGGTGGCGCCGAAAGAGGAATGGGAGAAGAATCACCACCATCGATTCATTCGTTTGGGTAAGAGTCTCCCTGTGTTTTGCTGCCTTTGTCGAAGAAGGAAGTGGGAGCTGTGGAGAAGAGAACAGGAGGAGCTTGAAAGCGAGTTTCGCAGTCGTTGGCCAACATTACACGCAGTACGAGTAAAAGATGAAGAACTCTTGTGTGTTCAGGAGAGAGACCGACAGAACGGCGTACATGTCGAAGAAATATCAGCAAAACAAGAGCTGGACGTATCCCCAACCAGCGAGGTCCGGCCCGCAACATACGAGTTCACAGCGTTCCGAGGTCGTGGGGACAGCATTTCTATCGTCGTTCGGGAAACTTTGATTGCTCTCGTGATGCTCGTGGAAGCTACCGCGGCGGAAAACTTAGTCGAGCTCAGCAAACCTAAACGGCGAGTTCACAAGAAACACGCACCGAGGTCTCCTAGCAAACGATCAAAAGAACCACCAACTAACGAGGTGTTGGAGCGAGTAAAAGTATTCGAGAACGAAGAGCATGAGCGGAGGTCGATGTACACGGAAGAGCTTCACATGGCTATCATGCTGGAGCGCAATCGACGGAGCATTGAACGCCCGCTTCTGCGTATTCAAGACGGCGCCCATGACGCTTTGATCGGGCTGATCTATCATTGTGTGAATCCTTCTGCTGCTCTCTCACGCCTTGATTTCGAGAGGTGTTTGACCTTCCTCCCACCTCAGAAAATGGTTATCGCTGTGACCGACAAAGGGGTGAAGGCATTTGAGGCATCAAATCGACTCATTCTTCAGACTATATCATGCCGGACGGAGACAATGGGGGACTACATCTTCGAGCAAGTTACAAATATGCAGAAATCACTGCGAAGCCCCTTCGTGGCGAAGGTGTCTTCCGCGTATAAGCACATGTTCCAATTGTTCTCGGAGCTGGGGTTACTCGTCGAGTGTTGGCCGGTGGTGTTTGTTGTGTCCGAGTACTTCACTCAAGGAAGTTGGCTAAATTACTACCGCACACGTTTCATCGAGGTGCCAAAGGAAGCTGTAAAATACGCAGCCGTAGAACTGCATCTTCGGAACGTTTTTCGTGAGGTAGCATCTGGGCTCTCAGCAATGCACAGTCTCGGTCTACTGCATCTGAACATCAATTTGGGCAACATTTACATAGCAAGTGGCGACAGTGACGCTCAGGACGGCGGTGTCCACGTGAAGATCAGTGGTCTATTATCATGGAAACAAGACTTTGACGGCGACAACCTCAAGTCGTCCGACATGCACGATTGTATCAACTACAACTACGCGCCGCCGGAAGTGATGAAGGAACTCCCGATCACAGCTAAATCAGACGCCTGGATGCTCGGTTGTGCACTTTGCGAGGCTCTATTCATGTGGCAGCGCCAGCAGTTGGTCCTCTCCACCCCAAACCAACCACTACAACCTACACAGCCCCTCATCTTCCACTCGAAGAGCATCGGAGAACTGCTACAGAAACTCCCTATCGCTACCAGTGCATCCATGAGATCCATCATTCGGATGTTGCTGCAGCCTAATCCAGCCCAACGCCCCAACATGAGCCAGGTTGTCGACCTGCTTTGCAGGAACAATGCCTTGTCGCGATAGTACTAGGCAATAGGTAGACCCGTGACACGTACATCGCAGGCGTTGCAGTCCGTGAAAAATAGTCGTCGTCCCCGTCGGTTCCTGCCGACGCGTCCGTTGCAACGAGTCGCGCGTGGCAGCAAGATATCGATCGACCGTCACTTCCGAGGAGGCACAGCTACCGGCCTCTGCTTCTGGGGCGGCCGAGTCATGTCCAAGACGCCAGCCCAGATGGCCACGCTTAAGGAGCTGTTCCAGGCGGCCCAGCAGGACGACTTCGACGCCGTTCGCGACTACCTACAAGTGGTTTTGCATGACGAAGCCGAATCGGGTCTGGAAGGCTCGCAGAATGCCATTGAATCCATCGTGGAGGCGAAAACCAAGAACTCGTTACTGCACTATGCATGCGACAATGGCAACTTGGAGGCGTGCAAGTACCTGCTCATGTGCGAGGGTATGGCACCCGCATTCCTGAACGAGATCAACGCCTTCGGACACACACCACTGTTCTACGCTGCCAGCAGTGGCAAGTTGTCGCTGGTCAAGTGGTTGATCTCGAACGGAGCGGATATCGACACGGACTACAGCGATCGCGGTGACATCGTCCCGCGTGACGGAGATCTGGGCATTTTCACACCCTTGCAGATCGCCTGCTTCAAGGGCCACGAAGGTGTCGCCAACTTCCTCGTAGAGTGCAACGCAGAGCTGTCAGGGACCAGGAGGAACGGCAAGACGCCGCTGCATTTCGCTAGTGCTGAAAACCACCCGGCCATCGTGAAGCTTTTGATCGAAGCGGGGGCCGATGTTCATTCCTGCGATAGTGAGGGGAAGACACCGGTCGATGTGGCAAATAGTGCGGTGCTTTCGTTGCTACTCCCGGAAGAATATGGACTGCAGAATAATGAGGAGGAGTTGGAGGGCGCGGCTGAAGACAATGGTGACGATGATGATGAGTTTGAGGGCGATGAAAAAACCAAGCAATGTATGGAGGGTGTCAAAAGTGCGTTCGGGGCGGAGATTGCGCGGTCCTTTCGTAGCAAAACGTGGAAGACGCGGGTGATCGCGATCACGGATGCCAGCATGTGCTTTCAGAACGTTTTCAAGGGCAAGAACCTCGTGAAATTGTTTGATGGAGCGTGTGTTATGATGGAATTGGCACTACAGGATGCTGTCACGCAGGTGGCATCGAGCTGCTGCACGTCGTTGCTCAAGGTGGCGTTCAACGCAGCCATGAGCGAGAAAGACTTTCACACCAGGCAATTCCACGACCAACGCCCAGCCATAGATCGGATCGCGAGTGCGCTGCTACTACGCGGTGCAGGATCGAATGAGAAAGACGCCAGCGAGGCGGTGACGTCGCTGCTTTTCTTGATCTGCAAAAGCAGCGACATCACTCGCTACCTGACGTCGCAGATTTCTCAAATGATGACCTCGTCATCTTCCGCCCCGCCACTGCTGTCTCCTAGCAAGCAAAGCAGCAGTGCTGGTCCATCAGCTTCGAGCACGAATGTGTCGTGGCGACACCAACTCGTGGCGATTAAAATCCTCAACGCGATTGCTAACCAGTATCGAATGGATGAGATATCGAGTGGCTTGAGCTTCGCCAACGCGATGAAGATTAGCATGTTGGCTCTGGAGAACTCAAGTGTCCATGTACGAACTGCATCGATTGATTTGCTTGTCCAGTGCCTCGTGATCCGATGCGAGGAGTCCGGTACGTTCCATCCACCTGTAGGTTTTGAATATTATCTCCTGACAGAATTTACTGCTGTATTCCTAGAAATGAAGGGAACGCCAGAAGCGATCTACGAGCACACAAAGAGCTGGTGCGAGTCCCTTTTCAAACAGCAAAACCAACAATTGAAGCCGTCCATTCAAGCCAAGATCAACACGGGGCTCAAAAATGCGCTTCAGCAGAGCAAGCGTCTGTCCATTCGAAGTGACGAGTCTTCGGATCGAGGAGATGAAGGCAGGAATGGACTTATGAACAACAATACGGCTGCTTTCGACGTCCCCACCGCTACACTTTCGCCTCGCAGTAAAGCTTCCCAGAGAGAGGACGACCTTCCCTACGCAGAACCTATTCAGGACCAGAACAAGGACCAAGCAGCCGACATGCTGGAATGTTTTGGTGAGAAAGCAACGAGGTGCCTGTTTTCCAACGCTTGGGCTCCCCGAGTCGAGGCGCTGAGTTACGTGCAGTACCTGGTGGAGACTCGCCAGCTCTCGTTTGCCAGTCAAAAAACGAATTCCGCTTTATCACAGCGGACGCTGGTGAGTGCGGTGCAAACGACACTCATGCAGGCACTTCAGGACCGCGTCAACTCGGTATTTGAGGCTGGAGTATCGCTCCTGATGGAAGTTAGCATCGCGTTCGACAGCACTGTGGCATCTCCTGCTGACGTGACAGTAATGCACGACCTAGTCCGACCTCTGATTCCTCGCTTACTTGTCAAGCTTGGCGATTCTAAGAACCGGTTGCACGTGACAACGGAGGACGCATTATTGCTGCTATCTAGACAAGCATCGTGTATCGGGCCGGTGTTTTTACTTGAAGAAATGATCGCGTGCGACCGGAACTCGTCCCCTCAAGCGCTCTCCGCCACTTATTTAACCAACAAGATGGCTCTCGTCTCGAAGCTGATGCTGGAATTCGGCATCCAAGAAAGCTCTGGAGAAAAGGGATTGCTTCCTATCCGAAACGTGCTGCAGTTAGCACTGCAGGTGTGCGAACACAAAGATCAGAACGTCCGACTGATGTCGCTTCAAATTGTGGCCGACACGCTGCAAGTGGCTCGTTCTGCTGCTATGCCGTTTCTCGACGCTTTAGCTCGGTCTTCCCGGCAAAAACTTATCTCGAAGCTGGTGGAGCGAGGTGTAATGGAATCCGATATGCTGATGGACGAGGTCGACGACTTTGAGATCCCCACAGAATCCGCCCGACCAAGTACATCTGGAGGAATTCGACCGCCTACAGCATCAGGATCATCAACGAAGCATCGACCAGCACTTGCCAATCCGTCACTTTCGGCTAACGCTCCTTCGTCTGGCAATCAATCGAGCAGTGCGGCACAATCCCAACCTGTCCAGCTTCCATACGGAACGGCGCTTACAACGGAGCAAAAGGAGCTTTTTGCGAACATACTTCAAGGTTTTGGCGAAGAGCTGGTTCGTTGTTTACTGGATAAAGCGTGGGCTCAACGTGAAGCTGCGATTCGTGAAGTGGAGCGACAAGTGGTATGTTGTGTAAGTGGAAGAATTACCACGGATACCGCACTACCCAAAACGCTCGAAGCACTTGGAATGCTCGCTCAAGTTCTCGAAATTGGGCTGAACGACACAGTTGCGCGAGTTTTCCAATGTGCGCTGCGTCTTTTTCAGGTTATTGCAACAGACTTCTTGCCCTTAGTGGCATCGGAACACCAATATGTGGACGAAATCCTGGAAAACGTTGTTGGTCTCGTTCTACAAAAGTTGGGAGACACAAAACAACGTTTGCGTCAGGATTGCTATACACTGTTGCACTCAATGGCATCTTTGAGTCACATGGGTCACGCTCGGATGTGCAAAATGCTCGCTGAAAAGTACCAACAACTTTCATCTTCATCAACCGCGGTAGCAGCTTCTCCGCTGGTCATTGGAGAGCTGCTGCGATTGTTCACCATGCTTGTGAGGGATGCTCCAGCAGGCGACAACCATAAACAGCCCGACTTGTCCCTCATTTTGGCAATCGTTCGACCAGCTTTGGAAAACAAGCACGTTGACGTCCGCAACGCTGCTATAGCTACCTATGTGACGATCTACGAAGCTACAAATGGCGGGACGAACGATTCCTATGGAGCCGTGGATTTAAACAGCTTCTTAGCAGATTTGAAACCTTCAATGAGAGAGACTATCACGCGTAGTGTAGTGCAGATTACTAAGGCTCTTCCAGCAAGCTCGCTATCAAGAGAAAATGACGATAGCAGTCGACCAGAAATCGATAGCGGCCGGAAGTTGCAGCGACCTCTAGGCGTGGATGCCCATAAGCTCGGATTGATTTGCTCTGCTGAGATAACGGAGCTCCTCACTTCTCCGTCCAGTAGCCCCGCCCAACGATGTCTTGGCGTGGACAAACTCGTGGACTATCTCGTGGCTTCCAGTCCCGACCTGAAATTTAAAGGAGCTTGGGAAACGTGCTGTCTTTTGGTGAAGCAGCTTATGCTAGAGACTACACCAACCGTTTGCCTGGCTGCATTCGACTTGCTCCAGCTACTGATTGATCCACCGAGCCAAAGCTATGGCGGAAATGGACAGGACTACGCGATCCCGTGGGGTGAATGGGGTGTACATCTCGTGCTTGGATCCACGATTCGCAGTGTAGTTCAGCTCAGTGCCAGTGAAAGTGTTCGAGTTCGCTCGAAGGTGAGCGACATACTTCGCTTAGTCGCCGGCAAGAGTGCGGTTGGCAAGAACGCCGTTTGCAACGCAATCCTCAGCGCGCCGGAGCAAAGCGATATGAGTGGCAGTGCCGGAGAATCGATCTCTGCGCGCAAAATCGCCTTCACAAAGCTGCGATGGCAGCTTTCGCTGCGTCTGGAGCTACTCTACGAGTTCCTGGTGGTGACAGATAGTAGCAACGGTGGTGCGCCGTCACCTCCGGCAACGGGGAGGCGGAAATCGTCCAGCAGGACATCAAAACCGTCTTCATCAGCGGAGCCACTGGGCGTGGTTAATATCGTCCCGTTCCTCGGTTCGTGCGCGACGCATCCGAGTCCTCTTATCCGTACTGCGTCGGCCAAGATCATGCGCTTCTTGCGTTCAACCAGCGATGAAGAACTCGCGGCATTTCTGCAGTCGAGTTGCTCCCCAGCTCTACAGCGACGCCTTCAAACGCTCATGGCTCATGCAGCCCGAGACGAAGACGACGAAGGGAATAACGCTGACCATTTTGACGCTGACAGAACCACGTGTGTGCGTGGCAGTCGAGCTTCACACGTGCGACGAGTTGCTGCGCTGCGACCTCCCCGTTCCGTTCCTGTGGAGGAGAAGCAGATGATGGTGGACGTGTTCCCACCGCCTAATTCCGCTCCGGGTATGAGCCGACGTAGTGGAGGCGATGGAGACGACGGCGACGACTCCATGAACGATGGAAGCTACATGGAGTCGCGCAACCAGAAGCAGCCCATTTGGCTCGAGCAGCAGTCTGGAACAAGCAGGAAGGCACCATCAGCTAGTGACATGTTTGGTGCGCTCTCTTTCGACGACGGCGAGCCTGAAGGTCCCATTATGGTTGGTAGCGGAGCGGCTGGGCTTATGAAAGCTCGTCGAAAGAGTACGCATCGAGGGACAGCCAGCAACAACGACGAACTCAATGAACGGACTCGCTACGGAGTCTACTGAGGTGAATAAGGTAGCTCTACAAACACGATTCTACACTTTTGGCAGCATTCGTGCGAGGATTCTTTGTGGTTTTGCGACCTGTTGGATGTTTGTGAAGGCCCCTTGATGATGTATATTGCACTTCGTACCCGTGGTGTGGGTACATGTACAATTGTGTGAAATTCTACATAATCAGCGAGTTGACGATGCAGCGGTCTTCACAATCAGAAAGTTTATACATGGCGACATTCGCGCCCAGCAGCTTCCACCTCATTCTGAAATTTGCTCGACTCGAAGCACTTACTTGATCCCAACGTATCGCTTCAAGGTGTCAAGATGGCATCGCCAACGCCCAGCACCTCGGAGGAGCAGCAAGCAATTTTGTACGACAATGCCGAAACTCTCTTGTCATGCGGGACTTCAACCCTGCACGAGCATGTGGCCTGGCGGATGCGAGCAGCGCTTGGGCGGCGGCTACCACAAGTGGAGG
Source organism: Phytophthora cinnamomi (assembly GCF_018691715.1). Lineage (NCBI taxonomy): Eukaryota > Oomycota > Peronosporomycetes > Peronosporales > Peronosporaceae > Phytophthora > Phytophthora cinnamomi. The sequence goes on along the minus strand of NW_027150978.1, from coordinate 566,518 downwards.
TCCGGTTTGAGAGCGTATCCATCTCGGCAAACATCGTCGTGAAGGACGCAACCCAGTTGGAAGCAGAGCTGCCGACGATTTCCAGCGTGATCATGCAAAGCGCTCGGGACATCGGTGCTAAGCGTCACGTGGTCAAGAAAAGCATTCTTCGCAACGTCAGCGGCGTGTTCAAACCGGGAACTATGACGCTCGTACTCGGTCAGCCTGGATCCGGCAAGTCTTCGCTGATGAAGCTGCTGAGTGGAAGGTTCCCTATCGCAAGAAATGTTGCAATCGAGGGCAAAGTCACGTTCAATGGTTTACCTTTGGAGAAGTTGGAGAAGAAACTCCCCCAGCTCGTCGCATACGTGCCTCAAAATGACAAGCATCTACCAACTTTGACCGTCAAGGAGACGCTGGAATTCGCTCACGCCTGCAACGGTGGAGGGCTATCCAAACGCGACGAGGAGCACTTTCTGCATGGCAGCCCTGAGGAAAACCAAGCTGCGCTGGATGCTGCACGAGCCATTTACAGGCACCACCCTGACATCATTATCCGTCAACTCGGTCTCAAGAACTGTCAGAACACTGTCGTGGGCGACGCCATGTTGCGTGGCGTGTCCGGTGGTGAGCGGAAGCGCGTGACGACCGGAGAGATGGCGTTCGGCAACAACTTTGTGCTCATGATGGACGAGATCAGCACGGGGCTCGACAGCGCCGCAGCATTCGACATCGTCTCGACGCAGCGCAGTCTAGCTCAGGCGTTCGGCAAAACCGTGGTGATCTCGTTGTTGCAGCCATCCCCGGAGGTGTTCCAGCTGTTCGACGAAGTTCTTCTCTTGAACGACGGCTATGTCATGTACCATGGGCCTCGGTCAGAGGCACAACACTTCTTTGAAGATATGGGCTTCGAGTGCCCTGCAAACCGTGATGTAGCAGACTTCTTGATGGATCTGGGCACGGACAAACAGCGCCAGTACGAACTCGGCCCAGTCCCGAGGAACGCGGCCCAGTTTGCCGACGAATTTGAGAAGTCGGGCATCCACACACGCGTGATAGATTATCTTCACTCACCAGTAAAGCAAGGGCTGTTGGAAGACAACAAAAGTTACATCGAATCCACGCCCGAATTCCATCAGGGATTCTTTGCCGGGACAACTACAATTGTAGCTCGTGAGTTGAAGGTGCTCGTCCAAAACTCCGCTGCAGTGAAGAGTCGTGCTTTCATGGCTTTGATCCTCGGGTTACTGTATGGGACAGCGTTTTATCAATTCGACGAGGTGAACTCGCAGGTCGTCATGGGTCTGGCCTACACGGCGGTAGACACCCTGTCAGTGGCGAAATCGGCCATGATACCGACGATTCTCACAACTCGCGATGTGATCTACAAGCAGCGCGGCGCCAACTTCTACCGCACTTCTTCCTTTGTGATCGCGAGCTCGGCGAAGCAGATCCCCGTCGTTCTGATGGAGACGCTGCTGTTCGGATCGATCGTGTACTGGATGTGTGGCTTCGCTGCGAGCGTGCAAGGCTACATTTTGTACCAGCTCGTGCTTTTCCTCGTGAACATGGCGTACGCCGCGTGGTTCTTCTTCATTGCGTCCGTGTGTCCAAACATCAACGTTGCGAACCCAGTTTCGCTGCTGTCATTGCTGTTCCTCGCGACATTCTCAGGGTTTTTGATGACCAAGGAGTCGATCCCGGTGTATTTGTCGTGGATTTACTGGATCAGTCCTCACGCGTGGGGGATTCACGCGGTTGCAGTCAACCAGTATCGAGACTCGCGTTTTGATACGTGCTTATACGATGGTGTGGATTATTGCACAGAGTATGGAATGCAGATGGGCGAATACATGCTCAGCATGTACGGTGTGCCTAGCGCGAAGTACTGGTTGTGGTACGGTCTAGTTTTCTTAGCCGCCTCCTACGTCATTTTCATGTCGCTCTCGTGCTTGGTGTTGGAATACTGGCGCTACGAGACGCCAGAAAATATTTCGCTTAATGCGGAGAATGGTCATGCCGACAAGCGCACAGCCTCCTTCCGAGACAACTACGCACTCGCAACTACGCCCAAGTCTACTCCCGCGAACGATGGACAAGATTTAGTTGTTTTGGTGACGCGCCCTACCGAGAAGAACTTTGTTCCTGTGACGCTGGCGTTCAAGGACTTGTGGTACTCCGTGCCGGATCCGACGAACGCTAACTCAAGCATTGATCTGCTTAAAGGCGTGAGCGGATATGCACTACCAGGAACTATCACAGCTCTCATGGGATCTTCCGGCGCCGGCAAGACCACGCTTATGGATGTCATCGCTGGACGAAAGACTGGAGGAGAAATTCGTGGCGATATCATGCTGAATGGCTACCCCGCTACTGATCTCGCTATCCGTCGAGCTACGGGCTACTGCGAGCAAATGGACATCCACTCGGACGCGTCTACATTCCGTGAAGCGCTGACGTTTAGCGCATTTCTGCGCCAAGGTGTGGATGTACCTGACAGCCAGAAGTACGACTCCGTTAACGAGTGCCTGGAGTTGCTGGACTTGCACCCGATCGCCGACCAGATCATCCGCGGCAGCTCCACGGAGCAGATGAAGCGCCTGACGATCGGAGTGGAGCTGGCGGCGCAACCCAGCATACTGTTCCTGGATGAGCCGACGAGTGGTCTCGACGCTCGATCGGCCAAGCTCATCATGGACGGCGTGCGTAAGGTGGCGGACACGGGTCGCACCATCGTGTGCACGATCCACCAGCCGTCGGCGATGGTGTTCGAAGTGTTCGACAGTCTCTTGCTGCTGAAGCGCGGTGGTGAGATGGTGTTCTTTGGAGATCTGGGTGAGAAGGCGGTGAACCTGATCAAGTACTTCGAGTCGATTGATGATGTGGCGAAGTTGGAAGAAAACTATAATCCGGCGACGTGGATGCTGGAGGTGATCGGTGCAGGAGTGGGTAACAGCAATTCGGACAAGACCGACTTCGTACAAATCTTCAGGTCCAGTGTTCAAGCTCGAGCGCTCCAAGAGAATCTGGATCGTGAAGGAGTGACTCGACCTTCGCCGTCTGTACCAGCGCTGGCATTTGGCAAGAAGCGGGCAGCCAGCAACTTGACACAAGCAAAATTCCTGATCAAACGCTTTTTCGATATGTACTGGAGGACTGCGTCGTACAACTTGACCCGGTTCTTGATCTCGATCATGCTGGGATTGGTGTTCGGAATCGCGTACGTTGGTGCGGAGTATTCATCTTACCAGGGTATCAACTCGGGTCTAGGCATGGTGTTCATGACACAGTCCTACATGACGTTCATCGTTTTCAGCAGCGTGGTGCCCATTTCCTACCAAGAACGAGCTTCTTTGTACCGTGAACGCTCGGCTCAAACGTACAACGCGTTCTGGTATTTTGTCGGCGCCACACTCGTTGAAATCCCGTACTGCTTCGTCGAGTCACTACTGTTCATGATTTTTTACTACCCGATGGTCGGCTTCACGGGTGGAGCGCAGTTCTTCGCATACTGGTTGAATCTGACGGGACTTGTGGTTCTTCAGGCGTACTTTGGGCAGCTTCTGGCGTACTTAGCCCCCAACCTGGAAGTGGCGTCGGTGTTTGTCATCCTGGTCAATTACGTGTGGATCACGTTCACGGGTTTCAACCCCCCGGTGGCCTCAATCGCGCAAGGCTACCGCTGGCTGTACCACCTCACCCCTCACAAGTACACTTTCGCCAGTTTGATTGCCATAGTGTTTGGTGATTGCCCGAACGGCGGTGACAGGAACGAGCTGGGTTGTCAGCGAATGACTGGAGTGTCCCCCTCCCTCGGAAGCGGCATCACCGTGGCCGAGTACCTGGATGAAATCTTCTCCGCGCGACACGACGAGATCTGGTCAAACTTCGGCATTGTGATGCTGTGGATTGTTTGTCTCCGGGTAGTTTCTCTGATGGTGTTGCGGTTTGTCAACCACCAGAAGAGATGACTCTGCGTTATCGGAAGATCCACGTACGAGACGTGAAAGTTTTTTTTTGCTGTTTCCCCCCTTTCCAGAATTGAATACTCGCTCCAGGGAATTATCCTTTGAAAGAAAACGGAGGCAGTAAAACATAATGCTCCTGCCTATAATTACAATTGTTTTGATGAGGTACAACAATTTAGATTCTAAAGACGCCAATGTCCGTTTGGGCAGCTCGCTAATACCTCATCGAGATCAAGCCCGTGGTTTGCTCCTCCAGTATGATCGGTTCAAGTCCGTTGAACCCTGAACGTACTATGCACCAAAACACAATACAATGTGGAGAATCAGTTTGAAATTTCGGATTTTAGACAAAAATCGATCACCATAACTTGGCCTCGAGCCAATGCGGAGCAGCGCCGAGACCTAAAGGTGGACGGATAACGGCGCATATTATATGCTATATCTGGTCTCGCATTCAAAGAGAAAGCGGAGTCTGTAATGGTCAGAGCCGTACTTTCATAATTTACGAAAATCCCTAAATTTACACTGTAAGAGCAGCCAATTCAAAACCGTCGGCCAACCTCATAACCGCAAGAATGTTCAAAATCAAAAACCGTGAGAACCCCCATGTAACCAGTACATGTACTGTAAAAGGTTACTTGTGTCAGCTGTCGTTAGTCATCAGACTTGTCGTTACGGCCATGTGACAGCTGTCGTAAGTCACCACACTTGTCGTTATGACCTTGTGACATGTGATACTGAGTACCACTCCGTCTCAAAATTGATGTCCCATCCCACTCTTTTTTTGTCTCGAAAATGATGTCCTCAAACTGTATTTGATTTAACTATGGTGAGTAGTTGTAATGCTGCGACACAATTACGGCTGTTTTGGGGGAGCACTGAAGGCTCAGAGGCAGTCTTCCCTCCCGCTGAAGCTTCGGTGAGGAGACTTGAACGTGTTGCCTCCTGTATCCTGAATGCACAAGTCCATCGACCCCTGCAGGCTTAAGAACGCGGCATTAATTGTCGATGGCGGCAGCTCCCAGTACGCTGCTGTAACGACATCAATGAGCTCATCAAAGTGAGCTCCCGCCTTCGCGGCGTGCTTGAAACCTCCATTGGACTGGGAAAGTAGGAAAATGGGCGGAGCTGGACCGCGCTGCAAAAGACGAAATATTGACAAAACGCGCATGTGTTCTACAACAATGGGACATCAATTTTGAGACGGAGTAGTACCACTGTACTGTACAGTGCCAGGAGCTACCACTGAGGTCAAAAACGAGGTACGGTTGTACAGAAGGTGGGATCTAGCTATTCAATGGTTTAAGTCAATGAAAACAATAGTTTTGTTGTTTTAGTATTTTTGGATACAAAACCCAAGTTAATATTACTATAAAGTGGAAAACGTATACTTGAACCAATTAAATGCACTCATCTGGAAAGGGTTTTGTTTTGTAAGAACAGATGTGGTGTTCATCATCGCTCATAGGTGGCAGTTGGGGAAATGACAAATGTTGGCACTATTCTTGATTTTTTTTCAAATTCTGCGCCAAATGACAGAATCGGACACTAAAAACATTTCTGGCAGCTTGTGTTGCCGCATGGTGCGCTAGAATTTGGAAAATTTTCCGGAATAGTGCCAGCATTTGTCGTTTCCCCGGTGACAGTTGCGTTCCGCCCAATGCGATAGCATTGGATGCTGTCATCGCAGCATGCGTTAGTATCAAGTACTCCACGAGTTGAGCAGGAGCACTGCTCGCGGGAACGAGCACGAGCAGCAAACAGCCTGCGAGCGGGCTCGTCGGGATTTGAGCGTTCCCTATGAATTCGATTCGACAGGGGAGCGCCAATCCCCTTAGCATAATTTATTGGATAAATATAAATTACTAGACCGGGATTCGTTGAAATAGAGCAGAACACGCAAAGATCTTGCTCGTTTCGGGTGTATTTACTAGATGGAGTTCTAAAACCGTTATATATGCCATCGCTTGATCAGCGAGAACTCGCAAGCTGAGTTGTTTTTATAGCTGGCTTGGGCCTCTGCTCGTGGGATGCTTGGTTATTGTGCTGGTCAGAGATTTGCTGTGCTGACCAGCTCCTCTCGGAGAAGACCCGCTGCGACCAAATGTGCCGCCTTGCTGAACTAGTGAGACGATACTGTATGGTACACACAACATACAATGCAACGATTAGTTTGTTTACGCGTGTACTCACTTCAAAATTCGCTCAGAAATACGCAAGACCCCCGCAGCCATGCCCACCGGCATTCACCTACTGCTGGCCCTCGTCGCCCTTCTTATCGGAGCTGACGCCGCCAACGGCGATAGCCAAGCCGACCAAGCTGCCCTCGCGACAACGTCGGGCCAAGCGCTGGTCATTGAAGTAAGCAAGGGTGTGGCGAAAAGAATGCTGCGTTCTTTCGCGCCTGAAGATGAGAGTGACACTGAAGAGAGGTGGGGCTGGCCCGACCCAAAAGACCCGGCAGAGGTTTTCGAAAAGTTGGGCCTAGCGTCAGTGCTGAACAGCGAGTCTGCTGGCGTGAAATGGCTCCGGTCCGTGCAGAAGTACAGAAAAGCGAAAGGGTCCATCCTTCATTTCCCCAACGAGCAGGTTTATAGCACTTTACGACAGAACGGACACTCGGAGGGTGACATAGCTGTATTCTTCCAGTCACTCACTCAACACAGGAAGGTGGGCGGCCTCGCGGGCGAATTGCAAGACTTCCAGTTCCAGCGCTGGTTACACCACCGCCTGACGGCGGCACAAGTTGAAGAAATGCTGAGTTCAGCGCCGGATGCCGTGAGACCTCACATCGTCGAGAAGTATACCCTTCTAAGTGTTGGTGATGCCATGCGCCACGTTAACAACCCGCGTTGGTAAAACCTGCGGTAGGTCGTTAGTTTAAATTACGCGCACGCGCTCTTCGCGTAATTTAAAAATGAGCCGATAGACCAAATAATAGGTTTGGCCTAAACCTAGTCCACTCTTTTCTCTAAATTTGTGCAATTAGTCCCGCCAATTGATAAAAATGCTCCGAGTGGCTCGGAGTGTCCACCGCCGCAGGTGCCACCTCGTCGCCGCGTCGCTCTCCACCAACGCGCGCCCGGACTCTCTCCTCGCCTACGGCGCGCGCATCTTGCGCTGCACAGACCACCACGAGAAGGTCTCTCTGACTTTCGAGTGCCAAAACCGGTGGGACTCGGACTCTCTACCAGTATTCCAGGAACCAAAATGGGGCGCCCACATTCCGCCGGACCTTCCGGCCCGAGGTCCCAAACCGGAGCTTCTACCGCCCAAGCAGATGCCCAATATGAAACAACTGCAGACGCTCGCCAGTATACCGGTAATTATGCTCCACGCGCTGGCCCATATCGAGTTAGGTGCCATCGACAACTACTGGGACACAATTGTCCGCTTCGACCCAGTTGAGCACAAATTACCAAAAGAGTTTTACGACGACTTTCTCAAAGTGGCGGCGGACGAGGCGAGGCACTTTAAAATGGTCGACGACAGATTAAGGGAATTGGGTTCGGAATATGGGGCGCTGCCCGCTACGAGGGCCCTTTTGGAACATGCCGCCAATACTGCGGCGGATTTGGCTGCGCGCATTGCGGTGGTGCCGTTGGTGCAAGAAGCGAGGGGGTTGGACTCCGGAGACCGGTTAGTGCATCGGATCAAGTCCATGGGGGACAAAGCTTCGGCCAAAGTGGTGGAGCAGATTGTGTGGGAGGAACGGGAGCACGTGCGGTGCGGCATCAAGTGGTTCCGCCATATCGCCAAGGTGCAGAACCGAGAGAAGGATATGGTCGCGTATTTCCAGGAACTAGTGTTGCAGTTTTTCCCGGACGGACTTCCGGGCCCGTTTGATGTCGAGGCTAGATTGGCAGCGGATATGGGTACCGAATGGTACCAACCGTTGGAGAGCAAGGTGGCGCACTCGTACCCACCTCAGCCGCGTAGTGAGAAAGACACGAAGAGGAGTGAAGTGGAGCAGCAGGGTGCGAGTGTGGCTGCGTTTGCGGCTAGCAAGAAGAAGGTGATCTTGGCCGGGTCAGTATGGCCCGAACGCACCAGCTCCGCGGCTGGAGTTCGGAGTGCCGACATTATTAGTGTGCTGCAAGAACGAGGGTACCAAGTGCTATGTGTGTCTCCGAGTCGACTGAACGACCACACTGCAAGCCTGGAGGAGGAGCAGGGCGTGCGCTGCATGCAGGCGGACGCCAACACAGATGCCTTCCAGAAGCTGCTGCTTGAAACGATGCCGCAGCTTGTGGTGTTCGATCGGTTTATTGCCGAGGAGATGTACGGATGGCAAGCCAAGAAGTACGCGCCGGAAGCGCTCCGCGTACTTGACCTGCAGGACGTGCACTTTGTACGTCGTGCGCGAGAGTTGGCGGTGAAGAAACATGGTGCGAGGTTCGAGGATACGTTGGATGGTAAGCTCCTGGACATCACTCCGGTAGAGAAGCTTGCGATTCGCGAACTTGCATCCATTCACCGCTCAGACCTCACTCTGTATGTGTCGGACTTCGAGCGCGATCTGCTGACCTCGCGCTTCCAAGTTCCTGATTCGGGTTTGCAACTCTGCGACTTCTTCTATCCGGAAATTGATTCGACAAAGTTAAAGTCCTTCGACAAACGAAAGGATATCGCCTTTATTGGCAGCTTCAAGCACACCCCCAACGTTGACGCCGTAGAGTGGACCAAAACGACTCTCCTTCCGCTTTTCCGCAAAGTTGGTGGTGAGGCCGAGGTGCACATTTACGGATCCTATGGTGAGTCCAAGCGATTTGCAAAACTCGACGATCCTAGTCAAGGCTTCCGCATGAAGGGTTTTGCGACAAATGCGCACGAGACGCTGAGTCAGTACCGCCTTAGCATTGCACCGCTGCGATTTGGTGCCGGAATCAAGGGCAAGATCGCAGACAGTTGGTTTGTTGGTACGCCGTGTGTTAGCACTTCCATTGGCTCCGAGGGTATGACTCTCGAGGATGCGCCGTGGGGTGGTGCAGTGGCAGATGACCCGCAGGTGTTCGTGTCCGAAATGCAGCGGTTGTACACCGATGAACCCAGCTGGAATGCTGCAAATGATGCCGGCGTTTCGCTATGCTCGACGCGGTACGATCGATCGCGCAATGCTGATAGCTTCATGAACGGTGTGGAACTTGCCATGAGTGAAAAATACGCGCTCCGGGAGCAAAATTGGATGGGACGCATCTTGTGGTCCGAGAAATTCCGTGCGACTGAGTATATGTCAAGGTATATTCGTGCAAAAAACGAGGGCTTACTCAGCAAGGACGAATAAATGACACGTGTTGGGGCAATATACCGTAACCTTGACAACAACAATTATTTATGTTCTTTATTCTGTGAGGAGCCGAAGGAGTTACAGAAGAGCTTACGGCACCAATTCAGCCGTAAGCAACAATAGGGTAAGTCATGAGTTTAAGGCCAAAAACAGATTACCCAACTTTGACAGCCTGTTACTTTTGACCCAAGATGGCTATGGAAACGTTCTTAGCAGATAAGAAATCTGCGCTATTCCAACTATATTTTGGACAGTTACACTTTGTCTCGACACGGTTTCCTGTGTCATGGTAGCCTTGCGAAAAAGATGCCTACTTTTTGAGCCGCCGAGCCAAGAAATATTTTGCCTTTAGTATGGGCGTCAACATATGCTTGGCACTACACTATAATTTCTGGTAAGTGCGATTATTGACGTATAAACCTATACCGATGACCCTTATGCAATTATAAAAGCTACAAGTTTGCCTGTCAAACGATGGAACGTATAACACGTCGTCCATCGGCGTGCTTTGTGTCTTGCTGGTCTTCATAGACGCTCTTGACATTTGTTGCTTCCGCGTTTTCCTAGGCACATTGCTCGTGTCGAACATCTCACGTGTCAGTATTCTGCCGGCTACGGTTGTTGTCTTTCTCTTCCGTGCCTTGGTTTTTCGAAGTGGTGGTAGCGTGAGAATATTTTGTTGAACTATCTCTTTTTCTCTCAACTAGGCTGCCTGCTGCACGGTGTCGGTCGCTGCAAAGACTGCGGCGCCTAGCGGCTACAACAAGTGCGTTGCATTGAATGGAAGGCAAACCAATATTATGTGCAGCCTGTCCTGTTTCGACAATATCAGCGGAAATATGCGACGAACACCCGTCCAATGACGAGATCGTCTACTTCATGGGCACGTCTGTGCTGGCCAAGAACGCTTCGTACACGTGACAAGGACGAGTGCACGCGGAGATGGAGGGCTACTACACCGTCTCGTTCGCGCGTGCGATCCCGAAGGGGAGAACCACACGAATCCGGACTACGGCTCGACCTTCGCTATCAGCATGTTCAGCATTAACGGAACCGAGGTTGGCGAAGGCTACCGTCTGTATGGCGACGGTGGCATCAATCCGTAGAGTAACTCGATCGCCACGCGCGACAACTGGGACACCATCAAGTCATACGTGTACCTGGAGGAAGGCTGGCATGGCCTGGAGGCGTACATCGTGGGTCTCATTGATGAGCCTGAGCTGGGTGACCCCTACGCAGCGCTCGGCCAACATCCAGCTTGCTGTCGATGTTGCCAAGGAGGTCAACACGCACATCGTGTTCACGTTCCGCCGAGACGGGTCTGACCCTGGACGACGGCCTGGACGAGCTTGTGAAGATGGTGGCTGCCGCGAATCCGAACACCGTCGTGGTGCTGACCAAAGCGGGGCCCGTGCTGATGCCGTGGCTGAACGACGTGGCCGCCGCGCTGGAGATGCTGTATCCGAGCCAGGAGGGCGGCTGGGCCACGGCCAATCTGCTGCTCGGCAACAGCGTGCTCAAGGCCGCCTGCCGGTGACGTACCCTGCGAGTCTGGACTCGACCATGACCCGCAACCCGGACTACCCGGAGTGCGTGGCCACGGACAGCGGTAACGCGACATTCAGCGAGGGCCTGAACAACGGCTACTGCTGGTATGTGCACGCGAACACGAGCGTGCTGTTCCCGTTCGGCTATTGTGAGCGTCAGCGACCACTTCTCGCTTCTCAGACACCGTGTACCGGTAGGTCTTCTGTTCCTATCTAAAGGCCCCTGAAGATGATAAGACCTCAAAGGCCCGGAAGAAAAACATGCTAAGGCAAGTCGTGAGTTTAAGGCCAATGTACGTATTTAAAGCCGCACATATATTAATACATCCAATCCGGATAAGAATAGAGCTCTTCTGTTGGCTATACATGTACATGTAATAGGTTTTCGTATGGAGCGTGTCGAATTTATTTCCCCGTTCCGAAATCCCTACAATTTCCGACAGAAAGGATGATGATCAAAGCCAGACACAATCGAAAATAGTAGAACAATTCGAAAATTAAACGATACGTTCGGTAAATTAAGTCCCAACAAGGCTGTTCGAGCTATGCCATACTGGAGGCCCCCAACCGAAGTATCCCAGCCGTTTCGCTCGCATGCTAGCTGTATCTTGATCTTCCCCGCATTTGGCTGCTGATCTGAGCTGGACATCTTAAAAACTCGAAGTGCCAAGTTTCTGACAAACTCGACAGGTCATTAACATTCGATTAGATGTTTCTAACAACCCTATCGGTCGAAATGCGTGTTCAGCTATGACATCGTTGCTCGAGGTCACTACTTCGTCAATCGAAACCCGTGCTGATGTAAAACCTGCACACAGCCACAAAAAAGGATCTGTATGCTGCAAAATTGACATACAAACATAAGTTCACCTACCATTCAATCGTAAACTCGTCAATACCGCCAACGAATTCGTATTATGCGCTAAGCTTAGATTTAGGATAGCCTCGCAGAACTCCACGTACATGTTAGCACTTCCTGGCTTCACACCCTTGATAAGAAAATGGTAGAATCTCATTTGGATCAGATACGGAATAGATCTGATCCAAGAGCAGGCTTTTTGTCATAAGAGAAACGGGTAGGCAAGGGCATACCTAGCGACAGCAAACATTACAGTTCATCCACATGTAACCTCTGAGCATGTCATGTCGACAACCAAAAATGGTCCCATACAAATTATACACCTTTTCACCTTCAAAATGGCAATTTGCTAATTCAAAACCACGGCAAAACTGCATTGCATTGAGACTAGGGTACTTCGTACTTTTATACACAAGCCATTGACTGATTTGCAAAACTGCTGGCCAATAGGCAAATCGCACTCTTCAAATCTATGAACCGAGATATATCATACAGTTTATAATATACAATCATAGACTATTGCAGTTTTGATTTTACATTTTGTAGTTTTGAACTAGCAATTTTCCGTTTTGAAGGTGAAAAGGTGTACATTTTTATTGGGATGGCAGTAACCCGAATCAAATTTACCCAAACTAACGGACACGCCATCTCCACTATCAAAGTGGATCCGCGTTTGGTTATGTTAAATTTCTGGATAGCTAGGTTTGCACGTAAGACTACCTCTACACGATCGCTGTTAGCTTTATCGGTGTAATGGACCCAGTTATAGCAATTCTGTGGGCGCCAGCCTCTGTAATGCACCTCGGTGCTGCAACTTTGACGATGCTGACACCAATCACGCGATGCCGAGTTGTGTTTGGATAATGCGCGCACTACCGTATCAAGTACATCGCCTCGTGGCAGTCGAAACGCCTAACTGCAATTCTTTACTCGAAAGGTAGCCGATTTCGGTTCTTACTCGAAACTTATCCGCCAATTACTCGGTCGAAACCCGCTTCCCGTCTTGCTCGTCAAACCTTACCGCCTCTGGTGGTTGATAAAGCGCAAAGCCGCTAACGCAACGAGCCGAAGCCCGACCACCCAGACTATGACGATGGCAAAGTTCGACCAGACCTCGCTGTACTTCACGTCGAAAACGCTCTCCAGATATCCCTTCACGGTGACCCCTTCCGGTAAACTGGGTGGAGAGTTCGACATAGACTGACAACCAAGCTGGGTGCCGACGCCATCCTTAGGACAGTTGCCGAAGATAATGGCAGATAGACTGGCAAAAGTACGCTTGTGCGGAACAAGGTGGTGCAGCCAGCGGTAGCCTGCAGGGATTGTTCCAGCTGGAGGATTGAAACCCGTGAACAGTGTGCATATGGAGCCAATAATAACAGTGAAGACCGACGCTACTTCGATGCTTGGAAGAGAATACGCCAGAAGCTGCCCGAAGTACGCCTGTAGCAAAACAAGTGCGGACAAGTTGAGCCAGTACGCGAAAAAATCTGCAGCTCCGCCGAAGCCAACCATGGGGAAGTAAATGGCCAAGAAGGCCAAACTTGCTCCAAAACAGTAGGGAATCTCGACCAAAGTGGACCCCACGAAGTACCAGAAGGTGCTGTACGACTCGCACGATCGCTCTCGATAGTACGAAGCGCGTTCGCGATAGGTGACCGGCAACACGGCGTTAAAGGTGATATACGTGATGAATGAGGTTGTTAAATACGTCGTGCCTAGACCCGAGTTGACGCCCTGGTACGACGAATACTCTTCGCCGATGAAAGTAATGCCGAAAATCAGGCCAAGAATGAGGGAGACGATGAACCGAGTCAAATTGTACGACGAAGTTCGCCAGTACAGATCGAAGAAGCGCTTGATCAGAAATCGAGCTTGAGTCGCGCTACTTGCAGCTCGTTTATTGGTAAACTGGAGCTGAGGGATCGACATCGACGACCTCATGATACCACGTTGGTCCAAGTGTTCAAGTAGCTGTCGATAATTCTCACTCAACCTGTATCGAGAAGCAAAGTCCAGTACAATACCGTTGACATTGTCCACTCCCGCGCCGATCGCTTCCAGCATCCACGTCGCCGGATTATAGTTTTCTTCCAACTTCGCCACGCCGTCAATCGACTCGAAGTAATTGACCATGTTTGCCGCTTTCACTCCTAAATCCCCAAAGAAAACCATCTCACCACCGCGCTTCAGCAACAAGAGACTGTCGAACACTTCGAACACCATCGCCGACGGCTGGTGGATCGTGCACACGATGGTGCGACCCGTGTCCGCCACCTTACGCACGCCGTCCATGATGAGCTTAGCCGATCGAGCGTCGAGGCCACTCGTAGGTTCGTCAAGGAACAGTATGCTGGGTTGCGCCGCCAGCTCCACTCCGATCGTCAGGCGCTTCATCTGCTCCGTGGAGCTGCCGCGGATGATCTGGTCGGCGATCGGGTGCAAGTCCAGCAGCTCGAGGCACTCGTTCACGGATTCGTACTTCTGGCTGTCAGGTGCATCCGCACCTTGGCGTAGAAATGCGCTAAAAGTCAGTGCTTCACGGAATGTAGACGCGTCCGAGTGGATGTCCATCTGCTCGCAGTAGCCCGTAGCTCGACGGATAGCGAGATCAGTGGCGGGGTAACCATTCAGCATGATATCGCCACGAATTTCTCCTCCAGTCTTCCGCCCTGTGATTACGTCCATGAGCGTTGTCTTGCCGGCACCGGAAGATCCCATGAGAGCTGTGATAGTTCCTGGCAGTGCATATCCGCTCACTCCCTTGAGCAGATAAATGCTGGAGTTAGCATTTGCTGCATCCGGCACGGAGTACCACAAGTCTTTGAACGCCAGCGTCACAGGAGCAAACCTTTCCTTCTCCAGCTGATCGTTTTGAATTCCGATCGTCACTTCTGGACTAAATTGCGAAGTATTATCCCTTGGAGTTTGCGCAAAAGCATAGTCTTGTTTCAGAACGCCGTCGTCCTTGGTCCCCGTGCTGGTAGATGAATTTAAATCCATGTTGGGTGGCTTTTCACAGCACCAGTTTTCCAGCACGAACCACGCCATCGCCATGAAAATTATGTACGCAGCAACCAAATATCCGAGACCAAGCCATAGCCAGTATCGCTCCGTCGGAACATCGAATAGACGCAGAGAGTACTCGCCCATCGTCATGCCAAATTTCTCGCAATACTCCACATCCCGGTAAGTGCACACATCGAACGACGGATCTGTGTACTGGTTCACAGCAACCGCTCGAATCCCCCAAGTCAACGGGCTGATCCAATAAATCCAGAGCAAATAAGTTGGGATCTCCCCCTTGGTGATGACGAAGCCGGAGTAGATCGAGAACAGCAAATCCGAGAGCATCGAGATAGCGTTGGCCACATTTAAATCCGGGCAGATGACCGCCAGGAAGAAAAACCATGCTCCGAACACCATACTGGTGAGAAAGAGCAGTAACTCGAACAGCAAATAGCCTTGGGCAGTGGCCACAAAACCACACATCCAGTAGATGATAGAGCCAAAGATCAGCGTTTCAGTTACGGCCAGCGGGATTTGACTGGTCGACGTTGCCAGGACAAACGACGAAGTGCGGAAGAAGTTCGCGCGGCGCTGCTTCTTGAATACGTCTCGGATGGCAATGAACGATGGTACTTGTACTGACTGGCCGATGATCACGAAGCTGACGACGACGAACCCAACGCCCATGACGAGTTGCGAGTCAGCTTCGTCGAACCGGTAAAACGTGCTCGCATTCAGCAGCCCCAGCACAAGAGACATCATGATACGACTAGCCAGTAGCACTCGATCACGCGAGAACAGCATTAGCTGGCGTCGAGCAAGCAGTCCAGTACTGCTCCAAAAACTCCAGTTAAACTCCGGTATGGAGTCCATACGCTCAGATTCGTCGTCCTCTCGGGTTGCATTTGACAAATTCTTCATCATGTCAAGCATTCGTTCATGAATCTCCGAGCACTCAAAGCCTTTTGCGAAATCTTCTGCCGTTCTTGGGGCTCCCTTGACCTCATATTGCTGCTGTTTGCTAGTACCGAGATCCACAAAAAAATCGGCCTCGTCACGTTGTGGAGGACACTTGAAACCAAGAGCTTCAAAGTAGCTCAAGGCCTCCGTTCGGGGTCCGTGGTATATGACGAAACCTTCATTCAGCAGCATCACGTTGTCGAAGAGAGCAAACACCTCAGGTGGCGGCTGTAGTAGCGAAATGACCACGGTCTTCCCGAATGCCTTTGCCAGACTTCGCTGCGTAGAAATGATGTCGAACGTCGTGGCACTGTCAAGGCCCGTGCTGATTTCGTCCATCATGAGCACGAGCTTATTGCCGAACGCCATCTCGCCCGTGGTCACGCGCTTGAGCTCGCCACCCGATACCCCGCGCAACATGGCGTCGCCTACAACGGTATTCTGGCAGTTCTCGAGGCCAAGCTGGCGGATCACAATGCCAGGGTGGTGCTCGTCCATAGCTTGAGCAGCGTCCACTGCAACCAGATTCTCCTCAGGCGTCCCCTGAATGCAGTTGCTTGCGTCGAATTGGGACAGTACTCCGCCGCTGCAAGCATGCGCGAACTCGAGCGTCTCCTTGACCGTCAACGTCGGGTAGTGGTCGTCGTGCTGGCCCACGTACGAAACAAACTGTGGCAACTTCTTCATGAGTTCGTGTTGTTCTCTTCCGTTGTAAGTCACCTTCCCCTCAATCGCTATGTTACTCGTCATCGGAAAGCGCCCACTGAGAACTTTCATGAACGCCGACTTGCCCGAGCCAGGTTGACCCAATACCAGTGTCATGGTACCAGGCGTTAGGACGCCACTCACGCTTCGGAGAATTGTTTTCTTGACCACGTGCTTCTTGGTGCTCATTCGCAAAAGTCCCTTCTTGACAACGTTGGAAATGGTTGGCAGCTCCGCCCCTAGTTGCATTTCGTCTCTGACGACAATATCCGCCGAGATGGACAAGTTCTCGAACGCCACCTCCATCCGAGGAAGCGGTTTGCCAAGGGCCCGTTCGGTAGCAGTCGCAACTTGGCCATGGAGAGCTTGGGACCCCTTGACCATCATCGCTTCAGCATCGCCATACGCTCTCAGCGGGGATTGCAAATCTTGCATTGTGTCTCGGTAGTCGATTTTTTGTTGTCACGGATTGAGCGACTCGAGGGGTGCTTTTAGCGGCGGGCTGCCGATTTGTGAATGCGAATGCATTTGAATCGATGGCGACGGGCAACAACGCTACAGAACGCCTCGTTGTCTGTTATTACCTCATCTCATATCGCGATTGGAAGTGTTTGTACCAGATACGATTTGATTGGGTGACAATCACATTTACCGAAGTGTGGGCAACAGTGCCTGGACACTATAATAAAGAATTGTAATGTCAATTCCGCCACTCAATAATAAATACTTGCGCTGCGATTCAGCAATAATAAATAGCGGGACAATAGCTATTGTATTGCACGCACGCTACTGCTCTTCGCTGTACCTAGGTGTCCTAATTATCGGAAGCGTCCTCGATGTCCGCGATACCGACACGCATGCGGGGAGCGTACTGAAGAGCACGCAGCAAATGTCAGCGTTCTTGGGCATGGTGGCGGTGGTAATGGGGCTGAATGGCATTGAGCGGTAGCTAATTTGCAAATGACCTAGCCTAGATATATCCACCATTTGCGATGCAGGGCAACAAACTAGGCGATTAGTGGATGTGGTGGACTCTAAGAAACTACTTGTGTTCACTAAAGTATACATTTGCACGTTGTTAGCCCGTTTGACTAGGAAAATGTATGCATATGGACATTGAGTGAACGCAACTTCATCGAGCAACCTGACTTACATTCATTATGAGGTTCCATGACTTAGGAAAAGTATATTTACAAAAGTAGCAATATTACCCCGTCATTTCAAATTGCAATAATAATAAATGCCGTACACAAATAGTATTATTATTTATTATAATACTTTTTTTCCGAGCACTGGTGTGCATATCATGGCAAATATCTTAGAGATAATATTTGTATTAATAAAATACATCGACGTGAATACCACAACTTTCGTTGTATTCTTGTCTTGAGTGATCAGACCCAACACCTATAAAGCTGCTACAGCTGTAGACGAACAACCAAAAACGACGTTTGCCTCTATCCGATTGAGTCTGGCATTGCATAGATGTTGAAACGAAGGACACCACCGCCGACAAGCGCCGACCATGCAGACATCTCGATGGGGACGATATCGTCCCCACTGCAGGTATACCACTCAGCTCCCAGGATGTGGTAGACCGATCTGCAGCACGCGCAGTGAAGTAGTGACAGGCTGGTTGGATTAGTCACTGCGACGCCGCCGAGCGACAAACGAGTGCCCCGAGAACACTTAGCCGAAGCTCTCTGACCGATGGGCTGGTCCACCTGCACCTCATCCCTTGGGATGCCGCTTGCTGACCATCTTAATGAACGGACCTCCACGACGACTGCATGTAGCCTGAACGCAGAAAAAATCCGCGGGTGTCGCTGTGATCAGATAAATTACCTGACACAGGTATTATACCCGAGTACAAGTTATTTGAAATAATAGATTTTTAACTTAATAATAACTGGATGGGTCAACACACCAGCATAATTTGATTTGAGCACAGGTAATTCAATATCACAGACACGCAAGCGCCTGTTGAATCGAACCCAACGAATAATATTCAGCAGGTATTTCGATTGGAGAATAACCGCACCTGAGCTAAGGACTCTGGATAAAATCCAGAGAACATGGAGAGCTAAGCGAGGCAGCTCATTCTTTAATCTTCTCGACACCGCTCACACAAACCGAACCATCACACTCGATTCAGGTAAGCTCCACAAACGTCCTTCCGTGCCTTTCCTCCTCAACATATTTCACACTTCGCGCTTCATACAGATGACCAACGCGACTACGACGAATGAATTCGGCCAGCCGGTTGGCTTCGCGATGAAGAACTGGAGTCCTCCCCCGATCCCACCATACACTACGCTAACGGGTCAATACTGCCGTCTCGAACCTCTCACAGTGTCTCTCATCGCCAAGGATCTTTGGGACGCTCAGTCTGAGGACCCCAGCGGGGCTCGCTGGACGTACTTGCCCGAGGGACCGTTCGCTACGTTTGACGAGTTCGAGAGTGGATTCTGGATGGAGAACACGGTAGCGACCCGCAGTTCTACGCCATTGTCGTCAATGGACGGGTAGTAGGCTACACCGCCTACCTGCGCATCGTATCCAACCACGGCATCATCGAAATTGGCCACATCTACTACTCGACTCAATTGACAAAGACTCGTGCGGCCACCGAGGCCATGTATCTTCTTGCAGACAACGCCTTTCGACTCGGCTACCGACGCTACGAGTAGGTGGTCGAAACTGCTGATAGCTATTCATTTCGCATGTTCCATGTTTCTTTCATGTTTTCCTACAAAATGGTTCACATACTGAGAACTTCAAGCCGGAAATGCGATAGCTGCAAAATGCCATCGCGCAATGCAGCGGCCCGCCTCGGGTTTACATACGAGGGCACGTTCCGCCAACTGATCGTCTACAAGGGGCGCAACCGCGACACGTCGTGGTTCTCGATCATCGACGAAGACTGGAACGGTGGTCTAAAAGATGCATGCGAGCGCTGGCTGACGGCCAGCAACTTCAACGAAGATGGACAGCAGACGCTGAAGTTGTCGGAGCTTACGGCTCCGTTCGTGCATGCCACGTCGTGAATTTGTAGGGTTGAGCCAGACTGGCGGGCGCATAACAATCTACATGACCCTAGTCTGAATACACAAGAAGTTTGATGAGGACGAAAATACTTACTTAAGTATGTGGTTGAAAACTAGTATTCTGCAATATGGTAAGTATTTTTTGCAATATCGGTTTTTCGTAGTTAAACATAAATTAAACGGCGAATAGCAACCTCTTTTGTACTCCGATTTACTATGTACTTCGACGTTTATAAGATCTAATAAGGGGTTAGTAAGGATAGGCATTTTAACTCTGCCTCTTTTTTAAAGAAGTCCAGAAACATGGAAATCAACAACAAAGTCCATACACACACACTCCCCCCCCCCTTTAAAAAGATAGTCCAATGTGATTATGCTTGAAATCACATTTCAGTAGGTTCAGCATACCCTGTCGCTATTAACTTTGAGACTTTCGTGATAAATGTACTTCTCTATGTGCTTGAAGAGATACCTAGAGCTATTCCTTGAAACAACAACAAGAAATTCCACCTCGTGTGCTCACGAAGTGAGGTGGCCATGCCCTTGCTAGTCCATCAAGCAATTACCAGATTTTGACATACATAGTATTGTCTTCAAATAAACGTGGTCTAGCGTACATTGCGTGCTACCCCATGAGGATAATGTACGTCTGACACGGCTCTAACTACAGTACTATGTAGTAATAACTGTTGATTCTGCCACTAACAAGCTCCAAGAGACTGAAGGTGCGGCATTGTTGACGGACCATTTCACGCAAGAACCTAAACGCCATTTCTCGCTTTCTCAATGTCCAACAGCAAGCATCTGAGGAGAGGAGATGAGTCGAAGTGAAGAAGAGCATATGCGACGCAGGAATGGTATCATCGCGCTCCTGCCAGTCGATCATGGAAATGTAGCCATGTTGGTGCATAAGTGCCGTCGGCTCCACCCGTTCCGGCAAGTGACAGTCCGTCCGCTTTGACGGTTTGGTTATCAGTCGGGAAACGGACTCGTCCGGCGTAACGAACTTCCGTGCAATTGCTGCTGGATGGAGGCGGCCAAGCTGCGCCAAGACCTGACCCAATGTTGGCTGGCGGAGACGTTGGTGCAAGTGCTGGAACGAGCAAGAGCAGCCACGCAACAAAAGTGCCATCTCGCGCTGGTGTCATTAGGCGATACAGTTGTCGCTGAACAAGGGGCTGTGCTATCGGAGTTGGTGAATGGATTCTTGCGGAACGAGGCATTGGCAGCATTCAGTGTTGCAAGTTCAGTATGTTATGCCCATGTGAACGATCTGGATGAACTGCAACTATGGGCATCAAATGGATGTATCAACCGAGCGACTGGAGCGTTGTTCGTCATTTTTGCGCCGTGTGCGGATGACGTTGCAGCGCACATTGTGAAGACGGCGTCGAAGCTTGACGTGGCTTCGAGGAGAGTAGTGCTTGTGTTGCACAATCCAATGGGGCTTCTCGGCTTGGAGGTTAGTAGCAGAGCGACGGGTAGCTCCTCGACGTACTATCGTATTGAGCATGTTGCAACGGAGAGTTTGGGTGAGACGGAAAGTGACTGGAGACGGAAGATGAAGTTCATTGCTCAGCCGTTGGATTGTCTGCGAGACCAATGCGGCTGGCACTTTGTGATGGAGATCGTTCGATGGGTCCCGGAATCTACAGGAGCGATGGAGAGCAGGTTCGGACTAGGGCGGGCGACTATGTTTTCGACGATCAACCAGTTGCCATTCCAGCTACTGCTGCTCATACTGCGATGGAGTCACTTCCACCCGGAGATCGTACGTGTTTGCGCCAAGAAGCTTCGGAGACAAACGCAGCTCATCCCACAGGCACGTGTGCGGCAGGAACTTGCAGAGTTACAGGCGCGAGAAAGTAAGGTGTGGAGTGGCCTGTACCCGCCTGTAGACCAGGAAGAAGTGAACTCTGTGGCCTACTCGTCTCTCTTGTTTCCCACGCAGTCACAACTGCAGTCGCCAAAGCTCGATCGATTATCCAAGTGCCACCTGTGGGATACGCAGAAGCAGTTTTACAAGGATCAAGGTATTCGTGCGTGGAGTTCCGGTGCCATCCCGTTTGGTGTGTCCAGTAGTTCCTTTCTCGCAGCAGGTTACGCGCGTGTTGCTGTCGATTTCTTGCTTAACAACGCCAGTCATGTGAGACCTTCGTTTAAAGAGAATGGCTCGCCGAACTGCTTTGTGTGGGAGGCGGCCAGCGGTTCGTGCAAGTTCCTGCACTCGTTCATGCTGCATTTCACGGGGCTGGTGGAGGCGGACGATGAGTTTAAGAGACGAGGATTAGTGCCACTCGTCGTAGCAACTGACCTGAGCGAGCAAGTACTGAGCTCGCGCCGGCAGATGACATGCTTTCGTCCGTTCATCGAGCGCGGTCAGCTGGATTTCGCTTTCTTCGACACGCAAGAATTTATTCATGGGTGTTCTTCCGGCTCCAAGAAGAGGAAAACGCTGGAGTTAATTCACGCAGGACGGCAGTGGAATGTCGGAAGTGACGGCCCGGTTTCGTTAATAGGCAACTATTTCTTCGATTCACTGCGCGCTGACGTATTCTCCGTCGCAATCCAGCGAGATGACTTGGTTCGCGATGGTTCAAGCCCCAGTGGCCCAAATTCAGGCGAGCATGTCGTAGTCCAGGTAGCGCTTCTTGATAAGGACACGTCCAGTATCGCCAACATGGATATTTGCCTCCAGCCTGTCGAAGATCCAAGCACCCGAGCAATTTACGAAGATGGCCGACTGAACGCGACGCTTGTGCAAGTGTTAAATAAATTCAGATCTCGGGTTAATGGTTCTTCTTCCGAGCCAGTCTCATCAACTGGATTGGTTCTGTTTCCTGTCGAAGCGTTTGAGTTTCTCCTAACGCTTGTTGATCGGGATGACGAGGCCGAATTGTTCCCCTTTGCCATTTTGGCAGGAGATGCGAGCTTTTCGTTCCGAGACGCCATCTCGAGCGCATTTATCACTACCAAAATCGCTCAAGACGGCTCAATTGAGCACGTAAGTCTGGAGCTACCGCAGCTATCTCCCCACCCAGACTGTTTTTGCCTTCCGGTGGACTTCGAGATATTCAAGTTGTTCATTGAGCACCTCTCCAACAGTGGAGCGGCTGCTTTTGCACGCTCGGAACTTGTCTCCGCGCCAGCAAGTGATACATTTGACGTATTTTTCGCCATGATTGAGCCGCGGAGCCGGAGAACTGCTAATGCACAAGCCAATGCTACGCCGACGGTTACCGCCAGTTTGCTGCAGTCAAGCTTCAAGCACCAGTTTTCGCGTTTCACCCCCGGAGACTGCGACTTACTGTGGGGCATGATGAGCTTCGACGACGGAGCGCGGTGCTTTTCCACTGATACGCTTCTCGCACTGCTCGCTCAAACCGGCTGGGACTTCGACTTGTTTGCTGTGTTGAAGTGGGGACTACTGAATCGTTTGAGACAACAAGAAAATAACTCAGAAACGGAGCACTATCAGCAACTTCTGATCGAAGCAGGCGTCAAATCCTGGCGGACATTTTACCACATGGAGCAGCAAAGCGAGACTGACACCACCATGCGAGGTGTACGGCTGCAGCTAGCGAGGTGGTTCTATGGTAAGATGTTCGCAAGAAAATCTATCCAAAAGAACCTGTACTCACTTGTATTCTGATGTTCATATTCAACAGATTTGGAGGCTTTCGACTGCGTACTGGAAGTGCTGATGCCTTGGCGAGATGAGGCGCACAAGGACTTCGGTTCGGATGACGTAGGTGTCTTCTACCTCCTTGGGGTAAGTGCTTGGATCGATGCTTCGAGTCTTGCCGATTCATTTGTCCTAACTCTTTGTTTCGCATGTTAACCGTAGCTGACGAGTTTGCGGATGGAGGAGTGCTGGACTGCTCTGTCTTTCTTCCGCCTTTGCGCTCGCCTGGCCCCCACGAAACTCAAATATCAACGCCAGGTCGCACGCACATTGCTCGCCCTGCAGACATTGAGATCTGCGTCGAACAGCTCCAACGAATCCGACGGCGTGCGCTCCTCCTAATACCGTTCCAACTAAATAGCGAAAATCAATGTTCCAGTTGGTGGTGAGTTTTGTCTGAATTGTTTTTAAGTAGTTAGTATTTTCCCGTACATGATCTCTCGATGGACAATGACATCTACGTGTATACATACACACGACCCCGGCTGCAGCCAGAGCAGCTTCACATTTACAGCATCTTCACTCCCGCCTCCGTGGTTGAATCTATTCCTCGAGGCTCAAAAGTATTTGCGTGGTATTCCTGAACAACCTTTGCGCAGGACTGGGCTCCATCGACCACGACAATCAACTTGTCGCTGACTGGAGTTTCGTCGGTGGAGTCATCCTACAGGCCCACAAAGTAAGACAATTAGATTGTTAATTGATGCAAGCAGAGTTCAGACCATCAACAGAACATACCTTGAAGTAGAAGACAAGGGAGTTGTCGAGGTCTTCCCGTTCAGCCACCTTGATGAGCGACGTCAAAGGCCGCCATTCTTCTACGAACGCGAAGCCCTCGCAGGTAGCTGCCATCACATTCAGCACGACGAGCACTGATGGGGTGACAACAAGTTCTCGCTCCCCTAGTCGGCTCAATTGCTTGTGCGATTCTTCATCCTGCTCTTCAAACCTCGTCGCGCGGTAGAATCTGAAGTGTTTGTGTGCTTCGCTGGACGAGGACTTCCAGCTTGCCAAGTTTACCTGTCGTGATGAAGGCAATACCAATTCGCTGTTCTTGTCATCTTCGTGTTGCTGCGCTTCATCTTCTTCCTTGGTGTCTACAGGAGCTTCGTCAGGTTGAGCTTCAACTTTAGGATTGTTAGAAGAATGCGAGCGGCGTCTCAATCGAGCAGCCACAGCAACGGCTTTATCCAGAATCGTACTTCCAGTCCGAAGTGGTGTGCTTTGTGGCGCTGGGGTAGCCGCCGACACCGACAGTCGTTTTTTGTCGCTATTGTTTTCAGGCCGAGTGGTCGAAGACTCTCTATCTTCGTCGCTGGACGAGCTGTTCACCGACACTTTACCAGTAGTGAGTGTACGGCAGCTCTCGCTGGACTCACTGTAAGAACTCCATTTGTTGTCTTCCGTGCCACTACGAATGCGAAACAAATAGGGTGTGTTCGCTTGCAGCCCCGTGACAGTGTACTTGAGTGTATCTGCATCAACGTCGGGCTTCAACGTCCACCACATTGCAGCCAGGCGGTCTTTTGCATACTGAATCTGGTATTTCGTCACACCAATATCATTCACCGGATCCCATGTGACGACAACCTCTGAGCTTGACGCAGCGAAAACCTGCAAGATACGGGGCGCAACAGGAGAGTGTGATGACGGCGCCGCACTGACGCCACTGCTACTGCTAGCTGCAGTAGATACCATTGAACTAATTGAAGCGGCACTGTTGGAGTTTGTGTTATCTTCCAGGCCGACAGTGCTGCTGCTGGGTGGAGTAATGCCATGCGAATTGAGGAATGATTGAACCATGGATTTTGCTTGTTCTTGCAGTGAAGGCCCGATTTCTTCAACAGCGGACTCGGGAAGACGTTCCAGGACCACATCGCCATCAGGAGTGTTTTCAAATGCCCACACGCCGTCGGCATCGTCGTCTGCTTCCCTCTGACCATTACGAAGCAGTACCAACTCGCCATCATTGCCTTCGTATTCTCTTCCATCCTCCACGGTTCCGTCACTATTACCAAACGCAAGGCGAACGAAGATTTGGTTGGTTCCCGGGCACACAAGTCTCTCAGAACCTCGGATTACCATACCCTTCTCCAATACGATGTCCAGCTTTTCAGCATTGAAATCTGGCCGGCGACGTGCTCGTAGCGCGATAAGTACGCGATAAAAGAACTGACCGCGCTCGACGTATTCAGGCGAAACTCCTGGGAGAAAGATCGCACTCGTTAGTTCATCTCGACTGACATGCTTTGGCGTCACGGTTCCTGACATTGGTATTGGTGCGCCTGCTGTCCGGTCATCCAGTGTCTTCATGCAACCACTGGATAGACTGAAAGGCCCCCACCGCTGGCCATTTCCACATCGTACGCGGAATACCAGCGACTCGCCCGGGTCAAGCCCCACCATCGTACCAGTCGTTTGATCTGTGACACCTGTAGAATTCATTTCGGCTGTTGTTCCCTCCTGCTTCATTGCTACAGGAAGCCAAGGATTAAATTCATCACCCGATTGCTTAGCAAACTCGAGCTGGTAGCGTGCCACCGATGATGGCGCGATCGACGCAGGCAACTTGTCCCACGAGATGCAAATTGAGTGTCGTGTTGCACTCACTAATGTTGGTGCCAGAGGTGGCAGGGCAATAGCGTCCGATGTAGCTCCATCTTTCTCCATGTACACCGGCGTTAGAAAGCGCAACACTACAGGTCGAGAGGCTTCAATAACGAGCTCAATGACACTCAGAAATGCGACGTCCTCCAAACTTTCTCCATTGATCGCAACGAGTAAATCTCCAGTATTTATCAACCCAGTGGCGGATGCTTGGCTGTCCGGAACCACGCTATCAACGACCGCTTGGTATTTCTTGGATGTTCGCGACTTCTGAAACAGGATACCAATGGGACCTGGTTGTAGCTCCACGTCAATTGTAGTTCCGCTGCCCTTTTCCGCCCCTTCACCTTTGCTCACGCGCACTTCCACCCATCCGTCCTCAGTTGAGCCATTCTTCTCTTCAACGACACTTTTTGCCTCAGCAGACGCGTTGTTGTTCGTACGCGCAATTGAGTTCGAGGTCGACGATACTACATCTTTGGCTGCAGCTTTGAGAAGCATAAGGCGCTGAGACAACGACGACACAGCAGAGCTTGTCGTAATCTTGGTTTTTGCCTTCTTCACTTCCTTCACCTCCGTTACTTCCTTCGATTCCTTCACTTCCATGGAGGTAGTGCTGCTTGGAGCTGATGAAGCGGGCGTAACCGTGGTCGTGCTTGTCAGTATACTCGTAGTCGTCGTCGTAGTCGTAATCGTAGTGCTGTGGCTGCTATTCGTTTCCGATATTTCGGTGAGCGTACCGCCAGTAACTTCAGCCACAAAATCATCCTGCGATGGTGCTCGAGAACGGCTCAGTCCAATCTTGGCAAGTAAATTAAATCCTCCCGAGGACGAGCTACCATTTGAATCAGGTGCGGTCGCCACCTGCTCAGTAGTTGGAACTGGTAACGGAGATGACACGAGAAGCTGTTCTTGCACGAATGTGTCCATACTTCGGATATTCTTCTCCAGCTCGTCAAACCCTCCGTCGAGACGGCTCACAAACTTGAAACCCTTCTGCAGAAACATCAGCACCAGACGAGTCACAGACACGTGCTCTGCATGCATCTTTGACGCCCCACTACTGCCTATCTCGCTGGCCAGTGCACCAGGCTCCCCGGGGCTCTGCTTGCGAGTCAACGTTACGGGTTTAGTTGAAGCCGAAGACGACGGCGGCACCTCTCCAGCCACTTCCACAGCCACGGATACTTCGATCGGTTTATTGGCAAGGTCTTGGGGCGGTGGATGCTGGGACTTATCGCTCGAAATTACTCTGGCCAAGCGCACAATTGGGTTCAGTAAACCATTGTTGGAAGATGTCCTGGGAAGGATCGAGGGTGAATCGACCGACGGCCCAACGAAACAAAAGTGGCATCCTTTCATGTCTGCGAAGCCCTTCATGAGTCCATCGAGAGCGTCCGGTTTGGCCATGATGCTGGGATCAATGTGGTGAGAGAGGCTCAAATGCGACTTGTGGTACTCCTCCGCTGGGCGGCAGTCCAGCACGATAAACTTGAGCGCCGTAGGTTCCTCTCCATCCTCATTCCCCGACGAATACAGCTGCGCCGGCTGGTTGTCGCTTGGAGACAGCAACGGGTTCAGCAAGTCCTTCTCACTTGTGCGCTCTTCTAGCACTGCCGTCGCAGCGGGGGCGAGCACGGGCATGCATTTCTGCTTGGCCTTCGTCGCCAGCCGATCCAGTAAGTTGCGCACTAGCTCCTCCGGGTACACCTGCAAGCTGGAGCACGCGTACAGTTGCTCTAGAAACGGGATCATGGCGTCCGTGAAGCCTCCATAGCAGACCGAGTACAAGTCGCGCTTGAACGAGCGCGGCGTGGACTCGGATATGGCCAGTGCACTTGCACACACCTGCTCCAGCTCGTCGCGCGAGGAGAACGTGAGCGAGCTCAGCACCTGCGGCAGCATGGCGATCTCGGCCTCCAAGATGCTGTCCCTGTTGGCGGCCACGAGCGCGTAGGCCACGAAGTGCAGCAGGTACGGGTCTTCCTCGAGCAGGAAGAAGTCCCAGAGGTAGAACACGAACTCGGGGGGCAGCGACCGCGCGAAGAGCGTCATGAACCAGGGCGTCACATAGAGCTCCGGGGTCATGTCGTGCTGCTCCAGGAAGTGGCAGAGCTCCGGGTCGTGGTACAGCATGAGCAGCTTGTAGAGCTGGAAGGAGCACTGCAGCGAGCGGAACTCCGTGTCCGCGAACACGTGCGGCAGGAACCTGTCGATCATGGCGTAGAAGCACTGGAAGACCTCGCCCTCGGCCAGGGGCTCGGGCGCGCCCTCCGCGCCGCCCGCGGGCGGCTCCGAGAGCAGCAAAAAGGGCGCCAGCACCTCGTTCAGGCCCTGCTTGTAGCGGATGCTGCGGCTCTTGCAGTAGAACGTGAGCAGCTGCACCACGAGCGCCACCGTCTCGGGCCGCTGGAAGCGCGGCTCGTTGCCGCGAGTGCGCGCCGCGTCCGCCGCGACCACGCGCTGGTTGTCCAGGTCCTGCGCGACGTGTAGGATGTTGTGGCTGAGGCTGGGGCGGCGCTGCACGTTCAGCAGCTCCTTCCACACGCGCGCGCGCAGCTGAGCGGGCACGCCGCCCAGCGCGCGGCACGTGACGCCCAGCACGAAGTGGTCGGGCCTGCGTTTGTGCATCTCGCGCGCGAGCTGCGCCTCCAGCGCGTCGCGCGTGGCGCCGGATGTGGCAGTAGCCATGCGGATTTGGGCGTTTTCAACACAGCATTGCGCGGCTTCCAGCGCGAGTTCGGAGCTGCTGGAGGTGGCGGCAGAGAGAGACGCGTCTGGGCTTGCTGCGGGAGCAGTGTGGGCGCCTGCGGACGCGCGGGTGGCGGCCATGACGGAGACGCCGCGTGCCCCTCCGGTCCGTCTCGACGGTTTTGCGCTCTTCCACCGACTGACCTCTACGATCAGACTGATCTGATGCGGGCGCTTCACGCCGGACAGAGACCTGCGTGCAAGGGGAAGGAGAGCAGGTGCGCGTCCGACCCAAAGTGTCGCAATTGTGAGAACGGTACCGTGTACCAGGTGTAGAAAAAGGCAACTTGAGCCGCTTCAACGTGCTGCCAGGTACTTGAAGTGAGAGGGTAATAAGACTGGACGATACGAGCGCCGAGACAGTGTCGAGGAAGAGCAGTACGGCGAACAACACGGGGCGCCTCATGTCGATATTCCTGCGACTTGACTTTAAAGCTATGAGTGCTTGGCGGCAAGTTGCGATCGAGATGAAAGACTGAAATACGATGTAACGTTATCATGCTTTATATCGTCGGGAACAGCAACTTGCACGACCATCGACCGTAACCTCTTCCATTGTAACCAGTTGGAATCATTTGCCAAAAGCGCATTTTCACAGGTACAATACGACATATCTGGGTACTATGTTCTCTGAAATTTATTTCAGGGTTAAGAAGTTGATTAATCGGTGAAACCATGCCTGGCCGCGTTGGTCAGGAGGATACGAAGGGATTCATACAGATTGTAAGTTTCTCAAGTATTTCACACCTTTAGCAGAGGCTTTCCCTCGCCGGCTCCACCAATTCGAAGTGCAATGCGATCGCCGGTTATCTTCTGTAATAGAGACTCATCGCTTCGTTTGGAGTTGCCTAGTCAAAATTCAGAGCTTCCTCGTGCGCAGTTTTTCTCCCGGTTCATTCCTTCGAGAGACGAACAACTGAAATCCCCTGCATAATACTTCGAAGTAGTAAAACTGCAGTGTACACGAAGAAGCATACCCCGACTAAGGTGATATATTCGATGAATCCTGCACGTCATACCCCAAATAGCTACCCTGAGCAGAAAATCTGCGTACATGTATACTGAACAGGATTTAACGATAGAAAATTCATTACTGAGGTGACACAATGATCTTATCAATCGTCATTTGATGGACAGTGTAAGACTTCACCTATTATTCATTCTTGGTGATAATAGCTTTTTACAACAGAATCCCGTACAGCCCTCGAAGGAATATGGTGAAGCTTGTGTGCGCCTTAGCCGTCGACCTGAGTCACCCCTTCAGTATCGACTTGCCAGAGACTAGTACAGTCTACGACATCAAACCGGCAGTCAAACAGTACATCCAAGATGCAATCAAGCGTCCACTGGCCACTCCGAACTTGGAGCTGTTCCGCGCCAAGCGCAACGGGAAATGGCTAACTATCGCTGAGACAAAGATGTTGAACCCCAACGCGCTTGGCCTCGAGAACGTGTGGGATGTAACGAGAGTTCTCAAGAATTCCGGGCTGGGTGATCGTGATGTATTGGCTCCAGGTGGCGACATCGAAACCAACGTGGTTCATGTGATTGTGGATGAGCTTCACTAGGTTTGCTACCCTGACACCAGCTAGTACATACCTGGTATGTATGTGCCCTTTTGGCAAGTGATTACAATGGAAGAGGTTGTAATCGACGCTAGATCCTGGGATCGTGCAATCTTCGTCCTACCATCGTGTAGAAATGATCTCATGGTTTCGGTATCCACCCTAAAGCGACACAAGTTTTCATTCAGCTAAGGTCGACGGCAATGGCGTACACGAGCTTGATCTTCATGTGTCAGTGTGGGTTGACATGATCGTTTGTGCCACTTGCTTGATGAGTCGTACTTCACGTATGTATTTTTTTCCGTTTTTTAGCATACAGTGCCAACAGGGCCTTCAATTCAGCGTTTGGGTCGTCATCGCGATACAGCTTTTCATTTCATCCACTCTTGATTTGGCATGCTGTGCTGCGCTTGATAATGGATCACAAGTTCCTTCGACCCGTTGGTATTATCCAAAAGCTGTTCTAAGGTCTCAGGTGTTAAGCTCACATGAATTGGAGTCGCATCCAGTCCTTCGCCAGTTCCTTCAGATCTGGAACATCCTTGAGTGAATGGTAGACTTCTGTCAATTCAGCCTTCGACACACCATCGCGATAATGTCCTCTTTGGAAAACTTAGGCATTCCCTTGTCAGCTTTGTACGCGTTCGTGAATCCAACAACTTCGTTCCAGCTGCCTTGAGACCCAGCGCCTTGAAGAAATCTGCCGGCGTTCTTGTAGCCAAATGATGTAGGCTCTCCAAGTTTCTTCAGGTCAGGGACATTCTTGAACGATTCCAAGAGCTGCTCTACACTCGGCTCAGGCTTTGCAACAGCATCGTGTAAAGTGTGTATTCAGGAAAGAAGCCCCCCCCCATGCTTCGCATTGTACGCATTCGTGAACCGGAACCACTCCAGCAACTTGACACAATGATCGCTTAAAGATCTTACTACAACTCAGCCGATACGAGTGAAGACGATGAAGTCGAAAAATCGAACGATGAGAGAGGGCTACGACTCACGAGGGTTGCAGCGCTAACGTCGCAGATCAAAAACCAACCTGCTCAAAGCTGGCGAGAAAATGTGGCCGACACCGTCTTCTTTAAACTGCACCTCGACAAGGTGGCGACGAATCATCAAGACAACCCGACCTCAGTAATGTACTTCGAAAAGAATTTTCAGCATACATGTACGGACATTTTCAGCTCAGGTCACACCCAGATTCTGCTGGTCAAATCGAGAATCGACGAAATGAAACGATGCAGATGCACCGAAGCGATGGCCCAGGAGATGATGTGAAGCCGCATTGGCAGCGTATGACAAATGCTACAAAACCCATATGAGCGATTTTTCTCGTAGCTTTTAATGACTCTTGAACTGCGTTCTGCGATATCAGTGCAGCACGAGGCAGGCAGATAACAGCAAGTGCAACATGCAGGTTGCACTAGAGAAAGATGTAGACATGTAAATGGTGTCACAACTACATGTACTAATAATTTACTACGTAACATGCATGTAATTGTACGCAGTGCCGAGTTCCCAGGACTACAAACCTCTCAGCTCATCTCTTCAGTGCAAGCTAAAATGTACACGGCTGTTCGTCGGCTAAACTCCGTTTACGCATTCCACCTTCGTAAACCAAGTCTCAGCCGTACATGTAGTATTCGTATTCAGTTCATGACCCTCACAATGCTTTACGGGGCTTCAGCAACCCCGCGACAGTCCCAATGCATTTCAGTTACGCCCTGTTGCTTCTGGCTGGTTTCGCCGTGTGACAGTACGACCTCGCCCAAGCTGAGCGTGTGGTGGAGAGAACTGCTATCAATAATGCAGACTGGGTTCTTGCGAACTCCCACAGTCACAGCCATTCTTAAGTAAGCCGCAACCTGTACAGCAATTCAGAGATCGAAACAAAGGGAGAGGCTGAAGAGGTGAAATTGTTTTGCCACACCTTTGAGGACGTTGAAATTCTGTTAGGAAAGAATCCTACTGCCTCTCTCGACACGCCCCCGAGAGACTCGGTGATCGTAAAAGAAGTTGACAAAATGGCCAAGAACCCTATTATCATGAGTCGCATGAAAAAAAAAGCTCTGGAGAATCCGGTCGTAAGGAAGCGAGTTGAAGGTTTGGAGAAGAATCCACAAGCCCTCCAGAGCTTGTGGAGTGCTCCCACAAGTGAAATCATCGCAAGACGACATCGTATCTCGCAGGAGGGTTGAAACCAGGCAATCGAAAAGATATTCTTGCCGCGATTGTGCTGTTTATCTTGCTTTTTTGCTTTTTTTTAATGGAAAGATCAAGTCTAGGGATTAAACGGCGCACAGGGACATTTACTTCGTCAGATAAACGCCAGAGTGAGATTGGTGTCTTCAACAACATCAACTTTTGTCGATTCGCGTAGCTTAATAGGGGCCGATATTATAAACTCGGCTGCGTTGTTTCTCGACACGAAAACCTTTTATCAGAAGTTCCGGTTAAAGTGTGACGATAACTATGCGTCTGAATTGCGTTATATTGACAAATGCAGTCCTATCAACATGCGTTACCAGGCTCGAAGAAGTTGAGATCCAGTACTCAGTGCTGTCGACGGGGAGTCAGATTTCGGGTTTGGATACTTCCTTCTCGTTGATTGGTTCCTTCGATAGTTTTTCAGTAATCGTCGAAATGAGGCGCGCCTCGATGAGCGAAAGGCAAGGCAATTTTCGCACTTTACAGCTGCAACGCGGCCGACTTCAAGTTAAGAGCGTGGATCGAGTACGTGATGAAGCTGAACCCACGAGTTAATGATATCGACACTGAAAACGTGTTACAAGGACACAAATGGCAGTGGCGAAGGAAAGCACCTAGTGTACTCCACTGACATGTTAGTCGGTATTACTAGACACTAACTAACATGTTAGTTCAAAACTATACATGTTAGTGCCTGTTAGTATTGTAAGTAAGAACGAGAGTAATGTATTGATTAAAGTAGTCTGCGAAGCAGGATTTTTACTTAGGCAGTGAGTCTCCACGTAGTTTTGCCGCGCACAACGCCCTCCTGGAACTCTGATGTAACTTGGCCATGCCCCTTGGTTTTCCTCTCTTTCAAAAGCCGCGATCATCTGTGCAGGCAAATTGCGAGCGTCCTATGATTCAACTTCAACGTGAGCCATTTTTGCTTATGCAATGTCTCTCACATTCTTGGATAATTATTTATAAGTTGAGGCCATAAGATAGCTTAGTTGGTTCATTATAGGAGAACACTCCAACTTTTTTAATATATACACCCAAGTCTGGGCCAAAATTCGTTGAAACAATTGTAATCGGTACTTCAGCGACAATTTGGCTAACAGTTCACTAGCTAGCGTGTTACTAAAATTACATCGCTATTAGATGCAGCAAAGGAGACTCACTTTCAAGTTTTCTAATCGTCGAGTTCACGCTTATCCCTCTGACTTCTACTGACATGTTAGCTCAAAATACTAGACACTAACTAACAGTTAGCTAACATGTACAGTAGCTAACATGTTAGTGTTAGGAGTACACTAAAAGCACCACAACGCAAAAATCGCCTATACGTGAACCTGTCCAGGTGCGAACCTTATCGGAGAACTGACTGGAGAGCAGAGGTAAAGACAGGTTTAAGTATAAATTCGGCAATTACGAGATACATGTAGAAAGTGTGATCTCAAACGACATGTGGTCTATTTGTATATTAGATATAATATTGCATCATATCTCCCTCCCCAGCCTTCATCACTAGTATTTCACTCAAACCATTTTTGTCGAAAGTGAAATTAAAAGTGACTATTTCAAATGTGCACCATGCTGTGAGTGCTTGGCAGCAACTTGCGAAGTGATCGGGAAAGATGGCTGTATCATGTTTCAGGTCGAGGCTTGCACGATCTCAAGATCTACCATCACTTATAACCTCTTCCATTGTAGTCACTTGCCAAAAGAGCATATACATACCAGGTATGTACTAGCTGGTGTCAGGGTAGCAAACCTAGTGAAGCTCATCCACAATCACATGAACCACGTTGGTTTCGATGTCGCCACCTGGAGCCAATACATCACGATCACCCAGCCCGGAATTCTTGAGAACTCTCGTTACATCCCACACGTTCTCGAGGCCAAGCGCGTTGGGGTTCAGCATCTTTGTCTCAGCGATAGTTAGCCATTTCCCGTTGCGCTTGGCGCGGAACAGCTCCAAATCCGGGGCGTCCAGCGGACGCTTGATCGCGTCCTGGATGCACTGTTTGACTGCCGGTTTGATGTCGTAGACGTCACTAGTCTCTGGCAAGTCGATACTGAAGGGGTGACTCAGGTCGACGGCTAAGGCGCACACAAGCTTCACCATATTCCTTCGAGGGCTGTACGGGATTCTGTTGTAAAAAGCTATTATCACCAGGAACGAATGATAGCTGAGGTCTTACACTGTCCATCAAATGTCGACTGATATAGCCTTGGAGGCTTATGCGAAGGGTAGGCTTGCTGTAGATGAAGGAATGAGGGGATGTACAGCTTTTCCATGCCAAGTTCACAAGAACGAAAGCATTTGCACTGAAATCCGAATCAAATGCACAGAATGCAAGGCCAAATGCATAATCCTCAGAAAAAGAACGATCTTGAGTATTTGGGCCAACTTCAGGACTTGCACAAGCACCGCAAACAAACGCGTAGGCGTAGGTAGGTCCACGAAGTTGACGTAGCTCAGGATTCGTGTACTCTGTGTGTACAGGACCTCCTTGACTCGTAGCTCGCTTGCAATTTACTTCCCCCAAGTAATCCTTATCGATACTGCAATGGGCTGGACTTTATCACTTGGCATACACGTGAACCGTGCCGTCTGCCAGTGTCAATTTCCCCTGACCATTTAGCGCTACGTGATTATTTTCCCACTGACCCACGAAGCTCTCGCCGTTCGCGAAAAAACCTGAGCCTGCGCCGTGACGCTTGCCATGTACCCACATGCCGTCATACAAATCGCCACCAGCATACTTGCAGAGCCCGCGTCCGTGGGGCCGCCCTCCAACACACTCGCCGGTGAACTTGCTGCTGTCTGGAAACGTAATGGTCCATTCGCCGTCCACAGGTTCATCGTGATACCACTGACCTTCTTTTATCACGCCAGAACTACCGACCGTGAATATACCCGCACCTTCGCGGCATCCACGATGCCATTGGCCCACGTATCGATCACCCTCAGCTGACGTGAATGTGCCCTCGCCGTGCTGAAGATCATCTTTCCACTGCCCCGAATACCTTGAGCCGTCGGCAAAAACGGCGTCGCCCACACCCTCACGGCTACCGTCACGCCACTCTCCAGAGTATTGTTCTGTTTGATGTTTTTCGAGTGATTCTGGTTGTATTTCGGCGGCAGGGGCAATGAGCTTGCCGACGCCATGCTTCTTGCCCCGCACGAATTCTCCTTCATATATGCTGCCCTCAGCATCAGTGTACTTTCCAATACCATGGAACGCATTTCCCCACCATTGCCCACTGTATGTTTCGCGGCCCCCGCTTATCACGCAGTTGCCGTGGCCACAACGTTGGTCGTTTTTCCAAGCCCCATCATAAATAAAATCCTTTGAGCCGGATGTCAGCACCCCGTTGCCATGACGCAAATTCTGGACCCATTGACCTTCATACGTGCTACCCGTCGAACGCTCGGTGAAAATACCGAAGCCATCGCGACACCCCTCTTTAAACTCTCCTTCGTACACGTCTCCACTCGGATAAACGTGACGATGTACACCAAACATCGGGTCCTCCGATTCTCTTGTGGTTTCAAATGACATGGACGATCGCCTTGGTGATGATGGAGGAGTGTTCGACGAAAGGGAAACATCCACAAACCGAGACGGAGACCGCATAGCTTTGACAAATACACTGTGTTGCCACTCACCCTCCAGAATAGTTCCGTCTGGGTTAACACATATTCCGAGTCCTTCACGAAGACCATCAATCCAATCGCCAGTATACACGGCACCATTGGCAAATTTGCACGTTCCTTTGCCCCAAGGTTTTCCACGACGGCAGGCACCTGAGTATTTGTCACCGTTCGCGAAAGTAATGAGCCAATCTCCGTCGCTAACCTCAACACCCCGCTTCCAAGCACCTTCGCGAGTGGTTCCTGAGGTTTTGGAAAAAGCAATACCCTGACCGTGACGCATCCCCTGCCACCATTGCCCTTCATACCGATCGCCCGATGAAAGTACTAAGATGCCATTTCCGTGCCGTCGACCTTGCTTGAAAGTGCCGGAATACTCAGATCCATCAGCGTATTGGCATGATCCAGTACCATGAAATTTCCCGTCGACCCACTCGCCAACGTATTGCACCACACCTCCCATCTCGCCAGATCTAGTCGTTACCGGCTTCACTATGGTCAACTTGCCAGCTCCATGCCTAACACCGTCTTGCCACTCGCCGTCGTACACGTCGCCCTCACTATTAACGTATACTCCTCGACCATGGAAGCGATTGTCACGCCACTGACCAGTATAGCTCTCTCCGCCGCTTGTTCCTCCACCTCCACGGCGCGTACTGTGCCCTTGTCCGCATCGCATGTCATGCACCCACTCGCCGTCGTAAATGTAGCCCCCGCTCGCTTTGGACGTAAGCACCCCTTTTCCATGCCGTTCATCTGCTAACCACGAACCATCGTACTGGTTGCCCGTCACACGCTCCAAGTACATACCATAACCCTCGCGTCTGCCTTCCACAAAATCGCCTTCGTACGCATCGCCGTTAGGGTATGTGTATGTTGCATATCCTTCATGAGGTGGAGGCTTCAGTGTTCGAGGTGACCCACTTGAACTACTTCTCGTCAGCCTCCGCTGACGCAGCTCCTGCTCAAGCCACCTCGCGTAGTTACTTGTAGACTGCCATGAAAGAGTCCAGCTCCAACCATAGTCGGAGCAAAATACCGTGCGTGGGTTGGGAGGTTCGTCATCATCGTCAACGTGGACCAAGCTGCCAAGCACTGGCGCCGCAATTTCCTCGAGCATTGAACGGAAGGACTCTGGAAACAAATCAATCATCCCAGCGTTTGACTCTGAATAGCTGCCGTTTTCGTCTTCTTTCTCGGCAAACATGCTAGCTGACAGCTCGGCTTCCAACAGCTCTTCGAAATATGAACGGCACTGGGCCAAAACCCACTCGTTGTCGCGAGTTCGCTGACCCACAATCCTCATGCGTAGCGGGGCTACAGGGTCATTAAACCGTCGAGTCAGGTCATCCGCTAACGCTGCCGTTTTCGTACCAAACGCGAAAGCGCGTTCACTCATCGCTGTCGGGTGCGCGGTGACTTGCCCCGCATCCAGATCCAGCACGAGATCATACTGCGCATCCTCGTTCTTCAGCAGCAGCGGGTTGCTCGTCCCGATCAAGTACCCTCCATTCCCTGCAAAAATCTCCTCCCCATACTCCAATGAACAACACGGCTGCATCTCAAACACCTCTCTCCGCTCTTGCAGCAACGAGTGCGCCAACTGCGACGGTAGCATCGCCAGCAGCGCAATCACCGCCGCCGACGCCGCACTGGCACTAGCCGAGTAGCACACCACCTTCCCCTGCAGCAGCAACGCGTGCAGCGTGGCCACCACGTCGCTGCCCCCAAGTCTTCTCACCATGGCCGCGTTCGGCAGCAACCCACTCACCAACGGCGACTGCTGCTCCTCCAGCGTCTTGTACAGCTCGTCCACCACCGCGAACTCCCCGTCCTCCGTCCCTTCATCAAAGAGCCTGCCCGCCACCGCTCTCAATTGAGCTCTCAGAGCTCCGAAGACCTTCACCGACTCGCCCTTATTGGGCGCGAGCAGCAGCAGCAGCAGCCGCGTCTGGCTGCTCTTCCTCGTGGGCATTCTATTGTCTACGAAGGCGACGCCC
This sequence comes from Phytophthora cinnamomi, assembly GCF_018691715.1. Classification (NCBI taxonomy): domain Eukaryota; phylum Oomycota; class Peronosporomycetes; order Peronosporales; family Peronosporaceae; genus Phytophthora; species Phytophthora cinnamomi. Next base: position 528,701 of record NW_027150978.1, on the reverse strand, counting down.
ACCCCCGTGCGGCTCTTGAGGCCCGCGCCTCTCGGCAGACAGAAGTACACGCCCCCGCTGGGGGCGTCGGCGTCGGCCGCCCGCATCTCCCGGCTGAAGATCTCCTCGTCCTCCTCCTCTGCGTCTCTGGAGGCCCCAGCCAGCGCTTCGTCGCCGTCTCCTGCCTCGTCGTCGAGCGCGAAGCCCAATCCGCCGCCGTTGGAGGCTGCAGAGGACCCAATTGACGCGGCTACGAGGCGGCCGCAGCCCAGCAGCTGCTGCTCGTTCAGTATTAAGGCCTCGGAGTCCAGCGGCGGCCGCGCGAACTCGACGACGTCTTGGGGCTCCGCTTGCGCGTCGTTTGCGTTGCTTACAGAGGGAACTGAGGGCCGAGACTCGCTGCAGATGCGCACGACAGCTACGGCGAGCACTTGCGGCGTCCATGGCGCCGCGCGACCGCTGCTGGAGCGAGATACGACGCGTGCACGAGCGCCGACACCTTCCCGAGCCGCCATGAGCGCGGTTTGCGGTTTTGCGACACAAGAGTGATTGTTTTTGGACACTTCAACCATTTTCGGTACTTCAACTTGCCCAAAATTTGGGCTGGAAAAAGGCAACAATAGCCGACGGCGAGGAGCTACCAAAGTGTATCATACATGTGCAGCCACGAGGAAAGTGCGGATGCCATTGCTACTGCTCACGCTTGCTGCTGTTTAGTGTGAAGATATAATAGCTTAGTGAGAGATGATGGCGTTGACGGAAGACGAAGACGGGCTCAGGTCCTTCGACATGTTCAGCGACTTCAGCCGAGACTGCTACGCCTCGTTGCACACCCCGCCGCCGCCGTCGGTGCCTCTGAGTGTTTCAGCTCTTCAACCGCCGAGCAACTGGACGGTGCTGTCCTCGCTGCGCCACACCGCCGTCCTAGGAGAGCAGAAGGTCCAGATGCCGCTGCTGATCCGCGTTCGTGGCGTGCGCGTTCTGTCTGGAGCTATCGCGTTCGTGGTGGCGCTGCTGTTGGTTGTCGCGGTCTTTGCGGGCGGAGTTCCTGTCGGCTCTCGCGACTCGGTGGCGTCCGTGGGTACGCTCAACGAGTACAACTTCTACACGGGCACGGCCGCTGCGATGCTGGCCAAGCCGTTCGAGATGGCAATCGCACTCTTCGTGCCAGTGCTGAGTCTGGTGCTGTCGCCACGGAACAGTCTGCAGAACGAGTCGGTGGCCTGGCGAGCGCTGCTCTTCTGTGGCCAAGGGACTTTGGTGGCGCTGCTCACTGGAGCGTTCAGCACGTTGAATGTGCAGCAATTGGATCCGCTCGTGGTGCCCGTGATCGTGGCCTCTGACCTGTCTTCGTCGTCGACTCTGGCTGGAGCAACACCTACCAGTAATGACCTGACATTTATGCTGCGACCCACAGACGACACGCTGCTGCGCACTGCGATGCTTCCCGTGTACGTGAAGTCGAGTGCAAGCCGTTGTCAAGGTCGTGGCGGGTGGCCGAACATCGCCACCACCTACGCCTTCTTCGCCAACGACTGGTTGGTCGACTTGTTGCCGGGTGGCCTCGAAGCAGAGTTATCGCTGAACACGAAGATCAGTGACGTATTGGTCGCTTCGACCGGTGGCAATGCGAACAGGACACACTCAACCTCGACTTCGTCTCTCGAAGACTTCAACGCGACTTTATCGGCTAATTTGCTGCTGTACGCGATGTTCTTCTCGCAGACGCTGCTGGCATGGGAGGGACTCTCCTACCTTGAGAACAACTCGTTGGCCGAATTTCAAGAAGAGGTTGTATCCTGGCGAGGAGCAGAGGACGAGGGCATGGGCCCCATTGCTTATATCGATTTCCAACTCGCTGCCAGCACAATGTTGCAGAAGACTCTCGATGATCAGTCCTTGCGAACCGGGCTGGCATTCGACACCGAGGCCGTCTCCTTCAACATCTCGCACGTGGCCCTTTCTGCCAGCATTGGCTACGATGCCGTCACGATTGAGATCCCTTTTGACGAACGCGCCATTGCCATTGCCGACAACGGGTCGACTGCAGCAGCGACAGCATCTGTTTCAATGAGCTCGAACTCGTCTCTTCTCTACAGGCTCAGCTCCATTACAGACTGTGGCGAGACGGCGTGTTTGATCCGGCCTCCAGCGGGGACCTTCTCGACGACGGCATCCCTGGGGGATGCAGACTACTCCCAGTGGAACGTCGAGCCCCAAATCCAGGCCTTCGCGGGCTGTGTCTTCGACGATGGCACTGAATTCATGACGAGGGGCTATCTGCACGGCGCTATCTGCACGCGTCGCTCCACATCGTCATTTCTGGTCTACAGCTTTGCTCGTCGGGTGGTCGCCGACGATGTCACAGTCGAGGTGTCGACTTCAACCAATGCCTCGCGGATCGTCACGGTGACCAATATTCGACGCTACCACACAATCACCCTGGGGCGGCTGTCCTGGCGCACGAAAGACTTAGCGAGCGAATTCAACGCGACGTGCGGGGCTACCGGTTCCGACGCCTGTACGGGCATCAGCTATCCACTAAGCAATCCCAATTCATCAACACCATCGACGGCAAGACACCTGATTGTTGGCAAAGACCACTTCCCAGTCGACTCGCTTGGCAACTTCGATGGTCTCTACTCGCGCTGGACCCCACTGGCAATGCTGACCACGCCAACCGACATACAAGGCGACCTGCTGTTCAAGCGCAATGTCCGCCACGACGGAGACGACGCATGGCAAGACCTCGACGGCCAATGCTCCACCAGCGTGGACGTTTTCGCCGCGCAGGTGGAGCAGAATCGCTGGTACATGGGCTTCGGTTTTCAGGAGTCGTACACCGCCGCGCTTTTCCTGCTCTTCCAGAACGCCGTCGTGCGAGAAGAGAAGGAGAGCGTCGACGGCTCTCGAACGCTTGGCTTTGCCGGCAGTGGCATGCACGTGACACTGGAGGCGCAGATCCCGCTTCCGTCGGCGCTGATTTCCATCGCTGGTTGCGCTGTCGTGCTCGCCGGGGCACTATGCGTCGCTATCTCTGGTCGCCGAAAGGAGGTTGCGATCCAGCGCGACGTGGGCGTGGAGGAGATCGCCAAGGTGATGCTCGTGGACGGCCGCTTCCCGAGGCTCTTCCTAGACTGCTCGCTGGATGACCCGGACAGCCGCTGTCGGCGTCCGCTGCACGCGTTCCACATTGCCGCGCTCGTGCTGCACGAAACGGAGCCGCAGCCGCAGCCGAGCAATGGTGTGAACAGCGACATCAATGAAGCGGGCGTCTTCATCCGGTACCCGCCTCACGCGTGATGCTGCCGCGATGGGAACTCGGTGCCCGCTCACCGAGCAGATTCGCTCAAGACGTCTGTCTACATGCCTATCACCGTTCAACTTGAAAAGCTGCGGAACTTCGGCCACAATGCTTGTAACATAAGGAGACGAATAATAAGAAACGCGCAGCAACCCTGCCTTGAACAAGAACTGCAGCCAACTTTGGCTCGGGGCAGGAGCTCATCGAGGCGAGCCTGACGATTGCGGGCAGAGACCACGCTGGAGGCTCAAGTCGACGCCACAACGGGCGCTGCCTTTGCCGTGATGCAAATCGCCGCCGCCATTCCCGAGGCTTACGCGCGCTGGGCGGTGGTGACCGACTCGTCGAGCCTCTCAACACGCACCGACGCAGGCAAGCATGACGCAGGTGCTTCCCGCGCAGCAGCCGGTGTCAATCCAGTTGCACTCGCATCGTCCGCACGCAGAGGCGACGCTAAAGACCCATATAAGCCATCAGACGCAGCGCCACTGCAGTGCAGTTGACGACCACCTCCCTCCGCCCAGCGGCGCCTAAGCAAAGCCGACAGCCTAATTCGAAGCCCCGCCGACGGCAACTTCCGCCCCCATACACGACACGCACGCGCCATCGAATCGTCGCTGGTGATCCCCATCACCCCAAATCGGCCCGCCGACTCCTCGGCATACAAAGCGCAAGTACAACAACTGGCCCGATTTCGCACTTAGCGCGGGTGACACAAACCCCAGACCTTCCCGGTCAGAGCAGTGAGGAAAAAGCAGGGCGGAGGCGAGCAGCTACAGACCTCCAGCCTCAGCCAGAGCAGGCCCGCCACCTCCAGAGCTCCTGGACGCCGCCATGTCCAGCAGCTACAGCGGCAGCTTCAGCTTCAGCGGCAATGGCAATGGCGTCGACGTCGGCGTCGACGCCATCACGAGCGAGGACTACGGCAACGTGGCGCTGCTGTACGGCAAGCTGGTGGCGCAGTTCCTGTCCACGCTCATGTCGGCCTTCGTGGGCTCCCGCCACGTGATGCAGGTCGTGGCGCTCAAGAAGGAGCAGCGTGCGCGCCGCCAGCTGCAGACGCCCATGCTGGCGGCCGTCGACCACCGCTGCGAGGTCGGCGGCGTGCCCACGCCCCCGGCGCTGCTCAACCTGTCGTCCCAGGGCCGCACGACGGCCACGCACTCGAACTCGTCGGACGAATACCGGCGCAACCGCCAGGCCTCGTACCTCATCCGCGAGCGCGAGAACGCGCTGTACGCGCCCGTGGGCGGGCCCGACCTCACCACGAACGAGAGCGACGACGACCGCCCGCGCGTGTCCGTGGCCTCGCGCATCCTGCGCGTCATGTGCATCACCGACTTCGTCTTCTCGCTCTCGGGCGCGGTGGTCACGGCCGTGGAGCTCTGGGCGCCCAAGGCCGCCGACAGCTTCCAGCTCACCTTCTGGGCGCAGGCGCCGCACTGGTGCTCGCAGGTGGCCAGCTTCTGCTGGGTCGCCACGCTGGCGCTGTACATCGCCAAGCACCGCAACCGCGCGAGCTTCGACGTGGCCATCGCGCACGCCATCATCTGGATGGTCGTGGTCTTCTACTGGGTGCTCGAGCTCTACTCGAGCTACTACGAGACCAAGGGCTTCGTCAACGCCGCCAAGATCATCTGGAAGATCATGGCCGTCATGTGCTTCCTCATCATCACGTTCTGCTGGCTCAACTTCGCCAGGAGGTGGAGGAAGCAGGAGCGCCGCAAGGGCGCCTACGTCGTGTCCAAGCTGGCCTCGTACACGCTGGCGTTCTTCGTGTTCGTGGGCCCGATCGTCATCGCGGACCTGGCGCTGGGACTGCACAGCTCGGGCGAAGTCATGGACACGTGCTCCGTGGTGCTCGCCATGTGGCCGTTTGTGAACGCCATCATTTATCTGACCAAGCCGACGCTCTGCTTGAAGATCTTCCAGGCCAAGTCGAACCGCACTTTGCGAGGACAGTATGATTCAGGTGACGGACAGCACGCCAATGGGCTTAACAGGCTCGGAAGCCGCAGGTTTATGAGCGGAGGCGCCAATGGAACAGCAGGTTCAGCGAACGCCATGGGGACGGGGAACACAGGCGACGGCACCATTCCCAAGCTTCTCATGTCGCCGTCGCACCACGAGCTTAAGGGCTTGGAGATTGGCGACAAGATTGGCGAGGGCGTCGCTGTCGTGTATCTCGGCAAGTGGCGTGGAGCGAACGTGGCTGTTAAGATGAAAGCAGTGCTTGCGGCGCTGGAGAGCGCAGCTGACCTGGCCGAGTTTCAGCACGCCTGTAACGCGGAGATTCAGGCGGAGGCGGAGGTCATGCGTGGCTTGTGCCACCCGAACATTGTGCTGTTCATGGAGGCTGGTTTCTACCGCGGATCGATTTGTATTATTTCGGAGTACTGTGCTCGTGGTTCTCTGCGCGATGTCCTAAAGCAACAGACCCCAGATGTCAAGAACCTGAACTGGCCGACCAAATTGCGGCTTGCGTTAGGTATCTCTCACGGCATCCAGTACTTGCACAATGCGAATCCACCTATGATCCACCGAGACTTGAAGTCTCCAAATGTGCTGGTGGATGACTCGTGGCATGCCAAGATCGCGGATTTCGGCACACTTCGCTTTTCAGAGATCGTGTCATCAGCTGCGCAACTTCAGGCTTCTCAGACAAAAGTTAGGAGCTCTGCGAAGACACCCGTTGTGGAGATGACGGGACTTGTCGGAACTACACGTTGGATGGCGCCGGAGGTCATGCGGGGAGAGCGCATTTACACCAGTAAGGTCGACATTTACAGTCTTGCGCTTATCCTGTGGGAGCTCATTGAAGGAAAGCTGCCATTTGAAAACACTCGATGGAACCACGAGGTTGAGGATTTCGTGCTCAAGGGAGTTCGCCCGAATATCCGTTCAGATATGTGTCCTCTGCGCTGGAAACTGCTGATTGTGACGTGCTGGCAAGCTGACCCGCGCGAGCGCCCCACAATTCAGCAGGTGATTAACAGTCTGCAGCGAATCGGCCGTGAGGAAGTTTGGGATCCAACTGGCCCACGATTCACGGGTGTGAGCCTGTTAGGCATGTCGATGTCATCTTCAATTTCGCAGTCGCTGTCATCGTCGACATACCTGGATTCGCCCACTTCCATGGGAGCAATTACAGGATTCGACCGACGCAACTTCAGCCGACCACCTGCTGCACTGGATGAAAACCATGCGAGTGAATCTGACTCGGAAGCTGAGAGCTTCGCTGAAGAGTTTTCGTATGTCCCAACGCTGGAATCGTTGGCTTCTCCGGCCATTCTCGGTGCATCGGGTGCTAGTAGCTCCAAGAGCTCCACAAAGTCCCGTTCCAGGTCGCGTCACGGCTCTATGGGCTCCATGGACACTTCTGCCAGCAGCCGGCTGAGCTCTGTGAGCTCTACTAGCAGCACTGTAAGCATGGGTGTCAACGATAGTGGGTTTCACCCGTCTGACAGCTTCGGTATCAGCATCAATGACGCAAGAAACAGTAGTATTGGCACTCTCCATGGCAGTACGAGCTCCTCCATCAGCGGTCGATCAGTGGGAACCCGCACACCGAAGATCAAGAAGAAACGCCCCGAGTGGCGACGCCGCACCGGCACTATCCAGGAAACACAGCCCACTGATCTTATTAACGCGCCACCGCACACGTTTGTCGAGTCCTCTCCGAATGGGACGCCGTTCATCGTCAATATTTAAACTTCTCACATCCTGTGGGGTGTAAGGTATGAGGCAATCAGCAATTGCATAGCCAGTGTTTGTTGCTGTTTTACAATGTGTGGTGCTCCAGTAAACACCTCTTTGCTGCTAACTTGTTGTGTTGATCATTTCTTCTTTTTGCTGCCTCCCTTCTTTCCCTTCTTTTTGCCTTCAGCCTTGCGTGCGCGGTTGAGCTGCCGGAAGATATCTCCTGGGAGTGATGAATCGACCAGGAAGGACAGAAGTTTCGTGTTTTCCTGCAAATTTGACACGAGTGTTGGTTTGGCATTCAAGTCGGACAGATTAAAACGAACCAGAACGCACGGGCGCAAGAGCGGGTAGCAGAATGTTGGCACCTTCGGGCTCAATCAGGTTGAAGGTGAAGTCCACATTTGCCAGAGCCTTGCTTCGAAGAAGCCCGTCTCGAAAAGCTGTGAGCGCCTCGATGTTCTTCATGGGCAGCAGTGATAAATTAGTTTTCAATTTCTTACGGGGGTTCATGGAGTCAAGACTTACGTTGCGGATGCCATTGTCCGACAAGTTCAGCGTGACCAGCTTGTGAGAGCGCGCGAGCCCAAGCGAAAGGTGCTGCAGACCGTCAGCTTCCACACTGTTGCCCTGCAGAGATAACGTTTCGATCGCGCAGGTCGGCATGGCAATCAGTTGAGCGAGCTTGATGCAGCTGTCTGGTCCAAGGCTGCAATAGTTCAGGTGCAGTTGCTACGAGAACGTCCAAAAGCGTAAGGTGCTGCCGGTGCAAACTCCGGCAATGGATAGACACACCTTCAGCGCCGTGTTATTGAAGAGTCCGTCGACAAGTGCGCTTACACCAGCGTCGCCCACCTCGCGATTGTAATCTAGATGGAGTGTGAGCAGCCCGGGTGCCTTTTGTTGGGACAGCACATCCGCCAGTGCCCTGCATCCGTCCTCTCCGATGCCGCAGTCCAGCAGCTCCAGATACGCGATGTTTACCCCTGAAGTGGCCTGCAGCAAGCTTGCCTTGAAGCATCACCGTGCTGTAAGTAGAGAACACAGAACCCGGCACAGCCCAACAGTACACGTACAATGGCAGCGGCGCCATCGTTGCCGATCTCCTGCTTCCAGATACGAATGTATCGCAGCTGGGTGTACGGTCCATTGCTGAATCCTGGACCGACGCCGTGAAGATCATGCCGTCAAGGAGAACGCTTCCATCGGTACTGAAAAAGTAAAACATCGATATGAAGAACAGAGCGGTGGGAAGGATATCATGATGGCCAGCACTATGGCGCGAACGCCGCCAGGACCCAGCGTTCCAACGTCCTCGCCCTCGAGGATGAACTGTACGTCAGCGATGACCATCAATACAATTAGAACAACAATGTAGCAACTTGTGCAGTATTTACTGCAAGAACAGCACCTACGTTCACGAGGTCTCCATCCTCTTCTTTGCCGCGGAAGAGTTCGTTCACGTGCGGGTTCGCCTGGACACCAATAGCTCTGGCAGCGAACAACAGAGAATCTTCCCGTCATCCACTTGAACCGCGCCAATTCATTCGCTTACAATCAGATATCCTCACTTGCAGGCTTTGCCGTAGTTGGTCGCGACGATCTGCCGCGTCACGACGTTCTCGTCCACGACGGCAGCCTTGGGCTTGGGCTTGGCCTTCTTGCTCATCGGCTTCGGCTCGAATTGCAGCGCCCGAAGCGACGCCAAACACCGGACAACTTTGGCTGCTGCGACCGCAAAAATGTAGCCATCCCGTACACGACAACTTCACTGCCAAGAAGACATTCGACTAAGAAGAAGACCACCACATGCACATGCACATGTCACCCAGCCAGCACTATTAATCTGCTGCTGCGAATGAGGTCGAAATGGTTGACTCCTGTCCCATCTCGACTATTGAAAACCTCAAATCGATGCAAATGCGTAGACTACTGGTAACTGATAATACTCGATCAGCGAAGGCTGTCTACCCACACCTACATGTAACACCCAGGTCTACATGTAAAGGGCTCACACGCAGTGCACTCAACGATGTCGGCAGAGTCGACCATGGCAACACCCAACAAACCGCACGTAAACCCACTCCCGATGGGTGGGAAGAGAAAAAAAAACACCCCAAGAACAACGTCTTTTGTGGGTTATTCGACGAATCTGGGTGACTAAAACACGGGTTTTATCCCCCCATCGCCAATAAACCCCTGCGTCGCACGTCTCTCCACCGCTTAGTTGAAGCTTCGCTTCGATTCCGCAAAAGCCAAAACGCAATAGAGCGAGAGCCCAACGCGTCGCCGCCCATGACGCCCGACGCCGAGCCGCCCGGGGACGCGTGGACGCCCGAGACGCCCGTGATCATCGCGGCCAACCGCCTGCCCGTGCGTCTGTTCAAGGCCGAGGGCTCGTCCCAGTGGCGCGTCGAGTGGGCGGGCGACCGCATGATCGAGTCGCAGAACACCTTGTCGCACTGCGAGCTGTCGGAGCGCGCCAGCATCAAGTTCGTGGGGCGCGTGGCCGAGCAGGACGTGCCCGTGGAGGAGCGCCACGACGTGGAGCTGCTGCTGCGCGAGCTCAACTGCTTCCCGGTGTTCCTGGAGCAGGAGGAGGCCAAGCTCTACTACGAGGACTACTGCAAGCAGACGCTCTGGCCCACGTTCCACAACGTCGTGGACGTGTACAGCCCCGTGGACGTGGTGCTGGACGTGGACGCGCAGCAGCAGCGGCCGCACGCCCAGTTCTGGAACCCGGGCTGGCAGAAGGTGGCGTGGCAGGCCTACGCCAACGTCAACCAGCTCTTCGCGCACAAGATCTGCGAGCTGTACGAGCCCGGGGACGTGGTCTGGGTGCAGGACTACCACCTGCTGCTGACGCCCAGCTACGTCGTCCGCAAGCTGCGGGCGGCCAACGTCGGGCTCTTCCTGCACGTGCCCTTCCCGTCGTCCGAGGTCTTCCGGACGCTGTCCATGAGGAAGGAGCTGCTCCGAGGCATGCTCAACGCAGACCACATTGGCTTCCACTTGTTCGAGTACGCGAGGCACTTCATGTCGGCGTGCCGACGCATCTTGGGGCTGAGCTACGAGCCCATTCTGAGGGGACAGTTGGGCATTGACTACGGCGGACGGCGCGTGGCGGTCACGTGCAGCCACATGGCCATCGACGCGCAGAGGATTGAGAACACGCTCGTGAGTCAAGACGTGCGTGAGATGGTGGTGGAGCTCCGCCAGAAGTACAGGGACAAGAAGATTTTTGCCGGCTGTGACACTATCGAACGGCTGAAGGGGATTCCGTCCAAGATGCTGGCGTTCGACGGGTTTCTGTCGAGGTGCCCGGACTTCATTGGCAAGGCTGTGCTGGTGCAGAAGGGGATTCACAGACGTGGAAGAGTGACAGACTATATGCAGAGCAAAAAGGAAATCGAGCTGGCTGTGCAGGCGATCAACAACAAGTATCGGGACGTCGCTAAGGGGAACGTGGTGGATTACGAGGAAGTGGACGAGTTCCCGTACAAAGAGCGTGTGGCGCTGTGGCGTGTTGCCGACGTGCAGATCACGACTGTTCTGCGGGACGGGCTCAACACGACGCCTTTCGAGTACATTGCCACGCACAAGTACGTTGGATTGTTCCTCGCATGTGTAAGTATACTACATTTCTAACTGTGTTTCTTTGGTGCAGAACCTCACCCGGTGTGCTGATCATTAGCGAGTTTTCCGGTAGTAGCCGATTGCTGAGCGGCGCACTAACTGTAAATCCTTGGGAGTTAGATCAAGTAATCGATGCACTCCGGGACGCTGTATACATGCCAGCTAACGAACGTGAGCACCGGCGAAATTGCGACTTTCAGTTTGTGTCAGCCAACCCTCCACGGCGCTGGGCCAAGTGCGTGCTCACGGATATTGTGAATGCACGGAAGAAAGAGGAATCTTTTGTCTATATGGGTACAGGCTTTGGTCTGGATTTCCGTCTCATGGAAGTCAGTGCTCAATTCCGGGTAAGCTAGACGGTTGAGCTAATGCAGAGATCCTACTGTTTGGCTAATGTAGTTTTCGATTGTATATCTTGTTGTACAGAAACTCACGGACAAGGAACTTGCACCGGGATACCGCACGAGTACAAACCGCGCAATTTTCTTGGACTATTACCGAACTCTAGCTCCCGATGTATCGAAGGTGATGGGGGTGAGATGGCCTGACGTACCTTTGAGTGCCTTGGCCACGCTTGAGCAATTGTGCAAGGATCCTCGCAACACCGTGTTCATCGTAAGCGGCTGCAATTGCGACCTCCTTACGCAGAAGTTTGGCGGTGTCCCTGGCTTGGGCCTTGTTGCAGAGCACGGGTACTTTATCCGACGCGCGGTTTTAGGCAATGATGCCCGCATTGGACGTCCATGGGAACGGCACGGCGATACTTTGCAAGCAGAGGGTGGTCATCAACAGTGGCGTGTCAAGGCGGAGAAGATCATCCAGCTCTACGTTGATCGAACAAATGGGTCTACTCTGGAGCTGCGAAGGAGTGCCGTGCTGTTTCGCTACGGCAAATCCGATTTTGACTTCGGCGCACTGCAGGCAGCTGAGCTAAAGGAGCATTTGGAGGGTGTATTTGAGGTACGTTGCGGATGTTGACGATACTCGAGTATGCATCGAAACTTACGCTTAATTAAATGCTGTTTCGATGCGCTGGAAACAGGGTTGGCCCTTGAGCATTATTCAAGGCAAGGATTACATCGAAGTTCGACCTGAGGGCGTTGGCAAAGGCAAAATCGTTAGCCACTTGCTGAATAAAATGCGCGTCGACGGCAATGCAGCAAATTTTGTTCTGTGCATTGGGGACGATGTGGCTGACGAGCTGATGTTCGATGAGCTCAAGAAAATGATAGCACACGACGAGCTGCCGAAAGGTAAAGGCAACTTGTCCTTAGCACGAGTGGTTGCAGTTTATGGAGAAGATTCTAATGACGCTGTGCTTCACAGACAAAGTATTTACCTGCACTGTGGGGCAGAAACCTTCCAAGGCTGAGTTCTTTGTTGATGACTACACTGACGTCATCGCACTGCTGAAGTCCATGAAAGTGGTTGCTACGAAGGTATTTTATGCACACCGATGAGAGCTTTTGCGCTGATTCATGCTAACGTTTTATTATGCAGTCCAACCGCAACTACTCGCTCTCAGATATGCAGTCTTTCGTGCGAGACACTCGCCCGTTCCTCTCCTCCTCCTCACACGGCAGTGGAGTATCAAGGAGTGCGACATCAGACTCGGTGATCAGAAAGTCGTCAAGTCGCCATGGACTTCACAATCATTTGTAAGTGATACTAAACGAATTGCTGGCGTCGTGAGAGACTGACATCATTTGGTGCTGTCATGCAGGACGCCTGTGATTGAGGACCAAATCATCCCCACAGACCACCATGGGCACAGTGCGGACCGATATCCTTCGCCAACGCGCCGCAAGAACCGGAACAAGTGGCTCAATCTTTTCCAGCAACTTGGAGTAGTCGCCGTCATGGTCGGCATTCTACGATGGCGCAGTGGCGTGAAGAATCCTCAAGAGAAGAAACTGCTGATGTACCTTGTGGCGTCGTTGGGCATCGCATGGTCTATCCAGCGCGTGCGTTCAAAGTCGCACAAGTAAAACGCGGAGTAGTATGAAGGCTTTAGAACCTGATCTCCGATCGGTAAGGTAACAGTGGCAAGTATTACGTAGTATATCGAAGTGAACTACCTTTTTTACCTAGCAGTGCATCATCACACGTTGATGCCGTTCTCAGCCCCCCATTTCTTCATGATACGCACAATATACTCGACCTGCGGGTTGTTGTTTGCCTTGAGAATGCTGAGCACCTCCTCGAGTTCCACGCGGGTGGCCTTGCCAGCTACCGCACGCTGGAAAACCCCAACACAGGCGCCACGCTTCCCCTCCCAGTACTCTGGATCGGGGTCAAGTCGCTCGAGGATGTCAAAAGCCTTGGCTGCGTAGAGGAACTCGCCCATTTTGTAGCAGTCGTGAGCGATGAGCTGCAGCAGGTTGAACGAGTCGTCTGAGTTGTCGAGCTTGAGATACAAGTCCCAGGCTGCAGACGGGTTGTGATTCAGGATGTAACATCTCGTGAGCCAGCTCACGTAGCAGTAGTCGTGACGATATTCTTCCTGCTGGACGCGTAGCAGTGTCTCAAGCGCTTCTTGGTGCGACCCGGTGTTGCAGAGCGAAATGCCGAAGTTCCAGTTGAAGTCGTCTTCGTTGTAGAGGTACTGTTTGATGGAGTTGAGGTAGATGTTGACGTCCTCGAACTGCTTGAGCAGGTAAAAGCACGAGGCCATGCACTGACGCCCAGGTATGGTATCGCATTCGGTGGGGGAAGACCCGACAAGTTGAAAGTACTGCTGCGCTGTCTTGATGTGCTGCCGCGACGACGTCGACTGCCCCAGCGTGGCATGCACCACGCCCTTGAGGATGTACTCTTGCGGCGTGGACGGTTCCACATCCTTGATCAGATCGTACGCTTCCTGCAGTTTGTCGTGCTTGAGGTAGTACACCACAAGGTTGAGTCTCGCCTCGGGCAGTGCGTCCACAAACTGTGGCAAGACTCGGAGCGCGTTCTGTCCGTCCTCGAAGACGACCATGTTATGGCTCACGAGGTCGTTCTGCTCGATGTTGTATCCTCTGTCCGTCAGCGTCTTGATCTCATCTTTGGCAGCAGCTCCGTTGTAGAGCTTGAACTGGTTGCAAGCCTTGACGTTCACAGCCACGACGCTATCCGGGAACGCCTGCAGGTACGCCTGCATGATCTCGAGCGACACGTCGTAGTAGTCGAGTTTGTAGTAGCACATGGCGACGTACACGTTCAGCGCAATGTCGTCGCGGTTCTCGAGCAGCAGCCTCTTGTAGATGTCGGTGGCTTCCTGGAAGTGGTTCCGGAAGTAGTGGATAGCCGCCAGCGACAGCTGGTCCTCCTTGGAGTCCGTGAGCTGCTGGTGGTACACGAGCAGCTTGTCCTCGTCGCCCACCTTGTGGGCGCAGTGGAAGAGCAGGCGGTTCTGCAGTTGTCCGGTGGGGCCCTTCTCGGCCTCCTTGGCCGCCTCCCTGTACATCTGCAGGTAGAACAGGCAGCAGGCCCGGTAGAGGTAGATCTCGGGCGAGTCGTCCACGTCGCGCAGCTGCGCGTAGGCGTCGAGCGCGCGCTGGTAGTTGCCCAGGTGGAAGGAGGCGTAGGCGAGCCACAGCAGCGTCTTGCGCTTCTCCTCGGCCTTGGCGGGGCCCGTGACGGCGGACGCGTCGTCGCTCTTGAGGTTGAACTCGAGGATGGCGGACGCGCCCGTGAAGTCCCTCTTGGCCACGCATTCCTCCACAGTCGGGCCCTTCTTGGTCTTGACGCGCGCGATCTCCTGCGCCTTGGCGCGCTGCGTCTGCTTGGGCTTGGCGACGTACATCCTATCCTGCAAATGGCTACATGCGTCGCTTCAAGATCACACCACAAATGTATCCATATGTACCACACACCAAAAATCATCCCCCAAACACCATGTGGTGTTCCGCACACCAAAAAACCGCCAGTTGCGCTCTCCGATCCAGTCGACGAGTATGGGCCGCCGCGAGGAAGAGCCCGAGGCGGGGCGCCGCCACGGCCGCCACAGAGCGTCCCCGAGCCCCGCGCGCGGCGAGAGCGAGGAGGAAGCCATCCGCAAGCAGCTGCGCGAGTCTGGCTGGAAGAAGCGCCGCGCCGACAGCGTCAGCACCGCCGACGGAGAGGCCTCGCGCGACAAGGACAAGCCCAAGGACCGGGCCGACAGGGGCTCCCCGCGGCCCGCAGACGAGCGCCGCGCCTCCCGCGGCTCCAGACGCTCCCGCTCCCCGCGACGGCGCGACCGGGAGCGCCGCAGCTCGCGCAGGAAGGCGTCAGGAAGCCGCAGCCGCTCGCGCTCGGCCACGCGACGTCGGCGGCGTCACGCGTCGTCCTCGCGCTCCCGGTCGCCCTCGCGGGCGTCGACGCGGCGTCGACGGCGTCACGCGTCGTCCTCGAGGAAGCGGCGGTCGTCGCGCTCGCCGTCCAAGAGCAGGGACGCGCGGGAGGCCAAGCGCTCGAGGAAGACGTCGACGGACGAGAAGGAGAAGGAGAAGAAGAAGGAGGAGAGGAAGGAGGAGAAGAACAAGAGGGAGAAGGAGAAGGAGAAGAAGAAGGAGGAGAGGAAGGAGGAGAAGAACAAGAGGGAGAAGGAGAAGGAGGAGGACGACGAGACGGAGACGGAGGAGGAAGACGACGAGCAGGAGAAGAAGAAGAAGGAGGAGAACGGCAAGAAGGAGGAGGAGAAGAAGGAGGAGGAGAAGGAGACTGGAGACGAGAAGGAGAAGAAGGACAGGGACAGGGACGGCCGCCGCCGCCCGTCCTCCTCCAGGAAGAGCAGTCGCCGCTCTCGCTCTCGCTCGGGCTCGCCGCGCTCGCCGTCGAGGTCCTCTCGCCGCCGCCGACACCGCCGCTCGTCGTACTCGCGGTCGAGGTCGCCGTCCCGCAGTCGGCGCTCCAGGCGCGGCGGGTCTCGCTCGAGGTCCCCGAGAGACAGGCGTGCGCGCGGTCGAGACCACGATCGTGATCGTGATCGTCGCAGCCGCCGTAGAGGGCGCAGCTACAGCCGCAGCCGTAGCGCCAGTTACAGCCGCCGCCGCCGACGCAGTGAACGCTCCAGCTCCCGTGACCGACCGCGGCGTGAAGCTGACGGCTCTCCGAAGCCGGACCAGCAGCCCGCGGCTGGGACCGAGGCTGCCCCTCCGGCTGCAGCTGGAGCCGCTCCTGCCGCTCCGGGCGCTGGCGTGAACCCGACGATTACGCAGCTGATGGCCCAGTACCCCACCATGAGTCTTCAGGACATCATTGCCAAGATGCAGGCTTCGAACGTGACGATGGCAGCGGCCGTGGCTCAGAAGCCGGCCCGCGAGCTGTACGTCGGCAACCTGCCGCCGAACGTGACCGGCCCGCAGCTCCAGGAGTTCCTGAGTACGATCATTCAGCAGGTGGGGCTCACAACGCAGCCGGGCAACCCGATTATCAACACGTGGATCTCTACGGACGGCCACTTCGCGTTCTGTGAGATGCGTTCCGTCGAGGAATGCAACTTGGCCCTACTGCTGAACCAACTGTCGCTTCTGGGTCAACCGCTGAAGTTCGGTCGCCCTCGCAGCTTCATGGGACCACCCCAACCGATGCCCCAGATTTCGGCGCGAGCCCAGACTGCGCTCGCAAACTTGGGCTGCACACCAAACCCGGCCTGGTTTGCTCAGTCTGCTGTGCCGAGTATTGATGAGCCTACCGCTGCTCCTATGACAGAGTCGGTGGCGCTGGTGGGAGCAACAATGGCTGTAGCCTCAGTGGCCCCAGTTATTGTGCCTGCAGTGACTGGTGCGACAGTTGACGGTTCGTCAACGTCCCATCGTCTTATCATGTCGAACATTCCGATTGTGTTGACGGAAGACCAAGTGAAGGAACTGGTGGAGCCGTTTGGAGCGCTTAAAAGCTTTACTCTAGTCAAGGACACAGCAACGGGGGCGTCTATGGGCAGTGCCTTGTTCGAGTATGAAGATGACAGTGTTGCTGCGCAAGCAGTGGAAGGCTTGAACGGACTAAGCATTGGCGGCATTCTGTTGTCAGTTCAACGTCAGCCCCCGAGTGGTGCGGCTGATCCCGTTACGCCGACTGCTCCTATCATCCCCGAAGACCAACCGAGTGCTGTTCTGAAAATGGTGCGTTAGCCATACTGGGCGTTGGTTATACTTGGCAATCATATGCTAACTTCACGTATTGTTGCTTCGAACAGGCGAATATGGTTTCTGTGGATGAGCTAAGAGATGACGACGAATATGCTGATCTTGCTGAAGATGTAGAGGAAGAGTGCAAGCGCTTCGGCAACGTGACTGGTCTGGAGATCCCGCGTCCTAAGGTTTGTCAAGCGAAATAGCTGGTTTTAACGTTTTGGTATACATGCTCACATCTGATTGTGTTCTGTGTTTCTAGGATGACGAAGAGATCCCCGGCCTGGGCTGCATCTATGTTCGTTTTGAAGAGGAAGAGAACGCTGTTGCCGCTTTGAAGGTGCGATATGATCATGTTTATTCATTTACTTTTCTTTTGTTCTGACGGGTGTGCTGCGCTACAATATTGAATGCTTAGGCTCTAAATGGACGCAAATTTGGCGGCAACATCGTCAAGGTGACGTACTTCCCCTTGGACAAGTTCGACATGCACGAGTTTTCCTGAACGAAGGATCACAGACGCTGGATCGCGGTCAAGTCTATTTCTTTCTTATTTTTTCTTTACATGCGCGAAGTTGGCCAACGACGGACTGGTGATTTGAGCACAAGCATGGAGGAAGGTTTGTGTACGGTAACGTCCCCGGACGTTGCTCACAAAGGCCTCGGCTAACCCCAACCGTGCTGTGGCGATGTGTAGATCGAATCCAATGAACTTGGCCTACTCTGTTGTGTGCGCATGAGCTTCCTAGTATTGGGAGTTCTGCCTAATGTGTGTATGTGTTCATGATTCCATACTGTGCTAATGTAGAGCCTTGAATGAAAGCAACGAAACAACAAACAGGAAGCTGGCTTCGCGAGCGCTGACGCCACCGCCAGTGGACGTAGGCGCAGGTGGTCCGACGCGACCTTTCTTGATCGCACTTGTGGACGACTTTGGACGGCGATCCTACTACACCTTGGTCATACGCAAGGGCTTGAACTCTAGTGCAGACTCGACCAGGTACGTGTTGTTGACCTGCACACGACTTGTTCGGCGTTGGGGTGCTGCTACACGAAGAGGTGATTGAGACCAAGCCGTATTACAGTGCTAGAGCACATTGGTGTAAGCATGTTTAACCAACCACTGTTTGAACTAAACGATGTGTGTTCACATTCGTTACTGTTGCGTCTGGTCTGGCAGTTGTGAGACAACACGTTTCGAGATGCGGTGGTAGTACCGATACTCTCCTTGGCCATAGTCGTAAAAGCTTTCCCAGAGACTGACACCGTTCTCGTCGAAGTCTTTTTCGCGATATAGCAGGTGGTTCTTAGGCCCGCTCGGCCGACCCAAGCCATCGCTGTCAGCTGTGGTAACCGAACTGTCATTCAGTTTGGTGCTGACACCCTCGCTCAGCATGGTTGCGAACGCGAGAGCAACAGCAGGAGATGCTGCAGCTTCAGCAGCTGCCAGCTCGTCGTCCCAATTGCCCGTGGACACCGGTACGAACCGCGAGATCTCCCAGAGCATGTCCTGGTAGTTGTCTCGTGGAACCAAGTTCTCAAAATCGTAGCCCCTCGCTGCATCCTGAAGAATTTCAGACGGCCAAATGGATGGGAACTCGCCGTCTCCATAGTCTCGGCGCCGTCCGTAGAAGTCGAACAGCTTGCGCTTGTTGTGAAGCCGGCGCTTACCTCCGCCGTGCACGACGACATCACACTACTCCCCGAAAAACAAATGCGCAGTGGTTAGTACCAAGAGCATCGACAAGCACAAATGTGAAGCAGCTGCCACCGCACATGATCGCAGAAGAACTCGGAGCAGGTGGCACATTCGAAGCTGGCACTTTGAGGAGTTTCTAACAAACATTGGAGGCATTAGACTGGTGCGCTCGAAGGACAAACAAGGGGAACTTACCACATTGAGCGCATGCTGGGCGGACAGTGAGCGACAGGAGGTCGCGTGGCAATCGCCAACGAATTTCGTCGTTGACCTGGTTCTGTTGTACAGCAAAACAAAAGGTGTTAGCGCCAAGATACGCTCGACTTGGCGTGACCCGATACTCACGTAGAAGAACGGCGCTCCATAGCCTGCACCGTGTTGGTTGTAAGTATCGACAAGCTGTTTCCAGCGTGTGCGTTGGATCTTCCGCTCCTCTCGAACCCGGCGATATGCTTGTCGTCGCCGCCAATACGACTGGACCAGGGTTGAAGCCCATTGCTTCATCTCTTCAGCGTGCTGTTGCACCTCGAGAAGTTCGCGAACGATGTTACGTGCCCGACGACGCAGCAAGAACGTCCTGATGGCGCGCTGCAACACCACGGCTGCATCAGCCCGTTGTTGATTGCGGATTCGTCGTGCTTCGGCTACGATAACCAGAACGAGTTGATTGTGTCTAGCTCGCCAATGACGCTGCAATCGTCTGGCAGCTGCATCCTGTTCTCGTCGCTGTTTCGCCAACGCCAATAACCCGGCCGCCTCTCGTCCGCGTCGAGCCCGGTAGATGGTCTGGAGTTTCGTAGCAGCAAGTTCACGCTCCGTGATCGCATTCCGCCGTCTCGAAACTTCACGCAGCGCATGAACGCGCCGGAATTGTGCTTGCACCCGGACAGCGCAGCGTTGTTGAAGCTCGAAGAATAGTCGTTGTTCCTCGCGGAGATCGAAAGCCTGACGCCGACCTAGGCGCCCTCGATAGCGTCGTTGGATCTGTATACTGGCGGTTCGTTCGCGTCTGGAGCGTGCGAGCTTCTGCGCCTGCATCAATCGCAGTTTGTCGCGTTGAACGCGTCGACGGAAGTGCCGCTGCACTTTAACAGCGGCTTGCGTCTCGCGAGCGAACTCGCGTCGTCGCCTTGCAACTAATCGACGAGCCTCACGCCCTGCACGCATCGCTCGATATCGACGCTGCACCAACATCGTTGCCAACAGCAGTTGTTTTTCATGATTATCGCGTATTTCATCCTGGACCCGTCGGGCTTGTCGAGTTGCTCGGTATCGTCGCTGAATCAACGTGGCGCAGTATTCCCGATGCGAGAACTTCATCTTCAGGATCACCGCTTCTCGTCTCGCTTGTCGCCCGCGCCAAATACTCTGCAGTTTGCGGACAACTGCAATGCGTAGTGCAACCTCACGCCTCGAAAGAGCGTGTCGCCGAGCTACTCGAGCGCGGTACAGGTTCTGGTCAAAACGGTATCACTTAATCAGCTGAAGTCCAAGAATGCGGTTAGTAAAACAAGTTTGATACCTGTATAGTTGCTGCGGCAGCCCACAAGTTGCAGAACTCGGCGACAAATCGACGGTCTTTAGCTCTCGGGGCGGGGAATATGCCCACCTGCGTGTTGCTCCCAGCTTGTGTTCCAGCGGGAGGTAAATGCAGCTCACCGAATGGCCACGATGAGCTGAGACTTTGAAGCACTCGGGCCGAAACACGACAACCGTGGACACTAAGAGTTAGTAACTGTGGGCAGGCGAACGCAAGGCGTGCAACAGGGTCCTGTGTGACAAGCGGACACTCCGCCAACACTAAATGCGCCAGCTTTGGCCGCTGAAATGCGTCACAAAGCGCGTTGATGCCAGCATCCGAGATCAGACGGCACCCCGTGAAGTCCAACAGCTCCAGTTGGTCAGCGCGAGCACCTGCGAGATAGCGGAGTCCGGCATCACCCACTCGATCACAGCCGGCAACGACAAGCTGGCTGATAGCGGTGCCGAACTTGGCTACGGCACGCAGCATGCGGTCATCGCATCGCCTCACACCGGAGATATCGAGTCGTGCTAATTGTTGGCAGCCTTTGAGCACAGCGGTGATAGCAACGAGCGTGACATCAGGACAAGACTGAAGGCTCAGTCTACGTAAAGAAGGACAACTCGCGCCGATGGCCACAAGAGCACGCTCTTGAAGCTGAAAGCATCCACTCAAATTGAGGTCTTGAAGCTCCGGACACCGACTTGCAATGGCACGAAGACCCTCGAGACCGAAATCGCGGTTGCTACCGTCCGACACAAGGTACAAATTGGCTGCATGCAACAGCTCCAGCTTCGCGCACCCTGCAGCTAGAAGCCGCAACCCGACATCAGAAATGCCTTTCACACTATTTATCCGAAGAACTTGCAGCTCAGGACATCCGGACCCCAGAGCTGCACAAGTTGCGTCGGTGAGTCCTATAGCCCCAGTGAGATCAAGTCGGGTAAGTTGAGCGCAGCGAGATACCATCCACTGCACTCCAGCATCCGTAAGCGCACTATTTCCCGCTAACGACACAAAACGCAGATTCGGACAATACTCGCCTAAGGCTGAGCACGATGAATCCGTGAGTTGTTCGCCACCTCGGTTCCCGACGGGTCGGTCCAGCGCCACATACTCGAGATTCGGACTGCTCCGAGCAATACGCACCACGCCGCGGTCTGAAACTTGTAAGCATCCGCTCAGCTCCAGCTTACGCAATAGTGGGCACTGCGCTGCCAGCGTTTCGATCACTGCGTCACTAACCTGTGGGCATCGCGAAAGATTGAGGTGTGTAAGTTTTGGAGAAGCGTACAGACACCGGCGAAGCACCCAGTCACCCAGCTGCGGACTATCTGCGACGCTCAAATGTGTAAGTGAAGCCCCGCAGTGATCAACCAGAGCCGCCAATCCAGCCCCGCGCGTTCCGGAGAGCGCGGACACGTCCAAACGTTCAAGATTCGTACAGTATTCGCCCAAAACGCGCAATGCGGCATCCGTGATTCGTACAGCGCCTGCAATTCCTAGCTCTTTCAGCTTAGGCACGGCCAGTGCAATGGACGCCAACCCGGCGTCTGTAATTGTCTCCGCACCGGTGAGCAGCAACACCTCGGTGGTTTGATTGCGCGCATCCAAATACGACGAAGACAGTTCCTCCATCTCCTCTTTTCTAAACAGAAAGCTACTTTGACGCTGGCCAGGAAGCAAACCTTGAAGCTTTCGGGCTTTGCGGTGAGTACTGGATATGCGGTGGTTGTGAGCTGCAATTCGCCGCAATGTCCGGTCGGACACGATCACACTCCACCGCCGTAAATCAACACGAGCACCTTGTAGTAATTGCAAAGGAACATCCGTCAATGTCGATCCTGAATTGTTGCTGGTCGCTTGCTCAGGCCCACTCGGTAGTATCAACTGTGCTATTTGGTCTATAGCAGGCTTGCTAGAATGTTGAGAAGATGGTTTGCGGCTTGGGGCAGCGTCCTCTTGGTTTGAGGAAATGTTGTCAGGAGACTTGGCGTCTCCAACCGATTGAGGTTCTTCAATAAGTTTTGTCGGCCGAGCCCGCGGAAGCTCTTCAAGCTTGACATTATTCGTCGCTTTAAGCTTCCTGGCATTGCGACGTCGCCCAACTCCATTCTTTCGGTTGAACTCTTCATTTGGTGGAGTTTCGGGCGTTCGACGTCCACTTTCACCGCCCTGCAGACTACCAACAAACACGTTAGATTGAGAAGTTTTAAATATTTTATTATACTTTGTGGAGCTTACGGTGTGAGTTGGCGTGATCGTCGTCGCTGCTCTTGGTTCGAGCGAGATGATGCTCTAGTTTGAATGGCACGCCGATATTCGTCCAGCAGCGTCATGGTCGTGTCAAAACCGCAAACTTCGGCTTTGCTTTCGACCGTTGCTACAATAATAATAATAATAGCAAGATGGCTACGTTGAAGTGGTAAGCATGTCAAGGCTACGATACATCGGCTGTCCTAGTCGTCGACGTCGATGGCGCAGACTTTGGGCGCGACGGTGGGAACGTAGGCACAGTAGTGGTAGTAGTCGAGTGCTGACCACTTTGCTTTTGAAGAGTGGCTGCGAGGTGCTTTTGCCCGTCACTTGGATGTGTCGGTCTGCCACCTCGACTTCGACCAGGGTTAGCTGCACTTGAGGATCTAGGTTTGCTCGGAGGTGCAGTTAGTTTTGGTCTTGGCGGTGATGGCGAAGCCGACCGGCTTTGAATCGAAGGAGCTGTAGCGAGGGGCGCTTGCAGCACTGTGAGTCGGACCTGACGCACCATTGAGGCGCTCGAGCATCGCACCCGACGTACTATGCCCTCATCATGCCCGTCTTCGTCATTTGCTGGGCTGCTATAGCGAGCAGTTTGTGGTCTTCGGCGTATCGCCAGCTTCGCATCCGTTGCTGCATCTTGATCAATTAGAGATTGCAGTACCAGCATTTTGGTTATCGCCTCAGTGGCTGGGTCTATTGGGGGTTTGCGGCGTCTTGCTGCTGTTGCTCGCTCCAATTGATGTCGCCTGGCACGTTCGAGCACATGAGCTCTTCTCTCCGTGTCATCCTTGACAGAATTTTCGTAATGCTCCACTAGCCTTGCGTACTGTGCAGGCTGAGTACGCTCCAGAGTCTCCAAATGTCGTTGAGCATGGCTCGTTAGCACTGCTGAGTGGGCATCGCCCGCTGCAATTTGCGTGACTCGTAGACCGACGAGAGAAGTCACGAGATGTGGCAACGTGTAGATTTGAGGGCACGAGCTCAAGCCACACTGGCCCATTTCGTCGTTACCCCAAGCAAAGAGGCGGCCGTCAGGAGATGATGCGAGAGAGTGAAGCTTGCCCGCAACGATGGAGGCGATGCTCATCGCAGGTAACTCAACATCGCGGGACTGGGGTACAACGTCAAAATATGACACGCGCGTGGGAGTAAATCGGTCTCGACAGTCCCCGACACCAAGTTGACCGCTGGAGTTCCAGCCAAATGCATAAAGTTCATGCGGGCCGCCAATTACCAGCGTGTGCGCCGCTCCACACGCAACGTGAGTGCATTTTGTACCTTGTTTGGGGAAAATTACCGGGGCAAACCACGACGAACACTCCCCATCGTCTGGCAAACTAGCAATTCCTCTTTTGGCTGTGTCAACTCGTGCGATTTGCCGACCGAGACGACCGTGATCACGCCGTCCACATGTGAGCAGCTCACCACTAGCCAACAAAACTGCGCTGTGCATATCACCACACGAAATTTGCACCACACGACGGCCTTTTAATGTCAAAACTTCCATGGGTGAAGACACAGTGTCAAAAGTTTGCTCGAGAGCGTTAAGTCCGTGACCAAGAGCTCCACCACGACCAATACCCCACGAAAACACGTCACCGTCTTCAGCGAGAGCAAAACTGTGGCTGGCACCGCAAGCGACCTGGACAATTCGCTTGTGAAGCAGCGAATGAACAACCCTCGGGAACCCCATTGAAGCAGTAGACTCGTTGTCCCCACTTAGAATCGTATTTCTCGGGCGAGTTTCGCTGGCTTCACCCCAAGTTAGTAAGTATCCCTGCTCACTCGCCCCGACAACGTGTCGGTCGCCACAAGCGACATCCAGTAGCATACGACTCAGTGCTACATCCATTCCACTATCCTGGCATGAATTCCGTGCGCTAGAGCAGGAAATCTCGCTAGAACCCAACACCAACATCTCGCTGTCGTGATACAGCGCTAACGTTTTATCGCCGTGTCCTGTTAACCTCACCAGGGCGTTGTTGTGGTCCTGCGATACCCTTGCAGCCGTCGCTGGTTCCTCCACCGTTCCCGAATTTGCATTAGCAGCCATAGCCTTCACGACAGCAGTAGTAGCTGAAAGCTTACGACGCGACTGATGCTGTGCTACAAGAGCTGCAGCCTGGTTAGCAGCTTCCACGGCTGCAACCGCTGCCATCGCTCCTGGCGCCATTGGCACAAGAATTGAACATCGAGCGACCAACGGTCGGGACCCCAATACACTGCGTCGTAGTTCCACCTCAGTGAATTCATGCACCGTCAAGGACTGCTTCGGCTTCGGCTGGACCGAGAATTGCTTCTTCTGTGTGGCGAAAGCTGTGGTTTTACCAGTGGCAAATAAACAGTAGCCATCACGTGGACTTACATGTACCTGTACTGCGATGGGTAGATGGAGTACGCGCCGACCGTGGAAGCGCGGATCTAAACTGCTAGTAGTATGCTCGATAACAGCAGCAGAACCTCGCAACTCCTCAAAAATGCCACCGTTTACTGCCGCCACCCGAAAGAATTGGGGCTCTCTCCAGTTTTCTTGTGTGAAAACGTGCGTCGACGGGAAAACTCGCAGCCCAGTCGGCAGATTTACTGGTGACACGGTCACAGCTTGCTCTGGTGCAGTCGAACAGCGCAATACGACGGAGTAGAAGGCGGCCATTCCGCATACCGTCACGTTCACTGATGCTGGGAGAAATACGATGCTCGCCACACCAGGAGTGAGGCCGGCTCGGCGTACCAGAAGTCCATAGTTTTTCTGCTTAGTAGACAAAGTCGGCTGGCGGTTTGCAGAGTTTGGCATGATCCTGACAGGTAATCGACACAAGAGTAGGCACAAACGAGTGAAGTCCAATTATACTACTATATTTTTGGGCAGTTATGAGTCATAACATAACTTATGACACTGCAGATCCAAAACTATTGTAGTTTGAGCGCTCAGTAGCTTTTTTTTTTGCATTACTTTGCTCATCCGAAGTCGCGACGTACGTCCTTTGGGTATTTGACAACTTTAAGTTTCAGTTCCTTGAATATGCGGTCCTGCATTATCTTGTTCTGTTCTCTTTTCAGTTTCCCACGTTGGGCTAGTCGCGCGATTTGGAGGCCATCCGCTAGATTGTTCAGTTCCGGGACTTGGCGGATGGATAGGAAGAGTTTGTCGACATCTTCATCAGTCGTTCTTGTCCTTCTCAGCAGCATGTAGAGTTCGTCGTCAAGTAAGTTGAGTTTGCTTGCATCCGTTTCGCCTTGTCTGTACGTGTTTGTGTATCGCAGCCATCGGGAAAAGTTGGGGTTATTCTCCAAAGCTGTCGCTCCGGTCTTATCAAGAAGCAACGAGGCAAAAACGTCCTTTGGGTTCCCAGCCAGTTTTTGTCCTGCCAACTAGTAGGTTTTAACGCGGAAATCATCGTCCGAACTGTGCTTTTGAGCTTCTCGAGTCCTCGTACTTCGTAACCCGAGTTTTTAATCTCGGTTACGCCTGTATCGTGAAATCTTAGCAGCCTCTTCGTGGTAGTAGCAACAGCCTTAACGAGCGCTGATTGGTTATGTGGAATGCGGAGTCTTGGTCAGCGTCCACAAGAGCTGTGACGGTATCAATAGCCACCAGAACTACGACGAGGGTCAACAGTACGGCACAGTGGATGCGCATTGTGGCTCTAGCGAGTGTCCCTTGTCACTGGAATGGGGGACTTGAGCACAGATTTCCGAAGTGAGAGCTACATGACTTGCGCTTGTTCCCCAGTCATAGATCATCAAATGCATCAGGGAGCAAATACAGTGGTAGAGTGACAGGCAGTTGGCGTGAAATCCTGGGATCCTCAAGTAACCACATCGTGATTGCTTGATGATCGCTTGAAAAGCCTATGACTTCGCCCACCCCCAACACGTTACAAATTCGTGCCGGACAAGCATGTGAACACCGAAAAGCGATGCCAGATCAACTTCCAGATCGTCCTATCGATTTTATTTCCTCGGAACTATGCCTCGAGATCATTGATAAACTAATTGTAAGAGTTTCTTTTTATTGTATTTTTAGTCTTGGCTAAAGTAGAGTTGCAAGACGCAGTTGATGAAGGAAGAGATCCATAACAAGGAAAAGTTTCTTGTTATCGTGACTGTTATAATAAGGTACCTAGGGGCAGTGTTCGGCGTTCACGAAGTTATTGCCCTCGTAGAGCTTCACGAACCGAGCGCCGACACTTCCGTTGCCTACCAACCCCATCTGTGATCTTGCGGAGGTTCTCACTGTTTTTTCATCTTCTCTCGAAAATCATTAAACGTAACATATTGGGGCAGTCTTCGACGTATAGTAGTCGTTGTAAATGAATCGTATGCGTTGTCCTCAAACCTTTTGAGCAACTTCTTAGTTTGTCGGCTAGATTCTTCTAATTTGTGACTTTGTGGATAACGAGGAAGAGTTGTCGACGTCTTCATCGTGTTTCTCAACAACAGGTAGATTTCTTCGTCAGAAAATTTGAGTGTTTGGGTCAGCTTCGCCTTCTCTGTACTTATTCATTTACCGCAACCACCGAAAAAAAAACTTGGAGTTATTCTCCAAGTTCTCCACACCGGTCCTATCAAGGCGCAGCGCGTCAAAATCTCCACGGGTTTCTTTCTACCAGTCAGTCACTTCTTGTTCTGCCAAGGAGATGGAATAACATCTTCCAAACCGTATTTTTGAGCTGCTCGAGCTCTCGTTCTTGTTGCCTGAGTTTGTAATCTCACCCACATTCGTATCGTGCACCTGGGCAGCCTTTTCGATGCGGCAGCAATTTGCTTGAGTGCAGCGAGCGAGATTTTGTGGTGATGAGAATCAAAAGATAGTCGAACTCAACCCGCGAGGGTTTCTACTTTAATGATGCATCATCGCACCGTATTGCTCAATTTGAGTGAATATGTAATAGCCAGAATACTGCCGAAGCTGGCGTGAAATCACTGTAGGCTCCCTGGATCCTACCGTGAGTACCCGGAGAGAGTGTGGCGCTCACTTGGTGATCGCGTGAATATCCTAGGATGACTTGCCCAACTTTTCGTCAACCACGCGTATTACATGTGCTTGCGTGAATTGCACTGCAGGACAGCGCTGCATCCGGAATTCTTGCCAAGACACGCCGCATGCTAGACGCCGACAGTGTAAATGTCGTTTTTGATTCACAGCAAATCACTCTTGCCTGTGCTGCCTCCATTCACACATACCCTTCTCATACAAAACTTGCGTTCAACATCTCCATCGCCTTCACACCCACACACTAAGCCAGCGGCTTGCGCCCTCCGCCCACGAACGAGCCATCCACGCACCACGCGCAGTCCACATCTTCAAACCCGGCTCGCTCCAGCGCCTTGAGCTGCTGGAACAGCGGCAGCTGGCCCACGTGGTCCGCGAACACGACGTGTCCTCCCGGGCGCAGCGAGCGGTACACGGCACCAAATAGCTGCTCGTACTTGGCCTCCGTGGACAGGGCAGCCTCCGCTTCGTCCCCTTCTCCTCCCTGCGCGTAGTGCGCGGGCCTCTCCACCAGCACGTGGAAGGCCAGACAGCCCACGACCACGTCCACCGGCTCGGTGCAGAGCTCCGCCGTGTCTGTCAGCGTCACCCCCCGCGTGACAAAGCTCACTCTACCACCAGCTCCTGGCTGCAGCTTTTCCAGCCGCTGAGCCGCCAACTCCAGGCGCTGCGCGGACGAGTCCAGCAGCGTCAGGCGCGCCGTCGGGTAGGCCTCCAGCACGGCCGCGGCGGCGCGCCCGCTGCCCGCGCACAGGTCCAGCACGTGGCGGTCGCCGCAGGGCGGCAGCGCCAGCACCAGCTCGCGGAGCATGGGCCCGGCCTGCGGCAGACGCCGCTCCAGCTGCAGGTCGTACCAGTGGGCGTCGCCCCAGAAGCCGCCGCCTGCGCGCGCCAAGTTGCGGCGCCAACTGCCTTCGTCTGCTGCAACAGCGGCTGCTGCAGTAGCAATAGCAATAGTGGTGGTGGCGGTGGTCGTAGAGGCAGGTGCAGTTGGCGCTGGAGTCGTGGAAGGAGTAGAAGTACCGGTAGAGTTGCTATCAGGGTCGTGGGTCGGGTCGGCCTTGCGCTTCTTGTGCTTCGTGCCGGTCTGGGATGCAGTGGCGTGGAACGGGGCGAGCGTCATCTGCTTGGAGCCGCCGGGGGTGCTCACGGACACGAACTCCGGGCTGGAGGAAGCCATGCGCTTGCTTGTTCGAGATACTTTTGCCATTTGACGCTTTATTTTGTCCTGAAAGGCGTTATGCGATGTCGTGATATTCTCTGGATTTTATCCAGAGTTGTTATTGTGGATCTCGGCTAAGGTTAGGGCTCCAATACAAACTCAAGTCATTTGCTCAAATCGCCTTTTATCCGTATTTAGTAGAGGTGATTGTGTGCAGAAACGAACCGTCTTTAGTCATTGCAAGTGATTGGTGGGGCGATTGGGCTCCGGCGATTCAACCAATCCGCCCTGACCAGTTTGGAGTAGAACTCACAATACATGTTCGCAGTTTGCGGTTCGATATTTGTTAGAACTGTCATTGGTGCCCTTACAGGATGATGCGCAAAGGCGTGTGTCATCG
Source organism: Phytophthora cinnamomi (assembly GCF_018691715.1). Classification (NCBI taxonomy): domain Eukaryota; phylum Oomycota; class Peronosporomycetes; order Peronosporales; family Peronosporaceae; genus Phytophthora; species Phytophthora cinnamomi. Next base: position 499,950 of record NW_027150978.1, on the reverse strand, counting down.
AACAACATCGCTCAACCTTCCGGGAACACTCAACTTCGCCCAACTTTGTTGTTTTGGTTGCTTGTGTGGAGAGGGCAAATGCCGAAGTGAGATTTATCGTTAAGCCTAAATCTACGTTACTGGCCTCCTCTTCCTGTTGTTCCCCTTGTGCTCCTTGATGCCTCTCATCATGTTGTTTACCCTATCGAGGACTCAGTGCCAGTCTTCGGTCTATCCAATCTCATCACGGCTAGGCACGTGCCGTGCCCACCGTCAACTCGTTCACCGCTGAGTCATCTCCGGATGAGTCTTCGCTGGGTCCATCCTGTCTACACTGGCGGCACACAATACCATCAGTCCTGTCTACACTCACGGTACACAATACCATCAGTCCTGTCTACACTCGCGGCGCACAATGCCAACACTCCCACTCGCCGCTAGTGTTGAGCAGCTATGGCGATGACTCGACTCGCCTCGAGCAGGTACTGCAGGCGCTTGGTTTCCACAGCCTTCGTCAACATGTCAGCGAGTGGATCCTTTGTCGGCACGTATCCGACCGCGATGACTCCCCGCGCCACATTCTGACGGATGAAGTGATGCTTGATGTCGACATGCTTGGTCCGAGCGTTGTAGGCTGCGTTGCTCGCCAGCGCGATGGCACCTTGGTTGTCTTCCCATACTCGCGTACCTCCAACTTGCTCGTGGCCCAGGTCTTCAACATGGCTCGGGCCCACAGCACCTCCCGGGTGCACAGTCCGAGTGCCATGTACTCGGCCTCCGCCGAACTTAGCGCCACCGTGCGCTGGTACTTCGACCGGCGCCCTGCTGATCATTACCATCGTTCCGGTCACCGAGCGGCGGCCGTCCAGATTGCTGCCCCAGTCCGCGTCCGTGTACGCCTCCACCGCGATCTTGTCTCCGTTGCCGTTGTAGACGATGCCGACGTCTCGGGTGCTCTTCAGGTACCGGAGCACTCGGACCACAGCCTTCCAATGCTGCTGCCCAGGATTCTCCAAGAATCTTGACAACTGCGTGACTACGTATGCCACATCCGGGCGAGTGCACGTCGTGATGTACAACAGACATCCAATGAGTGCTCGGTATGGCTTTACCTGCATTGTCTCACGTTCGGCGTGAGTCGTCGGTGACCGAGTCTTTGTCAGCTTCAGGCCCGACTCGCACGGGTTCACCACCACCTTGGCGTTCTGCTGGTTGAACCTCTTCACCACGTCATCAATGTAACGCGTCTGCTTTATCATGAGCGTCTTGACCGTGTAGTCGTGGTTGATCTCCATACCAAAGATGAACTTGGCCTCGCCCGACTCCTTCATCTTGAACGAGTTCTTGAGCGCCACCTTGACCTCCTGGATCTCGGTAGTCGTCTTGGCCGCTATGATCATGTCGTTCACGTACAGGCAGATGTACACGTACTTGTCATCCTAGCCCTTGACGTAGACGCACTGGTCGGCACCGCAACTCCGAAATCTGATGTTCACGAAGACTCGGTGGATAGTCTTGTGCCAAGCATTCGCTGCTTGCTTCAGACCGTAGATCGCCTTCTCGAGTCTGCACATCATGTTCCTCGCGTTCGCGACGCCGTAGGGCACCCCATGTACACGCGCTCCGTGAGTCCGCTGTTGAGGAACGCAGTGTCCGCATCCAACTGCTCGGCCATGTGCGCCTTCGCCACCACCACTGCCAACACAACTCGGATTGAGTTCATGTTGGCCACGGGCGAGTATGTCTCGAAGAAGTCTACGCCAAACTTCTGTTTAAACTCCATTGCCACCAGACGAGCCTTGTACCTGATTACTTGGCCGTGCTCGTTGCGCTTCTTCGCGAACACCCACCGACATCCGATCGGCCGAGCATTCGCTGTCCTTTGAACCATCGTCCAAAACCCATTGTCAGCGTGTGCTTTTAGCTCCGCGTTCATCGCCTTGATCCACTCCGAAGACTCGTTGCTATGCATCACCTGTTGATACGTGTTTGGCGCGTCGTCCACATCACCGACATCTGCAGCGTACGCCAACACATTTTCTGCAAGTAGGTTATCCTCGCCATACCTCGGTCGCTTAGGCGATGGAGGCCAGAAGTGATCGTCGTTTTCCGAGTCTTCGTTACTGTGCATCCTCGAGCCTTCGGCGCCAGCTAATCCGTCTCCAAGAAACGCAGATTCAAGTACACACCGGATTCGTTCCGGTTCTGGGTGGAACACCATTTCCTCAGTCATCGCTGGGTTCCCCACCCTTTGGAAGTTCGTCAGATCCTGTACCGATGACTCGTTCAGCTCCGCCTCTCGCATCTTCGAGTCTTCGGCAGTCTCTCCCACTGACTCCATTGGGTTATCAGTCGTAGGTTGCTGCGCAAGGTTCCGGTAACGCAGCACCCTCTCCATCCTTTGTCACTTGGATGGTTACCGAGTCTTCGGTGGACGCCGTGTCGAGATGCCATTCACTTCTCGTTCGTCGAGTTTCACCGATCTGGTCACCTTCACATTGTTTGACTCCAAGTCGTATACTCGGTAACCCTTCGAGGCTTCGGCGTACCCCAGGAACATGCGCTTGAAGCTCTTTGCTTCCAACTTCGTGCGCTTGGCGTTGTCGATGTGTGCATACTCGATCAATCCAAACACACGTAAGTGATCCAGCCGAGGTGTAAGGCACACCAATGGATACATTGAAGTGGGCCACCACAATGAGTGGTCCACACCTACCCAAAGATCCTATTGGTAGAAAGCAGCATCTTTCTACCAATTAGAGACGTGCATATTGGCGGGGCTCTGACAGCCAGCCGCTGTCAACCCCTTTCATAGATGATAAACAGTTTTACCAGGTTTAGGAGGAAGATCAATTTACAAACAATACAGTTCTCATTTTACCTCAAACTAGCTACTTGGAGTCTTTATTTGATTTATATTATACTTGTGGACTCAAGTATAATTAATTCAAATTATTAATAAACTCCTACGCTTCCTCATACACGTAGCGCAACGTGAAAGCTAAACTAGTGAGCCAAAGTAGGCCCACTACACCTGGTAGCACTTTGTAGTCCGTCCAACGACCGACTACGTGGCGTTCGTACAGGGTGTACGAACGCGGAGCCGAGAACCCCATGAGCACGGAGGTGCCCATGGAGAGCTCCAATACGCCTGCAACGCATGTTGCACGCGCGGACTGCCCCCACTTGTCTGACCCAGAGTGGGAAGCCCTCCAACGACTGTCAACAGTCATTGGAGAAGCGGCGATAGCTACGATGCTGCGTACGCTATCGCCGACGCAGCAACATGGTGTTGCTCTAAGATTCATCATGAAGGAGCAGCGTGATGCTGCTTCCTCAGTGACGGCGTCGTCAGGGACGACACCGCGTGCTCAACCATTAAAGTTGAGCGTAAGCAACTACGTGGGAAGAGAGGGCGAGCCTCTCCTCCGATGGCTTGTCGAGCTCGACACAGCCATAGCGGCTCGACGCATCGTCGACCCGCTGTCGAAGGTCTCTTTTCCATGTCCTGCCTTGGCGGACGAGCGAGGAGTTGGGCGTACGGACGCCGACTCTCAGATCCTACGTGCTTCAGCACGTACGAAGTATTCAAAGAGGAGCTCAGACAAGCATTTGAGCCCCCACAAAAACGAGTTCCGGTCGAGGGCGGAGTTCCTCGACTTTCAGCAGGGTAAGCATGACGTATAACGGGGTTACACGCACAAGTGGCTGCAAGCCACTTGTGAATTTAACAGATAGGTTATCTGTTAAAAGTTTTGGATACTTCCTCACCTTGGTGTAAGACACACCAATGGATACATTGAAGTGGACCACCACAGTGAGTGGTCCACACATACCCAAAAGATCCTATTGGTAGAAAGCAGCATCTTTCTACCAATCAGAGACATGCATATTAGCGGGGCTCTGACAGCCAGCCGCTGCCAACCCTTTCATAGATGATAAACAGTTTTTAGCAGATTTTAGAGGAAGATCAATTTACAAACAATACAGTTCTCATTTTACCTAATCTAAGTCACTTGGAATCCTTTTATTACTTAACTTATATTTGTGTATTCAAATATAATTAACCTAAGTAATTACTAAGTACTTACGCTTCCTCATACACGTAGCGCAACGTGTAAGCTAAAGTAGTGAGTCAAGTTAGACCCACTACATGACGTCCATGCTTACGCGCAGCGCGCACGATATTTGGTATCAAATATCGTGACTAACCCGATTGACGAGGCGACCAAGGTCGTCACGTTCATGAAAGGACTTAGAGATGGGCACGTAAAGACCTATCTCTTCCGAGAGTACCCAAGTACTCTCGAAGCTGCAATCACCCTTGCCATGCAAGAACAGTTTAGCCTGCGGCAGGCTAAACTCCATGTAAACGTACCGAGGCCGCAACCGCGCCCGGTAGCGAGGACGGGAGGTCCGGAACCAATGGACCTCTCGAACGCAACAACTGCTGGTTACCAGCAGCAGGGAGGTAACGTGCGATGCTGCCGTTGCGGAAGGATCGGTCACTTTGCATGGGAGTGTACAGCTCCCATGCCCCCTGGAGGTGGCCGTCGTGGCGATGCTAGGCATCGCCGCGGACCAACAAAAAACGCGAACATCCAGTAGGCGCGGGGCGCCCTACTGGTAATGCAGTCGCGCGTGCCGACATCGGGCACGCGACGCTGAGGACTGCAGCCCCCAGTGAGACCAGCTCTCACTGCAAGAAACAAGATGACAGGCCGAACCTAGTCATCTTGAAGGTTTACTCGAAGAGAGCGAGCGACTCTCTTCGCGCTCTGGTAGATTCGGGCGCGTCGAACAACTTTGTTCGACTGCGGAGTTTACCGAGTCTTGACTTCGAGGAGGTAAAGTTACCTCGAAGTCTTCTGGAGGTACGACTGGCAACAGGTGCCATCGTGAAGACTGAGAAGCGCGTCGTGAACGTGCGCTTCTCGTACAAACAACGAATGTTTGTCGAACGCTTCATCGTCCTAGACCTGGACGATAAGTTCGACGTGGTAATGGGCATGCCGTGGCTTGCACGGCATGATCCGGTAATAGACTGGAAGAAGCGCACGCTCATGCGCTTCGGACGCGACAGCGGAACAGAGAGCGATGGCCCTGTTACCGCAGCGCACGCACCAGCACGTGCGCGCGGCTCACCAGACGAGACAGCGCTTAATGCTGCTGTCCCGGAGTGCTCAAGAAGTGTTCGAGGGCGCGCACAAGTGAGACCAACGTCGGCAAGGCTGCCGACGTCAGGAGAAAAAGACGTACTGGTTCCGGGAACCAATACACACATTCAAGCGTGTAAGGGACAGTCCCTGACCCGAAGAGGTCAGGTCGACAACGACGCGTCGGCTCCGGGAGCCGACACACCCTCTGTCACGAGGGGCTCCGCCAATGGATGGCGTCTAGGTGACGACGGCGTGTCAACTCCGGGAGTTGACGCTGCAAACAGTGCGGACGGTTGCAAACGTACCGCACTGACGCAATTTGCATGCTGTCGTGCAGCCGGGCTGCACGACAAAGCGCCATGCGATCAAGCCGGGCTTGATATCACGCGCCCGCAGACAGGGTCTGCCGGCGAAAGGACACACTACCGTGCAGCCGGGCTGCACGAAGGAAAATGCGGTCAAGCCGGGCTTGATACCGCGCGCCCGCGGACAGGGTCTGCCGGCGAACAACTGTCCACGGCCGGGCCTGGACCAGAAGAACAACTGTGCGGAGCCGGGAGAACGCTGCGCAAGTCTCGGTCTGGGACCGAGACGCAACAAGAGCAGTCTGCTGGGCAGACTGAGGCGGTGACGCCGAATGTCAAGACGCTAAGCGTCTTGACGCGCACCGATACTGGACACCAGTATCGTGAGATGGAACTCGCTAGTCCTCCGACGATGGCGTCGGAGTTGACTTCGCTTCCAGCCATGAGCTGGAAGCGATTCACACGCGACTTGCACGATGGACGCATCGAGCAAGTCTGCGTTCTTTCGGACAGCGAAAGAACGGAGAGCGAGAGCGAAGAGCTGAGGCAGCTCTTCATGGGAAGTACCACTGAGAGTGAAGACACTCTCAGTGCGAAGACGAAGCGAGAGCGCTTCGAGGAACAAGGTTGGGACTCGCTGAAGTCGAGTCCCTATTACGAATTATTGAGGGAGTACAAAGACGTACTCCCGGAAGAGATTCCTGCGGAGCTTCCGCAGGATAAGGGCATTCAGCACGAGATTGATCTCGTGCCGGGCACGAAGTACTGTGTCACGCGGCAGTGGCCACTGCCGCGAGAGCAAGTAAAAGCGATCGACGACTTCTTTGAAAGTCGTCGTAAAGCAGGACAAGTGCGGGAATCAAAGTCCCCGCACAGTGCTCCGACGTTCTGTGTCAAAGCCACAGGGCGGATGGCGCATCGTTCATGCCTACAACAAGCTGAACGATGCGACGGTACCGGCGCAGACGCCGATACCGCGAAAAGATGTTATCATCGATTCGATGGCCGGGAGCACCGTTTACAGTGCTCTCGACTTGCGAGATGGATTTTATCAAATCCTAATGCGTGAGAGCGATATCCCTCTCACGGCAGTGAGCACGCCAAACGGCATGCTCTGGGAATGGCTAGTAATGCCACAGGGGCTTAAGAATGCCCCTGCGACCTTCAACAGGTGCGTGACGCACTTGTTGCGCTCGGTGCGCGACTTCGCACCGAGCTACTTCGATGATGTGTTCATCCACAGCCGGGCTGTGGACGGGAAGACCGACGTAGAGATGCACAGGGTGCATCTCCGGAAGCTACTTGAGCTTATGCGAAAGCATAAGCTCTACGCGAACCTGAAGAAGTGTATCTTCGGGGCGAGCGAGATACCCGTCCTCGGGTGTCTCGTAGGGAAGAATGGTGTTCGCCCTGACCCGGAAAAGGTCAGGGTGATCAATGAATGGCCAACGCCTTCAAGTGTCAAGGAACTGAGGCAGTTCCTTGGCTTGGCCACGTACTTGTGCAAGTACGTGGAGGATTATGCGGGCAAGATCCGCCCGCTGTCGCAGCTTCTTAAGAAAGAAGCTGTGTGGAATTGAAAACCCGATTGACAAAAGGCATTCGATGCAGTCAAGCGGGGCTTGACTGAGGCGCCGATCTTGGCAGTGGCTGACCAAGATCGCCCATTTCACGTAGTGTGTGACGCATCCGATTTCGCAATCGGATGCGCGTTGATGCAGCACGATCACGAGGGCCGTGATCGTGTCGTCTACTACCAGTCGCGTCAGCTGAAGCCAGCTGAGCGTAATTATCCGGTGCATGACAAGGAACTCCTTGTCATGAAGTATGCACTCGCACAGTTCCGAGTGTATTTGCTTGGAAGTAGACCGTTTGTGGTCTACACCGATCATGCATCACTGCGCACCGCAGTGAAGTCGCCACACATATCACAAAGAATGGCGAGATGGCTCTCATTCTTTGCGGAATATAACTTCCGGGTCGAATACAAACCCGGAAGATTGAATGTAGTGGCCGACGCGTTATCACGTCGGCCGGACTATGCAGAAGCTGTCGACGCCAATGTCATTGACGCCATGCGATCGAGCAAACCCACATCATCTCTGTTGGATGATGTGAAGGCCGCGTACGCGCACGACGCGGACGCGAAGCTCTTGCTGGCCTATGGCACAGCGCCTTCTGACAAGTCCCGTCAGAAGCTGCCCAAGTACCTCCGAGCGCATGCACACCGCTTTCGTGTGCACGACGGACTACTGCTTTACAATGCAGTCGACGACAACGCGGATCGCGTTGTCGTGCCAAATGACCATGACCTGCGACTCAGGATCATGTACGAGTATCATGATGCCCCGACTGCGGGACATCTCGGACGTGAGAAGACTTACGTCCTTCTCACGCGCGACTTCTACTGGCACCACCAGTACAAGTGGGTGCGCAAGTACATCCGTGCTTGCGAGGTATGCCAACGCGTAAAGCCTGCGCCATTTGCGCAGGCTCCTTTACAATCACTACCGACTCCGTCGGAGTGTTGGAAGTCCATGTCTTTGGACTTCATCTTTGGTCTTCCCCCGGATAGCGGAGGGAACACCGGTGTTGTGGTCTTCGTAGACCGCTTCAGCAAGATGGTACATCTTGCTGCGGTGCCGGCGGAAGTGGCCGCGAAGCAGACGGCCCGTCTGTTCGTCGACATGGTGTTCAAACACCATGGCATGCCGTCCGACATCGTGTTGGACAGAGACCCACGCTTCACAGCGCACCTGTGGCAAGAAGTGTTTACACTTCTTGGGAGCCAGCTTTCCATGTCGACTGCGGATCATCCGCAGACGGACGGTCAAACCGAGCGCGTGGATCGCGTGCTCGTCGATATGTTGAAGAGCTACGCTCACTCGTTCCAATACTGGAGCGAGTGCTTATCGATGGCAGAGTTTGCCATCAATAACTCAGTGCATGCCTCGACCGGGTGTACACCGTTCTACGTGAATGCCATGCGGCATCCACGTCTACCGAGTTTACTCGGAGTGATGGCTCCCACTTTAAGTGGGGGAGGATCTACGACTGCAATACAGCAGCCGCAGAAAACCGCGGACACTTGCACAGTGTCAGCTGCAACAATGGACAAACCACATGAGTCTGCGCAGGGCGCAGACTCCCCCAACAACAAGGCCAACGACCACGGGTCTGCGCAGGGCGCAGACACCGCAAAGAACCACGCAGAGGCCGGGACTCTAGCGGAGAGCGAGCTGAATGACTTCAGCTCGGATGCAATCAGTTTCGTCACCAAAAGACAAGCCGTAATTCGGTTTGTCCAAGGCACAATAGCAGCTTCTGTTGATCAACAGAAGCTGAACGCAGACAATGCGGGCAGAGGCAACACAAATGAATTTAAAGTTAGTTCATTGGTTTTGTTAGCTACGCAAAACCTGCCTAAACATGCAGTTTCGGATTTCGGAGCAAGCAAGCTTGCTCCGCGCTTCATCGGGCCGTTCACTGTGTTGGCACGGCACGGTAACGCATACACGCTAGACATACCGTCTAGCATGCGCCTCCATCCGACCTTTTACGTCGGACGGCTGAAGCCATACCTGCAGCACGAGCCATCTAGCTCGGCTGACCCGAAGCCTCGGCAGGAGCCGAGGCAGAAACGGAGGACTTGGCCTCGGCGACGAGCAGCCTCTCCTCCAGTGCGCGGACGCGCTGGAGCAACCCCTTCATCTGGGTCCCCAGCTCGACCTGGATATTCGAGGCGGTCTACGAGACCGCCGCGACTTGGGCCTTCTGGTTCGCCAGCTCCTGTTTCAGGGCGGCGAACTCAGCGCCCTGCAGACGCTCCACGGCGGTCACCCGGTCGTGGAGAGGCGCATACTGATCAGCCCGGGGCTGATCATACCCGGGGCGTGTTCCCACCCCCGCCACCGCCGATCCGTGACGCCCACGGTTCAACCCGCTGGATTGTTGAGCGGATTGTTGACCATAGTATCCCGAAAACGAACCCTCAAGGGGCTCGTGTTCGTATTCGTTGGAGAGGATTTCCTCCCCATCGAGATACATGGGAGCCGCGGAACGTCTTGCTGGAGGACGTTCCGGAAATGGTGAGGGCGTACGAGGAGCAGTACGCACTGGCACAGCGGAAGTAGAGCGAGCGCTGCGATCATCGCCAGCGCCCGAACCCTCACGTGCTAAGAACTTAGCACGGAGCTCTTTGAGACTCTCGGGCACACGGAACGACGTGTAGCCGTCAGGTCGCGGTCGCTCAAGCGGACCGCGCCTGGGAAGCACTTCGTGCACTGAAAGCCCTCGGGCACAGCGCACGGCACATTTGCCTCCTCCGCAGCAACATGAAGTTGCTCCAACTTTCCACGCTTCGAGTACGTCTCGAAGCGATCACGCGCTTGCTTAATCCGATCACGGTAAGCACTCGGCCTCTTGTTGAAGTTTTCAACAAAAGCGTTCCAACTTTGACAAAGTGCCTGCCACTCGGGCACTTTGCTGCGGGAAGAGGTCTTCTTGCTTTGAAACCATCGGAGCTCATGAAAGAGTCCGATGTAGTAATCGCGCCTTTGATGCGTTTCCGCATCAAAGTGCAGCTCGGCAGCCACAGCATCATCTTGGATGGCGCTGCATCGTACAGCTGCACCTCATTCGGAGGTACCGAGTTCCCATACCGGTCCGTGATCTCGGACGCGGACGGCATCCACGGATCGCGCGCTGCAGCTGCAGCGCGCGGAGTACTGAGAGCCCCAGCGGAAGCGAGTGGGGTATCGCTCTCAGTACGCGAACGCTTCGAGCTCGAAGCGTCCGATTCGTCCCCTTCACGCGGACGAACGTTCTTGGCGTGAGGGTCGAGCGATTCGCTCGCCACTGAGTCTTTACGCTTTGAGGGCGAGTCCTCCTCGCCCTCCATATCTTCATCGTCGTCGTCGAAGTCGACGACGTCGCCGTACTTCGCCTTCTGGCGTTCGAAGTAGTCGTCGATGGAGAGATGACTCCCCACCGACTTTGAAGTCTTCTTCTCTTGAGGCGCGCTCATCGTTGAATGAGCGCGGATTTCTTCTCCAAACGCGGAGAATTGACGAATGGTCAATTCCGAAGATTGACGTGCGGAGACCCCGCGCGTCTAACCTTAAGGGGGGGGGATGGTGTAACGGGGTTACACGTACAAGTGGCTACAAGCCACTTGTGAATTTAACAGATATCCTATCTGTTAAAAGTTTTAGATACTTCCTCACCTTGGTGTAAGACACACCAATGGATACATTGAAGTGGGCCACCACAATGAGTGGTCCACACCTACCCAAAGATCCTATTAGTAGAAAGCAGCATCTTTCTACCAATTAGAGACGAGCACATTAGCGGGGCTCTGACAGCCAGCCGCTGTCAACCCCTTTCATAGATGATAAACAGTTTTTAGCAGATTTAGGAAGAAGATCAATTTACAAACAATACAGTTCTCATTTTACCTCAAACTAGCTACTTGGAGTCTTATATGATTTAACTTATATTTGTGTATTCAAATATAATTAACCTAAGTAATTACTAAGTACTTACGCTTCCTCATACACGTAGCGCAACGTGTAAGCTAAAGTAGTGAGTCAAGTTAGACCCACCACACCCTTGTAATGCAGCATGCTTCGAGCTTTCTCCATGATTGTACGATTCATTCGCTCTGCCACTCCATTCTGCTGAGGGCGGTACGGGACGGTCTTCTGGTGCATGATTCCGTTCTTCTGGCAGATCTCGTCCATCGAGTTGTTCACGAACTCACTGCCATTGTCCGAGCGCAGACACTTGATGCACTGATTCTGGTACAGCTTCATGAACAACTAGAACTTGACCGCGACCTAGCTCTTCTTAGTCAAGAAGTACACCACGACGTGCCGCTAGTAGTCGTCCACGAAGGCGAGCACATACCTGACCCCGCCCTTAGACTTCGCCTTCATGGGGCCCATCACGTCCGTATGAACGAGCTCTAGCGGACGTGTCGTTTTCGTTAACGATCGCGACGGGAAGTGCGCGACCGTCTGCTTGCCCTTCATGCATCCGCCGCATAGGGTCTTAACTCTTTTCTGGGTCATCGGCAGCCCAGTCGTGGCTTGCCGAGTCTTCGCCAACGAGTCGTCGTTGAGGTGTCCCATGCGAGCGTGCCAAAGATCCCACCCGCTTTCGACCCCCGAGTACTCCGTGTAGTACGCCGTGTCCTGCTGGCAGTCCAGCACGTACGCCTTGCCGATCTGCTTCCCCGAAGCGATCGCCGTCGACTTGTCCCAAATGACACACGACTTGCGCTGGAACTCCACGATCATGCCGCGCTCAGCCAACTTTCCGACCGAGAGCAGTCGTCGGTCGAGGCCGGGTATGTGGAGTACCTCCACCATTCGGATCCGCTTGCCGTCGATGACCATCAAGCCTACTGACCCCGCCCCAGCCACGCGAATCTTCTTTCCATTCGCGATTGTCACAAACATGTCCGCCGACATGTCCGCGTACTCGAACAAGTCGTCGCGGTGTGGCGTCATGTTCGCCGTCGCACCGTTATCGATCAGCCATCCTGCCGACCGATCCTCACCAACAACGAAGACTGAGTCGTCGTTGGTGTCACCATTACCTCGCTCTGGGCAGTCCCGCTTCATGTGACCGAATTTGTCGCAGTTGAAGTACTTGCCATTGAACCTGCCGATCTTTCGTCCGCCATTACTCTTGCGGTCGAACCCCTTGCGACCTTGTCGAACCTTTGGTTCTTACCTTTACCTCCGAACGAGGTAGCCTTCAGTGCACGCTCCGAAGACTCCTTCTTCTCCTGTCGCTCGTACTGAGCAACTTCTCCTTGACCTCGATGAGCGTCACGTCCTTGGAATTCTCGACCATCGATGAGATCAACTCGTACTCAGCGGGCAAATTGCTCAGCAAAATAACGAGTTGTTGGCCATCGTCCAGCGGCTCGCCAAGCGTTTGCAGGCCCACGATGAGCTCGTCGGACTTGCCCAGATGCTTCGCCATCGTCGAGCCTTCCTCCATTTTGAACGCATGGAGGCGACGAGCCATCGCTACAAGGTTATGCATCGTCGTCCGGTTGTAGAACTCTCCCAGAGTGTTTCATGCTTGAATGGCCGAGGTGGCCGACCGAATCTTCGTGTGGTGCTCCACCGCCACCCCTTGGGCGACGAGTCCGAGCACCTTCATGTCGTTGAGCAACCAGGCCTCGGTGACCTCACCTGGGTCCTTCACCACTTGCACGTGCGCCAGCAGCCCCTCCCTCGCCAGCGTCATCCGCATAGCGAGCTTCCAGCGGAAGTAGTCGTCGCTTCCTAGGATGACTTCGGCCTTCTTGCTGGACGTCGTCATGTCCGTCGTCGTGGGCTTGAGCTTGTGCGGCTCTTAACCTGTTGTTTTGGTTGCTTGTGTGGAAGAGGGCAAATGCCGAAGTGAGATTTATCGTTAAGCCTAAATCTACGTTACTGGCCTCCTCTTCCTGTTGTTCCCCTTGTGCTCCTTGATGCCTCTCATCATGTTGTTTACCCTACCGAAGACTCAGTTCCAGTCTTCGGTCTATCCAATCTCATCACGGCTAGGCACGTACCGTGCCCACCGTCAACTCGTTCACCGCTGAGTCATCTCCGGATGAGTCTTCGCTGGGTCCGTCCTGTCTACACTGGTGGTACACAATACCACCAGTCCTGTCTGCACTCACGGTACACAATACCATCAGTCCTGTCTACACTCACGGTACACAATACCACCAGTCCTGTCTACACTCACGGTACACAATAACATCAGTCCTGTCTACATTCGCGGCGCACAATACCAACAACCTTCCGGGAACATGTAGGACCAGCGTATTTTGCAACGCAAAGTGGATGGATGGATCGATTGACTTGCGATTTGTATACGCATGCCGGACGCAGTCTATGGGCAGCGGCAGCGGCGGCGGCAACATTTCTTCTCGGCCGTCTCATGGTAAGACCAACGTTTTATGCATCGCGAAAGTGGATGCATCGGTTGACTTGCTATTTTTGTATATGTACGGAGGACCCAGTGTGAGTGGTGGTGGCGGCGGCATCATTTGTTCTCGGCCGTCTTTCTCGTCTGTTGCGAGCATTCACTGTAGTGTGGTCAGCTTTCTCTTTAATTCACTCAATGAACGTCTATTCTCCGTCTTTTAACATACTTGCGGGCATGTGGTGCGGTCGGAACCACCTCCAAACACACTGCATGAAGTAAATCGACAAAACCAGCTTCGCCATCCACTCTACCATCGCCCTGACCACCGCCAATTTCCTCCCTGCTAAGGGTTCGACTTGTGAACCCCGGATCCTCCGGTCCGGTAACACGATTCGTAAGAAATGTTCTTGTCGTTCCAGGCGAGTTTGTCATCGAACGACATTCAGCCTCATTTACGCTACGTTAGGCAACATTAGCGTTACGACACACAAGTTGCACCCCCTACCTAGGTAGTCATGTTTGCCATTGTGTAACGTGGTGCTGTGGCGGAGCCAAGCTTTGCTTTGCTGACGCATAAGGACGCGATCGTCGTGGAGATCTTATTTCGGACTCGTTCGGAGGAAGAGAGAGTCGTGTGGGCCGCAGGATCTTCCGCGAGCGGACGGTTACGGGCACGAGCCAGTTTTCGATTCGCATCCGGTCGCACACATCGAAGACGAAGACGGCTCGCCATGCGTAAACAGGCCTCGCTGTTACTTGAACGACCGGACGACTTCCTGCCGCTATCTCCATGGCAATCGGATTAAAAAGTGTACGCTCCAGTGATCAGAACGCGACCTGATCATGTCATCGTTCAAGCGTTTCATGATACCGCGAGCCAAGGCCAAGTTCGGCTCCAAGCTTTACACGACCACTCGACTACCGAACAAGACGCGGGTGCTGCAACGGGTGTGTTTTTGCGCAAGGCATAGTACGTGGTGTCTACGTCTGCGATCAAGTTGAGGCATATTAAGGGTAATCTCTCCCCGTTCGACACGGCGGGACTGCAGACTGGATAGTTACGTCTCGACTCGATGAAATCGCTCCTGTGACATGTCTCTTGATGCTGAACTCAGCAATTAAAGCATCGAACACAACGCGAGCAGTGCTCTGAGGTTTCAGCGGCGCTATCCTCGACCGCCTCCTTGGTAACAATGGATACGAAGGGACCAGGGACATCGCTGTCCTACTGAACGGGATCTTGCCTCACAGCCACCAGCCTCGCGGATCCGAGGTGCGCATGTGGGTAAACCCGACTACAGGGGCTACGGCTACTTTTCGTTTACAGCACGCTGCGGATTACGCTTATTACATCGATTGCAACAGACGCATACCTGCATCACTGCAGAACGGAATCGGAGCAAGTTTCACCGATGACCCAGCTTAATGAGGCGCCGACACTGACAGTGAGAACGTCGAAGTCGCTATAGACGAACCTCGGCAGAGTCCAGCACGTCAACCGGCCGCCAGCCCCGACCCTACTCGAACTCACACACGAACTCGAACCCGAACTTGTAACCCAGCAGTATCAGTCGATGAAACTGCTTCTCGAACTCTAACCCAGTCTCGTAACCCGGTAGTGTCTGTCGATGACACGGTCCCTCGAACTCAAACCCGAACTCGTACCCCGGCAGTGTCTGTTCATCGCACTGCCTCTCGAACTTGAACTCGTACCCCGTCACCGTCTGTCGATAACATCGCGCCTCCCACCGAAAACCTAACGCTTACAGCGCTACTCCCACAGCTCGAGGGGGACAGCGATGCTATCCCCAACGAAGCGGCCGAGGACGTCCGCGGCCACCTCATACCCTCCCCATCGTCGGGTGAACTGCAATTAGAACTCTTATATACACTGGCATCCAATCCTCATGTGTAGGCGTACTTTATTTCAGAATATTTGGATCGGAACAAGCGGCCGTCGGATCACAGCGAAATTAATGATCGTCCAGCTCAACGACGCGCTTGAGGAGTGGAGATACCGACACCATCATCCATTGATACGTTCGAGCGATCCCAACCCGCAAGCAATTTTCGGCCAACAACTCTGCAGCAAGCTGTCCACGGTCTCATCGTTCACCCCGACTACACCGGTAAGGCGCTGTCCGAAATTATTCAGCTAATGCTTTATTCTTCTGTTGCAGGCTTAAAACCACCCCACCCAGCAATCCTGATGAAGATTTTCGATCTGGCCCTGGCTTTCGGCTTTCGAGGTCTCTCCTTAGATCACCTCGAACGGTTCGACTTGTCCGCTCAACGCCGATGGCGTCACGAAGGCGTCGACAAGAATAACTGTGCGGCCTGTGTCGATCTACCGCACCCTCGAGCTTTGACAACAATTGTCGAGCTGTTCGAAAATTTTCACTTCTGAAGGCGTTTGCGATGGAGTTCTACGATGCGGTGACGCATGACATTATTACTGCGTCTACGAGCTTTGCTGCCACCATTACAGGCATGGGTTCGTGGAATGGATCGGCCGTGGATCTAACTACATTCTGGTTCGATGGTGTACTTGATGATTATCACCGTGCGGTTGAAGATCTGGTGGTGTCTGGTGTCGATAGCCAAGACTGCGCCCAGCAACGACTCACAAAAAACGATCCAGATTTTATCAAAACGATTCACCTCATTCACACCGAAGCGTCTGCCAGGTTAACCGGAGATCAAGTGCGTCTGGATCGACCCACTATCAAGCGTTCAACCAATGAGTCCAAACGAAGTTGCAACGTTGGACTTGGGAGAGAGAGGGCTGGTGATGAAAAGCCGGTAAATTTGATTGTTTGCTTTGATCTCGAATCCTATCTGGTCCTCGCAGCATTGGGTGAGGGGAGGTCTGGCTACACAGATGCCGCACGGGCGAGCAATCAACGAGGAGCACAGCTTGCAACGTAGTACGACACTTCCCCCACAAGCACTGCGATTCGGGCCGTCACTCGGACGCAATTTTGCTAATTTGACCGCACAGGTCGCGCTTGTACCAGGGTTCAGTGCGTGCCAACGCCTTCGTCATGAGGTCCGCTGGGTTTTCCTTCGTTGAGATGTACTAGATCGCCATTTGGCCGTGCCGCCACGCGTCCTTGAGTGCGTGGAACCTTATGTCGACGGCCTTTTGAGCATTGCCGGAACCCTCTTTCTTGATCCGGTGAATCGTGGACAGGTTGTCAATGAACAGGGTGACTTTGACTGGTTTTTCAATGTCCTGAAGGATCTCGTCGACGGTGAGCTTGATCCAGTCTGCCTGTTGAAGACCGTCGTCCGCAGCAATAAATTCGGCAGCCGTGCTGGACTGGGCGACGACGGATTGTTTTGCAGAACCCCATGCTATCGGAGTTCCAAATAACTTGATCACGTGTCCGGAAACCAATTTTCTGTCTTCCAAGTCGTTCGTGAAGTCAGCATCGGTCGCCAACGAGAGTCCTTCCTCGTTGGGCCTAATTTTCAACCTCAGTTCCTGTGTACCACTGAGGTACCGAAGCAAGACTGCTGCATCCCATGCTTGTTTGAGTGGCGTTGAACAGTGACACGCGAGTTGATTGAGTGTAAAGCCAATGTCCGGCCGAGGCACGCGGGCAAGATAGAGCAGGCTCCCGACAACTTGCCTGTACGACACGTTACGCATCTCCGCAACTTCGTCGTTGTTCGGTGCACTTGTTAGCGTGTCCAGCCTGGTATGCGGCACCATGGGCGTTAGTGTTGGTCGCACTGGCAGCATTGCGAACCGGTTGAGAGCTTCTTGGATGTAGGCCGACTGTGAGATCAGGAACTATTGTTCACTGGGCCTTTCAATTTGCATTCCGAGGAACTGCGAGGGTGCTCCCAGGTTCTTCACTTGGTATTTGACACTGGGGGCTGTCATCAGACGGATGACTTGGCTCTCGTCCGGGTGCCCTATCAGGATGTCATCCACGTACAAGCAACCGAGTTACAGATCGTTAGCCACATTCATGTAATAGAGACACTCGTCACCTGATGCTGCTTTCAGCCCGTAGCCTCGTAGAAATGAATTTATCTCGTGATGCTATTCTCGACCAGCTTGCTTGAGTCCATAGAGTGCTTTGCTGAGTAACCACACCTTCTCTTCTTCTCCTTTTTCCTCGAAGCCTTTAACTTGACGCACATACACGGTTTCTTTGAGGTCCCGCTTTCAGATAAGCTGCAGGCACATCACCCTGCCGGACGTGCATCTTCCGTCTCGTGGCCAGCACGAAGAATACGCGCACACAAATAATGTCTGCAACTGGCGCTCTAGTTTCAACGTAGTCCAGCAGGAATACTTGCTTGTCGCCCCTCGCACACACTCGAGCCTTCTACAAAGCTTGATTTCGCCGTCTGGCCTTGTTTTGATACGGAATTGAACCGTGTTCTCGAGGATGTGAGCGCCGGGTGGAGGATCTATGAGTACGAAAGTGTTGTTTTCCGAAAGAGCCCAAATTTCTGCGACGATTGCCTTCCCCCAAAAATTCCACTGCGGTGATCGACGAGCTTCTACTATATTCAAGGGTTCGCGGATGATTTCAGTGAGCAGGATGAAGCACTGTTAATCTGCCTCGCAGAGAGGCGTTCTGAGAGGCGGGCACGAGTCAGCTCTGAAGTACCATTGACTTCCTCAACTTGTTGTCTGGACAGACTTGTGTCTCGCAAAATTTGTCGGGCCGCTTCCGCGCGCCCTCTTTCAGGAAATTCGGCGCCTTCGTCTACTGCAGTTCCATCACCGTTGTCGGGTGGGGGCTGGTCGTCGTCCAGCACCACTTCGTCCGCTAACATGGTGTCCAGAATGACTACATCCGTGGTTTCTTTGACGGGGACGACCGTGCCCGGGAACGTAGACTCGAAAACCGCGAATTTCTTCACTGAAGCCTATGAAGGCTCCGAGATTTCCCCGCCCATCGAAGCGCACATTCTTGCGGCGCAGTGGATCGGGGGTCCTGATCACCATTGTCTGGCCGAAGATTGGTAGGCGGTTCAGCATAGGCTTTGTTCCAAAGAGTCTCTCATGCGGTGTTACAACGGCCACACGCTTGGGTACTCGATTCCTGATGTACGCAGCGTGCGTTAATGCAAATTCCCACAGGTAATGGGGCAATTTGCTGTCAATAAGCATGGCTGCCGCCATCTCCGTCAAGGTGCGGATGGCCCGTTCTGCGACGCCGTTTCGACTGCTACGGTAACGTGTAGCGTGTTGGTGTCGAAGGCCTTCGGCAGTAGCGAACTTCCGAAAGTCGGAGCCGAGAAACTCCGTGCCACCATCCGTGCGAACCACCCGAATGTCTGTCTCGGGAACGCCGGCTTGTCGATGGGTGAACCGAAGGAACTGCTTCGCATACAGACTTGCTTCATTCTTGTGCTTCTTACCATACACGGTAATATAGTCTCGCCACGCTACGACCATGAAATACTCGTTTCCTTGATAAGAGCGGGCAACAGGGCCGCTCAAGTCCATCTGACATACACGACCCGCGATTTTGTCACTGCTAGTTCTTGACTGCGGAGCGGAGGCCCGAGTTACTTTTGCAAGGGCACAGGACTGGCAAACTGGCACGTCTTGTTCCTCCGTAATACTTACTCCACCCACAGCACCACCACTGCCCAGTCTTCTGCAGTCATTGTAATGTTAGTATCCAATCCTTCGGTGCCATTCGGAGAAAGAAGCTCGCGGTCGTACGGACATGAACGCTTGCGGGGCCGGTGTAACATCCTTGAGCAGGTCCGGAGTGTCCACTTCGTATACTCCATCGACTTCTCTTGCGTGGAGCAGCTCTTTACGTCTCCGCCCGCGCATTACCGACCAGTTATTGTTCTCGAAGCGCACGATGTCGCCTGCCCTAAATAATTGCAACACGGATACAAGTGTTATGGGTAGTGTTGGTACAACGTAGAAATTGGGAAGACGGACTTGATCGACGTGTGCATCCTTTCCTTTGCCGACAATTACTGAAATCGTCAGGGTCCCTTCCTGGGATATGGATATCGCCCTGCCATCGGCGACTGTGACGAGGACGCGGGGGGGGGGGGGAGGCTTTGGAGGTTCATCATGTTCAGCGCTTGGCTCGTCAAGTGAAACGACGCGCTAGAGTCCAATATGACTCGATTTCGCTTGACGCAGTGGGTTCAAGCGCTGGCGCCTTCCAGGGCCGTTGCCGCGCTCCCCCTCAACCTTGCCTCCGTCGCGTTTCGCCCTTACCGCTGGGGACAGTTTGCTGCAAAGTGGCCGGGCTCGTGGCAGTTATAGCACTGGGTAGAGGTCCCCGCCGCGACTGACGAGCTGCCGATCGGTTCACCTCGTTGAACTTGTTTCCCAACAACTTGGGGACGATATTGTTAAAGTGAAAGAACGCTTTTGTTTTGTTTGCCAATTGTCTTTATTAGCCACTTTACCGCTATCCTAATGCTATCTAACAGACGTGCTCAGTCCGAAGCAAAAGCGGAAGTGAGGACGGTGTCCTCACTTCCGATCCGCTGCTTCCGTTCCTCATCGCACAACTCCTGCATCTGTATCAAAAGAGGGGAGGCAGTCTCCCTAACCCTAATGCCTCCATACCAACCATTAGCGTAGTACCGTAGACTACATCGACACTTGCCTTCGTATACTTAAACTAATATACCTAATCTTATTATGTCTGGCCCGGTGCTTGCGTACCCATCCCGGGAAGTCCAATCGGTTTCCGAACCGCACCTAGCATTCCGCGGGGCTGGCACAGCACCGGCGCCAGGCCGTCGAGCCCCAGGGTCAACACTCACACTAAGTGTCGTGAGTAATCTTAAGATTTGTAACCCCTATCAGCTCCCTGAGCTTAGCAAACTGTGTTGCCGGTAGTGCCTTTGTCAGAATATCTGCTGCCATGTCATCATGGATATTCAACCTTCCCTCTTCTACTAGTTCTCTAGTGAACAAATAGCGAATTTGAACATGCTTTGTCACCTTATGGTTTCCTGCGTTTTTGACCGTGCTAATAGCAGATTACTATCACACCACACCTGTACTGGTTGCTCTTGCGGAAATCCCATTTTCCTCAGTAGTTACCATAGCCATTCGCTTTCTTTTGCTCCTTCGCTTAGTGCAATGAGTTCTGCCTCTGCAGTTGAGAGAGAAACTGATGCCTGTTTGCTGCTACACCATGAGATACTGGTTCCAGCCATAGTGATCACATACCGAGTTACGGACATACGTTCTTTGGGTTGACACGCGAAGCTTGCGTCTGTGTACACTTCATACGTCACCATACTCGAAATTCCATCAAGAAGGAGACCGTACGTCGACGTCCCTTTCAAGTATTTGAACAATCTCCTCGCTGCCTCCCAGTGGGTCTTATTGTAACACGAAAGGAATTTACTCAATTCTCTCACTGCATTTGCAATGTCTGGTCTTGTTCCTCTTGCCAGATATTGCAGTGATCCGACTATCCCTCTAAAATCAAACTTTTGGGCCGCTATTTCCTGAGCTGACATCTTTCAGCAACGAGCTCTACTCCTCTGAGCTGCGGTGTAGTCACTGCTGTACAATGCCCCATATTGAACTTTTTCAATATTTCATCAATGTACTTGTGCTGTGAGATTGTCATGGTTCTGTTCTTTCTGTTCCTTCTAACCTCCATCTTCAATATATAGTGGATGTCTCCTAGGTCTTTCATCTTAAATCTCCCCGAAAGATCCTGTTTGAGTTTGTTGATCAGTTCCATATCCTTCGACATGATCGTAACATCGTCCACATATACCACTACAACGATCCAACTCTCTCCCACTTATTGGACATAGATGCAGTATTTTTTATTGCATCGGACAAAACCAAGGTTGGTGAAGGACTTGTGGAGTACCTTGTACCAAATCTTAGGTGCTTGCTTCAACCCATATATGCTTTTCTTGAGCTCACAGACAAAATCCGCATGTCCTGCTAACATATACCTCGGTGGTTGGTGCATATACACCTGCTGTTCACCCTCCATTGACCCCTTGAGAAAGGCTGTACTCACATCCATCTGGTGAATATGGCAATCCAGGATTGTTCCAATTGCCAGTACAAGACGAAGCGATTCGAATCGTGCCACTGGCGCATAGACATCGTCACAGTTGACACCATACTCCTGATGGTTTCCTTGGGCCACTAATCTAGCCTTAAACCGCTCAATGGTGCCGTCATCATTATACTTAACTGTTAATACCCAATGACATGGTAGCGGCTTCTTGCCAGGAGGCAGCCGAGTTAACTTCCATGTTCCATTATCGAGTAGTGACTGATACTCCAAATCCAGTGCCTTTCTCCATTGTGTTCTGTGTTCTCCGGTTAGTGCCTCCCAGAGACTT
Organism: Phytophthora cinnamomi; assembly: GCF_018691715.1. Lineage (NCBI taxonomy): Eukaryota > Oomycota > Peronosporomycetes > Peronosporales > Peronosporaceae > Phytophthora > Phytophthora cinnamomi. The sequence goes on along the minus strand of NW_027150978.1, from coordinate 478,238 downwards.
TTGGGAACTGAGATCCTATTCGCAATTGTATCTACTGCAATTGCCTTATCGATGTGGATTTGGAAGCACTTGTAGTCCGAGTACAACACAGGAATGATCCGTGGGCCGTCCTGTTGGGTTGGGCGTTGCGCGTTTATGGCTTTGATCCGGCTGGATCTGCGCTTAGCTCCCACTGGTACTGACGATTGTCTCTTCTTTCGTTTGGCTCCCACTGCTCCTGATGACCCCCTCGATTGTTCAATCACAGGAACTTCCACATTGGTCACATCGTTGGATAATGTATCTAGTACATCGATCTCCTTTAGCTCCTCCTTGCTTAGCTGATCCGGTTTTATCCCAGATGACCGAGTAATTATGCTCAAGCAGTTCTCTGTATCGAATGTTACCGACCTGGACACTAGGAACTTGCTGTTGTAAACATCAAACAGTCGGTATCCTTTAGTATCCTCAGATATTCCTAGGAATCTGCACTTGATTGCCCGTGCGGATAGCTTTTTATCCTTTCGTACAACCTCTGGTACATATGCGAAACACACGCATCCCCATACCTGGAGTGTCTTTGGGTCTGGACCCACTCCTTTAACCAATTCATAGGGACTTTTGTTCTTTAGACGGCTCATTGGCGTGCAGTTCTGCACATACGTCATGTATTTCAGTGCTTCCGGCCACCATTTAGCCGGCATTTCTGCGTCACGTAGCGCACACCTTACTTTACTCATCTTAGTCTGATGGTCTCGCTCAGCCGCTCCATTTTCCTCTGGGCTGTACACATTCGAGGTCTGAAACGTTATTCCTTTATCAGTGCAGAATGTTTTCAGAGCTGCGTTCACGAACTCCTTCCCTCCGTCGGATCTTATACGACGAATCGTGAATTTTCCCTCTCTTTCCAACTGCAGTAGCAGCTCTTTGACCTTTATCTGAACCTCTGTTTTCTTGCTGAGGACAAACGTCCATCGCCACAACGTCTGGTCGTCAATGATACTGAGAAAATATCTGATCGATCCTAGGACTCCGTATACTCCTAACGTCCTCATGGGACCATTTGTATCCATGTGTATGGTGCTGATAGTTTATCGTCCCTAGATCCCACCATATTTCTGTAACTCATTCTGCGCATTTTCATATCGGTGCATGTATGACAGAAGAACGGCACTTTCGTCAGTGCTGCTTTACTTATGCTCGGTAGTCCTGGTATCAGGTTTCCACCCATTACCTCTATTAGTTTGTATCTATTGAGGTGTCCCAATTTTACATGCCGCTCTCTAAAAGCAGCCTTTATTTGTCTGTACCCTGGTTCATTTAATGATGCAATCGGTTTTGCCTTTGCTGCAGAGCGGTTTAATTGCCTGTCTCTCAGCGTGCGCGCCTTCACATAGTAGGCCCCGTTTACTGCAATGGCTACAAATGCCAACTTATGGTTCCAAAGTACAAACTTGTACTTCCCGTCAATACTTTCCACTATTTGGTAGCCTGTGTTTTAGCCAATATTCACTAAGTATATTTGCCTTTGCTTTAGGCACAAAAGCCATATTATTGAACTTAAAAGGACGAATTCCGTCCGGACTACTCAAATAGAGCTGTATGGAGCCAACATGTGTATTGCTACGTTTAGTCCCTTCTCCAAATGTAAACCTAAACTCTTGGCTCGGCCGTTTGCTCAAAAACAGCGTTGCATCGGCGGTTAGTCCATAACCGCAGCCTGAATCTAACACCCAATCATAACCGGTGATGTTAATTACATTTCGTTCTAACAAGTCAGGGTACAAATCTCTCACCGCCTCTTCAATGGCTTTCGCCGCCACTTCGATGTTGCCGGAAGCCTCCGAGACCTTTCCAGCAAGTGCCGGAACGATCGTAGGCTCAAAGTCCGCCACGTCGTCGTCGTCACTCATCGGCGTATCCGAAACGACCGGTGACCCAGGTGTCAGCGGTGGCGAAGCCATCAGCGCATCAACATCCGCCTTGGGTTGCTTCGGCGTCAGCGTATCGCTGTGTCGTGGCTCTTGCACATCGCTTGTCATTTGAGCGACCGCAACCTTCTTGGCCCTCTTGATTTGCCGAATCATCACAGCATCGACCGGAATTTCGACGCGCGCCGCCTAGGCCTTTTTCTTGGCGGCCGCTTTTAACCCTTTCACGTGAGCGACCGGCACCGGCTTCTGCAGCGTGGGGCTCTTGAAGATGTTGGTGCGATACACGCCCAAGCTTCTGTCCTTTTTCATCGCGGGGCAGTCACGTTTCATGTGCGCGAGACCGTCCCGATTGTAGCGCCCTTCACAATAGAAGCACTCATCTTCGCGTTTCCGCTCAACAACACGCACCTTGCGCTTGCCCAGATGTTGCGACGCCCTTACATGATTTGCGGGCACAACCACCGCTTGCATAGCCTCAATTTCGCGGCGGCTCTTGTTCATGAAGACTTTGCGCAGCAATGCGTCAACCTTGTCCAGATGGAACCCGCCGTTGGTGTAATCCACCTGGTTTCCCCAGTACTGTCGTAGGAACAAAGCCAGAACCTTCATCGCCGCGTACTGGTTCGGAATCATCGTCACGCCGTCCAGTGCCTCGCGCGATTGACGATTGATCCGATTAGCTCGCCCACTGACGCAAAATCCATTGCCAGAGCCTCGTCAAACCTCGCAATCATTGCGGCCATCCCTTGCGCATTCGACTGACCGAACACAGTCTCGAGTCGCTTCCATGCAACAGACAGACTTTCGTCATTGAACGATACGCGCAGCGACTCCATGTACGACCTGGGCAGCGTCTGGTTGAGCAGCGACCTAATGTAGGTGTCTTGCTCGCTGAGATTTGCCAGCTGCCACTTGTATATCCTCTGCGCTTCCGCATCGTCCATGTCCATCGGACGGGGAATCTCGGAGCTTGTCCGCAGCAAATCCTCGTAGGCGAACGCTGGCTCTACCAGGCCCTTTACTAGCGCTTCACGTCACATAGCCGCACTCTTCTGGCGAAGGTGACCAACGATCAGGTCCTTCCACACCCCGAACTGTTTGGTGTCGCTCGGAAAGCCGAGACGGTCGAACGGGTTGCTCGCGTTGTTGCTCATCACCACTTGTACTCTTAACTTGAAATGTTAAAGTGAAAGAACACTTTTGTTTTGTTTGCCAATTGTCTTTATTAGCCACTTTGCCGCTATCCTAATGCTATCTAACAGACGTGCTCAGTCCGAAGCAAAAGCGGAAGTGAGGACGGTGTCCTCACTTCCGATCCGCTGCTTCCGTTCCTCATCGCACAACCCCTGCATCTGTATCAAAAGAGGGGAGGCAGTCTCCCTAACCCTAATGCCTCCATACCAACCATTAGCGTAGTACCGTAGACTACATCGACACTTGCCTTCGTATACTTAAACTAATATACCTAATCTTATTATGTCTGGCCCGGTGCTTGCGTACCCATCCCGGGAAGTCCAATCGGTTTCCGAACCGCACCTAGCATTCCGCGGGGCTGGCACAGCACCGGCGCCAGGCCGTCGAGCCCCAGGCTCAACAGATACGGTGGCTTGCGCTTGTGACCTACGATTACTGCCATCGCCTTGTCCGTCTTCTGAGGCTTGTACAGTCTGCGCGGTCGCTTCCGACACGGGGGTACGGCAATAACACGTGCTATATTTATACAGAAACAAAAATTAAATTATAGAGACCATTTTGCGCAGGAAAATGATAGGCCCCGAGGGCCTCTTCACCCAGTGCTTGCTGCTGCTGGCAATCACTTTGGAACAAGCCTCGCAAGCGAAGCAGCAATGGGCCGGTGGCTCAAAATTGGCCACAAGAGAGCCATTATACGGATGGCTGAGGCATGCCCGGCCATGACGCAGTCCGAGCTGGCAGCCTGGGTGAGGAAGAAGTTCAAGCTGCGCGCCAAGCCTGCTCGGAACACGATCAGCGACATCATGAAGAACGCGGAGTCGATCATGAGCGCTACGTACGGTGACGACGCCCAGCGCAAACCTACGCAAGTCTCCTCTCCCCAACTCGAAAAGCAGCTTGCAACGCCTCCTCCCATGATGCGGGCGACCTCGCCCTGACTATTGTGACCCTGAAGCATCCCCCGCCCAACACAACTGCCTTTCTCCAGCCCATGGACGCGTGTATAATAGCGTCGTTCAAGGCTGCGTACAAGAAAAAGCAACTCCACTGGGTCTACAACAAGCTCCGCGACCCCGACGCCATCAAGCACGATCCGTACGCAATCGATCAGCTCCAAGCTATGCGGTGGAGCGAAGAGGTCTGGCGTGAAATAACGGGGAAGAAGACGATCAAGAACTGCTTCCGCCACACTGGCATTTGCTACTTGGGCCCCAAGGACACCCCAGTTGACACTGATGGGTGCAGCTACGAAGACGACGTAGAGGTAGGCGATGTAATTCTTCGACTCTCAACCTTGCAGGTATAGATTCCTTAAATCAAATTACCTGCAACATTTCATTTCGCTCTGGAAGATTATCCGTGTACCCATGTGTCGGAAGTGGGCGCGGTGTCTGTAACCGCCTGCCCATTTGCGACGTTTGGCATCTAACCCACGATGTCCTGCAGCTTGGGAATCTATTTTGCCGGGTAATTGGCCGTCATTCTCCGCCATGCAAGATGGTCTACCAGGCGCTGCGACTCAATAGCCACAGGAGTTTCGGGGGGACAGCCGACCGAAGAACGACTTGAGCTCATCTATGTACTTGTAGTACGCCAGCCGGATAAACGTATGCATCGCACAGCGACCATTTGATTCTACTGCGACACCTCCGGGAAGCGAATCCGCCATGTTAAGCAGACGCTGCGATTATTGCTGGTATGTTTCCTGGCGAATTTTGTGCTCATCCATGATGCGGCGGAGAAGCTCTTGTTCGGACAGCTTCGACTTGAACCTGTCCACCAGCATTCTGGCGGCCGTCTCGAGCGTCAGGTTGGGCACGAAGACACGGACTTCCGAGTACCAGTCCGCCGCACCTCCGGATAGCGAAGCCGCAAAAATGCTGTGACATTGGAGGTCGTTCCAGCGGTGGCCACCCAGCATCTGGGCGTCCGCCAATTGATCTTGGAACTTTCTCCACCAGCGTCGCACGCCAGCGTCGAACGCTCCAGGCCTGACGAGACCGCTGAACTCTTCCAGCGTAATATTCTTGCGGCTGGGCTTCCCGCTGGGGCCCAACCTTCCCACCTCGCGCGCTGTTGCGCTTACGCGAGTCCCGTCCGCGCCATCAGCGAAGAATGCTTGCGTTCCATTAGCTGGGGCCGGGGTTACAGTTTGTGTTTCTCCTTGAGTCGCGTTGTCCTGGTCGTTTGACTGGGATATGTTGCGTATTCTTGGGGAACGGCGTGGCGTAATAGCTTGCAGAGACTGCGGCTGTTAACCTGTAGCGTTGGACTTGGGAGAGCGAGGGCTGGTGATGAAAAGCCGGTAAATTTGATTGTGTGCTTTGATCTCGAATCCTATCTGGTCCTCGCAGCATTGGGTGAGGGGAGGTCTGGCTACACAGATGCCGCACGGGCGAGCAATCAACGTGGAGCACAGCTTGCAACGTAACACGACAGAAGTCGTGTTCCTCAGGAAGTATTCTCGGCGTTGACGTCGCAAAATGGTAAATCGGTGTGCCTGAAGTTCCTTACTCAAACTGGTTGCTCTTCTCGATCTACGGGACATTGTAGTTTTGGCCGCGCACATTTTGTTCCATAGCGTCTTGACTCCGTTGTCCGTCAGTACATTAATGATCACATTGGTGGCCTTCGGTGTGACATACCTCCCGAGCAGTGGCTCCCAGTGGGCACTGTTCCTCATAACGAATTTGCGATCAAAAGTACGATTGTACTCCTGCTGAAGAACAAACTAGAAGCGTCACTGCAAAGCGAGGAACAGAAGCACCAAACCCGACTATTTTCTCTCTTTATAAAAGCTGGAGGACGTATTCCTAGTGGCGTCACACCAAAAACCCCACGATGTATCACGCCCCCAGTCCAGATTGACAGCGAAATGCAACACTCACTATCTGAGCTAATACATCGAGAATTTTTTTCTTTCGTTCAATTAGTACGGATCTGGCGTAACAAGACCCCGGAAGACGGCAGGCCGAACAAGGCACTTAATGTGGACTGGTCTGACATACTGTCGAGGGGTTATCGACATCACGACGTACTCGTCGTGTCTGCCCAACATGGCGTACGTCACAATTTTAGCCAACTTCTTTTCGGAAGTACCGGAAAATACAAATCTGCTCGAGAAACTGTAACCGCACTTAGGTACAGCATTCGTGATGGTCAAGATACCGGCATCTATCTAGCTGTTCACCTAGACGTATCGAACCGATGGTCACGCGTCAAGTTTAGCCCGTTTGGATGTGTGCCTAAAGTTGGTCTACATCCGCTTCTGGAAGCACGGCTCATTCACGATTTGTCTTATCCAAAAGGGAGCTCGACGAACGCAGCATCAGATCGCTCTCAAGTCCCGGTAATTCTCTATTGACATGTTCGTGTAATTGCACGGCAAATTGAAATTCTTCGCCAGCGCTATCCCAATCGAAAAGTAATGATGCTAAAAGGTGATATGAAGAGCGCCTTTTTGGCTGACCATGCTTCAGAACGAAAACGGCGCACGGCAAGAAGAGAGACGCAGAAGACTTCGCACATGGAGCCGTCATGGCGAAGTCGCTTCAGTCCAAGCGGACGAAAACTAGCACTAAACGCACCGGGATCCGACGACGATGGAGGGCTCGGTTGCTGACGATGAGCGTGAGGCGAAGGCTGAGAGCGACGCTTGGACGGAGGACTCGCGCTTCCCGCTGCCAGCGCCCATGGAGCATATCATGAAGTCTAATGGTGGAAATGATTACCGGCTCGGACATTTGCACAAGGACAAACTGGTGCGAATGGACAGTCTTCCAACGTCATTGCCATGCGATGCAACTTCTCTCGCCAATGCGAGCGCCTCCCTGCTACCCATCGTAGCAAGTGGGATTCTCGTAGCACCCGAAGCCAAATCAAGTGCTCCTCAAGTATGTAGTGAGATCTTAGATCCATTTTTGTGTATGTACTGCGGCGGAACAAAACCCCTGCGCATTTGGACTGTGCCTCGCTTGGTGTCAACTCTAGATCTCCAGCCCTCCCACAATTTTATAATCAGGAAAATGAACGAGGCGGAGCGCTGCGCAAAAAAAAAAACAAGTGGTTATCTATTTCCGAACGGAGGTAGTAATCAATTTCGATTCTTTTGGTCATCGGGACGTTTTTTATTTGGGATTTTCAGTGGAAGCACTGGCTATGTGGCACAAAGAAGAAGACCACGGCGGCAATATTTTAGCTCTTTTCTCCTTTATTTCCCAAAGCATGCAGTGCTTTCACAATTTCTCTTTGCTTATCTTCTACTACTGTAATAGCTGTATAGTATCGCCAGTCATTTACAAAGAAGACCGGAACTACATACATCTGCAGCAGTTAGTGGTCGCCTCTAACCAAGGCAAGTACCATTACCACCCGTAATAGAATCGATCCAAGCTCGAACGCTTGACACACGAGAGTAAATGCCGGGATAACCTTCCCTTCCGCACGTGTCATCCTTGCTCCAACTCACCACGCCGATCACCACGTCTTCTCCACCGGACCCTGGCACGACGAGCGGGCCTCCTGAGTCGCCAAAACACGAGTCGTGGTTCAGAACGCCTCCGGCACAGACCATACTCGAATCAACGGTGGCATATGCGGCACATGCTGTGTCGCTCACAAGCTGGACATCAACCCCTTGTAGCTCGTAGGGGCTGGTACCGTTGACCTCTGCATCCGTACCCCAACCCATCGTGGTAGCCCACGTGCCGGCCTTGAAGTCGGAGTCATCAGCCGCTGCCAATTTCACAGGTGCGAATTTGCTGGGTTTCTCGAGCTCGAGCACCATGAAGTCGAGCGAATTCTTCACCTTCTCATTGTAATTTGGGTGATTCATGAGCGACACCACTCGGATCTGCTCGCCGTCCTGAGTTCCATTTAGGTAGTGCGAGCCGATGGAAGCCCAACGAATGTCGTAGCGTGAGCAGTACGATGCACTGAGGATATGTGTCGGCGATATCAGGGAGCCACCACAGATGTTGTCGCCCGAGGGGGTGGATCGAAGGCTTGTCATATACGTTTTGGTGCCACTAGGGACCACACTCCCTCCCAGGATAAGCTGTCGCTCGACGGTGTGCTCCTCATAGCCATTCGTTGCGTGCGTGAAGCAGGCTAGCGCGGCGGCAAGAACTGACCAGGCCTTGAACGTCTTCATTGCGGTATGTGCAAATTCTAGTATGAACAAACTTGGCTTCCTGCGACAGCAGCAGGAGCACACACGCGTAATCTTGCGTAATCGAGTTGGAGTCTAACTCCTTGAGCACAGAGTAGAGTGATTACGCAAGATTACGCTCCGTGTACATAGAATAGTTGAGTGAGTTTACATATGTACTCGCAGAACCTGTCAAATTGACAGTAGGTCATCTAGGTGTGATAAAGTATAGATCCTCCCGAGACCATGCCAAATCGCATGAGGGACTTATTAATCTGCAAAAGACTAGGCAATTCGGGATAACCTATAGTTTTTCGTGTGTAAATCGATCGCTCAAGCGAGGCAATTCAACTATTTGAATATCACGCTTTTCACGAACTCCTGCACTTGAGCACTCCCATGCCAACTGTAACGCGCTTACGCTCGCTACCCTTCGATCATTTCCAAGTGCATCGACTCGAGCAGGCACTGGTTCGATCGGGAGTGAGATCAACACGTAGAGGCGCGGGTTCTGAGCGAAGTATGAGGGGGCTACTGCTAGGCTCGGTGTGGTAATGCACATGCATGGTATTGGAATGGTTCGAAGCATGCGAATATGAACCCGGTAGCATGCGAGGACACGTCTCGGCAACTGCCCAGTCACCAGCGTACCGATCGAGATCATTAACTTCGGTTCGTCAGTCTGCAGACAGCCCTGGACAAACTTACACTTGTATTTTGACTTTGTTTTGTATGTGGGCGTTGAAAAGTCTACGTAAATCGTCATAATACACAGCTACACGCTGAAAAATCCGTGATTTGCTTGGAGATCAATTCAATCACGATATCCTTGCTGTCTTGAGAAAGATGTGTCTCTTCAAAGAACCACCACTTCGCGCAGTTAGGGGTATTTCACCATCTACCTGGTATCCCAGTGGGTTCATACGGTACTGTACCGGTCCCAGTAAAATAGCCAGTCTTTGACCAGAAAATTCCGAACATGGAAAGTGTTCTAGTGTCCATCACGAGAGCAGGGAGGTCCATCACAAAGTAGATCCCAGCTGGTGTTCGCATAGTTGGCGTGGTCCAGGCGGCGCAATTTCAATTCAGTACTATTAAGCCGTGCTAAAGCACGAAGAAGCTCTGGATTTTATCATGAAGTAAGTTCTGATTCTAAGCTCTGTGGTTCTGTTTCTGCCAGTGCCTCTTGTGTTGGCGTGAAGTATTGTAGGAACCCCAGCGTGAGTCGTTCCAATAAATAGAGTGCCTTCATCGTCTTAACTCGAGGCACCGCGACAAAAAATGACGTCTTTTGTGGGTTAGGACGCGTTGGATGGCGCAAAGGACCGACACATGTAATCACTCGATCAACCATGAGCCGTTGGCATTGGTCTCTTACTGGTTGAAGTTGAGTCATTCGATTGAGAGTAGTCCCGTACATAGCTCGCAGACACGCAAATGTCGCTCGTAAAAAGACTTGATCAACACGCAACTGGATAATATACTATCCACAGCGGTACAAAACGTAACAGGTTCGTACCGATACATCATTCCTTTGTCACCTTATAAGTGATGTGTTTATATACTCCTAGTAGTGATTTGCACCTACACAACAGTAGTATCGCCCTAGCAACTCCGTATAAAATCTAGACAACAGAAAAGGTGGATCACACATCAGTTGATCAAGTTACTGACAGTACCCTACCAATTTGTAATTGCTCTAATGGGGGGGGGGGGGGGGCAGAATTTGGGGTCGAACATTCACCAGCTTTCCTCCATTTTTAAAATCACAATCTTTCAGCCTGTGCACAAACTGGATGCTGTTGAAACATACGGTCATTGGCGGTATCCGTAGCAGAGCTCAAAGAGTTAATCTTCCCGATGGTGCTGCTAGCCTTTGCACCGTGGCCAATGACCATGATCACTGGCCATGTCCTTCACAAGAACAGCTGAATCCTGCGTTTGCGCGGAAGACCGTTCACTTTCGTTTGCTTCAGCTGCTGAACACTGGTACAAGATGAAGCTGAACTTCACATTGTTACTAGCTCTCGCTTTCGTTTCTACTGCTCAAGGCGATTCAAGTCACCACACCGGGCCAGCGAGTTCTTTCAGCACCACCAGTGTTGTGCCAAGCGGATCGAAGACCTATGTCGCTGGGTTGCGATCCAGTGCAGCCGGGAACAACTTCTGCAGCGCTACCCTCATCACTCCGACGCACTTACTTGTCGGCACATATTGCTACTCGGGCAATATCCGGTGGGCTTCGATCGGCTCTCACTACGTCAACGGAACCCAAGATGGTGAGCAGATAAAAATTGTGGCAATCCAGAGCCACCCGAAGAGCTCGAGCGCGAACTTCTCAAACGATGTTGCCATTCTCACGCTGGAGAGACCGAGTAAGTTCAAGCCCGTGGCGCTTGCGTCGGCTGGTAGTTCTGATGTTAAGGACGGCGAGTGGGCTGCGAAGATGGGATGGGACGACACTGCAGGAAGCGGCACAATGGCGTACGAGCTGACACGCGCAAACGTTCAACTGATGGACAATGCAAACTGCGCCAAGCAGACAAGTATCGACAACACCATGCTGTGCTCACGAGGAGCTACCAATACGACTTCCTGCACGGGCGACTATGGAGGTCCTGTTATTGTCGAGCACCGCAGTGGCGATGTTGTGGTGGGCATCGTAAGCTGGGGCAACAACTGTGGTCAACCAGGGTACCCCAGCGTGTACTCACGTGTGTCAAGTGCTCGTGCATGGATCGAGTCTGTTGTCAGGGGTGTGTGCTTCCACTGAAAATCCCAAATAAAAAAACGTCCCGATGACCAAAAGAATCGAAATTGATTACTACCTCCGTTCGGAAATAGATAACCACTTTTTTTTTTTTTGCGCAGCGCTCCGCCTCGTTCATTTTCCTGATTATAAAATTGTGGGAGGGCTGGAGATCTAGAGTTGACACCAAGCGAGGCACAGTCCAGAGGCGCAGGGGGTTTTGTTCCGCCGCAGTACATACACAAAAATGGATCTAAGATCTCACTTCATACTTGAGGGGCACTTGATTTGGCTTCGGGTGCTACGAGGATCCCACTTGCTGAGAGATGTTGCATCGCATGGCAATGACGTTGGAAGACTGTCCGTTCGCATCAGTTTGTACTTCGCAAATGTTCGAGCCGGTAATCATTTCCACCATTAGACTTCATGATATGCTCCATGGGCGCTGGCAGCGGGAAGCGCGAGCCCTCCGTCCAAGCGTCGCTCTCAGCCTTCGCCTCACGCTCATCGTCAGCAACCGAGCCCTCCATCGTCGTCGGATCCCACATCGCTTCCAGCACACGACGCGCGCCAAGTCGAGCGTGGGGCACGTAGCGCATGTACATGCGAGACACGGGGGGATCGGTCCGGGCACGAAAGGCGGGCGCTCCTCGTCCACCCAGGAAAACTCCAGTGGCAGCCTCAGGCATCGTCTCCGTCGAATCCGTCGAATCCGGCGTTCCAGGCCTCGGCGCAGCAGGGTCAGCTCGTGGCGTCGGCGAGGTGGGGGACGAGAGTCGTCCGGGCAGTTGGCAGGGGCAGCGGGGCGGCGGTCCATCTTGCACTCTTTCTTGACTTGACCACAGCTGCTACTCGATCTCCCATCGAGTTGATTCCACGTTTCCAACGCACTCGACAACTTGGGGGCCCACGTGGAAGTACATTGCAACCCGGACAATCTCCCCACGTGTAAGCACACCTCCTACGTTCCTAAGCAGTAGGGTTTTCCAGACGGCCTGGCGTTCACTACCCGTTTCCGTGATCTCCATCAGCCGCCAACTTTCGAATTGAATCCAGAAGCCAGTGTGTGGGGGCCACTGTGGCCAGTGAGCGGGGGAAAGCGCGGGAGATTCAGAATCCAAACTCAATCGGTTTAGAAGGGGAATTATGTTGAGTAGGCTGAAATATGATTGGAAACGGTCATCTATTTACTCTTGGGCGGAATTTACCGGACGGCGGTTTGATTTTACAGGACGGCCGTTGTTGAATTGGTTCCTCAAGGATTTCAGTCTCCACGACGCAGATAGGTGAAAAATGTAATACATGTATTTAATCAAAATCAAAGTGCAAAGAAGAAGAACAACTAATGTGCATGAAGGAGTGAGTCGCTGACTCTCACTGGAGGCTTCTATTTGGGCGAGTCTAGCTGTTTTGCCTGCTTTCGCAATATGCTTGCAACTGTGACCCAAACAAGTTGACCGCGTCGACTTTTCTGTTGTTCGGCGTCTCGATTGGCAGTTCGACGGCGCTTTTGCAGTGCTGGAACACATCGGCAGCCTCTACAAATGACAAATTAGTCGTCGATAGACCAAGGCTAAGAGCTCGTAGCTCATTTTTTCTCATCAGAAACTTCAGCTCACAGCGTTTCTTGAGCTGGTTACGATCCACCAAGTCATTCGGTTGAATCCGCCGAAGAGGAGGAATCCTTTCGGCTGCGTCACCGCAGCGCCAGTATACCCGCGTTTGCTCTGCAGTGCCACTTGGTAATTTCATGTCCTCAGGGAACAAATGCATGTTGCCTCCCCAATGATGTACAGTATACGAAGAATCGCCTTCAATCCTCACACTAGCAGGCTGCTCTGTTGCACCTGGATCACCTCCCAAGGTCTCACGTTGTTCACTATTACTGACCGCTGGCTGATTAGAACGTAATAACTCCAAACAACGGGCTTCTTCTAGCCTCTTCATAATCGAGTCTGCAATGCTATTACAAGTCGGAACATCAGCATGAGCAGCGCGCTCTTCCAATAATGAAGTGACACCAGACGTCAACAGCTCATATAGCTCGTCGTGTGAGTCGACAATTTTTTTCATATCTGTTTTTCGGCCATCTATTAATTCTTTAAGAGAATTTTGGGCTGCACAAACTTGGTTGAGAATTGTAATGTGTGGCGGTATACCTGTAGGTTGAATAACACTGTCTAATCCTTCTGTCTTCACAAACGAGCTCAAGTGAGCAATTAAGTCAGAATCAGCAGATAATGGTGACTGGAAAAGGGTATGGTTTTCGTGGAGGTGTTGGCGAAGGAAGTCCAGATGATAGATAACCGAGGCTAGCGCAAATTCTGCAATAAATTCAGCAGACCGAGGTAATCGTGGGAAGCAAAGCCGCTTTGCCTTTTGAACTGCTTCGTCGCCATTAGTAAAATGGGGAGATAAAATATCGAAATCAGACTTCAAAATCGGTAGACCGCTAACCGTTCGTCCAACGAACATATCTCCAGCTGCATCATGCCTTAAATACCGGCCGTGAACCCCTCCCATGGCCCATCCTGCTCTAAGATGAACTGCAACCGCTGGAGGACATGCTGTGGACCCTGACGAACAAAATGTAGATGCGATTTGTGCATGGAGTGCGTTCCGATATCATTGGTATCCGTACCGCGGCGAACAAGCTCAGTAGCAATAGATGATGTCTTTAGTACGCGTCCTAATACTTTTCTGAAGCGTTCATACTGGTCATTACCAGGAAATAGATGGGTTTCTGAGACGTCACCACCGTATGAAGCCCAATACATGCCTATCACATCAAAAACTTAGTTAGACTTACAAAATGATTGTGCGCATAGTCATTCAAACATAGTTATTACCGAGTGCGAGAATGGGGCCGATTTCTGGAGAGGTTGGATTTGCGTATACGTGTCGTGGATCTCGAGGTCCGGATCCCCGTTGATCGTTTTTCATGTGCGCAAAATACACACAAAGAGCATCCTCGCGCCATTCCAAATGCCCATAACATATAGATGCCGTGTTCGCAGCTCGTGATATCAAATTCCAAGACATTATCATAAATGTCCTAGCAGATATCATATCCCGCAAAGAACTAGTAAGCATTCACATGGCAACTTGCTTGTACAGACTCAGAGGCATTGGGTCCTTTCCAACATTGATTTGACCACGCCCCTTCCCGGTTGCTTCAGCAACCTTGCGCTGAAATCCCTTGAAGTGACTGCTGAGTTCTCGGGCAAAGTCTCTAGTCATCACTCGATGATAATCTTGGAAAAAAATTATAAAATGCTGACCGATGACCAGTGTACGTAGAAAAACTGTGATAGAATCCATTGGGCTTTTTTTAGCAACACAATCCAAGTCATGAAGCCACGTTCCGTTATCTGATCGAAGTGAATAGGTGGATTGTCAGGAGCCGAAGTCAATGCACGTCTAATTGATGTTTTATCAGCGATACCACTCTCGTTAAAAACAACTTCGCGGGCAAACGCAGCTGGGATCAGCGACGGCTTGTTTATTTAACATCTACTGGAGAAATCGGGTTGTAGAACCCTGATATGAAGCACGCGACTTCACAGATATTGTGCTTGCGCGCGCATCAGTGGCTTCTTCTTCCAGGTCAGAGAACCCGCCGCGCTCTGCCCACTCCATCTCGGTTAGGAATGAAAAGTCGCGTGAATCTTGTGCAGGAAACGCATCTTGTAAATTCTGAGCCGTGCGTAACCGATCGAGCTTTATATGAAAAAAATGTATGGAATACCGTTTTCGCTATTTGGAATTCGTAGGACGTCCTGTCCGGTAGATCTCTGTGCCATTTGCCTTCCTGTCCGGTATATTACGGACAATTCCTAACGGAGGTAGTATCTGGAGCGATTCCGGCAGCATTTATTTCAGTCCTAAATCCCGAGAAAATACGGGAAGATTGGCTCCCAGACAGATAATACTACTGTAGTAGTTCTTTTCTTGCGTACTTCTGATCAAATTTGGGATTTGGTCCGATTTGATCCGTCTACAACGCTGCGGGAGTCGCTCCACTGTTAGCTAGGAAGCCATGCATTGACGTTGTCTATTGGCTGCTGCCGGGTCATTTGAGCACGAAGGCACACCTAAATTACCGAGTCGTCCCACATAAAAGCACCTTCGCCAATTTCGGAACCGTCACAAGTGTTGTACCGACTTCCTTTGTTTGCTAGGCCTGGTCCAAGTGAAGAACGTGTTCGGAGCTGGGCAATTTCACGTCTTTCAATTGGCTAACAGTTTTGGTACACTGTGCCCATTTGGAAGCGCCAACACGACGTGTGCCAGCCAGAGAATTTTTGTGCTAGCAATATGGATAGTGAAACTGCTGCAATATGTACAATTGTTATTGCCTGTGCCGCTGCTGCTACCATCTCGGTTGCGGACCAGCGCAGCCTTCGTGGGATTTAACGCACACCTCAACATTTAGCTCGACGACCTTCGAACAAGCTTTGCATGCCAAACCAGTGGTGGCCAAAAATACATTGCTGGGAATTGTAAAAAAGTAAAAAGCACGCAATATCTACTGCAACTACTCTCCGGCCCTGCAGTAAGTACTGCAATACCTGGTTTGTTTTGCAATACTATTGCAATACTACCCCTCAACAATAGCGTCGCTGCTGCCGTTGCCCCCCCTTCATCGCCACCTAAATACGCTCAACTCCTTCCCGGACAAGTACTGCTCACGAACAAATCCCAGTGGATGTGGTTGAGCACGAATACTCTGCTCGTATCTCTCCATGTAATCATCTCCAATGCAGCTCGCGAGATGCTTCCGCACGTTCGAGTATCCAGACTTCCAAGCCTGTTTCGGTCTGGTGGGGCACTTTCGGCATTGATACGAGACCACACCGTCGGCGAGAGAGATGTTGTAGTAGAAGCGGACGTCGCCAGGAACGCTTGTTGAGGTTGCACTTCGCTGTCTGATCGACTGGATCCCTACCGCGAGGCAGATGGCCTGCGCGTGCTGGCACGTGCCACCGGGGTCTGTGGTTGAAGATGGGAAGATCTCGCAACCTAATTGGCTGGACTATCTATGATACTGGAATGTGATTGGACGACAACTTCAATTTGGGTGCTTATGATTTGCATGTGTTGAGTCAACCGTTTTGAGCCGCAGCCGTGACTAGGCGGATCAGTCTTACGACTGGCAACTTCGTTTGGACCGCAGCCGAGATCGTTTGGACCACATCTACAAGCCTCGCCTACTAGGGAACATTGCATACAGTAGGGACTGCTAGCTGGCCAACACACTAACCTAAATCGAGCTCACTTTCGGATTTCCTTCCAACTACTCACTCGACTACCAAGCCTCATTCGCACACTCTCAATTACGCTGTCGATCGAAAGTGGGCTGGAGTGGAGGGCCATGGTGTCTGCTGGTTAGAAGACAAAAACCAAAGTGAGACCTGCTCACAGCTCCAGCTAACGAGTTCGCGCCCAAATTTGGAGGCCGAGCTCTCGTGACCACACGCCTTGCAGTTCGCGCCAAAAGCGCTCGATGCGTAAATCAGCGGGACCTTTGGATATCACCTTGAAAAGGGATCCCGGAATCGCTTGAAAATAAGTACTGCAATATCCGGCGGCGCTGCAATACGTATTGCAATACCCCAGAGCGCTTGCAATAAAGTATTTCTACTGGTATTGCAAAATGCCAATACCCGCAATACATTTTTGGCCATCACTGTGCTAAACATACACACTGGTACAAGAAGCTGTGGTGTGGCAAGGCTTCATGTCTTTCATCTACAGAGCAATCTACAGTGTAACCACTCGCCACCCCGCCCCCAACGCCAAGCACAAGCTAATTAATGGTGTCGCCTTGACGATGATGTACTTAGCTGAGGGCGGCACGATGGGCGGTGGCCGTGGTGGTTGGCGGTGCACGCTTGGACCAGACACAGCACATGTGCCAGTCGTGACCAAGAATCTCAACTATTTACCTAGCCCTCGTTTCATTGGCACACGTTCTTCACTTGGACCAGGGCCTTACTGACAGCAATGTTGTTGATACCGGAGTGCATAGAAAATACATCGAAATGCATGTTTGTGCGAGGACCATGCCTGCGACTCGTTGAGAATGTTATCGCAGTTCTCGCAACAAGTAAAATCTTATCATCGTCTACTTGCCCGACACTGCGGTCTATCAAGCTTAGACTAGCTAGCTCACCTACTAATGTGCTAGCACCTGAACCTCGGGCACGTCGAGCCTTGCCCTCGAATAACCTGCAGTGATCGTGTGCGCGCTCAGCTCGCCCCACGCCTTGTCGATCGAAATTAGCCACACCGTAGGTAGCAGCAACATCTAATGCCTGCAAATCAAGCATCACAGTCGAAATAGGAACGCCCTCCCCTCTCAAGTCATTGATCCAAACCACTAACGCCTTCTCAGCGTCCATGGAGAGGGCGGTACCGCATCCGCAGTGTCGGGCCTTCTTCTGGCGTCGGCCCTTCACTGTTTTGCATGCGGCCTCGATGTGGCCATGGCGTTTGCGCCACTGATAGATGAGTTTGCGCCGCCGCTCCTGCGCAAACGAATCAAGCCCCGTGTAAAATGTGGTAATAACAGCTCTGATATCACCGCATTCCGCCCAGGCCGATAGCACTCTCAGTTTCTCGCCAGCCGAGATTGCTGTACACCTGCGTGGCATGGCGCCAATTTGATTCTAATGGCCACATGCAATGCGGTGACAGTGTCAGTGATAAATAGAGGAATGGAATGCTGTGATTTGATTGGATCAGAGGATTTGTCAGTCATAAGCAGACGTCAGTAACAAACAAAGGAAGTCGGTATTCGGGAACACTCATGTCGCTGGCGGTGATCGACAGTTTCGTGAGACCGTATAAAAAAAACTGACGCAATCCTTAGATGTAGAATGACATCTTGCTGCCGAAATGCGTAGGGTAGGCACAACAGCGTCGATAGCCCCGAAGCACTGCGTCTCAACGTGAGTCCCTTTTCCTACAACAAAAATGTACATGTATTTGTTTGCAGCAGTTCTTCTTAATTAAATAACCCTACGTTAGCTCGGCGCCAATCGTAGAGAACCCCGTAGTGTTGATGAGTTGAACCTTCATGCGGCTGCGAGTACTGGTTCAGGCTTCTTTGTCCTAACTGAATGATTTACAGACTTGTTCTCTGCCCACCCAGTTGAACTGCGTAGTAGATGGTATCGGTAGATAGACGGTTTCCAACGTTAAATACAGTGGATCATCCTTCGGCAGCATCAAAACATAATGCCCATGTGGGACTGCCAACAAACTTGGGGTTTGCCATTCTTGCCATCCAACTCTTGAATAGATAAACACACCTGCAGGTTGTCGCCGAGTTTCTCGAATCCCGGTGTGTGAATGATTGACAGAAAGAGCGTTGCATAGAACGCATCCAGACCGTCCGCATGTTCCTTCATAAGTAATTGTACGTTCTGAATCAGAGTATTTTGTTGACTATGTGTGCCGTGTACAGTTCGGTGTACCCCAGCAAGTGCAGGAACTTCGACTCTTTAGTAAACTCACATCTCCAATACGTAACATATTGAATACTTCCTTCGGACTTTCATTCGACCTCAGCCACGATCTGCTTAGCAGCGCGTGAGAGAACAGCAAATGTTCGAACAGGAGTGTATGCATCAGAGCTCGCAAATGGCGATTTTCAGGATACCCGCACCCGCCTGATCGCTCCTCTTGGTCACTCCGGGTACCCGCACCCGCCCTACAGCACCGTTCGGGTACTCGAACTTTGCCCGGCCCATTATATACAAACAGAGCCAATCAAAACAAAATGTGCAATATATGGTGAGTTCATCTTTACTCTCAGTCGATGAGATCGCTATTAGATCTCACTACGAGAATATCATCTAGCATCGATGGATTGAGGGAATTCCGCGATTTACACATTACGGTTCCCGCAGTGGAGAAACTGCTTTCCGATACGGCGCTTGACGCCGGATGCACAGTATCGCCCTTCCCACCATCGCAAGCTTCGGATATGCTGATTTACCTGTGGAGTTCCACCATTCCAATATGTCGAGATTGGTTTTGTCGTCTTTACCTAGGGAGCAGCTCATGTTTTTGTCGAATTCCTCTTGCTCAGCAAGATTTACGCATGGTGTATTTTCGTCATCGCTCTCGTCCGAAGAGCACAAGTCTGCAGCACCCATAATGAATGAAGCGGAACTTGTTTTCTGCCTTTTGTGCGAGCGAGGACGGCCTGCACACGGTTTAGTAGATGATACAGTCGACCGGGTTGGTGAAGCACTGAAGAACCGTTACTCTCCCAAGCGTCTTGTACAATCGCTGTCGTTGCTTGGGACGAAAATAGCACGGAGAAGCGGGCTATATCTATAACAAAGGCAAGCGGCTGTACTGTATGTACAATTACAGATAGACTCGGGTACCCGCAACCCACCCGAGGATAATTTCGGGTACCCCAAAGTTCGGGTATACCCGGCCGGGTAAGCATTTTACTCGGGCTCGGGTACCCGATTGCGAGCTCTGGTGTGCATACGGTTAGGGGGGTTCTTCTGTTCAGGAACTTACCGAAGCAACTGGAACAGTGCCACTAGCTCTTCATCCGAGTTCGTCTTTCGTACCAGCCGGAAAGCTCTGTTATCAGTAAACCAATGCCACTCCTTACTAGCTTTGTACTTATCCACGTGCGTCTACCACCGGAGGAAGGTGAGGTTGTCTCAATGCCTTGAAAGCGGTCTCTAGCTTCGCGTGGAGCTTCAGAAATAACTTGCTTGTTAGGTATTGGAGTGGTGAGCTGACCTTCTCCACAAGACCCGCTAGCCCGGCGGTGTTAGCTCTGCTTTCGTTTGCAGTTTCGGTCCTCAGCTCGTCCACTTACTCGAACAATCACAGGCTTCTTTTCGTCGAAGCCAGGATCAGGATTATTCTTCAGAATATTTTCCAACGACAAGCTTCGTGGGACAAATGACGACTGTCACTTAGCCCACCACTCCAGAGGCGTGGCGTGGCGGTTTGCAGTAGAGAGACGATTTGCAAGTGCTTGGTCTTTGCGTGTTTGACCGTACGCAGCTCTCGTCCTCCACCTCGAGTCTAATCTTACAATCTATTCTATACTACGCGATCGGGAAAAGATGATTTCGTTCTTATTTGCACAGCACAGCTTCTTGAACGCTCGAAACCTACCATTTCCAACGATAAGCTTCATGGGGCAAATGACGAATGTCACTTAGCCCACCACTCCAGGGGCGTGGCGTGGCGGATACCCCCGAAATATTTCATCCGTCATAGTCGCGACCTGGAGGGTTAACACGTCCTTCTCGACAAGGTAGCTGATCACTCTGCACTCAGAACAGGATACTCCTCGAAAGTATTGGACAACCAGCGACCCATTAGCTTGATGAGGAGCCGATGTGTACCCGTGTTTAAAAGCGCTGTTGCTCCTCCAATTCTGACCGAGTGAGTGGAGAATCTCGTGGCATCAAAACCCAACTTTGCTGCAGCCCTTTGAATAACAGCGGCAACACTTCTGGCAGTGATGCCGCCCTTTCCTGTCGATAGGGCTGGCTGGTAGGTTGCCGTTTTGATTATTGAAGCTGCTTTCCAGATTCATATTGCTGCTCGAACTGGGCAAAGTACCTTATCGCCGGACTTGTGATGATAACGGATTTCTTCTTGGCCGTACTGGTTGTATTTCGCACCTCTCAGTGTGATACCTACAACTGTTGCTTTGCGTGGTGAGGTCGGTACACATTTGGAGTCGAAGAATTGAATTGCCGATAGTCGTAGGACGTAATTGCGCTTTGTTTCCGATGTAAAGATATTCCGATCTTCTCATCAAGAAGAAATACCCAAGCAGAAGACCACCCCATAACAATTGATCGTGGGGGGTTGCGAGGTTCATGTCCGAGAATATGACTCGTAGCATCCTCGCGGTCAGGGGCTGCTGCTTAATGACTGGGTTGGTAAATCGCCGAATTCCTCGGAGAAGAATTGCGTGACTAGCATTAACGCCCGGGTCGTAACCAATCGTATTCCGATGATACCAGCGAACGGCACAGAGTTTTCCGCAGATTGTGGAGTACGTATTACCCTTGCGAGCACGATTCATCCCATACTGCCACAGATAGACTGCGTAAGCTCCTAGTTGCTCTGTGTTGTGATGAACATCATCCTTCTTGAGCCATGGATCGATCTGCATCATGTTACACCATTTTTCCCATTGAGACCATGCTCGAGAGTATTGCGGCCGCGTTGATTGTGCTAAAGCCCCTGCCCGGAGCAGCGCTCCCAGAGCTCTGAGAGATTTTGCCAACCTGGCGGGATCTGGACCTGTTGCCACGATGAGGACAAACGGGAGAATGTTAGTGCCAGTGTTGGAGATTGCCAAACCCTGCTGCCCGCGTCCGCCATTTCATTGTGAACTCCAGCTACATGTGAGGCTGTAGCAAAGAACCCGTGTTTCACTTCACAGAGACTTATGACCCGAAGTAACATTTGAGCAAAAGAGTTTCGGCTGAAGCGTTTATTGCTCCACGCAACTGCAGACATATTATCGATCCAAAATTTTACGTGCGCGTTGACACCAGATTCTGAAAGTCTCCAGCTGTGTCCCCAAACCAGTGAAGCGTAAACCACGCTCATCAACTCTCGTACATTGATGCCAAATTCGTTATTGCCACTGTGATTGAACTCCCGAATCATATCTTGCTGTTCAGCGGTAAACTCAAGCTGAATAAATTGTTTGCGTTCCGGAAAAAGCACGCATAAACCCCGATCACTGGCATCCATTTGAAGGTGGTAATCTGGAGTCGAGCGATTAGTAAAACGAGCCATGGGTATTGAGTTGAGTTTAGCAGCCTTTAGAACCAACTCAAACCATCGCAGATCTTCTTTCACTGGATCTGGAATTGAGGATGATCCAAAACGAGGTGATAATCGTGCCATTTCCGCCACTCGCTGGAAGAAAGATGCTGCAGGTCGTATGCAAGTTACTACATGCCGTAGGCTACCCACCAATTTATTTAACTTTGTCCTCGTTGTCCTTTTTCGGCTGGACATCTCCATCACACGCTCCAGTGCCTTTAATATTTTATCAGGTGGTATTGAAATCGTCATGTCTTAGAGATTCCAGATGAGTCCGAGCGCCTTTCCTTTCCGAAATCAAGCTGAAAACTTTTTCTCGTTGCACGCTGAGGCTCCTAGTACTGTTGTTATTGCTGTTCGAAGGGCTAAGTTGGCCTCTGGTAGACGGGAACCAATATCTGGTTTGATGGCCGTGTGGTCATCACACCAAGTTTTTGTGTCGAACGTGGCTTTTCCTAGTCTTGGCTGTCCTGGCCAAACTGGAAACGTGCTACCGTAAATATGGTTAATTGCCGCGCCTGTAACCCAGTACGAGGATGGGGAATTACACCAGCCGAACGGGCAGTACAAGTCAATCACCAGATTTCCCAATTCCGGAATGGTTCCAGCAAAACGTCCTACAGCCTCGGCCGCTATTGGTATGTGCCGGAATGCACCATGCACATCACCAGTCATCATGTATTGTTTTCCCGGGTGGGTTGAATCTACATCCAGAACTCGGTTGGCCAACGCTGCTGCACCGTCATAGGTTACAGGTATTTCCCCGTCTTCCATTGTGTTCTCGTTGACCGAATTGCCTTTCGGATGAGATAAGTCATGAATAATGCGGGCATCTTCGGACAAGTCGACGTCTCCCTTCGGCACGGCACCGAATGGACTGCACGTTATTCCATCTAGATATTCTAACAAGTTAATATCCAGGATAAGATACCGGTTTGCCTCTTGACCCGCTCGCAATTTTTTCACAGTAATGTTAAATGCTCGCCGCGCCGAACCATGATTTCTAGGCGGGCATGTTTGCTTGGGAAACGGAACTTTCCACTTTGGTTTAACACCGTGCTGAACGATTTCTTCCCAGCGAGCCTTGTGCTCATACGAATGCCATGCTGGGTGGCGATGTGGCGGATCCAGCGATTTATTAGGACGGGGATCTTGCTCGGTTTCTCCTCGCAGCAGCCTAACAAACGCCGGAAGCTGGTAGCGAGACCACCGGATAAATTCACTGTGAACGCGCACCTTTTCTCCGTCAATTAGATGTTTTACTTTCCCATTTGACATCATGAATGACGAGCTTGGTGTTGGTGGCGATAGACCGAAACTGCGAAGTGCTGAATTCAAATTTTCAGCCGCTGATGTTGCCTCGCAAGCTTCCAAGTATCGTCGGGCTTGAAGTGTGCGTTTAAACGCATTATGGCGTTGCTGTAAAAACGGTTCTAACGGGGGATCAACATCGATGTGTACGCATCCGCTCCCGGGAATTGTTTTGTTTGGTAGGTGCCGCACGCAGCCTTTGACCAGAACATTTGGGGACTTGCTCATCTTGGATCCACAATTATCGCTAAAATGAGTTGTAGTGGAAGAACACAGCTCACGAGACGCTGTGTCGTGGTTTATCTGAGAATTTGGAGGAGTGTTGCCTGAATTTCTTGATAGGCTAACAACGGCTTTCTCATGGGTTGATACTTGGCACAAGTCCGGACGAGCGAAATCACTTGTCCGTGATCTGATTGCACCTTGGCTTAGGCACGCGGCGGTACATGCTGCATTAACGTCTTGCAAATGTGATTCATTTGGTGTGTCTTTCGCACTGACCATCCACCGTCATTGCATATCTGGTGCTAACCCGCCGTATGTTTTCTTAATGTGCTGCTTGACAACGTCAGCTAACACCGCAGGTTTGAAGTGTACTCGCCCTTCCACCCGACATTGACCATTCCAGCCTCGGCAGCCTTCCAGGGAAAGGTATCGCAAGCACACCTCTTTCCCTCCTTGCCTCGGCAGCGCCTTACGGACTTCAGGTGGTATCGGCTTTCGCTGTGATTGCTTGGATGCCAACTCCGATCGCAAGGCGGGGAAGGATTTATCGCTCTGGCTTGCTGAAACTCGTGCACTTACTTGATGAATTGTGGCTTCGACATCTTGACGAAGGATTAGCTGATTTACTCGCACAAATGCCTCATGGGAAACACTAAAGTGAAGTTGGATGTCGTCAGCAAGTTGTATAGCGTTATCGGCTGTGTGAACTCGGAACGATTCGAGTCGATCATCAATCCAGGCCACAAGTTCAGACAGCGCACGCTCTGACGTAGGGAAATCCGAAAAACGCAATTCTGTCAAGAATCAACAGGTCGCCGAAAACAGCCTTTGAACACGCTCCTGGTAAAGCTGATTGCCCACGTTTGCAAGTACCTCCATAGCACTTAGTACAGCAGTAAAATCTTTAGCAGGGTTTGGTGGCGGCAGTACGTTCTTGCGAGAAAAATTGCTCATATCATGACGGCGAACCTCACTCCGCTTCTCGCTCTCTGTTATCCGCGTGAAATGCATAATCGAGAGACCACGAGTACCAAAGTCCCAACTAAATATGGCGCGCAGTACAGCAGGGTGCGGAAAGAAACCGAACATTGTCCAGTGGATCTGAACGTGTTCTACAAATTGCTGTGGAGAAAAGGAATCAAACTTACCGTTCACAAGAGCCTGGTGGATGCCGATCTGCGTCCGTGAAGGCTGAAAATCGCTTTTATCGTCCGTGGCCGCGCGTGGTAGCAGTGGCAACATAACATTCCTCTCTGCCGATGACTCAATACGACGAAGAGATATCAGTTGATCGATGTCGGCCAATAGTTCCCGGTCTCCTGCGCAATGCTGCTTAAGTTCTTGAAGGCGCGATAATGATCCAGGAGAATTTGTCGTGGCACATATTCGCCGGCGGGTCCGCAATGGCAGCATCCACAGCTTGTGCCGCAGTAGAACTTGGTAGTTCGTCGTCGTCTTCAGAGTCACTCAGGCCATCGCTAAGTACCATTTCTGCGGTTGGTTCAGCCGATGAGGACTCGTTGGTGTTTGTGGAAATTGAGTCTCGGAGCGTTACTCCTGGCGGTGGATGACAACCGTCGTCCTTATAGAAGACCTGACCTAAGACGTGCTTGACGCTGACTTGGTATAACTCAGAGCTGGCTACGTCAAAAATCGGCACTACCACCATCTCGTCCGCCACAGTTATGTGTGGACCGAGTACCAAGTCACGCACTTCTCTCACTGGTGCTTGACCTATGCCGTTGAATTTGTCATAAATATTCTGATGAATCTTTTGACCTCCCCCGACATGAGTTCGCTGGTGCCACGCAGCGAACACGGACGAAGAGCGTATATTTCCACCGCTAGATCATGCAAAGCGCCAACACTGTAGGGAACAGTTTCTACAGAGTCACCACAGTTGATATCGACAAAACCTGTTCCTGGCAGTGTCTGCCAACTGTAGCCGACAACAAGACCATACGTCCAGACCCGAGCACTACCAGTAGGAATCCGAGTAGTACAAACCGCACTTCCGACATACGTCCCTGGGCCTTGCAACGCTTCAGCCTCGCTCACTTCTCGGTCACTGATCTCGGTCAACGATAACTCTACCGACTGCACTGCTTGGTCTACCCAGCGTCCACTTTGGACTAGCGCAATCTCGACCTTGCCTCGGCGCGAGGCAAGCCCTTCTGCCTTCCCGTAGGCAAAACCTAAGACATCAAACGTTCCCGGTCGCAGGTAGTAGTAGTTGTTGGTAGGGCTGGTCATCCTGTACTTGTGTCCGAAAGGTCGCGCTGAGAAGGTTCGCGAGCGAGAGCTTGAGGTTGTTAGCAGTAGAGAGACGATTTGCAAGTGCTTGGTCTTTGAGTGTTTGACCGTACGCAGCTCTCGTCCTCCACCTCGAGTCTAATCTTGCAATCTATTCTAAACTACGCGATCGGGAAAAGATGGTTTCGTTCTTATCTGCACAGCACAGCTTCTTGAACGCTCGAAACCTACCATAACTCGCACAAAATCCTCGTGAGCCTCACTACCCACGCGAACGAAAACGATGACCAGCAGAGTGACAAGATACCGATGCATACTCAATCCGGATGGTGCATAACACCTAAAGGCTCGGTGAATCAACACAAAATCAATGTTGCTCAAAGGACTACCTACGTAAGAGGATATGAAGTACTGCAAAGTAGAAGGAGTAAATTACGTAATAGACTATTCCAGCGTTTTTCAATTTTTGCATAATGGTCCGAAAAGTGACCAACCAAGGACATTACGGCAATGTATGATAGCGGTGCTAGAAATGCAGCGCTATATCCTGAACAATTTAACACTGTAGCTCTTTTGGAGAAATATGTACTTCGAAGTATCGAGTCAAGTTCAATTCTTCGACTGAAGTGTTCAAAAAAAATACTTCTGTATTTATTGAAATATAATCACTGTTTTCATCCAGGGCGTTTGCAGACTGCTTAATACTCTTAATTGTATTGGGATTTGCACAGTGATCCCGACAATGCAATGCATGGATTAATCCCTAGCTGCGGCAGCAAAAATGAATTATTGCATTAATTGGCATTACTGCGGCGCACATCGTCTACTACCTGGACGTCCCACAGCTCCTTGTTATAAAGCAAGCAAATTACCTTTTCGAGCGTTGCCGGCTCCAGCCTCTTCCTCAGGTCTGTGTAGACGAGTTTCACGGACGAGAAAAAGCGTTCGCACTCGCTGGACGTTGGTGGGACGTAAGCTATATCCTCGTACGCCGCACGTTTGGCCACCTTGCGCCGCTTGAATGCCTCTTTCGCAATCGAGTCCCCTTGTTCTTCCACAGTCTCGCCCGCTTTGTTTGAACCACGCAGTCCAAATTGAGAGCACACCACCTTTTCAGCAGCCGTCAGCGCCTCTCCT
This sequence comes from Phytophthora cinnamomi, assembly GCF_018691715.1. Classification (NCBI taxonomy): domain Eukaryota; phylum Oomycota; class Peronosporomycetes; order Peronosporales; family Peronosporaceae; genus Phytophthora; species Phytophthora cinnamomi. Next base: position 451,468 of record NW_027150978.1, on the reverse strand, counting down.
CGCTGCAACTTCACGAGACCAGATTCTAAATTGGGATAGTTGACGATAGCTGCGTTGACAGCCAGTCTTGCCTTCATTGCCGGGTACTTCTTCACGACCTGGTCGAACAGTCGACGGACAGCAGAGAGAGTCAGTGTAGTCTTCTGCAGTGCCTTCGTCACCCCCTCGAACGCTGTCAAGTCCTTGAGCAGCCCGCGCGCACGCTCGTGCTCAGCTCGCCGAAGCAGTAGTGGCTGCCAGTCATAGTCCACTAGCACGCCGTGGCCTAGTTGGCTAATGGCTGGCTCGAGATGCAAGTAGCGCTTCACCATCGCGTAGGTGCTTGACCATCTGGTGTCGTTGAGGAGTAATGGTGCCAATGATGAAACGCGACGGAGAAGCGCACGGCCCTTGATAGTACGAAACTTGGTCATCAGCGCTTGAATCTTGCCAATAAGCTTGTCCTCGCTCTTCAGAAAGTCTTGAACCACCAGGTTAAAACGGTGGCTAGCACAGCTCACCAACGGGATCGCTCCCTCCCTGCGACCAATGCACTGGTTGACGGCGCAGTTGTCCCCCACCATGAACTTGACAGTCTCCCACGGCTTTCTGTAGCGCATCAGCGTGTCTGCAATCAGATCAAAGAGGATCTGCGCGCTGAGATCCTCTTCATCTTCCACGGGACAGAAAGCCAGCAGTAGGAACCTCCGCGACGGGCACTTGAGATCGTCGTAGTAGTCAGAGGAGTTTGTACCAGTGTTGGTACCAGATTTTGACTCGGAATCAAAAACTGCAAAAATAGCCACGTAGTGGCGTTCGCTATTGGACCACCCATCCAACACCAGCCCGAACGAATCGGGGAGCAGGGAGACAGCGTCGTATTCTGACGCACGATCGGCCGCTCAACGAACGCAAACGGAAGCCGCTCGCAGATCACCCATTGGCACCACCGGTAAATGTCCCGGCTACGCTGTTCCACGAGGCGGAACCTAAGCGCATTTTGCGCTCGAGCTGCGTCTCGGGCGTCGCGCTCGTAGTCAGGATGCTCTCGCATCAGGTGGTTGAGCAGGTTGGTGTAGCCGTTGCCTTTCTTGTAGACTTTAGCGCACGCGTTGCAGCTAAAGTTGCTGTCAATACCCTTAGAAAAGCGTAGAGAACAGACTTGCTTGTTGCTGAGAGCCATGGTTGAGCGAGGACGCGATGTTGGGTGAGGGGACTGGGGAAAGTTGGAGTCTGGAAATGCAAGGCTACCACAAGAAGGAGAAAAACAAACGAATGGCTCTCACCGAGCTGAGAACGGTTGGCTGTAAACTCAGCAACTACACTTAAAAAACAAGAAAATTTGATTGTAGTCCAAAATGATTTGGGTGTGTTCAAATTAATTATTAAATATTAAAATTGGAATGCATTTTAATGGGTATTATTCGTTCAGGTTCAAATAATTTGCAGATATTTTGTCGCTCGGATTTAGGGCTTAGATCGATCTCTGAGATAAAATAATTCGACGACATAAAAATGCGAGGTGGTAGTAAATCGACCTCCAGGTGTAGGTAAGTCGCACCACCTCTTCCTACTTAACATAACGGGTGCATCGTTGGTTCTCAGGACACCGAGGTAACGTCGCCGGCCACTGCTACTCCGGTACGGCTCTGTTGGACGTGTTTAACGGCTCGTTAGCTTCCCCTGTGAGTGCGCGAGCGGCTCCTGCAACACTGGGCTTTCCGCTTCTCTGTGGCGCGAGCTGCTCCCCGCCATGTAAGACCGCATGTTGATACTACGCTACGATTTTACTTTAGGAAAAGCGTTTTGTATGAACTGCTGTAGCTCCTCTAAATAAAATGTAGGGTGGGCTTTCACGTACTTTCGAACACGGGCAACTACGGCACTCGGCCAACGCGACGAGCGGTTAGTTTGATCTCCTTCGTCAACCATACCATCGGTCAAAAACAACTTGTACCAACGTTGCAGTGTTCGCACGTTAGGCCAAAATATATCGCTAACATACTGCATACAGATTTCATACACATGCATAAGAAAAACAGCTCGTCAACGGTAGGCGAGAGAGTGCATACTGCAGTTGTGCACGATGAAGGTTTTCGGAAACTGCGGTGCTTCGACAGATCGGCAGCGCGATCTGCCGACCACTGGTCAAGTGTCCATATGTAAGTGTCCAATTGCATATGTTATATATATAAAGCGCGGCATTATAATCCGTACACATCCATCGCGATTTAAAGTAAATCGGCCCGAATTGCGTTTTTGGATCGGCAATTCGACCACAGCTAGCGTAAATCGAGATCGATATCGAAGCTGGTGAAAATGACTTGGTCGAGTTAGTGACCATCTGTTTTTATATCGGGCGCCAGATATTATATCTCGGGCAAATCACTAGGTGAAAACGACAAACGCATTGCAAAGCATAATACATGGTTTAATATACTTCGAAGTAAGAAATATTCGGTGTCCCAGCAAGTCCTCTGACTCACTCCAGCAAGAACAGTGGGGCAGAAGTGCAAGCTCTACGCAAAAACAAGCAAGCTCACGTCAAATTGATCTACGAACTCCCATAGCTAGGGCAATACAGTTCCGATACAAATGCCATCATACATGAGCTTGCAATGGCGCTTTGGGTATCTGAACTTTCTCCGATGCCCCCAATCGAAAGCCCCAATCGAAAGCTCATGCGTGTGCGCTGTACTGTTTCGTTGGCGATATGCCTTCTTGATGTGTAATCAAGAAAGCCTGAGCTCTCGTTCGCGATGACCAATATCAATGAGTATAATGCTTCCAATCTACGCCATTCGAACAACGAGAGGGTGCCACGAGGGCATGATCACTAATAACAACACCGAGGACGACGACGCTATCGCCATAATAGCTGTTGGGAGGAGGATACGAACTCACACACAGACAACTTGTTACGTTAAAGGGAAATCTTGTACTGAGACACCACTGTCGCGCACCCTCCCGCCAAGGATCGGGCACGCGTGGGCTGTTCCGGGAGTACAGTCTAGGGTGGTTGGAGCTCGGAGGGGCTTTTCTCGGTAGGTGCAGGAAGGAGGCGGCGCTAAACGAAAATGTAAAACAATACTTTGTTAGACTTCGTTCTTAGCGGGAAAATGTTTGACTGACAAGCAACTGCGGGCGTCGGCCTCGGCCGCGCACGCCCATAAGCATGACTCCTCCTCCATTCTACTCACCGGGGCACCCTGGCGTGCCATCCTTCCTTGTTGCGACACCTCCTCCATCCTGGCTCGGGGAAGCACCGTAGCACGTCCTGACACCCGTCCTCGACGCCACCATGCTAGCCCTGGAAGCTCCCGTCGTCGTCGTCGTCGTCGAGCCCAGCTGAGATCTGGGTCTCGCGTCATCTTTCCGGGTGACTCCTCACGAAATCGGTACGCTGTGCCACTCGGGTGTATCCATTCGTAGTTGTAGCCACCGGACGAGCGAGAGTCACCCCAGACGGCCTCGGCGCGGGTCTTTCAGAGTCCAGGACCAGCGAAGACCCTCCTGGAATGTCACCCAGATTCCCGGGTACGGAACATTCTCCCCGACTAGAAGTTTGGCGTCCCCGACGAACGTGAAGCTGGGCCTGGGCTGCCATTTCCGTCAACGCGGTAGCCTTCACAGTCAGCTGCGTCAGAGTATTGGTCAGCTCCACGACGGCACGGGTGACGTCGACCGACACTGCACAGTTCGGGAGCACGTCTCCGCCGTGAGAAGCATGCGGACTCGTGAGCAGTCCAGTGTCGACGTCCGTCGACGGGAAGTCGGCTTGCTCGTCCACTCCGGGGTCCTGCGGCTTCATGAGACTAGCTGTTTCGGATTGATCGCGAGCGTCGGCACGCTGCTGAACGCTCTCCCACGCCTTGCCGAGGAGGAATCCCGGCGCCAACTCCTTGAGGCGGTCGTCGCCGTCGGCAAGGCGCCATCCATGCGAAAGCAGCCCTGCAAATCCCACCGAGATCGTCACCTCCGATCCCCACGACGTCCATTTGAACATGTAGTTGAGCAGGTTCAGCGAGGCTAGGAGCGTGACAACCCCAGGGATGCTACAGAACGAAAACTCCATCAGATCATACAAACGCATCGGGATGCGGATGACCAACACAACCAGAAGCAGTAGGATCCACCCAACTCCATGGATCACGGCGAACGTGCGACGCCCCACCAACACGCACGCTTCACCCGAGGCACGCATGTAGCGTCCGCAAGTTTGAACCGAGCGAAACATCAGGGCAGGACCGTATTCTCCAAAAGTGACCAGGCGAGCTACCTGCCAGCTTCGATGCATGTGGCCATTTCTCCAGGGGCGATGCTCCATCCAGCTACCGCACGTAGAGCACTCCCGAACATACTTGGCGACGTCACGCTTCCAACCGTGCCAAAAGGCACGCTTTCGAACCTTGTACATCGTTTCAGTCACTCCGACGTGGGCGGCCGTGCTAGAGCTAGCAGGTCCAGCTCGAGCCTTCAAGTGTACCTTGCGCATCAATACTCCGTTGCGCACGACATAGTTAGGGACCATTAATAGTGTAACGGGCCTGGTGTATGCCGGTCACTGACTTACACCTAGGTGTTCAGTAAGCGTCTTGTTCTCAGTAAGGCTGAGAGCTAAGTATTAAGTCCGATGTAAATTCAACTCTGATTTATTATTAGACCGGGGCGCGAGACCTTAGGACTAATGGCAGCCACTCAAACAAAGGTCGACAGCTGATTGGCTGGAAATGGGGACTGGCTTCCCCACCATTCAGCCAATCAGAGGATGACGAGTCAGCACACGCTAGTCGTGTGCCGACCATGCCTACTTATGCAATATCGGAAAGATGTCTAGCTACTTATGTAAATGGAGGGCCCATTATAAATAGCGTTCGTGTCCGTAGCTGCGGGTTCAGCGCCAGAGCACCACTTTCCAGGTAGGCGATCATCGCGAGGATCCACGGGGTGCGACGCTGTTCCTCCACAAAGCGACCCTGTTGCAGTCCGAATACGTCCACAGGGCACACTAACATTTGTTCCGATGACAACAGGACGACCTCGTTTGAATACGGCGAGGGAGAGGTAAGATCCGAGGCGTCCACGTCTTGGGATTCACGCTCCCCGACTTCGACAGAACGGTGGGTCGCAGCCAGAGTGTCGGAGAACGAGACTCCCCCATATTTTGCCGTGGGGGAATCCGTCAGTCCGTTCTTCCCGACCAGAGTCGAACTCTGTTTGTCCAAGTCAACATCGTTGAGTAGGTTCGTCATCGAGATGGCCGCTATAGTGTAGGAATACAAGCGCGAGAGTCCGTCCACGTGCCCCATCGCGGAGCCGGCTTTGTGGTAAACCTTAAAGCGTAGTTGGGAGAGTTCCATGGCCCACCTTGCTAGCTTCGCAATGCTGGTGCGGTTGGTTTCATTGAATACCCAGGTTAACGCTAGTTGGTCCGTATAAAGGTCGAACTCGTGACGATCCAAGTAGCAAAGGAACTTGCGGGTCGCCCACACTATTCCCCAACACTCAATCTCCGATGTTCCGTCCTGCTTGTTGATCCAGTTTTTCTCTGATCCCACCAGCAGTTTGCTGGCGTACGCTACCACTCGTTCTCGACCCTCTACAGTCTGCATCAGGCACGCGCCGACGGCCAATTTCGATGAGTCTACGTAGAGCTTGAAGCGCTTTGAGAAGTCGGGGTACACGAGAATAGGGGGCTCCATTAGTTGCCGCTTCAATTGCATGAAGGCAGACTCGCAGTCGTCATTCCACACAAAAGGAACGCCTTTGGTCTTTAAGCGTTCAATCGGGGCCGAGATGGTCGCATACCCGGGAATGTAGCGTCTGAAATAGCTAGTCAGGCCCAAAAAGGCCCGTACAGTGTGGAGATCATGAGGTCGTTGAACGTTCATCACCGCATTGACCTTTTCGACATTCGGAAGGATGCCCGAGGGAGTGACGATGTGTCCCACGAAGGCGACCTGGTTCCGACTCCACTTACACTTCTTCATTTTCAACTTGAACCCCGCGGAGCGAAACCATTCCAGGACCTGCTTCACTCACATCAGGGGAGTAGGGAAATCCTCACTAAACACTACGCATTTGTCGAGATACACGAGACAGGTGCGCCACTTCAGATCGATCAACACGTTCTCCATGAGTCTTTCGAACGCCGGTACGGCGTTGCACAAGCTGAACGGCATAACTAACCACTCGAAAAGACCGTGTTTGCAGGTAGAAGCAGTCTTCTCGACGCTATCCTCGGTCGTGGGTACGTTCCAGTAGCTGGAGGCGATGTCCATCGTCGAGAATAATTTGTCGTTCCCAAGAACGTCCAAAATGTCTATCAGCAGCATAGGATAGCAATCCTTAATAGTCACGGCGTTGAGGCGTCGGTAGGCAATACAAAATCGGATACCGCTGTCCGGTTTTCGGATCATTAGGACAGGGCTCGTCCAAGGGCTGGTTGAGGGGCGAATAAAGTTCAGACTGAGCTATTGTTGGACCTCCGCTTCCATGACGTCCCCTTCAGCCTCGGAGACGCGATACGGTGGTTGTTTGATCGGGGGGGGGGGGGGGTCACCAGTGTCAATAGTAAATTCGAGTAGGTCCGTCCGGCCAGGTTTCATCGAGGTCTTCACGAACAATTCCTTGAACGAGCCTAGCATCTCGGCGAATAGTTCCTGCTGCTCGCCTCCCAACTTAGAATCAGAGAAGTCCACATCAAGTTCCTGGCGTATAGCTGCAGTAAGCCCCCGTCAAGGAGCGTTTCGTTCCTTATGATCAGTTCATCGGTGAACGAATTGCATACCTCCACGACCACCTGTCGTTTCTGAACCGTACACAGCGTGCGGGCAATCCTCACAGTCTCGTCGATGTCCACGAGCCCTTCCACCAGTACAGTGGATTCATCTGCAATTTCACCTTGGACCTCCGAGATAACCAAGGCTTGTCCACCCGGGCAAATGCGAACCGTGGAGCTGATCCGGGAGTCGTACCCTTCTTCCACGCGAGGAGCAAATAGAAAATACTTCACCCGTGTCTTTAAGAGTGACGATGTTATCGTCCAAGTCGACCACGGCACGGTAAGCCTTGAGTGTATCAGTACCCAGGATGACATCAACGTGAAGTCGGTCTACCACGACGAGTGGTCTCACCTTTTCTTGGGAAGCAAGCTGTATGGGAAGGTCCAAAAACCCCTTGATTTGTAGAGGGCGTCTCGAAGTACTGCTCAGATCGCGAGGGTAAGGGCGCAGGGGAGCGTCCGCTCGCCCCACTACCGTCAACATGCGGGCGTCAATGAGGCTAACGACCGCTCCAGTGTTGATGAGCATCTCAGCCGCCACACAGTCGACGAAGCCTGCGGAGACGGCCTCAACTTCTCCGACGGTACCGATCAAGTGTTTCCCGCCTGGGACAATACCAGCGGCGTCCCCGCCGTTCGCGACCGGTTGGTCAGGTACCTCGCGTAGTCCAGGATTACGCTTCTTCTTGGTCGTGGGTGCCGACACGACGTAGACGTACTCGATCAGGCCATTGCCGTGGTCGTTTCTGCTGCAGTGTGTTCCCAACGCTTCAAAGTTGGAGGCATACAATGAGGAACAGTCGAAACTCACGCGCTTACCACCGGAAATCTTACTGGGGCGAGGAAGGGCGCGGCAACGGTCGCAACGAGGTCCTCTACCAATCACCTTGTCGCGGATCCTGGAATCGTTCTTGGAGTACTCCTCCAATACTTCATGTATAACTATTTCAGACACAGACTCGCGCGCAGGGGGACCGAAGCGTTCCAAGGCAGTGTGAACTCGCACCGGGAGCCCTTGATCCTTGGACCAGGGAGGGTCATCAGTCCACAGCATCTGCTTGCTCGAACTAACCAGCCTAGACAAGCATGTAGGGCACCGCCTCGGGACGCGGGACTCGTCTTCCAGCGCGAGGTGATACACCATCTTTCGCGCCCAAGCACGCCACATATTAGGTAACTTATGCATGTCATCGGCCGCAGCAGGGGTCAGGCCTGTGTTGGGACTGTCCAGGTCCAGCTTCACCGAGATGTTCTGTTCTACCGCCGCTTCATCGAAGGCGATTGACGGCCCAACTTTACGCGTCCTTGGCGCCCGATCGGCGTCTAGGTTCGCTCCACTCCTGACGAAGCGCGTGTCGGGACCGCTATCCAGCACGGAACAGACAGCGGGCACAGCAGCTTCCGCCTTTAGGGCGCCGCGGAAGTCCCTGTTCGCCCTCTTGGCTTCTTCGGAAGCGGCCAATGTTTCTTGATACCAGTGCAGCCAATACTCGGGCGTAGAAAGCACGCCTGGCAAAGATTCGCAATTTTGGGCCAACTTCTCCTCCGGGATGTTGAATAGGATGCCCAAGGCGGTCAAAGGGAGCTCTTGTAGTTGTTCTTCATTCTTTCCATCCGCCTCCGTAGTCCCTCGGAGGTAACCTTTCCTCCAGTTCCTTCTCATATTCTTCCTTCTCCTCGGCCACCGAAGAGGGTCCTCCGTTCTCCAAAACAATTCCTCCGACGTAAATAGTCTAGCATATGGCGGGGCCAGTTTCTCGGTGGGTTTAGTTCCCTCGTCTTCCTGAGTCAGTTCCGTCACGGAGGCGCTTTCTTCGTTGGGGTCGCGTTCGGGTTTCGTCTCCAGGGTACGGGTAGGTCTCGGGCTCACCGCGGCAGCGACCGGGTCCAGCTCGGGCGGGTCGCTCACCATACCCTCATTCTCCAGATTGTCGTTGCCATTTGGGTCCACACAGCTAGGTTCGTCACGCTCGGTATCGAAAGCGTTCCGGTTCACTTTCATGCCAAAGGCTTCATAGGCTACTTCACGTTGAGGGGTAGGTCCGCACAGGGGCACTTGGTACAGTACTCGTAGGGCGTTCACAGTCTCGCCTCTTCCTTCACTTGCTCGGGGTTCATTCTCGTCTCGCTCGAGGTCTTCACTCGATGGGGGTTCTGCACTCGCTTGGAGTTCACGCTCGTCACGCCTGGGTTCCTTCCTTGATGGTGTCTCTGCACTCGCCTGGGGTTCACGCTCGTCACGCCTGGGTTCCTTCCTCGATGGGGTCCTTGCACTCGCTTGGGGTTCACTCTCGTCACGCTTGGGTTCCTTCCTCAAAGGGTGTCTGCACTCGCTTGCTCGGCTTTGGGCTCGTCACGGTTGGGTTCCTTCCTCGATGGGGTTTCTGCACTCGCTTGCTCGGCTTTGGGTTCGTCACGGTTGGGCTCAGTTCGAAAGGGGATAACCACCTCGATGAGGGCTACGGTTTCTTTCTGTTCATTGGTTTTCTCGGCTTCGTCTTCATAGTTAGCACCATCAACTCTTGTCCTCAGGAGGCAGTAATCTGGATCGGCACCCCCCTCAACAAGCAGTTGACTCTTGTTGTCATCGTTCTCATTCATTCCATACATAGTACATTCATATACACCGGGAACGGCGTTAACCGTTCCTCCCAGCTCAGTGCACGCTTCGAAGCATTCGAACTCCTCCTCAACTGGATCAGAAGCGCGCCCGCTTGTGTCACTCCATTGACAAGTGGAAGGTGTGACACATCCTTCCCCTTCCTCTCGCCACCATCATTGCTGGCTGGGCGGAGACACTTGCACGGGAGCGGCGGTCGAAGGGTCCGGTGGAGTCATTGGCCGGTATGCCGCTCGAGCCGGGTAATTACACCAAATGGTCCGGGCGGCCACACAAATAGCACGTTCGCCCACCCCGGGGATCACGGCCCTGGCCCGCTCCCGTTAGGACCGGGGTCTCCCGCGGGTGATCACATTCAACCGCAATATGGCCCCTCATCTGGCAGCGCGGGCACACGGCGTTCGCACGACGGCAGTTAATGCGACTACAACCGAGATTGTGACACCTCCCGCACACAACTCGACCTTCTTGAGTATACATATCCGGCCCCTGTCGTATCCCGCGGAACAGAGTTTCCGGTATCGATCCACCTGACATAGCTGACGGGGAAGCGGTCTGGGTCCCCTGCACACTGGGTTGAGAGAATGAAGCAGCTAATACTGGAGCATGCCTGGGGGAACGCGGCGAACGTGCCATCTGTTGTTGCTGTTGCTGGACGAGTATGTTTTGTGTTTGTTGCATCATGTTCAGCATTTGCTGCATCAGAGAGTTTTCGGGGTTTGCATTTGACAGGGAATCAGACGAGAATTCGGTATCATCGTCAACCGGGAGGTGCATGTTCTTGTAGAGCAGTACCGCGACAGCCTGAGGGATCGAGTTGACCATCGTGGTCGCCAGAGCCGCTTTCCACTCCTTATTGCGCAGTCCGGACAGGAAGTACTGGTAGCGCATCGCAGGGTCGTAACACTGAGCGGCATCACAGAGGCTGGATATGATGTCGCCCCAGACCTCGGCCGACATGCCCTTGGCACGCTTAGTAGACTTCAACCGTTCAATCATCTGTAGAGGAATCTGGAAATAAACTGATTGTGGAACCGGGTCCGCAGCGTCTCGAAGTTATCAATCTGCGAGTACATCCACCACTCTTCGCCAGCCTTCCCTTTTAGACACTCACGGAAAGCGCTCAAGCGAAGAGCGTCATCCAACCCTTCCGTAGCGCGTTCGAAAGCACTCCAGAATGTTCTGGCCTTGTCTACCGAGGCGGAGTTTGAGTGGAACGGTTGTATCATCCGTACTGCGTTCTTGATATGCGTCGGCATTCCATAGCGAGGTTGACCCAGAGGTTGACCGAATGAGGCCCCAAAACCGTACGGGGGGTAGACATAAGGATAGGCTGGTCCGGAATAGCTCGCCGGAGCTGGGCCTACTACAGAAGGCATTCCTTGAGGAAGTGGCTGACTCTGGTTCGGGAACGGTCCTCAGCTAAGAGGTTGTCCCCCGCCTCCACCGGGTGGAGACGGGCCCCCAGGCTGCAACGGTCCACCAGGTGGAGACGGACCCCCAGTCGAGAGACCCCAAGACGAGGGAGCCGACCCAGTAGTAGGAGTCTGGTGGCTCTGCATTGGAACCGCTGTTCCTGGAACAGTTGGTGGCGCGGCCGCCGGTTGGATCGGGGGGAAGGAGTCACGAGTGGTGTCGTTGGACCCTGGGACGGCACCCGAGGTCCCCAGTAGCCTTGGATAGAGTGCACCGGTGTTGGGATCCTGGCTGGAATGTACCACGTCGGGGGCGTGGTGGTCCTCGCGTCTGGAGCCGAGGCCGGACGGCCTTAGGTTGGAGCCGTTGACCAGCTCGGGAGTGGAGCGGTCGAATACCCGAAGCTGATCCCTGCAACGGCGGACGGGTCCGCAATGGTACAGTTCTGGTACGACGGGATAGCGGTCCTCACGCGGGTAGTCTGCGGCGTCATGGTCGCTGTCGTAGTCGCAGGTGTGGCAGGAACCCCTGCTCCACCTGGAGTAGGTCCTTGCGTAGCGTACTGCGGCATTTGATGACCGTAACCGTAAACCGTTCCGGAATTCGGGTCCAAAGGCGGGTTCGAGAGGTGGTGGCCCCAGTTGTCGCCCTGGAGCGGAGTCGTCGGAGCCGCAGGGTCTCCTCCCCATTGGTTCCAATATTGTATCTTCGGGTCAGGACCGAGAGGGGTGTCGGCCGTCGTTGGGGCGCTCGAGACCGGATACTGATGTAACGAGGCCTGGTCACCAGTAACAGTAGGAACCACAGCCGGTGTCTGGGTTCCGGGGCCCAACGATCCACTTTCGCCGAATTGAGGCGGGTTCGCAGGATCCAGGATGGTTGGAAGGCTTCCACCGAGGGCAGGAGCGGTCTGATTAACTCCTCCCGTCGACAGGGAAGGAGTGTTCGTCGCAGCCGTAGGCGCAGCGGAAAGCCCCGCTGCTCCGGTTATCGTAACAGAGGCGTGCGGAGGTAGCACGGTAGTAGCACGCACATGCGAAACAGGTTCAACTCGTGGCGCCGGCTCGGCTTCGGAACCCCGCGCCGCCTAGCGCAGCACTTGCGATCGTACGGCTCCGAGCCCAGCGGGAGTTGACAGGTCAGGCCGGTTGGGGTCAGTGAATATCGGTCGAGGTCCATCCTGACCATCCACCTCTTCTGTAGTCGCTCGAGGGAGTTCCGTCACACCTTGTGAGGGTCGACCTCCCTGCCCTTCCTCGGAGGTGAGGAACACTTCACTCACCGTAGGGGTGTCACCGAAGCGCTCGTTTCCCTCATCAATAGAATCCATTGTTACTTCGTTCACGTACTCGTCACTCGAAATTTCGGTATTTGGGTACAGTACGGGCCCGATCAAGGGGACCCACTCCAAAACCCAGCGCACGGTCTTTTAGTCTCCAGTAGCAGCAGCCACCGCTCGTTGGAGCCGTCTCGTTTCGGTCTGAACTTGAACACTTGTCACACTTAGCGGAACGCTTCCTAGCAGACCCGTTTCTTCACGCAGTAAGTGTAGCCGTCCACGCTGGTCCTCAGGCTGACTTCTCGGGCCTTGTTGCGCCTACGAAGCCGAACTAGACAGACGTCACGGACCTTGCTTGACCACAGGAAGTCGCTACTCCACACAGACACCTCTCGCGGCAGCCTACAAGCCTCTCGAGCTCACTCCACTCAAGGCCTTCTCCAGCGCACGCGTACCCTGCTTCTCCACCTAATGTCGCGCACCCTCCCGCCAAGGATCGGCCGTGAGCTGTTCGGGGAGTACAGTCAAGGGTGGTTGGAGCTCGGAGGGGCTTTTCTCGGTAGGTGCAGGAAGGAGGCGGCGCTAAACGAAAATGTAAAACAATACTTTGTTAGACTTCGTTCTTAGCGGGAAAATGTTTGACTGACAAGCAACTGCGGGCGTCGGCCTCGGCCGCGCACGCCCATAAGCATGACTCCTCCTCCATTCTACTCACCGGGGCACCCTGGCGTGCCATCCTTCCTTGTTGCGACACCTCCTCCATCCTGGCTCGGGGAAGCACCGTAGCACGTCCTGACACCCGTCCTCGACGCCACCATGCTAGCCCTGGAAGCTCCCGTCGTCGTCGTCGTCGAGCCCAGCTGAGATCTGGGTCTCGCGTCATCTTTCCGGGTGACTCCTCACAAAATCGGTACGCTGTGCCACTCGGGTGTATCCATTCGTAGCTGTAGCCATCGGACGAGCGAGAGTCACCCCAGACGGCCTCGGCGCGGGTCTTTCAGAGTCCAGGACCAGCGAAGACCCTCCTGGAATGTCACCCAGATTCCCGGGTACGGGACACCACGCACAGAGTGTGGTGGCTGCCTTTCTACCATCACTCTTGACGAGTCTCGATGGCTCATATGCCTTGGTGACGCCGTGCTGTCACGGTCGTCTCACTTCGAGACCTGAATCTAACACGCCCACTCCGAAATCACGTCCTCCGGAATATGGGCTTGGTCATGCCGATCATGTCGTTCAGCATTTCAAATCTGTCGCTTGCTAGCGGCTTTGTGATTTGATTCGACGGGTTGTCGTCGGTCATCATCTTCCAGAGCTCTACTGCCTTCTTCACGACTTGATCGCGAACATAATGCCAGCGCAACTCAATGTGCCTTGTGCGGCGGCTATAGGTAGGGTTCGTCGCCATCACGAAGGGTGCCTGATTGTCAATCCCTTGGCATAGCTTTACCGTCATCTTCGGGAACACTTCAATCAGCACGTTTTGTAGTCCTTGCGCCTCCATGCAGGCTTCGCAAGCTGCAACGTACTCTGCCTCAGCTGTCGACTGCAACAATAGTTTGGCGTCGGGACGCCCACGATGCTGCACCTCCAGCCATGCAATGAACGTAGCCAAAGAAACGTTTTCTTGTATCGGGGTTGTTGCCCCAGTCAGAGTCACAATAGCCATCGATCAGTAGCGTATTGTTCATCTCCTCCATTGACTTGTCTCTAGTATTGACGATGCCTTGACTCTTGGCGCCCACCAGATAGCGTAGCACTCGTTTGGCGGCGCCAATTGCTGCTGCGTTGGGCACTGCATATACCGTCTGAGCTGCCCGACAGCATATGCTAGATCCGGTCTGGTGCACGTAGCTAGATACATCAATGTGCCTATCAGCTCGCGGTAGGAAAATTTCTTGCTATTGTGCGGCTCCTGTTTGCGTGGGGCATTGTCCGTGTCTTCCACGATCAGTCGCAGAGTAGTCTCCATCGGAATCCGACTCGCATGAGCCTCGTTAAACCCGAACTTCTCCAAGACGTGCTCGCAGTACTGCGTCTGATGGATCTTAATCGACTTCTCATTCTGCTCAATTTCCACGCCTAAGTAGGTGCTCAAAAGACCATGGTACTTAATACCGTAGTCCTTGTTCAACTGCTCGAACATCTTCTTCTTAAACCCCTCGTCCTTCGTTGCACACAGTATGTCATCGACATAGAGCAGGACGATGGCGAACACGCCGTCGTGTTCGTAAAAATACAGGCACGGCTCCGTGCTGCACTGCTTGAAACCGCATCGAAGGAACCACGAGTTCACTTCGGTATTCCACTCTCTACCGGACTGCTTTAACCCGTAAAGAGCTTTGTCAATCACGTACGCCATGCCTGCTTCATCGCATGGGTACCCATCCAAGTCCTCCAGGTACTGCTTTATACCCAACACCGCATTGCGATATGCGGTGTTGACGTCGCCCTGGTAAACCGTCAGCTTCAGTTGCTTCGAAAGCGCAACGAATAGCCGAAACGTAGCCATTATTGCGACTGGGGAGCATGTCTCCAAGTAGTCAATGCCTGTTCGCTGCTTATCGCCTCTGCCGACAATGCGTGCTCGAAATTCTATGATGTAGCTAAGGTGGTCAACCTTCGCGTCGTAAACCCACATGGGCTTCAGCAGCTTCTGTCCTTTTGGCACTGGTCCTTCGGAATCATCTTCAAGACTCCTTTTGCACGCAACGCAGCTACTTTTCCCTGCCATCTTCCCAAAATGGTGCGTACTTTGAACGTAATGCTTCTCTACGGGTGCGCGGGATCTTCACGTCACTCATACGGATGCCGTTGGTGCCACAGCGATCGGCATGCAATGCGTTAAATGCAGAGTAGACCAGGAAGTCTCCGAATCGTTCTGGCCGGCGTCGCTCATTCGATTCACGTAGTTCATCTCCACGCCTCCTTCGTCGCCCAATTACAAAGTCCTCAGCAAGAGCGAATTCTCTGTGTCCAACCTCATTCTCGTCAACAGGGTCAAACAGGCAATCATACTCACTCTGCTCGTACGAGCCATGGTCCTCCGTGTCCACCACCACAAGGTCCGTGATGTGGTCCGTGGACTCTCTGTAGTTCTCGTCCTCATCAGTGCCAGGTTCAACAACTACTTCATTTTCTGCTGCTTCGCGATCGTCATCATGTTCTTGGTCAGCACTGCTCTCAGCTTCGACCTCCTCATCTGAGTCACGCGGACTGCTTGCAACTGCAAGGTTGGATTCATTTGGATTTCCTCCAGCTGCCTCGATCTCGTATGCTTCTGCACTACCATCATCTGCATCGGCATCTACTTCATAATCAGTGAGAGTGTCTGCATACTCGCTCTCGGCTACACTTCCGCCCTCCTGCATTTCCTTGAACGCAATATCACTCTCGTAGTCCAGAAGTGGTTCATCACTTGCTGCACTCTCAGCATCTAGATCAAACGGCGTACTGTTATGCACCATGGCATCCCAGATGCGACGCCCATCACTCGAAAGTTCATCGGATTCAGCATCCTTCATTGTGAATGTCTGGTGGGTGCGCTCGACAGGATTTAATTGCGAAGCGTTTGGCCCCACCTTGGTGTCCACAATGCCCCTCGTCTTGTACCACTGTTCCATAGCTCCATTCAGAACTGTTGTCCTTTATCAGTTAGGACTTACCGTACTAGTGTGTCACCTTCAACTGTGTCTTCCTCCTTGGCATCAACTATCACTTCACGAGTCACTACTTTGCTCACGTGAACACCGTGCTGGCGTTCTGCCCACGCGATGTACTCCTGCATACAAGGGTTTACTTTGTCCTCTGTACGCGACTTCAGCAAGTACGTTGTCACGAAGCGTGAGTACGCGGCAATTATAACTAACACAGCACTATAGTGTGTTCCATTTTGCATCCCAGGGATCAACAAGTCTGAGAACACTAAGTCATAAACCCGCTCGACGTCACGATCAAGCTTATTGCGATAAGTCTTGCATCGTTGTTTTCCAAAATGGCAATCAACACAGTCCACCTTTCCACGCTTCTTCAGCATGATACCTTTGGCCAGTTCACGGTCGACCATCAGGCGAATGTACTCAGGGCACGAGTGAGCCAAGCGCTTGTGCCAAACATCAATGTCTTCATCACCATCCGTCACAGCAAAGTTTGCAACTACTTGTTGTTTCACTGCAACTTGCTTCTTACTGCTCACTCTGCCTCCTACGTTGTGCGTTTTGAAGATCCAATGGCGATGCTCATGTGTCGTTCGGATCACCTCTGTGTCGTCCCTCGACATGCCAAGTCCTGGTCCCACGACATCTTGAACCCTTGGTCCAAAGCTAAACCAGGTGAGAACAAGTTGCATCCGGCGCCAGGAACGTAAACTACTCCACTGTCTCAGCAGTCTTCGGGACCTGAATCTAACAATAGCTGTAGTTTTTACAACGAAGCGAAACATCTGCGTTGTGCGGTTGCTTACTTTGTTTTCACTGCAGCAGCAAAAACTTCTCCAAGCTTGTCAATGGCAAACAAATCTTTCGCTGCCTTGAGAACTTACTTGCTGCCTCGGTTGCTCTGTGGCGTAACCATGCTTGATTTCAGCGCAACATCATTCGTCGACAGTTTGTCTCGACCAGAGTTCATGTGAGCCTCAGTACTCAGAAGATGACCGGCAGAGTGACATCAGACCGATGCATGATCGATGTAACAGTTCTAGACAAGCACAGTTATTAGCCATAAAGCACTTACACTTCCCCAGGGGCAAGTAGTAGCATGAGAATTTCAGGGATCGCGATCATGTTGGGCGGATGAACTTCATATGTAAGCATCTTGAGTGCAGAGTTGTAGGACGAGAGCATCTACTACTACAAAAATCGAAATTACATGCATGATGCATATTCCCGATACCGGCAAGAAAAATAATGTGACCCTCCCTCCCTCCACCCCTGAAACAACCGGGCTTTCTGATTTCTTTGTATCTATGGGAGAGCTTGAAGTTTGGACTCGCGCTCAGTTGCAAAACTGTAGATCCCTTACTGGTATTGCCAGGTTAAACCATCATGGCGACCGCAAGAGCTTCTTCAGGCTTGTTTATCGCAAACAAATTCTTTACAGACTCCATTGTTTCTTCCCCGCCCCGTTTAGCTGCGTAGTAGATGGTATAGGCTTCCAATGTTAAATACAACGGATCATCCTTCGGCTGTATCAAAACATAATGCCCATGTGGGATTGTCAACGAACGCCCGACAATCTCCGGGTTCGCCTCTCTTGCCATCCAACTATTGAATACATACTTCTGCAAGTTTTCTCCAACTTTCTTCAGGTCGGGGGTTTGCTGGGCCCATTTGGAAAAGCATCGCAATGGACGAGTCCAACTCATCCGGGTGTTTAACCATCAGGGAATTGCACGTTTGAAGATCGGAATACCTGCCGCCTGGGCTGATTTTGTATGCCTCGATGAATCTAAGCCACTGCAGAAACTGTGAATTGTATGGCCACTCTGCGTCGCCAAGATGCAAGATGTTGAAAACATCCTTTGGTGTTTCGCCAGACTTCAGCCACGCCTCATTCAGCAGCTTGTGAGAGGGCGCAGAGCAGCGAAGTCCTTCTTGCCGGGGAGTTTTCGAAGCGCCACAAAAAGTGTAACCAGTTCTTCGTCTGAATTTGTCGTTCGCAGCAGCTCGAACATTCGGCTGTCGCTGAAGGCAGATAAACCTTTCTTGGCCCTGTACTTCTCTACGTGCTTCATCCACTGGTGAAATGTTGGGTTGTCGATTGCCACTCCAGTTGAGTGTAGACGTAACGCCTTAAAGGCATCGTCCGGGTCTTTATGTAGCGCCAGGATCACCTAGTTAACCAGGTACTGAGTGGATGATGAGACCTTCTCGGAAACGGTAGATAGCCCGGGAACAGTAACTCTCTCTTCGTCGTGGCTGATGACCGCGTCATCCTGGATCCTCAACAGTCTTTGCGTCGTAACTGTAGCCTTATCAACGGTGAGGTCATACAGCGCAATCTCACTTTTCCAAAGACCGCTTTGGTCGGAACCCACGCGAGCCTCAGCACCCACGAAAAAGTCGAGCAAGACAAGGAGCCCGACAAACGACGCGCTCATCGGTGCCGGCTCAGTTTCTTGGCTTTTGGAATTTCCGGGTGTTGCGTTTCGAGGTGAATTTCCCAGTGAGAGGTGAGTCAACTCCGACCGAGATGTGCTGTAGAATTGCGCTACAAAAAATATGGAACGACTTATTCGAAATATAAATATCATTGTTTTCAATTTTATGAATATGTTTTTATACATCAAACCCCTCTGAAACAGATCACCTGGAGCACCGTAAAACACACTATAGCTGCCCGAATACTGGTCTCGTCGCCGTACAGATCTCCGCTACCCTTTGAAGCTGAAGTAGTCCTGCGGCGGCGGCCCGTCGCTCAGCTTCTGGAAGTGTTTACGCACTATGTCGGGTTTCCTTCACATTGCGTTAAGGAAGCAAGACCCGGAATGAATCCTACAGGAACAGCAAGGGCGAGCGTAACAACTACTGCTTAATGCAATATGCTATCTTGTATCCTGATTGTTTGCGTATGTACGTGTTCCAATTTAGACGATAGATTTGGCAAAAGAAGGCTAACTACTAACGCACTGCGGACTGAGTCACCGCACGCGTCCTGCCAAAAGATCTCGTCATCAGAAGCTGAGTCCAGCTCTTCGAACTGTACTGCTATCGTCACCGCAACCTGGTTGCAGCCACGTAGGGCGGTCACATTGCGGCCGCGAGCGCAAATTCAAGGTGGTGGTGTGCAAGTATGGGGCCCCACCTAATAGAGCGCGGTGAGCAGATTTTGTCCGATACAAAACGGCAGTGTTTAATTTCCGTACTTACACGAATAAAAAATGAATAAATATTTTATTCTATTTTAACGATTTTTTTAAAAAAAAATTTACCATCCCTGTACAGTATGATACGAAAAACCACGCCATCATTGTTGACACGAACTGAATAACTTCCCGTCTAACATAAAATGATCTCGATGCAAGATCTTGCAAAATAGTTGCGACATGTTTCACATGGCTGCCCGTATTTATAAATTATTAGCAACACTGTACACTGTACACTGTACACTGTACATATACTATGTTGCTACATACTTATCCTGATCATTGATAGCGTGGGTTTGCGGTCTGATCATGCGCATTGTCTGCACTTGATAACCGTGTTATGATCAAAGAGGAAAACTTGAATTTGTTCTTCACTCTATCAGTGGCGAGTTAGCCTGGATTCACTACAATGCTTCGAGGTAACTACCAAGATAATGTAAATTGACTCACAAGAAAGTGCATCTATCGAGTGCGATATCATGTGCCAAACTAAGGAGAATCGGATTTCGTGGAGCTCACCAACTTGGTGACTAAGTGGCGACCACAAAACTAGGTTCAACGTTTTGCTTCGGCGCGCTGTATACATGGTGATGGGCCACCCGATGGGGTAGTGTAGTGGGTCTAACTTGACTCACTACTTTGGCTTACACGTTGCGCTACGTGTATGAGGAAGCGTAAGTACTTAGTAATTACGTAGGTTTATTATATTGAATACACAAGTATAATGTAAATCAAATAAAGACTGTTGTGACTTAGATTAGGTAAAATGAGAACTGTATTGTTCGTAAATTGATCTTCCTCCTAAATCTGCTAAAACTGTTATCATCTATGGAAGGGGTTGACAGCGGCTGGTTGTCAGAACCCCGCTAATATGCATGTCTCTGATTGGTAGAAAGATGCTGCTTTCTACCAATAGGATCTTTGGGTATATGTGGACCACTCATTGTGGTGGCCCACTTCAATGTATCCATTGGTGTGACTTACACCAATGTGAGGAAGTATCTAAAACTTTTAACATGTATTTTATCTGTTAAATTCACAAGTGGCTTGCAGCCACTTGTGCGTGTAAGCTCGTTACACCATCCCTCCTTAAGGTTAGACGCGCGGGGTCTCCGCACGTCAATCTTCTGAATTGACCATTCGTCAGTTCTCCGCGTTTGGAGAAGAAACCCGCGCTCATTCCACGATGAACGCGCCCCAGAAGAAGAACCCGAAGGCGATGGAGACTCATCTCTCCATCGATGACTACTTCGAACGGCAAAAGGCGAAGTATGGCGACGTCGTCGACTTCGACGACGACGATGAAGACATGGAGGACGAAGAGGACTCGTCCTCAAAGCGCAAAGACTCAGTGTTGAGCGAATCGCTCGACCCCCACGCTAAGGACATTCGCCCGCGTGAAGGGGACGAATCGGACGCTTCGAGTTCGAAGCGATCGCGTACTGAGAGTGATACCCCACTCGCTTCCGCTGGGGCTCTCAGTACTCCGCACGCTGCTGCTGCAGCGCGTGATGTTAAAGCTCAAAGCTCTCCGCGCGCTTCGCCTGCAGCGCGCGATCCGTGGATGCCGTCCGCGTCCGAAATCTCGGACGAGCTGCACTTTGATGCGGAAACGCATCAAAGGCGCTATTACTACATAGGACGCTTCCATGAGCTCCGATGGTTCCAAAGCAAGAAGACATCTTCTCGCAGCAAAGTGCCCGAGTGGCAGGCACTTTGTCAAAGTTGGAGTGCTTTTGTTGAGAACTTCAACAAGAAGCCGAATGCTTACCGTGATCGGATTAAGCAAGCGCGTGATCGCTTCGAGACGTACTCGAAGCGTGAAAAGCTGGAGCAACTTCATGTTGCTGCTGAGGAGGCAAATGTGCCGTGCGCTGTGCCCGAGGGCTTTCAGTGCACGAAGTGTTTCCCAGGCGCGGTCCGCTTGAGCGACCGCGACCTGAACGGGTACACGTCGTTCCGTGTGCCCGAGAGTCTCAAAGAGCTCCGTGCTAAGTTCTTAGCACGTGAGGGTTCGGGCGCTGGCGATGATCGCAGCGCTCGCACTACTTCCGCTGCGCCAGCGCGTAGTGCTCTTCGTACGCCCTCACCATTTCCGGAACGTCCTCCAGCAAGACGTTCCGCGGCTCCCATGTATCTCGATGGGGAGGAAATCCTCACTAACGAAAACGAAAACGAGCCCCTGGAGGGTTCGCTTTCGGGATACCCTGGTCAACAATCCGCTCAACAATCCAGCGGGTTGAGCCGCGGGCGTCACGGATCGGCGGTGGGAACACGCCCCGGGTATGATCAGCCCCGGGCTGATCCGTACACGTCTCTCCACGACCGGGTGACCGCCGTGGAGCGTCTACAGGGCGCTGAGTTCGCCGCCCTGAAGCAGGAGGTGGCGAACCAGAAGGCCCAAGTCGCGGCGGTCTCGCAGACCGCCTCGAATATCCAGGTCCAGCTGGGGACCCAGATGAAGGGGTTGCTCCAGCGCGTCCGCGCGCTGGAGGAGAGGCTGCTCGTCGCCGAGGCCAAGTCCTCCGCTTCGGCCTCGGCTCCTGCCGAGGCTTTGGGTCAGCCGAGCTAGGTGGCTCGTGCTGCAGGTACGGCTTCAGCCGTCCGACGTAAAAGGTCGGATGGAGGCGCATGCTAGACAGTATGTCTAGCGTGTAAGCGTTGCCGTGCCGTGCCAACACAGTGAACGACCCGATGAAGCGCGGAGCAAGCCTGCTTGCTCCGAAATCCGAAACTGCATGTTTAGGCAGATTTTGAGTAGCTAACAAAACCAATGAACTAACTTTGAATTCATTTGTGTTGCCTCTGCCCACATTGTCTGTGTTCAGCTTCTGTTGATCAACAGAAGCTGCTATTGCATCTTGGACAAACCGAATCACGGCTTGTCTTTTGGTGATGAAACTGATTGCATCCGAGCTGAAGTCATTCCGCTCGCTCTCCGCTAGAGTCCCGGCCTCTGCGTCGTTCTTCGCGGTGTCTGCGCCCTGCGCAGACCCGTGGTCGTTGGCCTTGTTGTTGGGGGAGTCTGCGCCCTGCGCAGACTCATGTGGTTTGTCCATTGTTGCAGCTGACACTGTGCAAGTGTCAGCGGTTTTCTGCGGCTGCTGTATTGCAGTCGTAGATCCTCCCCCACTTAAAGTGGGAGCCATCACTCCGAGTAAACTCGGTAGGCGTGGATGCCGCATGGCATTCACG
Source organism: Phytophthora cinnamomi (assembly GCF_018691715.1). NCBI lineage: Eukaryota > Oomycota > Peronosporomycetes > Peronosporales > Peronosporaceae > Phytophthora > Phytophthora cinnamomi. The sequence continues at coordinate 429,333 of NW_027150978.1, read as the reverse complement.
TAGAACGGTGTATGCCCGGTCGAGGCATGCACTGAGTTATTGATGGCAAACTCTGCCTTCGATAAACACTCGCTCCAGTATTGGAACGAGTGAGCGTAGCTCTTCAGAATGTCGACGAGCACGCGATTCACGCGCTCGGTTTGACCGTCCGTCTGCGGATGATCCGCAGTCGACATTGAAAGTTGGCTCCCAAGAAGTGTAAACACTTCTTGCCACAGGCGCGCTGTGAAGCGCGGGTCTCTGTCCGACACGATGTCGGTCGGCATGCCATGGTGTTTGAACACCATGTCGACGAACAGACGGGCCGTCTGCTTTGCGGTCGCCTCTGCCGGCACCGCAGCAAGATGTACCATCTTGCTGAAACGGTCGACGAAGACCACAATACCGGTATTCCCTCCGCTGTCTGGGGGAAGACCAAAGATGAAGTCCAATGACACGGACTTCCAACACTCCTGCGGAGTCGGTAGTGATTGCAATGGAGCCTGCGCCATTCGCGCAGGCTTTACGCGTTGGCATACCTCGCAAGCACGGATTACTTGCGCACCCACTTATACTGGTGGTGCCAGTAGAAGTCGCGTGTGAGAAGGACGTAAGTCTTCTCACCTCCGAGATGTCCCGCAGTCGGGGCATCATGATATTCGTACATGATCCTGAGTCGCAGGTCATGATCATTCGGCACGACAACGCGATCCGCGTTGTCGTCGACTGCATTGTAAAGCAGTATTCCGTCGTGCACTCGAAAGCGGTGTGCACGCGCACGAAGGTGCTTGGGCAGCTTCTGACGAGACTTATCAGAAGGCGCTGTGCCATAGGCCAGCAAGAGCTTCGTGACCGCGTCGTGCGCGTACGCGGCCTTCACATCGTCCAGCAGAGACGATGTGGGTTTGCTCGATCGCATGATGGCAATGACATTGACGTCGGCAGCTTCTGCGTAGTCCGGCCGACGTGATAACGCGTCGGCCACTACATTCAATCTTCCGGGTTTGTATTCGACCCGGAAGTTATACTCCGCAAAGAATGAGAGCCATCTCGCCATTCTCTGTGAAATGTGTGGTGACTTCACTGCAGTGCGTAGTGGTGCATGGTCGGTGTAGATTACAAATGGTCTACTTCCAAGCAAATACACTCGGAACTTGGTGAGTGCGTATTTCATGGCAAGAAGTTCCTTGTCATGTACCGGATAGTTGCGCTCAGCTGGCTTCAGCTGACGCGATTGGTAGTAGACGACACGATCACGGCCCTCGTGATCGTGCTGCATCAACGCGCATCCGATCGGGAAGTCGGATGCGTCACACACTACGTGAAATGGGCGATCTTGGTCAGCCACTGCCAAGATCGGCGGCTCAGTCAAGCCCCGCTTGACTGCATCGAATGCCTTTTGGCAATCGGTTGTCCACTTCCACACAGTTTTTTTCTTAAGAAGTTGTGACAGCGGGCGGATCTTGCCCGCGTAATCCTCCACGTACTTGCACAAGTACGTGGCCAAGCCAAGAAACTGCCCCAGTTCCTTGACACTTGAAGGCGTTGGCCATTCATTGATCACTCTGACCTTTTCCGGGTCAGGGCGAACACCATTTTTCCCTACGAGACACCCGAGGACGGGTATCTCGCTTGCCCCGAAGATACACTTCTTCAAGTTCGCGCTGAGCTTATGTTTTCGCATAAGCTCAAGTAGCTTCCGGAGATGCACCCTGTGCATCTCTATGTCGGTCTTCCCGTCCACAGCCCGGCTGTGGATGAATACATCATCGAAGTAGCTCGGCGCGAAGTCGCGCACCGAGCGCAACAAGTGCGTCACGCACCTGTTGAAAGTCGCAGGGGCGTTCTTAAGCCCCTGTGGAATCACTAGCCATTCCCAGAGCATGCCGCTTGGCGTGCTCACAGCCTTGAGAGGGGTATCGCTCTCACGCATTAGGATCTGATAGAATCCGTCTCGCAAGTCGAGAGCACTGTAAACGGTGCTCCCGGCCATCGCATCGATGATGACATCTTTTCGTGGTATCGGCGTCTGCGCCGGTACCGTCGCATCGTTCAGCTTCTTATACGCATGAACGATGCGCCATCCGCCCTGTGGCTTTTTGACACAGAACGTCGGAGCACTATACGGGGACTTTGATTCCCGCACTTGTCCTGCTTTGCGACGACTTTCAAACTCGTGCTGAATGCCCTTATCCTGCGGAAGCTCCGCAGGAATCTCTTCCGGGAGTACGTCTTTGTACTCCCTCAATAATTCGTAATAGGGACTCGACTTTAACGAGTCCCAACCTTGTTCCTCGAAGCGCTCTCGCTTCGTCTTCGCACTGAGAGTATCTTCTCTGTCAGTGGTACTTCCCATGAAGAGTTGTCTCAGCTCTTCGCTCTCGCTCTCCGTTCTTTCGCTGTTCGAAAGAACGCAGACCTGCTCGATGCGTCCATCGTGCAAGTCGCGTGTGAAGCGCTTCCAGCTCGTGGCTGGAGGCGAAGTCAACTCCGACGCCGTCGTCGGAGGATTAGCGAGTTCCATTTCACGATACTGGAATCCAGTATCGGTGCGCGTCAAGACGCTTAGCGTCTCGACGTCCGGCGTCACCGCCGCAGTCTGCTCAGCAGACTGTTCTCGTGGTGTCTCGGTCCCGGACCGAGACTTGCGCAGCGCTCTCCGCATGCGCCGTTTTCTTGTTGTGCGGAGCCCCGCTCCGCACGGTTGTTCTTTTGGTCCAGGCCCGGCCGTGGACAGTTGTTCGCCGGCGGACCCTGTCCGCGGGCGCGCGATATCATCAAGCCCGGCTTGATCGCATGGCGCTTCGTCGTGCAGCCGGGCTGCACGACAGCATGCAAATTGCGTCAGTGCGGTACGTTTGCAACCGTCCGCACTGTTTGCAGCGTCAACTCCCGGGGTTGACACGCCTTCGTCACCTCGACGCCAATCATTGGCGGAGCCCCTCATGAGCGAGGGTGCGTTGGCTCCCGGAGCCGACGCGTCATTGTCGACCTGACGTCTTCGGGTCGGTCAGGGACTGTCCCTTACACACTTGAACGTGGGTATTGGTTCCCGGAACCAGTACATCTTTTTTTTCTGACGTCGGCAGCATTGCCGACGTTGGTCTCACTTGTGCGCGCCCTCGCGCACTTCCTGGGCACTCCGGTACAGCAGCATTAAGCGCTGTCTCGACTGGTGTGCCGCGCGCACCTGCTGGTGCGTGCGCTGCGGTAACAGGGTCATCGCTCTCTGTTCCGCTGTCGCAGCCGAAGCGCACGAGCGTGCGCTTCTTCCAGTCTATCACCCGATCATGCCGTGCAAGCCACGGCATGCCCATTACCACGTCGAACTTATCGTCCAGGTCCAGGACGATAAAGTGTTCTACAAACACTCGTTGTTTGTACGAGAAGCGCGCATTCACGACGCGCTTCTCGGTCTTCACGATGGCACCTGTTGCCAGTCGTACCCCCAGAACACTTCGAGGTGTATCTACCTCCTCGAAGTCAAGTCTCGACAGGCTTCGTAGTCGAACAAAGTTGTTCGACGCGCCTGAGTCTACCAATGCTCGAAGAGAGTCACTCGCTCTCTTCGAGTAAATCTTCAAGATGACTAGGTTCGGCCTGTCATCTTGTTTCTTGCAGCGAGAGCTAGTCTCACTGAGGGCTGCAGTCCTCAGTGTCGCGTGCCCAATGTCGGCATGCGTGACTGCATTACCAGTAGGGCGCCCCGCGCCTACTGGATGTTCGCGTTTTTTGTTGGTCCGCGGCGATGCCTAGCATCGTCACAACGGCCACCTCCAGGGGGCATGGGAGCTGTGCACTCCCATGCAAAGTGACCGATCCTTCCGCAACGGAAGCATCGCACGTTGCCTCCCTGCTGCTGGTAACCAGCAATGGTTGCGCTCGAGGGGTCCATTGGTTCTGGAACTCCCGTCCTCGCTACCGGGCGCGGTTGCGGCCTCGGTACATTTACATGGAGTTTAGCCTGCCGCAGGCTAAACTCTTATTGCATGGCAAGGGTGATTGCAGCTTCGAGAGTACTCGGGTACGCTCGGAAGAGATAGGTCTTCACGGGCCCATCTCTAAGTCCCTTCATGAACGTGACGACCTTAGTCGCCTCGCCAATTGGATTAGTCACGATGTTCGAGACCAAGTACCGTGCACGCTGCGCGTAAGCATGGACGTCATGCTTACCCTGCTGAAGGTTGAGGAACACTGCCGTCGACCAAAACTCGTTTTGCGGGGGCTCAAACGCTTGTCTGAGCTCCTCTTTGAATACTTCGTACGTGCTGAAGCACGTAGGATCAGAGAGTCGGCGCCCATACGCCCAACTCCTTGCGCGTCCGCCAAGGCAGGACGTGGCGAACGCGACCTTCGACAGCGGGTCGACGATGCGTCGAGCCGTGTCAAGCTCGACAGCCAGCGGAGGAGAGGCTCGCATTCTCTTCCCAAGTAATTGCTTACGCTCAATTTCAATGATTGGGCACGCGGTGTCGTCCCTGACGACGCCGTCACTGAGGAAGCAGCATCACGCTGCTCCATCGTGATCAAATCTTAGAGCAACGTCATGTTGCTCCGTCGGCGATAGCGTACGCAGCATTGTAGCTATCGCCGCTTCTCCAATGACTGTTGACAGTCGTTGGAGGGCTTCCCACTCTGGGCCAGACAGGTGGGGGCAATCAGCGCGTGCAACATGCGTTGCAGGCGTATTGGAGCTCTCCATGGGCACCTCCGTGCTCATGTGGTTCTCGGCTCCGCGTTCGTACGCCGCGTACGAACGTCAAGCAGTCGGTCGTTGGACGGACTACAAAGTGCTACCAGGTGTAGTAGGTCTAACTTGACTCACTGCTTCAGCTTACACGCTGCGCAACATGTATGAGGAAGCGTAAGAACTTAGTAATTACGTAGGTTTATTATACTTGAGTACACAAGTATAATGTAAATCAAATAAAGACTGTTGTGACTTAGATTAGGTAAAATGAGAACTGTATTGTTCGTAAATTGATCTTCCTCCTAAATCTGCTAAAACTGTTATCATCTATGGAAGGGGTTGACAGCGGCTGGTTGTCAGAACCCCGCTAATATGCATGTCTCTGATTGGTAGAAAGATGCTGCTTTCTACCAATAGGATCTTTGGGTAGGTGTGGACCACTCATTGTGGTGGCCCACTTCAATGTATCCATTGGTGTGTCTTACACCAAGGTGAGGAAGTATCTAAAACTTTTAACAGATAACCCATCTGTTAAATTACAAGTGGTTCGTAGCCACTTGTGCGTGTAACCCCGTTACAGGTAGAGCACCATACCTGACGACGGAAGATCGCAAAAATGATGTGCCGCTTCTCGTTCAGTTCAACCTCACTTCACATCTCGCCCTCTGGCAAACAAGCCAACCAGTGATGCGTAAGCGCTGGTTTTTCTAGTGGTCTTGTCGTCTTCCTCGCTGAATGGAATTGTGCCTCGGTACTGGTTCCCCGAAAGCTGAAGCGAAGAACCCAACACACTCTAGTAGTCTTTTACGACCGAATGGCGAAGTAGCTGGAGATGCCGAAGCGCGGGCTGATATTTGGGATCTTTCAGTGATCGCAGAGCCGGCAACAAAAGCTGGAACCTCGATTCAGAACCTGGTTGACAAGTTGTGGTTAACATCTCAAGCGAACGCAGCGACGATCTTCAAGTTCTTGTGTCTTGGAAAAGCCCAAGTGAAGTTCGATGACAACCAGAAGCTTCTTCGGTGGCTGAACTATGTGAAAATGTACAAAGCGAAGAGGGAGAGAGAGAGAGAGAGAGAGAGAGAGAGAGAGAGAGAGAGAGAGAGAGAGAGAGAGAGAGAGAGAGAGAGAGAGACCAGATTCGCTGATGCCGACCTTTTTAATATACAAATTCGGACGAAAGCCTGCCTACATTATTCCACTCGCTCAGACTGATCTTGGGCTGGAAAAATTCTGCTGGCACAATACAGTGGCTTCTCTTTCAGAGTTTGTCAGCTGCGGGTGATTTATTGACCAAGGTGTGGCTGAAATCCCGAACAAGTCAGGAGGAAGTTTTCAAAATCTTGTGTTTTCAGCGGTCTTCATTATCGAATATCCCAGCGTCCGTTCAGTGGTTCTCATATTCCGAACAGTACGAAGCAACGACGGGTGGGTCGTATTCGGACTCGGATGCGCTGAATGTCTTACTGAAGGGGAGGTCCACTACTGGATTGACGACTGCTTTGTAATCGCTCAAAGGTATTTCGGACCTGATCAATTTAGCGGAGAACATGCCGACGCGCCTGTTTCAGAAATGGATCCTGTCTGCGTCGGGGAAGCCGGAGGATATCACAAACTCAATGGTGGTTCTGAACACTATCGTGGCGTTACCGAAGAGCAGAGGTCCGCCAATACTGTATGATATTGAATTGGGTCCCCAGTAATAAAATCTGCAATTTCAAGCCAAACATTGTTGTAGCCGATGCTACACTGTGCTTCTCATCGGGGGTAGTGCCCCAACGACAAGCACAGTGGAAACAGTGCAACAAACGACGGTCGTTGCCAACCGACGAAGGAGTTAGTAACTTCTCTAGCGAAAGGACGTAGAGCGACAGGGTTTAGCGAGGCTAACAGCTCTAGTATATTCACTTCTTCATCTCGATCGAGAGCGACAAACAACAAAGATATCTTTAGCTGGAGAGTCGCTCCAGCATGGATGAGACCGACGAGGCGATGGTCCCACACACAGGTGGTGGAATACCATTAGCGGTGTACCCACCGCTGTCACCGTATTCGGAGCAAAGTCTGAAACTGACGCAAGAGACTACACCGCATGTTGCACGCGCTGATTGCCCCCACCTGTCTGGCCCAGAGTGGGAAGCCCTCCAACGACTGTCAACAGTCATTGGAGAAGCGGCGATAGCTACAATGCTGCGTACGCTATCGCCGACGGAGCAACATGACGTTGCTCTAAGATTTGATCACGATGGAGCAGCGTGATGCTGCTTCCTCAGTGACGGCGTCGTCAGGGACGACACCGCGTGCCCAATCATTGAAATTGAGCGTAAGCAATTACTTGGGAAGAGAATGCGAGCCTCTCCTCCGCTGGCTGTCGAGCTTGACACGGCTCGACGCATCGTCGACCCGCTGTCGAAGGTCGCGTTCGCCATGTCCTGCCTTGGCGGACGCGCAAGGAGTTGGGCGTATGGGCGCCGACTCTCTGATCCTACGTGCTTCAGCACGTACGAAGTATTCAAAGAGGAGCTCAGACAAGCGTTTGAGCCCCCGCAAAACGAGTTTTGGTCGACGGCAGTGTTCCTCAACCTTCAGCAGGGTAAGCATGACGTCCATGCTTACGCGCAGCGTGCACGGTACTTGGTCTCGAACATCGTGACTAATCCAATTGGCGAGGCGACTAAGGTCGTCACGTTCATGAAGGGACTTAGAGATGGGCCCGTGAAGACCTATCTCTTCCGAGCGTACCCGAGTACTCTCGAAGCTGCAATCACCCTTGCCATGCAATAAGAGTTTAGCCTGCGGCAGGCTAAACTCCATGTAAATGTACCGAGGCCGCAACCGCGCCCGGTGGCGAGGACGGGAGTTCCAGAACCAATGGACCCCTCGAGCGCAACCATTGCTGGTTACCAGCAGCAGGGAAGCAACGTGCGATGCTTCCGTTGCGGAAGGATCGGTCACTTTGCATGGGAGTGCACAGCTCCCATGCCCCCTGGAGGTGGCCGTTGTGACGATGCTAGGCATCGCCGCGGACCAACAAAAAACGCGAACATCCAGTAGGCGCGGGGCGCCCTACTGGTAATGCAGTCACGCATGCCGACATTGGGCACGCGACACTGAGGACTGCAGCCCTCAGTGAGACTAGCTCTCGCTGCAAGAAACAAGATGACAGGCCGAACCTAGTCATCTTGAAGATTTACTCGAAGAGAGCGAGTGACTCTCTTCGAGCATTGGTAGACTCAGGCGCGTCGAACAACTTTGTTCGACTACGAAGCCTGTCGAGACTTGACTTCGAGGAGGTAGATACACCTCGAAGTGTTCTGGGGGTACGACTGGCAACAGGTGCCATCGTGAAGACCGAGAAGCGCGTCGTGAATGCGCGCTTCTCGTACAAACAACGAGTGTTTGTAGAACACTTTATCGTCCTGGACCTGGACGATAAGTTCGACGTGGTAATGGGCATGCCGTGGCTTGCACGGCATGATCGGGTGATAGACTGGAAGAAGCGCACGCTCGTGCGCTTCGGCTGCGACAGCGGAACAGAGAGCGATGACCCTGTTACCGCAGCGCACGCACCAGCAGGTGCGCGCGGCACACCAGTCGAGACAGCGCTTAATGCTGCTGTACCCGGAGTGCCCAGGAAGTGCGCGAGGCGCGCACAAGTGAAACCAACGTCGGCAATGCTGCCGACGTCAGAAAAAAGATGTACTGGTTCCGGGAACCAACACCCACGTTCAAGTGTGTAAGGGACAGTCCCTGACCGACCCGAAGACGTCAGGTCGACAATGACGCGTCGGCTCCGGGAGCCAACGCACCCTCGCTCATGAGGGGCTCCGCCAATGATTGGCGTCGAGGTGACGAAGGCGTGTCAACCCGGGAGTTGACGCTGCAAACAGTGCGGACGGTTGCAAACGTACCGCACTGACGCAATTACATGCTGTCGTGCAGCCCGGCTGCACGACGAAGCGCCATGCGATCAAGCCGGGCTTGATGATATCGCGCGCCCGCGGACAGGGTCCGCCGGCGAACAACTGTCCACGGCCGGGCCTGGACCAAAAGAACAACCGTGCGGAGCGGGGCTCCGCACAACAAGAAAACGGCGCATGCGGAGAGCGCTGCGCAAGTCTCGGTCCGGGACCGAGACACCACGAGAACAGTCTGCTGAGCAGACTGCGGCGGTGACGCCGGACGTCGAGACGCTAAGCGTCTTGACGCGCACCGATACTGGATTCCAGTATCGTGAAATGGAACTCGCTAATCCTCCGACGACGGCGTCGGAGTTGACTTCGCCTCCAGCCACGAGCTGGAAGCGCTTCACACGCGACTTGCACGATGGACGCATCGAGCAGGTCTGCGTTCTTTCGAACAGCGAAAGAACGGAGAGCGAGAGCGAAGAGCTGAGACAACTCTTCATGGGAAGTACCACTGACAGAGAAGATACTCTCAGTGCGAAGACGAAGCGAGAGCGCTTCGAGGAACAAGGTTGGGACTCGTTAAAGTCGAGTCCCTATTACGAATTATTGAGGGAGTACAAAGACGTACTCCCGGAAGAGATTCCTGCGGAGCTTCCGCAGGATAAGGGCATTCAGCACGAGTTTGAAAGTCGTCGCAAAGCAGGACAAGTGCGGGAATCAAAGTCCCCGTATAGTGCTCCGACGTTCTGTGTCAAAAAGCCACAGGGCGGATGGCGCATCGTTCATGCGTATAAGAAGCTGAACGATGCGACGGTACCGGCGCAGACGCCGATACCACGAAAAGATGTCATCATCGATGCGATGGCCGGGAGCACCGTTTACAGTGCTCTCGACTTGCGAGACGGATTCTATCAGATCCTAATGCGTGAGAGCGATACCCCTCTCAAGGCTGTGAGCACGCCAAGCGGCATGCTCTGGGAATGGCTAGTGATTCCACAGGGGCTTAAGAACGCCCCTGCGACTTTCAACAGGTGCGTGACGCACTTGTTGCGCTCGGTGCGCGACTTCGCACCGAGCTACAAAGATGATGTGTTCATCCACAGCCGAGCTGTGGACGCGAAGACCGACGTAGAGATGCACAGGGTGCATCTCCGGAAGCTACTTGAGCTTATGCGAAAACATAAGCTCAGCGCGAACTTGAAGAAGTGTATCTTCGGGGCAAGCGAGATACCCGTCTTCGGGTGTCTCGTAGGGAAAAATGGTGTTCGCCCTGACCCGGAAAAGGTCAGAGTGATCAATGAATGGCCAACGCCTTCAAGTGTCAAGGAACTGGGGCAGTTTCTTGGCTTGGCCACGTACTTGTGCAAGTACGTGGAGGATTACGCGGGCAAGATCCGCCCGCTGTCACAACTTCTTAAGAAAAAAACTGTGTGGAAGTGGACAACCGATTGCCAAAAGGCATTCGATGCAGTCAAGCGGGGCTTGACTGAGCCGCCGATCTTGGCAGTGGCTGACCAAGATCGCCCATTTCACGTAGTGTGTGACGCATCCGACTTCCCGATCGGATGCGCGTTGATGCAGCACGATCACGAGGGCCGTGATCGTGTCGTCTACTACCAATCGCGTCAGCTGAAGCCAGCTGAGCGCAACTATCCGGTACATGACAAGGAACTTCTTGCCATGAAATACGCACTCACCAAAGTTCCGAGTGTATTTGCTTGGAAGTAGACCATTTGTAATCTACACCGACCATGCACCACTACGCACTGCAGTGAAGTCACCACACATTTCACAGAGAATGGCGAGATGGCTCTCATTCTTTGCGGAGTATAACTTCCGGGTCGAATACAAACCCGGAAGATTGAATGTAGTGGCCGACGCGTTATCACGTCGGCCGGACTACGCAGAAGCTGCCGACGTCAATGTCATTGCCATCATGCGATCGAGCAAACCCACATCGTCTCTGCTGGACGATGTGAAGGCCGCGTACGCGCACGACGCGGTCACGAAGCTCTTGCTGGCCTATGGCACAGCGCCTTCTGATAAGTCTCGTCAGAAGCTGCCCAAGCACCTTCGTGCGCGTGCACACCGCTTTCGAGTGCACGACGGAATACTGCTTTACAATGCAGTCGACGACAACGCGGATCGCGTTGTCGTGCCGAATGATCATGACCTGCGACTCAGGATCATGTACGAATATCATGATGCCCCGACTGCGGGACATCTCGGAGGTGAGAAGACTTACGTCCTTCTCACACGCGACTTCTACTGGCACCACCAGTATAAGTGGGTGCGCAAGTAATCCGTGCTTGCGAGGTATGCCAACGCGTAAAGCCTGCGCGAATGGCGCAGGCTCCATTGCAATCACTACCGACTCCGCAGGAGTGTTGGAAGTCCATGTCATTGGACTTCATCTTTGGTCTTCCCCCAGACAGCGGAGGGAATACCGGTATTGTGGTCTTCGTCGACCGTTTCAGCAAGATGGTACATCTTGCTGCGGTGCCGGCAGAGGCGACCGCAAAGCAGACGGCCCGTCTGTTCGTCGACATGGTGTTCAAACACCATGGCATGCCGACCGACATCGTGTCGGACAGAGACCCGCGCTTCACAGCGCGCCTGTGGCAAGAAGTGTTTACACTTCTTGGGAGCCTGCTTTCCATGTCGACTGCGGATCATCCGCAGACGGACGGTCAAACCGAGCGCGTGAATCGCGGGAATACCGGTATTGTGGTCTTCGTCGACCGTTTCAGCAAGATGGTACATCTTGCTGCGGTGCCGGCAGAGGCGACCGCAAAGCAGACAGCCCGTCTGTTCGTCGACATGGTGTTCAAACACCATGGCATGCCGACCGACATCGTGTCGGACAGAGACCCGCGCTTCACAGCGCGCCTGTGGCAAGAAGTGTTTACACTTCTTGGGAGCCTGCTTTCAATGTCGACTGCGGATCATCCGCAGACGGACGGTCAAACCGAGCGCGTGAATCGCGTGCTCGTCGACATTCTGAAGAGCTACGCTCACTCGTTCCAATACTGGAGCGAGTGTTTATCGATGGCAGAGTTTGCCATCAATAACTCAGTGCATGCCTCGACCGGGCATACACCGTTCTACGTGAATGCCATGCGGCATCCACGCCTACCGAGTTTACTCGGAGTGATGGCTCCCACTTTAAGTGGGGGAGGATCTACGACTGCAATACAGCAGCCGCAGAAAACCGCTGACACTTGCACTATGTCAGCTGCAACAGCGAACAAACCACATGGGTCTGCGCAGGGCGCAGACTCCTCCAACAACAAGGACAAAGACCACGGGTCTGCGCAAGGCGCAGACACCGCGAAGAACGACGCAGAGGCCGGGACTCTAGCGGAGAGCGAGCGGAATGACTTCAGCTCGGATGCAATCAGTTTCATCACCAAAAGACAAGCCGTGATTCGGTTTGTCCAAGATGCAATAGCAGCTTCTGTTGATCAACAGAAGCTGAACACAGACAATGTGGGCAGAGGCAACACAAATGAATTCAAAGTTAGTTCATTGGTTTTGTTAGCTACTCAAAATCTGCCTAAACATGCAGTTTCGGATTTCAGAGCAAGCAGGCTTGCTCCGCGCTTCATCGGGTCGTTCACTGTGTTGGCACGGCACGGCAACGCTTACACGCTAGACATACTGTCTAGCATGCGCCTCCATCCGACCTTTTACGTCGGACGGCTGAAGCCGTACCTGCAGCACGAGCCACCTAGCTCGGCTGACCCAAAGCCTCGGCAGGAGCCGAGGCCGAAGCGGAGGACTTGGCCTCGGCGACGAGCAGCCTCTCCTCCAGCGCGCGGACGCGCTGGAGCAACCCCTTCATCTGGGTCCCCAGCTGGACCTGGATATTCGAGGCGGTCTGCGAGACCGCCGCGACTTGGGCCTTCTGGTTCGCCACCTCCTGCTTCAGGGCGGCGAACTCAGCGCCCCGCAGACGCTCCACGGCGGTCACCCGGTCGTGGAGAGGCGCATACTGATCAGCCCGGGGCTGATCATACCCGGGGCGTGTTCCCACCCCCGCCACCGCCGATCCGTGACGCCCACGGCTCAACCCGCTGGATTGTTGAGCGGATTGTTGACCATAGTATCCCGAAAACGAACCCTCCAGGGGCTCGTTTTCGTTTTCGTTGGTGAGGATTTCCTCCCCATCGAGATACATGGGAGCCGCGGAACGTCTTGCTGGAGGACGTTCCGGAAATGGTGAGGGCGTACGAGGAGCAGTACGCGCTGGCACAGCGGAAGTAACACGAGCGCTGCGATCATCGCTAGCGCCCGAACCCTCACGTGCTAAGAACTTAGCACGGACCTCTTTGAGACTCTCGGGCACACGGAATAACATGTACCCGTCAGGTCGCGGTCGCTCAAGCGGACCGCGCCTGGGAAGCACTTCGTGCACTGAAAGCCCTCGGGCACAGCGCACGGCACATTAGCCTCCTCCCCAGCAACATGAAGTTGTTCCAACTTTCCACGCTTCGAGTACGTCTCGAAGCGATCACGCGCTTGCTTAATCCGATCACGATAAGCACTCGGCTTCTTGTTGAAGTTCTCAACAAAGGCGTTCCAACTTTGACAAAGTGCCTGCCACTCGGGCACTTTGCTGCGAGAAGAGGTCTTCTTGCTTTGAAACCATCGGAGCTCATGGAAGAGTACGATGTAGTAATCGCGCCTTCGATGCGTTTCCGTATCAAAGTGCAGCTCGGCAGCCACAGCATCATCTTTGATGGCGCTGCATACGTACAGCGGCACCTCATTCGGAGGTACCGAGTTCCCATACCGGTCCGAGGTCTCGGACGCGGACGGCATCCACGGATCGCGCGCTGCAGGCGCAGCGCGCGGAGAGCCTTAAGCATTGACATCACGCGCTGTAGCAACAGCGCGCGGAGTACTGAGATCCCCAGCGGAAGCGAGTGGGGTATCGCTCTCAGTTCGCGAACGCTTCGAACTCGATGCGTCAGATTCGTCCCCTTCACGCGTCCGAATGTTCTTGGCATGAGGGTCGAGCGATTCGCTCGACACTGAGTTTGAGGGCGAGTCCTCCTCGCCCTCCATTTCTTCATCGTCGTCGTCGAAGTCGACGACGTCGCCATACTTCGCCTGTTGCCGTTCGTAGTAGTCATCGATGGAGAGATGAGTTTCCATCGCCTTCGGGTTCTTCTTCTGGGGCGCGTTCATCGTGGAATGAGCGCGGGTTTCTTCTCCAAACGCGGAGAACTGACGAATGGTCAATTCAGAAGATTGACGTGCGGGGACCCCGCGCGTCTAACCTTAAGGAGGGATGGTGTAACGGGGTTACACGCACAAGTGGCTGCAAGCCACTTGTGAATTTAACAGATAGGTTATCTGTTAAAAGTTTTAGATACTTCCTCATCACACCAACGGATACATTGAAGTGGGCCACCACAATGAGTGGTCCACATATACCCAAAGATCCTATTGGTAGAAAGCAGCATCTTTCTACCAATCAGAGACATGCATATTAGCGGGGCTCTGACAGCCAGCCGCTGCCAACCCCTTTCACAGATGATAAACCGTTTTTAGCAGATTTAGGAGGAAGATCAATTTACAAACAATACAGTTCTCATTTTACCTAATCTAAGTCACTTGGATTCCTTTTGTTATTTAACTTATATTTGTGTATTCAAATATAATTAACCTAAGTAATTACTAAGTACTTACGCTTCCTCATACACGTAGCGCAACGTGTAAGCTAAAGTAGTTAGTCAAGTTAGACCCACTACACAAGGCGCCAAGTCGAGGCCCTCGCTCAGCACTCTGCTGCTGTCCAACAGAGGACTGGTGAGCAGTTGGGCCAGGTGCAACGTCAGCAGGAGAGACTTCCTCAACAGACGTCGGAGTACTTACAAGCACAGTACGACCGATTAACTGCGCTGTTGGAGCAACAGAAAGAGATGTGGCGCCAGATGGATGAGAATCGGCTGTATCTAGAAGAGCAGTACCGGTTGCTGAGAGCAGCTGAGCAAGCGCTGGGGATGCAAGGACGTCAATTGGAACGCTTGGCAGAAGCAGTGCAGCCCCACATACAAGCTGGTTGGGGGTCCTTCGAGCAAGGAGTAGCCCCGCCAGCAAAACAACGACCACTAGGGTACGCTGCCGTCACTGTGGCGGCAGGCACCAACCTACCTGTCCCTCCTATCTACAGGGGAGGTCAAAGAAGGAAAAACGCGAGTTTGTGGACAGCTACGCCATTTATACCAGACGTATAAAGGCTCTTAATCAAGGTACCGAGGCAAAGTTTTTTGTCATGCCACTGAGCGCGTGCATAGAGCAAGGGACCTTGGTGCGAATTTGTGGCTTTGAGTTATTTAAGGACGAGAAAGATGTGACTGAGACAGAATGGAAAAAATTATTTCTTGTCAGCTCCAATACCTGACAATACCCATACAAGACACTCGACCGTGAAGTGAAGTCGCCTTGCATGGACGTGAATCTGCAAGATGCGGAATCGCGGCTTTCGAGACTCATCGCCGATTTCTATGAGACTGTGGATAGATTAAACATGGAAGACATTGTACAGGCCGAGCCAAAGAAAGTTGTCGGATACCTAGTTGAGGCGCTGCGCCCTCCAGCTTTCAAATCTGCAGTGAAGGACCAACTGAGTCGTCAAGCTCATACACCCACCAAGAATAATATTCAGCTTTTCTTGAAGTGGCTACGCGGTGAGTTGTGAATATGTGGATTAATTGCGAACAATTTGGAAGAAATATCGGGACGTGTTCCGAGTAAAAATCAGCAAAGACCCGCCAATAGATATGCCTCCGATGGAAATTACGCTCAAGCCAGGAGCAGTACCAGTAAAGTGTCGCGCTCGGCGGTACTCGCCGGAACATCGGGCATTTTTGAAGAAACATGTTCAAGAGCTACTCGAAGCTGGTCTCTGTTGTCGGAACCCACGGAGCCGGTGGTGCTCACCCCCACACATAGTGCGGAAGCCGGGAGTGGGAAACTTTCGGATGACTGTTCATGTGAAATCGGCTAATGAACAAGTTGAGCAAGTGGTCTGGCCGATGCCTATTCTGGAGGTAGAATTTGATCGGTTGCGTAGCTTTTCTCGATACTTTTCCTTGGATTTTTCAAGGGCTGTTTTCAGTTTGCAGTGGCGGCGTATTGCCAAGAAATCTATTCCATTCTAACTGGGGATGGTGTGGTGCCGCCTACGAAAGTGCTGATGGGGGGAACGAATAGTGTGGCATATGTGCAATCGACAGTACAAGCGATGTTTGCAGATGTGTTCAACAATGGTTTGTTAATATGGATTGGTGACCTTTTAGGATATAAAGCAAATGATGATCAGCTCCTAAAGCTGTTAGTGCGCGTGCTGGAAATCTGTGGTAGTTAGGGTTTGAAGCTAAATCCAACTAAGTGTGCATTTTATCTCCGTGAGGCACTTTGGTATGGGCGAGTAGTGTCAGGTGAAGGCGTGAATCATGACCCCGCTCGGATCGAAGCTCTGATGAGCCTTCCACCACCTTTGTCAGGCAATGAATTGCAACAGTTCATTTGTGCACTGAACTGGATGCGCAGCTCGCAACCAGCTTACAATAAACTTGTTCATCCGCTGGTGTTGCAGATGGAAGAGGTATATAAGCATGCTGGAGAACGTAAGAAAACATGGTGAAGAAAATTCCGTTGAGTGAGAGCGGCTGGAGCCAAGAACAGATCGATTGTTTTGAGCGCTGCGAGTCTGCGTTAGGGAACGCTTTGCTGTTAGCGCATCCGGACCCAGCAAAGAGGTTGTGTGTGTTTACCGATGCAAGCGAGGACCACTGGGGTGCGGCAGTGACGCAGATACTGCAAGATCAGCAGCTGAGGCCTCTCAGCGAGCAGGACCATGAGCCTCTAATGATGCTGAGCGGCACGTTTTCAGGATCTGCTGAGCGGTGGGCTATAGTGGAAAAAGAAGCACTCGCAATAGTCGAAACCTGTCGTCGAGCAGACTACTTGTTGCATCGCGCGGATGGCTTCGCACTTTTCACAGATCACCGAAATCTCCGCTACATTTTTGATCCTCACGGTGTTTCGAACACAGTGCCTAAGTACACAGCGGACAAGATGCACCGATGATCCCTGTTACTTATGGCATACAGATATGACATCTATGATATCGCAGGGGAAGAAAAAGTATGGGCGGATTTATTATTACGGTGGGGCTGCCCTTTCAAGTCTGTGTGCGCTATTCGCCAAGTTGCACTGCCGCTGTCACCACAGCTCGACGAGAGTTCTGTGTGGCATACGTGGCAAGAAATATTGTCAAAGCAGAGTGAGGCAACACCGCCGAGTGGCATTGCACGGCAAGCAGACAATGAGCTGTGGAAAGACGGCCAAGGACGAATTTGGGTCCCCGACGAAGCTGCAGACCTGCAAGTCCGCATCTGTGTGGTCGGTCATTTCGGTATCGCAGGGCACAGAGCGCTAGCACCTACATTAGCGAAAATTGGCAAAAGGTTCACATGAAAAGGCATGAAGTTAGACATCGAGTATTTTGTCCGCAGATGTTTGCATTGCACCAGAACTTTGCGAGACCCACCGCAACCGCGAGTTTTAGGGGAGACAATGCATGCCGAGAGCCCAAACATGCTCATACATTGGGACTATCTTTTCATGGAGGAGAGTACTACAGGGGAGGTCTACGTACTCGTTATTAAAGACGATGCTTCTAAGTACGTGTGGCTTTTGCCATGCAAATCGGCCGATGCTGAGGTCACGTACAATGGTCTACTGGACTGGTTCGCTACATTTGGAGTGTGTCGCACCTGGGTTAGTGACCAGGGCACACACTTCAAGAACAAAACAATTGAAGCGCTGCAGCACGCTATGGGCGCGCATCACCACTTTACCACCGCGCGGTGCCCGTGGGCAAATGGCACGGTAGAGGTGGTTATGCGAGAGGTACAGCGGTGCTGCCGGGCATTACTATCGGAATGGAGGCTACAGCCTCATGAATGACCGCGCGTAGTGAAGATCGTCCAAATGGTGCTCAATAATACACCGTCGCCCGCGCTAGGTGGCGTTGCCCCCATCACAGCGATGACGAGATTGGCAGCCATGGGGCCAGCCGACCACCTAGCCGTACCAGGTCGACTAAAGTCGACCACGCTAGAAAAATTCAGCGAACACAACGCAAAAATATTGAACTGTTGCGGCTCGCACTGGACAATTCGCACAGAAAGACAAGCCAGGTGAACAGGGCCCTGAGAGCTGCCGGCCGTAAATTTCGGGACAAAAAACGGCAAACGGCTATGGCGCAGTTTGATATTGGTGACTACGTGTTGTATGCCGATGTGTGGCAACACACTAGGAGCAAGTTAAAGGTGAAGCGGACCGGACCAGCGTAGGTGACCGCAGCAACTTCGAATTGGATTTTCGAAATTCAGAACAGTTACGGGTCAACGCAAGGAAGCACATACTAGCCGGCTTAATTTCTATGTCAACAGCTCGTTGGCCGTCACGGAATAGTTACTTCTGCATGTGGCACACAACAGCGAAGGACACGTGATGGTTGAAACGATCCTCGAAGCCAAATACAATGCAAAAGAGAAGCGCCATGAGCTGAAAGTTCACTGGCGGGAGTTGGATATGATTGAGGATTCGTGGGAACCGGCCGACGTTTTGCTGCAAGACGTCCCGGTTGCGGTCAAAGCATTTGCATGATAGAATCACGCCAGCAAAGCGGTGAAGGCACTGAACAGGGCTTTCAACTTTTGTTAGCGGGAAAATGGACTCAAGTCGAAGTTGCCTTGTTCCGGTGGTGAGATCGGAGATGGATACACTACCGACACGTGATGAACAGAACGTCGCACTGTATTACTGCATACTGGAAAAACATTTCGCGAGGGGGAAGTGTTGTAGCTGGTGCTACACTGTGCTTCTCATCGGGGGTAGTGCCCCAACGACAAACACAGCGGAAACAGTGCAACAAATGACGGTCGTTGGCAACCGAGGAAGGAGTTAGTAACTTCGCTAGCGAAAGGACGTAGAGTGACAGGGTTTAGCGAGGCTAACGGCTCTAGTATATTCACTTCTACATTTTAATCGAGAGCGACAAACAATAACAACAATACTAGTAGTAAATGTATATCAATTTTTATTGTATTGCTATAGAAATGGTATATCTTATATCACTTTACAGAGGGATCCAGGAGTTGAGATCGCAATTTTCAAGTGAAGGCTCAATCTTTTGGGGCTAGCTCTGCTGGAGCGTACTAGAGGGATTCCC
Organism: Phytophthora cinnamomi; assembly: GCF_018691715.1. NCBI lineage: Eukaryota > Oomycota > Peronosporomycetes > Peronosporales > Peronosporaceae > Phytophthora > Phytophthora cinnamomi. The sequence goes on along the minus strand of NW_027150978.1, from coordinate 410,501 downwards.
CGGCGATAGCTGTCTAGCCATTACCACCTTCCTATATTTCGCAACATCTTTTTTCTACGTCTGCGTGTGTAACCCTGACCTCTTGAAGAAGAATGAAGTCGATTAACAGGAAGGTAGACTAGCCGTTCGTTGTGCTGTTAAGCGAAACTTAAATCGAACGTAAGGCTGAGGTATCCATACATACGTAACTGCGAATTGAACGTCGTCATCAACAGATTCAAGGAACCCCAGGCGGGGCAAAACTGTCCTGATCTTGTCACTATCAAGGTTGATCGGCGATAGACGTGCTGGTAGTCTTACCGAAACGAGCAGCTCAAACGGGTAATGCGTGGGCTGATTGCACGTACACTACCTCAGCCTAATTTATCACTTCATCGATGTGTCGTCTCTCAATACGTCGCTGTGGCAGCGGTTTTCAACACAACTTAGGTTTGTTCGTGGGGAAAGATTTTTCACTTGATTCACAGGCGGCCTCCCACACTTAGATACAAGGCATACGCTTTTATCATGCCGTATTCTGGCTTACGCTTCGGCAGAGGTCGAAAAAGCATTGTGCGACACAATAAATAATCAGTAGTTAATATATTTGTTATTACCGTACCTCAGAAAGAATGCGAAACAAGTAGAATGCCAAAACTAGATTTTCGAGCATTTCGTATGGTTTGATAGCTATCTCTTAACACAAAGAAAACATCGATGGCTAACATAATGTTTGGTGCATTGTCGTTTTACATACCTAATGGTAGAAGCCCAAAACAGCATTACTACAGCATTCGGCAAAAAAGTATGTCGACTTCCCAGTCACTATTTTCCAAAACAAAATATTGGTCTTACATCGGATACCGCTTCAGCCCACACGTGCCAGAAAGTGATCGATTATTTGGGCGCGAAAGGGCCCGTGTATGAATTATTACCGCTGACTTGACATCAATAACGCAGATCCGCGATTTTTACGCCAACCGACCTCTTAAAGCTGTGATCACGAAGAAATTATTAGAAAGTACAAAGTAGATCCGGTGCAAATGATCCACAGAATCGAATAGATTGTTTCTATGGTAAACGAGCAACAGGAGTTGGTGCGCAAGATAGAATACACGTTCAGCCACCACGGACAGGACGCACGACAGCCCAATAACTAACCTTTTCAAAGCACTACTGCAAGACAACGAGGTTTACAATTCACTCCTTCTGAATCAGACAGCTGAAACTCTTGAGCAGGAAAGCTGCAGAACGCTTTCCAGCTTTTGAACTTTGCCAGCTAAATGTAGTGGGTCTAACTTGACTGACTACTTTAGCTTACACGTTGCGCTACGTGTATAAGGAAGCGTAGGAGTTTATTAATAATTTGAATTAATTATACTTGAGTCCACAAGTATAATATAAATCACATAAAACACCAAGTAGCTAGTTTAAGGTAAAATGAGAACTGTATTGTTTGTAAATTGATCTTCCTCCTAAATCTGCTAAAAACTGTTTATCATCTATGATAGGGGTTGGCAGCGGCTGGCTGTCAGAGCCCCGCTAATATGCATGACTCTGATTGGTAGAAAGATGCTGCTTTCTACCAATAGGATCTTTGGGTATGTGTGGACCACTCAATGTGGTGGTCCACTTCAATGTATCCATTGGTGCGTCTTACAGCAAGGTGAGGAAGTATCCAAAACTTTTAACAGACATTTTATCTGTTAAATTCACAAGTGGCTTGTAGTCACTTGTACGTGTAACGCCGTTACACCATCCCCCCCTTGAGGTTAGACGCGCGGGGTCTCCGCACGTCAATCTTCGGAATTGACCATTCGTCAATTCGCCGCGTTTGGAGAAGAAACCCGCGCTCATTCAACGATGAGCGCGCCTCAGGAAAAGAAGACTTAGAAGTCGGTGGAGAGTCATCTTTCCATCGATGACTACTTCGAACGCCAAAAGACGAAGTACGGCGACGTCGTCGACTTTGACGACGACGATGAAGACATGGAGGACGAGGAGGACTCGTCCTCAAAGCGCAAAGACTCAGTATCGAGCAAATCGCTCGACCCTCATGCCAAGAACATTCGCCCGCGTGAAGGGGACGAATCGGACGCTTCGAGCTCGAAGCGTTCGCGAACTGAGAATGATACCCTACTCGCTACCGCTGGGGCTCTCAGTACTCCGCGCGCTGCTGCTGCAGCGCGTGATGTTAAAGCTCAAGGCTCTCCGCGCGCTGCAGGCGCAGCGCGCGATCCGTGGATGCCGTCCGCGTCCGAGATCACGGACCGGTAAGGGAACTCGGTACCTCCGAATGAGGTGCCGCTGTACGTGTGCAACGCCATCAAAGACGACGCCGTGGCTGCCGAGCTGCACTTTGATGCGGAAACGCATCAAACGCGCGATTATTACATCGAACCCTTCCATGAGCTCCGATGGTTTCAAAGCAAGAAGACATCTTCTCGCAGCAAAGTGCCCGAGTGGCAGGCACTTTGTCAAAGTTGGAATGCTTTTGTTGAGAACTTCAACAAGAAGCCGAGTGCTTACCGTGATCGGGTTAAGCAAGCGCGTGATCGCTTCGAGACGTACTCGAAGCGTGGAAAGTTGGAGCAACTCCACGTTGCTGCGGAGGAGGCTAATGTGCCGTGCGCTGTGCCCGAGGGCTTTCAGTGCGCGAAGTGCTTCCCAGGCGCGGTCCGATTGAGCGACCGCGACTTGAAAGGGTACACGTCGTTCCGTGTGCCCGAGAGTCTCAAAGAGCTCCGTGCTAAGTTCTTAGCACGTGAGGGTTCGGGCGCTAGCGATGATCGCAGCGCTCGTGTTACTTCCGCTGCGCCAGCGCGTACTGCTCTTCGTACGCCCTCACCATTTCCGGAACGTCCTCCAGCAAGACGTTCCGCGGCTCCCATGTATCTTGATGGGGAGGAAATCCTCTCCAACGAATACGAAAACGAGCCCCTTGAGTGTTCGTTTTCGGGATACTATGGTCAACAATCCGCTCAACAATCCAGCGGGTTGGGCCGCGGGCGTCACGGATCGGCGGTGGCGGGGGTGGGAACACGCCCCGGGTATGATCAGCCCCGGGCTGATCAGTATGCGCCTCTCCACGACCGGGTGGCCGTCGTGGAGCGTCTGCAGGGCGCAGAGTTCGCCGCCCTGAAACAGGAGCTGGCGAACCAGAAGGCCCAAGTCGCGGCGGTCTCGCAGACCGCCTCGAATATCCAGGTCGAGCTGGGGACCCAGATGAAGGGGTTGCTCCAGCGCGTCCGCGCGCTGGAGGAGAGGTTGCTCGTTGCCGAGGCCAAGTCCTCCGCTTCTGCTTCGGCTCCTGCCGAGGCTTCGGGTCAGCCGAGCTAGATGGCTCGTGCTGCAGGTATGGCTTCAGCCGTCCGACGTAAAAGGTCGGATGGAGGCGCATGCTAGACGGTATGGCTAGCGTGTAAGCGTTGCCGTGCCGTGCCAACACAGTGAACGGCCCGATGAAGCGCGGAGCAAGCTTGCTTGCTCCAAAATCCGAAACTGCATGTCTAGGCAGGTTTTGTGTAGCTAACAAAACCAATGAACTAACCTTGAATTCATTTGTGTTGCCTCTGCCCACATTGTCTGCGTTCAGCTTCTGTTGATCAACAGAAGCTGCTATTGCATCTCGGACAAACCGAATTACGGCTTGTTTTTTGGTGATGAAATTGGTTGCATCCGAGCTGAAATCATTCAGCTCGCTCTCCGCTAGAGGCCCTGCCTCTGCGTGGTTCTTTGCGGTGTCTGCGCCCTGCGCAGACCCGTGGTCGTTGTCCTTGTTGGTGGAGGAGTCTGCGCCCTGCGCAGACTCATGTGGTGTGTCCATGGTTGCAGCTGACACTGTGCAAGTGTCAGCGGTTTTTTGCGACTGCTGTGCTGCAGTCGTAGATCCTCCCACACTTAAAGTGGGAGCCATCACTCCAAGTAAACTCGGTAGACGTGGATGCTGCATGGCATTCACGTAGAACGGTGTATGCCCGGTCGATGCATGCACTGAGTTATTGATGGCAAACTCTGCCATCGATAAGCACTCGCTCCAGTATTGGAACGAGTGAGCGTAGCTCTTCAACGTATCGACGAGCACGCGATTCACGCGCTCTGTTTGGCCGCCCGTCTGCGGATGATCCGCAGTCGACATTGAAAGCTGGCTCCCAAGAAGTGTAAACACTTCTTGCCACAGGTGCGCTGTGAAGCGCGGGTCTCTGTCCGACACGATGTCGGACGGCATGCCATGGTGTTTGGACACCATGTCGACGAACAGACGGGCCGTCTGCTTCGCGGTCACTTCTGCCGGCACCGCAGCAAGATGTACCATCTTGCTGAAGCGGTCGACGAAGACCACAACACCGGTATTCCCTCCGCTGTCCGGGGGAAGACCAAAGATGAAGTCCAGAGACATGGACTTCCAACACTCCGACGGAGTCGGTAGTGATTGTAACGGAGCCTGCGCGAATGGCGCAGGCTTTACGCGTTGGTATACCTCGCAAGCACGGATGTAGTTGCGCACCCACTTATACTGGTGGTGCCAGTAGAAGTCGCGCGTGAGAAGGACGTATGTCTTCTCACGTCCGAGATGTCCCGCAGTCGGGGCATCATGATATTCGTACATGATCCTGAGTCGCAGGTCATGGTTATTCGGCACGACAACGCGGTCCGCGTTGTCGTCGACTGCATTATAAAGAAGCAGTCCGTCGTGCATCCGATATCGGTGTGCACGCGCACGAAGGTGCTTGGGCAACTTCTGACGAGCCTTGTCAGAAGGTGTTGTGCCATAGGCCAGCAAGAGCTTAGCGTCCGCGTCGTGCGCGTACGCGTACGCGGCCTTCACATGATCCAACAGAGACGATGTGGGTTTGCTCGATCGCATGACGTCAATTGCATTGACGTCAGCGGCTTCTGCGTAGTCCGGCGGACGTGATAACGCGTCGGTCACTACATTCAATCTTCCGGGTTTGTATTCGACCCGGAAGTTATACTCCGCAGAGAACGGGAGCCATCTCGCCATTCTTTGTGAAATGTGTGGCGACTTCACTGCGGTGCGCAGTGAAGCGTGGTCGGTGTAGACCACAAATGGTCTACTCCCAAACAAATACACTCGGAACATTGCGAGTGCGTACTTCATGGCAAGGCGTTCCTTGTCATGCACCGGATAGTTGCGCTCAGCTGGCTTCAGCTGACGCGATTGGAAGTAGACGACACGATCACGGCCCTCGTGATCGTGCTGCATCAACGCGCATCCGATCGCGAAATCGGATGCGTCACACACTACGTGAAATGGGCGATCTTGGTCAGCCACTGCCAAGATCGGCCCCTCAGTCAAGCCCCGCTTGACTGCATCGAATGCCTTTTGGCAATCGGGCGTCCAATTCCACACAGCTTCCTTCTTAAGAAGCTGTGACAGCGGGCGGATCTTGCCCGCATAATCCTCCACGTACTTGCACAAGTACGCGGCCAAGCCAAGGAACTGTCTCAGTTCCTTGACACTTGAAGGCGTTGGCCATTCATTTATCACTCTGACCTTTTCCGGGTCAGGGCGAACACCAGTCTTCCCTACGAGACACCCGAGGACGGGTTTCTCGGCCGCCCCGAAGATACACTTCTTCAGGTTCGCGTAGAGCTTATGCGAAAGCATAAGCTCAAGTAGCTTCCGGAGATGCACCCTGTGCATCTCTACGTCGGTCTTCCCGTCCACAGCCCGGCTGTGGATGAATACATCATCGAAGTAGCTCGGTGCGAAGTCGCGCACCGAGCGCAACAAGTGCGCCACGCACCTGTCGAAAGTCGCAGGGGCGTTCCTAATCCCCCTGTGGCATTACTAGCCATTCCCAGAGCATGCCGCTTGGCGCGCTCACTGCCGTGAGATGGATATCGCTCTCACGCATTAGGATTTGATAAAATCCGTCTCACAAGTCGAGAGCACTGTAACGGTGCTCCCGGCCATAGAATCGATGATAACATCTTTTCGCGGTATCGGCGTCTGCGCCGGTACCGTCGCATCGTTCAGCTTGTTATACACATGAACGATGCGCCATCCGCCCAGTGGCTTTTTGACACAGAACGTCGGAGCACTGTGCGGGGACTTTGATTCCCGCGCTTGCCCTGCTTTGCGACGACTTTCAAAGAAGCCGTCGATTGCTTTTACTTGCTCTCGCGGCAGTGGCCACTGCCGCGTGACACAGTACTTCGTGCCCGGCACGAGATCAATCTCGTGCTGAATGCCCTTATCCTGCGGAAGCTCCGCAGGAATGTCTTCCGGGAGTACGTCTTTGTACTCCCTCAATAATTCGTAATAGGGACTCGACCTTAACGAGTCCCAACCTTGTTCCTCGAAGCGCTCTCGCTTCGTCTTCGCACTGAGAGTGTCTTCACTCTCAGTGGTACTTCCCATGAAGAGCTGTCTCAGCTCTTCACCTTCGCTCTCCGTTCTTTCGCTGTTCGAAAGAACGCAGACCTGCTCGATGCGTCCATCGTGCAAGTCGCGTGTGAAGCGCTTCCAGCTCATGGCTGGAAGTGAAGTCAACTCCGACGCCGTTGTCGGAGGATTAGCGAGTTCCATGTCACGATACTGGAATCCAGTATCGGTGCGCGTCAGGACGCTTAGCGTCTCGACATCCGGCGTTACCGCCTCAGGCTGCCCAGCAGACTGCTCTTGATGCGTCTCGGTCCCGGTCCGAGACTTGCGCAGCGTTCTCCGCTTGCGCCGTCTTCTTGTTGTGCGGAGCCGGGCTCCGCACAGTTGTTCTTTTGGTCCAGGCCCGGCCGTGGACAGTTGTTCGCCGGCGGACCCTGTCCGCGGGCGCGCGGTATCAAGCCCGGCTTGACCGCATGGCGCTTCGTCGTGCAGCCCGGCTGCACGACAGCATGCAAATTGCGTCAGTGCGGTACGTTTGCAACCGTCCGCACTGTTTGCAGCGTCAACTCCCGGAGTTGACACGCCTTCGTCACCTCGACGCCATTCATTGGCGGAGCCCCTCATGTCCGAGGGTGCGTCGTCTCCCGGAGCCGACGCGTCGTTGTCGACCTGACATCTTCGGGTCAGGGACGGTCCCTTACACGCTTGAACGTGGGTGTTGGTTCCCGGAACCAACACATCCTTTTCTTCCGACGTCGGCAGCATTGCCGACGTTGGTCTCACTTGTGCGCGCCCTCGCGCACTCCTTGGGCACTCCAGGACTGCAGCATTAAGCGCTGTCACGACTGGTGAGCCGCGCGCACCTGATGGTGCGTGCGCTGCGGTAACAGGGCCATCGCTCTCTGTTCCGCTGTCGCGGTCGAAGCGCACGAGCGTGCGCTTGTTCCAGTCTATCACCGGATGCCCATTACCACGTCGAACTTATCGTCCAGGTCCAGGACGATAAAGCGTTCGACAAACACTCGTTGTTTGTACGAGAAGCGCACGTTCACGGCGCGCTTTTCAGGCTTCACAATGGCACCTGTTGCCAATCGAACTTCCAGAAGACTTCGAGGTACATTTACCTCCTCGACGTCAAGTCTCGGCAGGCTTCGCAGCCGGACAAAGTTGTTCGACGCGCCTGAATCTACCAAAGCTCGAAGAGAGTCACTCGCTCTCTTCGAGTAAACCTTCAAGATGACTAGGTTCGGGCTGTCATCGTGTTTCTTGCAGTGAGAGCTGGTCTCACTGGGGCTGCGGTCCTCAGCGTCGCGTGCCCGATGTCGACACGCGCGACCGCATTACCAGTAGGGCGCCCTGCGCCTACTGGATGTTCGCGTTTTTTGTTGGTCCGCGGCGATGCCTAGCATCACCACGACGGCCACCTCCAGGGGGCATGGGAGCTGTGCACTCCCGTGCAAAGTGACCGATCCTTCCGCAACGGAAGCATCGCACGTTGCCTCCCCTGCTGCTGGTAACCAGCAGCCGTTGCGTTCGCGAGGTCCATTGGTTCTGGACCTCCCGTCCTCGCTACCGGGCGCGGTTGCGGCCTCGGTACATTTACATGGAGTTTAGCCTGCCGCAGGCTAAACTCTTCTTGCATGGCAAGGGTGATTGCAGCTTCGAGAGTACTCGGGTACGCTCGGAAGAGATAGGTCTTCACGGGCCCATCTCTAAGTCCTTTCATGAACGTGACGACCTTGGTCGCCTCGTCAATCGGAGTTAGTCACGATATTTGATACCAAATATCGTGCGCGCTGCGCGTAAGCATGGACGTCATGCTTACCCTGCTGAAGGTCGAGGAACTCCGCCCTCGACCGGAACTCGTTTTGCGGGGGCTCAAACGCTTGTTTGAGCTCCTCTTTGAACACTGCGTACGTGCTGAAGCACGTAGGATCGGAGAGTCGGAGTCCATACGCCCAACTCCTTGCGCGTCCGCCAAGGCAGGACCTGGCGAACGCGACCTTCGACAGCGGGTCGACGATGCGTCGAGCCGCAATGGCTGTGTCGAGCTCGACAAGCCATCGGAGGAGAGGCTCGCCCTCTCTTCCCACGTAATTGCTTACGCTCAACTTTAATGGTTGAGCACGCGGTGTCGTCCCTGACGACGCCGTCACTGAGGAAGCCGCATCACGCTGCTCCTTCATGATGAACCCCAGAGCAACACCATGTTGCTCCGTCGGCGATTGCGTACGCAGCATCGTAGCTATCGCCGCTTCTCCAATGACTGTTGACAGTCGTTGGAGGGCTTCCAACTCTGGGTCAGACAGGTGGGGGCAGTTAGCGCGTGCAACATGCGTTGCAGGCGTGTTGGACCTCTCCATGGGCACCTCCATGCTCATGGGGTTCTCGGCTCCGCGTTCGTACACCTCGAACGAACGTCAAGCAGTCGGTCGTTGGACGGACTACAAAGTGCTACCAGGTGTAGTGGGTCTAACTTGACTCACTACTTTAGCTTACACGTTGCGCAACGTGTATGAGGAAGCGTAGGTACTTAGTAATTACTTAGGTTAATTATATTTGAATACACAAGTATAATTTAACTTAGACAAGACTCCAAGTAGCTAGTTTAAGGTAAAATGAGAACTGTATTGTTTGTAAATTGATCTTCCTCCTAAATCTGCTAAAAACTGTTTATCATCTATGAAAGGGGTTGACAGCGGCTGGCTGTCAGAGCCCCGCTAATATGCATGTCTCTGATTGGTAGAAAGATGCTGCATTCTACCAATAGGAAATTTGGGTATGTGTGGCCGACTCACTGTGGTGGCCCACTTCAATGTATCCATTGGTGTGACTTACATCAAGGCGAGGAAGTATCTAAAACTTTTAACAGACATTTTATCTATTAAAATCACAAGTGGCTTGCAGCCACTTGTGCGTGTAACCCCGTTACACTGAATCTTAACATATAGAATGCATATTAGACTTTTCAACTAATGGTAACAAGAGTGCCTGTAACGGGGTTACATGGAATAGCGACACTGGCACTATTCAGGAATGTCTACAAAAGGTCACTCCCCTGAGTAGTGACCCAACAAATAACTGATACATTTGATATAGGATAAACTATAGGTAACTTCGGATTTGTATGCAGGCCAAATCTGTACTAACCTATAAATAAACTCAGTGTTAGATCTACCGTAATACTAATCAATCAGTCCCCTTAGGCCAGGGACACGTGAACTGCCGTTCACTGAGAGTTTGTATGCTCTCGTTAGCACACTTCCACTGTGCAAGGTGCTCATGTGGCCCCGTCACACTTGGTGGCACTTGTAGTCAATCCTATATCTATGCGGGTAGATTCGACTACATGAAACCTCTGTAGTCTCAAGGAGTGAGCCACGATGGATAGAAGAGAATTTCCTCACTTGAACGACTCCCAGTTCGAGTCAGTTCGGAAGATGGCAGGCATATTTGGAATAGAAACTCTGCGTAGCTTAGCGGCAGCGCCGCCAGCTGAGCAGGTCGAGTGCATCAGCGCATTCAACAACTACGAGCAAGGGCTCATTGCCCATGTTCAGGGGCTGCAGGCTTCCACAGCCGCGCCGAATCCGGTGCAACCGAAGCCGTTGAGGCTGAAGATTCACCCCCTTAAAGGGAAGGAGGGTGAGAACCTCCACTTCTGGGTCTGAGAGTTCGAGCTCGCGATGGACGCGGCTCTCGTCTCGGACGAGCGACTCCGTGTCGCGCTAAGCGTTGGGCGTATACGCGCAACGACAACGCCAGGATGCTTTACATCATGGTCCCAGCTGTGAGCAGCTGCGGGCCACGTTCCTTCCGGCGAACTATGAATATCGCCAGCGCTCGCGCTTCCTCACCTGCAAACAAGGAAGGTGCGAGCTGCACGAGTACACACAAGAGATGAGAGTACTCACAGCCTCGCTGGCGGGAACGCCCCTGCCCGAACACATCAAGGTGACCGTGTTCATGGACGGTCTGCGTGTTGGCCCAGCCCAATGTTCCGGGTGCAAGCAAGCACCATGGAGGAGGCGATACAGATCACCCTCCAGGTGGAGTACAGCTACAAACAGGCTCGTTCCCCCGCTACGGTACGGCAAAGTAACCCTGTGCCGGATGGTATGCCGGATGGTGGTTCCGGCAATGGGATTCCAATGGGCCAGTTCCCATGGATTTGGGAATGGCCGAGCAGAACGACATTCGCTGCGTCGGCTGTGGCAAGCTAGGGCACAAGAAACGTGCTTGTCCTGCGGAAGACAAAAGAAGAGTTGCAATTTGAAACCCTTTGGGTCTAAGGGTCGCTGACAGAAGCCACGGACCAGGGACCAGGGGAACGCAGGACACCAGCAGGGGCGGCGCTCCCTACCGGGGAGTTCCTAAGTCTCCACGAGAAGCGTGCGGGTGGCGCGTCCCATGGGGACATAGCCCCTGATCGTTTATGCAGTCTAGAAGAGGAGAAAGGCATCGGTGGGTTGGTCTTGGTGCACGCGAGTGTACCGGGATACGATCATCACTTTAGAATCTTGATCGATTCTGGGGCACCAGAGCATTTTGCGCACCGCTAGACAGTCGCGCGCAACCGTGGTAGGTATCCCGATGCTCTACGTGGCAGCAAATGCAACGGGCTCGTCTCCATAAGGCTAGCCGACGGTACGGTGGTAGAAGTACCTCAGGTCCACATGGACCTGGTTGTCAAGTTCGAAGATTTTGACAGGAAGGAGCCGTTCTTGGTCCTTGGCATGCCGTGGTTAGAGAAACACGCGCCTTGGATCGATTGGCGGGGCATGGTCATTGGGGCAAGCCGTCCCCCGCGCTCTGAAAGAGCTTTGGTGAATCATGTTCCCACCTCTGGCAGAAGCTGGGGTGCTCACGAGGGCCGCCAGGGCGCAGCTGCGTCCAAAATGTTCATTGGGGTCGTCGGTACTGACGGCGACTCCGAAGGTGAACGGACCGACCAGGTTCCAGGTGCGGGAGTGCCGGACGGCACCTACCACGTGGGTAACTCAGGCCCATAGCCTGGTAACGGAGTTCCGCGGACAGCAAGAGCTGCTAGAGAAGGCGCCGTCGGCGCTGGCGTGGGTAACTTAGTTCTACGCCCGGTCAAGTGAACTGCACTGACTCCAATACAATATAAAATTGACCCGATTATAGGCAACAAATTAGTAAAAAGAAAGCTTCCATACCGATTGTCATTGTTTCGTTGCCAGTATCTACGCCTTGTATTGGATCGTAGAAATTTTGCTGCAGTAGGCGAATTACTTGAGGTTTGCATTTCTGTTATTTGAAGATTGAGTGGCGTATGTTTCGTCGGAGTAAAATCCAGCGGGAAATAGTCGACAGTAACTCGCCTATACGCATGCACCGCCATGAAAAACGCCAAACCGATTTCGCGCATTTCTCCCACGATCCGCACTTGCAGCATGCAGATCGGCCTCTCTACCGACTCAATAGTCACCACGCACTCCAACATCGCTCCTGAGCGCTTCCAGGTTGCGGCAACGGTCTCAACGGACGCCTCCGTGTCCGCAGGTGTAACGGGGTCACACATACAAGTGGCTACAAGCCACTCGTGATTTTAATAGATAAAATGTCTGTTAAAAGTTTTAGATACTTCCTCGCCTTGATGTAAGTCACACCAATGGATACATTGAAGTGGGCCACCACAGTGAGTCGGCCACACATACCCAAATTTCCTATTGGTAGAATGCAGCATCTTTCTACCAATCAGAGACATGCATATTAGCGGGGCTCTGACAGCCAGCCGCTGTCAACCCCTTTCATAGATGATAAACAGTTTTTAGCAGATTTAGGAGGAAGATCAATTTACAAACAATACAGTTCTCATTTTACCTTAAACTAGCTACTTGGAGTCTTGTCTAAGTTAACTTATATTTGTGTATTCAAATATAATTAACCTAAGTAATTACTAAGTACCTACGCTTCCTCATACACGTTGCGCAACGTGTAAGCTAAAGTAGTGAGTCAAGTTAGACCCACTACACCTGGTAGCACTTTGTAGTCCGTCCAACGACCGACTGCTTGACGTTCGTTCGAGGTGTACGAACGCGGAGCCGAGAACCCCATGAGCACGGAGGTGCCCATGGAGAGGTCCAACACGCCTGCAACGCATGTTGCACGCGCTAACTGCCCCCACCTGTCTGACCCAGAGTTGGAAGCCCTCCAACGACTGTCAACAGTCATTGGAGAAGCGGCGATAGCTACGATGCTGCGTACGCAATCGCCGACGGAGCAACATGGTGTTGCTCTGGGGTTCATCATGAAGGAGCAGCGTGATGCGGCTTCCTCAGTGACGGCGTCGTCAGGGACGACACCGCGTGCTCAACCATTAAAGTTGAGCGTAAGCAATTACGTGGGAAGAGAGGGCGAGCCTCTCCTCCGATGGCTTGTCGAGCTCGACACAGCCATTGCGGCTCGACGCATCGTCGACCCGCTGTCGAAGGTCGCGTTCGCCAGGTCCTGCCTTGGCGGACGCGCAAGGAGTTGGGCGTATGGACTCCGACTCTCCGATCCTACGTGCTTCAGCACGTACGCAGTGTTCAAAGAGGAGCTCAAACAAGCGTTTGAGCCCCCGCAAAACGAGTTCCGGTCGAGGGCGGAGTTCCTCGACCTTCAGCAGGGTAAGCATGACGTCCATGCTTACGCGCAGCGCGCACGATATTTGGTATCAAATATCGTGACTAACCCGATTGACGAGGCGACCAAGGTCGTCACGTTCATGAAAGGACTTAGAGATGGGCCCGTGAAGACCTATCTCTTCCGAGCGTACCCGAGTACTCTCGAAGCTGCAATCACTCTTGCCATGCAAGAAGAGTTTAGCCTGCGGCAGGCTAAACTCCATGTAAATGTACCGAGGCCGCAACCGCGCCCGGTAGCGAGGACGGGAGGTCCAGAACCAATGGACCTCGCGAACGCAACGGCTGCTGGTTACCAGCAGCAGGGAGGCAACGTGCGATGCTTCCGTTGCGGAAGGATCGGTCACTTTGCACGGGAGTGCACAGCTCCCATGCCCCCTGGAGGTGGCCGTCGTGGTGATGCTAGGCATCGCCGCGGACCAACAAAAAACGCGAACATCCAGTAGGCGCAGGGCGCCCTACTGGTAATGCGGTCGCGCGTGTCGACATCGGGCACGCGACGCTGAGGACCGCAGCCCCCAGTGAGACCAGCTCTCACTGCAAGAAACACGATGACAGCCCGAACCTAGTCATCTTGAAGGTTTACTCGAAGAGAGCGAGTGACTCTCTTCGAGCTTTGGTAGATTCAGGCGCGTCGAACAACTTTGTCCGGCTGCGAAGCCTGCCGAGACTTGACGTCGAGGAGGTAAATGTACCTCGAAGTCTTCTGGAAGTTCGATTGGCAACAGGTGCCATTGTGAAGCCTGAAAAGCGCGCCGTGAACGTGCGCTTCTCGTACAAACAACGAGTGTTTGTCGAACGCTTTATCGTCCTGGACCTGGACGATAAGTTCGACGTGGTAATGGGCATCCGGTGATAGACTGGAACAAGCGCACGCTCGTGCGCTTCGACCGCGACAGCGGAACAGAGAGCGATGGCCCTGTTACCGCAGCGCACGCACCATCAGGTGCGCGCGGCTCACCAGTCGTGACAGCGCTTAATGCTGCAGTCCTGGAGTGCCCAAGGAGTGCGCGAGGGCGCGCACAGTGAGACCAACGTCGGCAATGCTGCCGACGTCGGAAGATAAAGGATGTGTTGGTTCCGGGAACCAACACCCACGTTCAAGCGTGTAAGGGACCGTCCCTGACCCGAAGATGTCAGGTCGACAACGACGCGTCGGCTCCGGGAGACGACGCACCCTCGGAGATGAGGGGCTCCGCCAATGAATGGCGTCGAGGTGACGAAGGCGTGTCAACTCCGGGAGTTGACGCTGCAAACAGTGCGGACGGTTGCAAACGTACCGCACTGACGCAATTTGCATGCTGTCGTGCAGCCGGGCTGCACGACGAAGCGCCATGCGGTCAAGCCGGGCTTGATACCGCGCGCCCGCGGACAGGGTCCGCCGGCGAACAACTGTCCACGGCCGGGCCTGGACCAAAAGAACAACTGTGCGGAGCCCGGCTCCGCACAACAAGAAGACGGCGCAAGCGGAGAACGCTGCGCAAGTCTCGGACCGGGACCGAGACGCATCAAGAGCAGTCTGCTGGGCAGCCTGAGGCGGTAACGCCGGATGTCGAGACGCTAAGCGTCCTGACGCGCACCGATACTGGATTCCAGTATCGTGACATGGAACTCGCTAATCCTCCGACAACGGCGTCGGAGTTGACTTCACTTCCAGCCATGAGCTGGAAGCGCTTCACACGCGACTTGCACGATGGACGCATCGAGCAGGTCTGCGTTCTTTCGAACAGCGAAAGAACGGAGAGCGAAGGTGAAGAGCTGAGACAGCTCTTCATGGGAAGTACCACTGAGAGTGAAGACACTCTCAGTGCGAAGACGAAGCGAGAGCGCTTCGAGGAACAAGGTTGGGACTCGCTGAAGTCGAGTCCCTATTACGAATTATTGAGGGAGTACAAAGACGTACTCCCGGAAGACATTCCTGCGGAGCTTCCGCAGGATAAGGGCATTCAGCACGAGATTGATCTCGTGCCGGGCACGAAGTACTGTGTCACGCGGCAGTGGCCACTGTCGCGAGAGCAAGTGAAAGCGATCGACGACTTCTTTGAAAGTCGTCGTAAAGCAGGACAAGTGCGGGAATCAAAGTCCCCGCACAGTGCTCCGACGTTCTGTGTCAAGAAGCCACAGGGCGGATGGCGCATCGTTCATGTGTATAACAAGCTGAACGATGCGACGGTACCGGCGCAGACGCCGATACCGCGAAAAGATGTTATCATCGATTCGATGGCCGGGAGCACCGTTACAGTGATCTCGACTTGCGAGATGGATTTTATCAAATCCTAATGCGTGAGAGCGATATCCCTCTCACGGCAGTGAGCACGCCAAGCGACATGCTCTGGGAATGGCTAGTAATGCCACAGGGGCTTAAGAATGCCCCTGCGACTTTCAACAGGTGCGTGACGCACTTGTTGCGCTCGGTGCGCGACTTCGCACCGAGCTACTTCGATGACGTATTCATCCACAGCCGGGCTGTGGACGAGAAGACCGACGTAGAGATGCACAGGGTGCATCTCCGGAAGCTACTTGAGCTTATGCGAAAGCATAAGCTCTACGCGAACCTGAAGAAGTGTATCTTCGGGGCGAGCGAGATACCCGTCCTCGGGTGTCTCGTAGGGAAGAATGGTGTTCGCCCTGACCCGGAAAAGGTCAGAGTGATAAATGATTGGCCAACGCCTTCAAGTGTCAAGGAACTGAGACAGTTCCTTGGCTTGGCCGCGTACTTGTGCAAGTACGTGGAGGATTATGCGGGCAAGATCCGCCCGCTGTCACAGCTTCTTAAGAAGGAAGCTGTGTGGAATTGGACGCCCGATTGCCAAAAGGCATTCGATGCAGTCAAGCGGGGCTAGACTGAGGCGCCGATCTTGGCAGTGGCTGACCAAGATCGCCCATTTCACGTAGTGTGTGACGCATCCGATTTCGCGATCGGATGCGCGTTGATGCAGCACGATCACGAGGGCCGTGATCGTGTCGTCTACTTCCAATCGCGTCAGCTGAAGCCAGCTGAGCGCAACTATCCGGTGCATGACAAGGAACGCCTTGCCATGAAATACGCACTCGCAAAGTTCCGAGTGTATTTGCTTGGGAGTAGACCATTTGTGGTCTACACCGACCACGCTTCACTGCGCACCGCAGTGAAGTCGCCACACATTTCACAAAGAATGGCGAGATGGCTCTCATTCTTTGCGGAGTATAACTTCCGGGTCGAATACAAACCCGGAAGATTGAACGTGGTGGCCGACGCGTTATCACGTCGGCCGGACTATGCAGAAGCTGTTGACGGCAATGCCATTGACGTCATGCGATCGAGCAAACCCACATCGTCTCTGCTGGACGATGTGAAGTCCGCGTACGCGTACGCGCGCGACGCGGACACGAAGCTCTTGCTGGCCTATGGCACAACACCTTCTGACAAGGCTCGTCAGAAGTTGCCCAAGCACCTTCGTGCGCGTGCACACCGATATCGGATGCACGACGGACTGCTTCTTTATAATGCAGTCGACGACAACGCGGACCGCGTTGTCGTGCCGAATGACCATGACCTGCGACTCAGGATCATGTACGAATATCATGATGCCCCGACTGCGGGACATCTCGGACGTGAGAAGACATACGTCCTTCTCACGCGCGACTTCTACTGGCACCACCAGTATAAGTGGGTGCGCAACTACATCCGTGCTTGCGAGGTATACCAACGCGTAAAGCCTGCGCCATTCGCGCAGGCTCCGTTACAATCACTACCGACTCCGTCGGAGTGTTGGAAGTCCATGTCTCTGGACTTCATCTTTGGTCTTCCCCCGGACAGCGGAGGGAATACCGGTGTTGTGGTCTTCGTCGACCGCTTCAGCAAGATGGTACATCTTGCTGCGGTGCCGGCAGAAGTGACCGCGAAGCAGACGGCCCGTCTGTTCGTCGACATGGTGTCCAAACACCATGGCATGCCGTCCGACATCGTGTCGGACAGAGACCCGCGCTTCACAGCGCACCTGTGGCAAAAAGTGTTTACACTTCTTGGGAGCCAGCTTTCCATGTCGACTGCGGATCATCCGCAGACGGACGGCCAAACAGAGCGCGTGAATCGCGTGCTCGTCGATACGTTGAAGAGCTACGCTCACTCGTTCCAATACTGGAGCGAGTGCTTATCGATGGCAGAGTTTGCCATCAATAACTTAGTGCATGCATCGACCGGGCATACACCGTTCTACGTGAATGCCATGCGACATCCACGTCTACCGAGTTTACTCGGAGTGATGGCGCCCACTTTAAGTGTGGGAGGATCTACGACTGCAGCACAGCAGTCGCAAAAAACCGCTGACACTTGCACAGTGTCAGCTGCAACCATGGACAAACCACATGAGTCTGCGCAGGGCGCAGACTCCCCCAACAACAAGGCCAACGACCACGGGTCTGCGCAGGGCGCAGACACCGCAAAGAACCACGCAGAGGCCGGGCCTCTAGCGGAGAGCGAGCTGAATGACTTCAGCTCGGATGCAACCAACTTCATCACCAAAAGACAACCCGTAATTCGGTTTGTCCGAGATGCAATAGCAGCTTCTGTTGATCAACAGAAGCTGAACGCAGCCAATGTGGGCAGAGGTAACATAAATGAATTCAAAGTTAGTTCATTGATTTTGTTAGCTACTCAAAACCTATGAGAGTATGAGACTCGTGTTGATTTCTTTCTCTATCACTCTCTCATGTTCACTCACGATCTGGTCGCGTTCTGGGCGGATGGCTAGGAGAACACCTGCAATTTCGATGGATGGATTGTATGGTCAAAGGGGGTTTTCTGCTTAGGCCCTCCTCCTCGTGCATGGCACGTGTAGAAGTCACACAGTTGGTGTGAGGTTAATGGTTGAATATTACTTCGATTTCTGCTCTCAAGTATACAAGTCTTCCCTATCTACTCTTCGTCGACACTCATCCGCAGCGCTAAAGCTGTTAGGTTATGAGTCCAAGTCGTTCGTGCGGGTGAAGTGTTAGACTCAAGCAGCTAGTGACAAGACATGGCTTCTACCGGTGGGAACAACGCGGCAACTAGAGCTAGAGCGGGGCAACCTGCGCAACCTGCGCCTGGGCAAATAGCACAACAAGCACATCCGCCGGTAGCAGCTGTTCCGCAACAACAACTCTCGACTCGAGGAAGCAGCAGCAAGCCACCTCGCTTTGAGGCTACGTTTGAGCTGTATGAAGCCGATCTGGAGCTGTACCTCAGCGACCGAGATGCGTGGGGTGTTGTAACCGGTGATGACACAAGGCACGCCATGGACGCGACCCTGCAAGCTGTCTTCGACAAGCGCGATCGGCTGGCCAGGGCTGCGACACTGCGTGGACTTCGTGGCTGCAAGAATGACGATGCGTCCAAGGTCTGTGGAATGCCGTCGGCAAAAGATATGTGGGACACGTTGGTCTCGGACCATACTCAACGTGACTTCTCGTATGCTATGCTACTGAAGCGCCAACTCTACCAGTGCTCGCTAGAGCGAGGTCAATCGATGGCTGACTATATCAGCACGATGACTCGGCGTCGGCAGCGACTGTGGAACATGGGCGTGGAGCATGCAATTTCGGATCAAGAGATGGATAGTGTACTCCTGATGGGCGTCGCGGTAATGCACAAAGAGCTGATAGAGCAGTTTGACCTCCCAACGCGACAGGGCCACCCGCCGACACTTCAGCAGGTGACAAATGCTCTCCGTTCGCGAGATGAACGCGATCGCATGGTGGGTCAGACTGCCGCTGAGTCCGCGGTGGTCATGAGCATGAATGCTACTGGTCGGGGTGGGCCTGGTGGTAGTGATGGTCAATGGCGAAATGGAGCTGATAGCACTGGTGGAGATGCTGGAAAGAAGGCTATTAAGTGTTACCACTGTAAGAAGGCTGGTCACATGAGGCGTAATTGCTGGTACTACAAGAATAAGTCCAAGAAGGTGAGTGACAATGGTCAAGACTCGAGCAGGAAGGGTAGTTCCCAGAAGCGCAATGTCCAAGGCAAGAAGGAAACAAGCTCTGGTAAAAGTAAACAACAGACATCGGGTGTGATCGAGCACTTTGTGGTGTTGTAGCACGCACAAAATCGTCAAATGTGGATACTAGCACAAACCACAACAACAGCCGAGCTAGTCGGCTCTAGTTGGCCTGCGCTGAGTTGCCCCAAGCGGTTCGGACCTTCCAGGACAGAAGTGGCTCGCCTCCGCCGAGACCAAGTACCCCAAGCCAGTCAAATCACGGAAGTCAGCTGAACTACCTGCCTCCGGGTAAAGAAATCCTGTGCCCTCCACCAAAGGATGAACGACGGCGCGCGAGCGCTTTTACAGGTCGCCGGGGCAGAAGGAACCCGACTTGAAGAGTAACGGCACCCGGGCTGTCCGGCGTACCGGCTCGCCGACCTGGCGAGACCTGTTCCTTTCGCGCTTGGCGAGATGTGCCCAACCCGGGCCGACTTATCTCTTGGCGCTGCCAGTCGAGTACCCTCCAAGCTATGCCTCTCGGGTACCGACAGCAGGCATAATCCGACCCCGCGCAGTGACTTACGGAGAAGTGTACACGTGTTGTGGGCCTAGGAAATCCTGCTCTGTTGGTTCTTAAGTCTCCCGGGCGTCCTGAAAGGGCGCCTCCACTATTCCTAAGGTCCTATACAAATATCAAGTGAAATGGAGTGGTTTCGGATCTCGGCCGACCCTTCACCCTCTCAGCGACGCTTCGAACTCGGCGGAGCCGGATAAGTTGTCCGGATAACCCGGCAAGCTCGACGGGGAGGTCTCGCTGACTCGGCTGAGTGCTGCTGTGCTCGTCGGGCTCCCGCTTGGTCCTCTTGTGCGCCTTCTGGCAATGCACCGCGTCGTCTGGGCGGCCGGCGGCTCTGTTTAGCCGAGCTCAAGGCCTGGAAACTGCCTTGAACTCGGCTGAGCGTCTCCTAGCGTCCCCGCACTCGGCCCGCCGTACGTGCGTCTTCTCCTTGCGTGGCGCCACCCATCTGTGGTCTCCGGTGCTCTTGATTCCCATTCAGTCGGCCGCAGTGCGCTCGTGAAGCCTGCGAGCTCGGTGAGCTCGGCGGACTGGCACAGTGTGCCATCCAGCCGAGTAGTACCGTCGGTGTTGTTTTCCTGGCCGTCTGGGTACTGAGAGCTCGGCGAACTCGGCGGACTGGCACAGTGTGCCATCCAGCCGAGTAGTACCGTCGGTGTTGTTTTCCTGGCCGTCTGGGTACTGAGAGCTCGGCGAACTCGGCGGACTGGCACAGTGTATCATCCAGCCGAGTAGTACCGTCGGTTCCGCTATTAGGCGGATTTCGTACACTTTTCCACTTGGGTGCTCCACAAAACTAATGTTTCCTACACCACAACATGCAATGGCTTAATAATGGTCACGACGACAGCAGTAGCGATGAAGAAATGGAGATGATCGGTATGGTACAGCAGAGCACACACTCGACCAACCCAAGTGAGTTGATGCTGGACTCTGGGACTACGACGCACGTACGCATTGATAGAAATCGTTTTACAAGCGAGAAGAAGTCGAGAAGAAGTTTCAAGGTCTGGACTGGAGAGCTCACCAAAGGCATTATGAGTGGGAATGTTCGAGTATTTACACGCAATGGCAGATCTTATGGAGTCCTGGAATTGCAATTGGAGAACGTTGAGTATTCTCCACATGGTTCATCCAACCTGCTGAGTTTGGGCAAGTTGAAAAAGGCTGGCTGGAAAATGTCGACAAACTCTCCCGACGAAGCAATATCAAAGGTTTGCTTAGATCGTGCAGATGTGCGACTAGTGTTTTGTGAGCGAGGTGATCATTACTGGCTACAGACGAGTAATGTTGATTCCGTCGTGACAGGAGCAGTTATGATGTCGGTGAATGCTGATGCCAGTCCATTAATGCGTTGGCACGAACGTCTGGGGCATTTGAACGTAGCAGCTATCAAGCACATTGCCGTGCATGGCACGGTCACGGGCATGGATATCCCCCTGCACTTGTTCAAGAAGAAGTTTGTATGTGTTAGCTGCATGTCTGCCAAACGCAAACGGCGATCCTACAAAGCACGTGCCGCAGATAAGCGTACCAAAGTCAATTACGAGCGGCTGATGTCAGACATTTGCGATATCGGTAAATACTTGCCTCGTGTCAAGGGATTTCGATATTTTCATCTGATCCAGGATGAAGGCTCTCGGTACAAATGGTGTTTTCCACTGAAGAACAAGAGTGATACAAATGCCAACACGTTGAAGTTAATCACTGAGTTGCTGACACAAGGCCATCGTATCAAGAAATTTACCAGTGACAGAGGAGGGGAGTTCATTAATGACGAGCTGAAGTTGTTTCTAGCGGCTCGTGGAATTCGTCTTGTACCTACGCATCCTTATACTCCCGAAGAAAACGCGCTGGTGGAGAAACTGAATGGTGTATTGGTGGGCAAAACGCGTGCTGCGATGTGTGCTGCTAATCTTCCGACTCAATTGCGGCCTGAAGTGCTTCAATATATCGTGGACGTTGACAACATGAGTACGACGCGGGCGCTGAACGGCAGAACTTCATCGGAAAAAATTATTCGGCACCAAGCCGCACGTCGCTAAAATTCGTGTTTGTGGTTCGATTGGTTTCATTTATCAAGCGAAGCGGAAAGATAAGTTGAGTCCTAAGGCGGAACCTGCTTTGCTACTCGGGTTCGCTCGCATCTCACCTGGATATCCACTGCTACACCTGCGAACAGGACAAATTGTGGAAGCGCGAGATGTGAAATTTCGCGAAGATATCACAGTCAGCAAGTCTTACATTAAAGCATTACTACTTGGAAAGCAGGCGATGTACAAGCAGATCCCTTTCGTACCTCTTCCAGTGGAGTATGTAGCTGCTGACAGTGTGCGAGAAATTGTTCAACAGGAGGTGGGCAGCAATTTGCCTGACGATGTTGTGCGTGAGCCTGGTAGTGCTGGTTTAGGGGGAGGAACCTCATCCAGTAGTGAATCATCAGACGCCGATGACGAATTGTCAGATGTTGACATGGATGACACAAATCCAGCAACTACACAAACCCCAACCACTCCGCACACTCGAAGAGAAGTAGAGGTCGTAGACAAGCTCGAAGACAGAGACACCTAAGTACTGATCAACAAGACAATGGTGATCCTGCTCGTCGCTCGACTCGAACTCGAAGAACAAATGTAAGATTGGGAGGGTATGTGCTATCGCTGGAAGAAGAGTTTGTTGGAAATCCATCATCAGTAGAGGAAGCAATGCGTTCGCCTCAGCGGAAACTATGGATACAGGCGATGAAAGAAGAATTTGATTCGTTGCTGAAGAGCGGAACATGGATTTTAGTTGACCGACCAAAGTCGCCGGAAGGAAAGAAAGTGAAGGTGATCACGACAAAATGGGTGTATTGCGTCAAAAGAGATGAAAAGGGCAACAATATACGATACAAAGCGCGATTAGTGGTACATGGTTTTAAGCAGCGGTTTGGACACGAATACTGGGACACGTACTCTCCGGTAGTGCGCATAGTGAAGATTCTCCTGTTACTTCTGTTGGCGCTGCTCCTTGAGTTGGATGCCAAACACGTGGATGTCAAAACTGCGTTATTGAACAGTCCACTCCATGGAGTAGTTATCTACATGGAACAACCTGCGTGCTTCGACGATGGTACGGGATGGGTTTGTTGGCTCCAGAAAGGTCTTTATGGCTTGAAGCAGGCTGCAAGAATATGGTATCAAACCTTGCACAAATATTTGGTTGAACTTGGTTTTAGTCGCTGCGCACATGATGTGGGTCTTTACGTAATGTGCGTGGACGACAGAATTGTTCTGGTTACTGTCTACGTCGATGATATGCTAATTATTGGTAAGACCAGCGATATTGATGATGTGGTCGAAGCACTGCGGCTCAAGCTCACGATGAAGGATTTGGGACGCGTGAAACACATGTTGTCGATAGAAGTACACTATGAGCCTGGTGTCATGCTTTGTCTGTCGCAATCCGCCTACGTAGATCAATTGCTGGAACGTTTTCATATGAGTATGGTTCGTTCGGTGGGTTCTCCACAGATGCACAATGAGAAGAAGGTGCCCCTGGAGCGTGACGTGGCCAAGATTAATGATCCAGCACTTCCGTATCGAGAGATTGTTGGGAAGTTGCAGTACTTGGTCACTTGTACGCGTCCAGATATTGCTAATGCGGTACGAAGTCTCGGACGTCATTCTGGTGCATATACAAAAGAGAATTTTGCTAGTGCTAAGCGCGTGTTGCAGTACCTGCGGGGTACGAGGACATTTGGATTGGTTTACCGCAAAGACGATGCGGCTCCGATCGAGCAGCTTCAGCTGCGAGCGTTTAGTGACTCCGATCATGGAAATTGTCCGGATAGGGGGAGATCAATTACTGGTTATGTGCTCCAGTTGAATGGTTTCAGCTTTGGTTTCAAAAGCAAGAAGCAAAACAGTGTCACGGATGACACGTGGAAGTCTGAGCTGGTGGCTGCCAGTCCGTGTGTCGAGGACCTACTTTGGGCGGAAGAGCTACTCAAAGAGATAGGCATGAAGCCTTTGGTTCCGGAACTACACTGTGACAATCAGAGCACGATCAAAGTTTGTCAGCACGTCGGGAATTAGGAAGGTGTAAAGCGATTTGCAAAACTGAGCCATAAGCTGGCTGAACGTGTTGAAGGCAAGAAATTATCTCTGAAATACGTTCCTACAACAGATAACATTGCTGATATGTTCACCAAGGCGCTCGGACCACAGCAATTTGCAATGCTGCGGGAGCTGCTTGGAGTTGAGGACGTGGTTGAGGCTGCTTCAAAAGCAGGCCTGTCAACACGACACAAAAGTGTTGATGACCAGGAATCCTGAGTTCTGGGGGAGTATGAGAGTATGAGACTCGTGTTGATTTCTTTCTCTATCACTCTCTCATGTTCACTCACGATCTGGTCGCGTTCTGGGCGGATGGCTAGGAGAACACCTGCAATTTCGATGGATGGATTGTATGGTCAAAGGGGGTTTTCTGCTTAGGCCCTCCTCCTCGTGCATGGCACGTGTAGAAGTCACACAGTTGGTGTGAGGTTAATGGTTGAATATTACTTCGATTTCTGCTCTCAAGTATACAAGTCTTCCCTATCTACTCTTCGTCGACACTCATCCGCAGCGCTAAAGCTGTTAGGCCAGGCGTGGGGCGCCCGGAACGGCGAGCTGGCGGGCACCTGGCTGCAGATCGGCCTCGCGGTCGTCTTGCTGCTGTCGCTGCCCGTGGTGTTCTGGTACTGGAGCGTCGGCTGCCTGCTGGCGCTGTCCAAGGACGACGCCGAGGTGGTGCGGCTCGGCGTGCGGAATGAGCAAGGCCCACGGTGGTGGTGTTCGTTGCCGTGTGGAGGGGTGTTCCAAGAGCTCGCAGGGAGACGGCTTCTGCCGTTCGCACGGCGGCGGTCGTCGTTGTGGCCACCCTAGCGGCTGCTCCAAGTGGGCGCAACGCAACGGTATGTGCATGGCGCACAGTGAAGGTAAGTACGGCAACAGTTACCGTGGTCGGCAGCACCGGATGGAGCAGCAGGAGCCTGTAGTCCAGCAGACATGAGCGGATGCGCGAAAGTGAAGCGCACCCTGTTACAACGCTCGAGGAGCCAGGAGGTTTCGTCAGCGATTTGACTGAGGCGCATGAGCCAGCAGTACCATACGAGGAGATGATGAAGGCGGCGAGGTCACCCCTCGCACTATCGAGGGAGCAAGCGTCTAGTCCACGAATGAAGTGGGCGGCCTGCTTGATTAACTGTTGGTAGTCCGGCACGGGTCTGCGCAGGGCGCAGACACCGCAACGAACCACGCAGAGGCCGGGCCTCTAGCGGAGAGCGAGCTGAATGACTTCAGCTCGGATGCAACCAACTTCATCACCAAAAGACAACCCGTAATTCGGTTTGTCCGAGATGCAATAGCAGCTTCTGTTGATCAACAGAAGCTGAACGCAGCCAATGTGGGCAGAGGTAACATAAATGAATTTAAAGTTAGTTCATTGGTTTTGTTAACTACTCAAAACCTACCTAAATATGCAGTTTCGGTTTCAGATTTCGGAGCAAGCAAGCTTGCTCCGCGCTTCATCGGGCCGTTCACTGTGTTGGCACGGCACGGCAACGCTTACACGCTAGCCATACCGTCTAGCATGCGCCTCCATCCGACCTTTTACGTCGGACGGCTGAAGCCATATCTGCAGCACGAGCCATCTAGTTCGGCCGACCCGAAGCCTCGGCAGGAGCCGAGGCAGAAGCGGAGGACTTGGCCTCGGCGACGAGCAGCCTCTCCTATTTGGGCCTTCTGGTTCGCCAGCTCCTACTTCAGGGCGGCGAACCCACCGCCGTGCAGACGCTCCACGACGGCCACCCGGTCGTGGAGAGGCGCATACTGATCAGCCCGGGGCTGATCATACCCGGGGCGTGTTCCCACCCCCGCCACCGCCGATCCGTGACGCCAGCGGCCCAACCCGCTGGATTGTTGAGCGGATTGTTGACCATAGTATCCCGAAAACGAACCCTCAAGGAGCTCGGTTTCGTATTCGTTGGAGAGGATTTCCTCCCCATCAAGATACATGGGAGCCGCGGAACGTCTTGCTGGAGGACGTTCCGGAAATGGTGAGGGCGTACGAGGAGCAGTACGCGCTGGCGCAGCGGAAGTAACACGAGCGCTGCGATCATCGCTAGCGCCCGAGCCCTCACGTGCTAAGAACTTAGCATGGAGCTCTTTGAGACTCTCGGGCACACGGAACGACGTGTACCCTTTCAAGTCGCGGTCGCTCAAGCGGACCGCGCCTGGGAAGCACATCGTGCACTGAAAGCCCTCGGGCACAGCGCACGGCACATTTGCCTCCTCCGCAGCAACGTGGAGATGCTCCAACTTTCCACGCTTCGAGTACGTCTCGAAGCGATCACGCGCTTGCTTAATCCGATCACGGTAAGCACTCGGCCTCTTGTTGAAGTTCTCAACAAAGGCGTTCCAGCTTTGACAAAGTGCCTGCCATTCGGGCACTTTGCTGCGAGAAGAGGTCTTCTTGCTTTGAAACCATCGGAGCTCATGAAAGAGTCCGATGTAGTAATCGCGCCTTTGATGCGTTTCCGCATCAAAGTGCAGCTCGGCAGCCACAGCGTCATCTTTGATGGCGCTGCATACGTACAGCGGCAACTCATTCGGAGGTACCGAGTTCCCAAACCGGTCCGCGATCTCGGACGCGGACGGCATCCATGGATCGCGCGCTGCAGGTGCAGCGCGCGGAGAGCCTTGAGCTTTGACATCACGCGCTGCAACAACAGCGCGCGGAGTACTGAGAGCCCCAGCGGAAGCGAGTGGGGTATCGCTCTCAGTACGCGAACGCTTCGAACTCGAAGCGTCCGATTCGTCCCCTTCACGCGGGCGAATGTTCTTGGCATGAGGGTCGAGCGATTTGCTCGACACTGAGTCGTTGCGCTTTGAGGACGAGTCCTCCTCGCCCTCCATGTCTTCATCGTCGTCGTCAAAGTCGACGATGTCGCCGTACTTCGTCTTTTGGCGTTCGAAGTAGTCGTCGATGGAGAGATGACTCCCCACCGACTTCTAAGTCTTCTTCTGAGGCGCGCTCATCGTTGAATGAGCGCGGATTTCTTCTCCATACGCGGAGAATTGACGAATGGTCAATTCCAAAGATTGACGTGCGGGGACCCCGCGCGTCTAACGTTAAGGAGGGGATGGTGTAACGGGGTTACACGTACAAGTGGCTGCAAGCCACTTGTGAATTTAACAGATAGGATATCTGTTAAAAGTTTTGGATACTTCCTCACCTTGGTGTAAGACACACCAATAGATACATTGAAGTGGACCACCACAATGAGTGGTCTACACATACCCAAATATCCTATTGGTAGAAAGCAGCATCTTTCTACCAATCAGAGACATGCATATTAGCGGGGCTCTGACAGCCAGCCGCTGCCAACCCTTTCATAGATGATAAACAGTTTTTAGCAGATTTTAGAGGAAGATCAATTTACAAGCAATACAGTTCTCATTTTACCTTAAACTAGCTACTTGGAGTCTTGTCTAAGTTAACTTATATTTGTGTATTCAAATATAATTAACCTAAGTAATTACTAAGTACTTACGCTTCCTCATACACGTAGCGCAACGTGTAAGCTAAAGTAGTGAGTCAAGTTAGACCCACTACACCTGGTAGCACTTTGTAGTCCGTCCAACGACCGACGGCTTGACGTTCGTACGCGGTGTACGAACGCGGAGCCGAGAACCCCATGAGCACGGAGGTGCCCATGGAGAGCTCCAACACGCCTGCAACGCATGGTGCACGGGCTGACTGCCCCCACCTGTCTGACCCAGAGTGGGAGGCCCTTCAACGACTGTCAACAGTCATTGGAGAAGCGGCGATAGCTACAATGCTGCGTACGCTATCGCCGACGGAGCGACATGGTGTTGCTCTGGGGTTCATCATGAAGGAGCAGCGTGATGCGGCTTCCTCAGTGACGGCGTCGTCAGGGACGACACCGCGTGCTCAACCATTAAAGTTGAGCGTAAGCAATTACGTGGGAAGAGAGGGCGAGCCTCTCCTCCGATGGCTTGTCGAGCTCGACGCACCCATTGCGGCTCGACGCATCGTCGACCCGCTGTCGAAGGTCGCGTTCGCCAGGTCCTGCCTTGGCGGACGCGCAAGGAGTTGGGCGTATGGACTCCGACTCTCCGATCCTACGTGCTTCAGCACGTACGCAGTGTTCAAAGAGGAGCTCAAACAAGCGTTTGAGCCCCCGCAAAACGAGTTCCGGTCGAGGGCGGAGTTCCTCGACCTTCAGCAGGGTAAGCATGACGTCCATGCTTACGCGCAGCGCGCACGATATTTGGTATCAAATATCGTGACTAACCCGATTGACGAGGCGACCAAGGTCGTCACGTTCATGAAAGGACTTAGAGATGGGCTTGTGAAGACCTATCTTTTCCGAGCGTACCCGAGTACTCTCGAAGCTGCAATCACCCTTGCCATGCAAGAAGAGTTTAGCCTGCGGCAGGCTAAACTCCATGTAAATGTACCGAGGCCGCAACCGCGCCCGGTAGCGAGGACGGGAGGTCCAGAACCAATGGACCTCGCGAACGCAACGGCTGCTGGTTACCAGCAGCAGGGAGGTAACGTGCGATGCTTCCGTTGCGGAAGGATCGGTCACTTTGCACGGGAGTGCACAGCTCCCATGCCCCCTGGAAGTGGCCGTCGTGGCGATGTTAGGCATCGCCGCGGACCAACAAAAAACGCGAACATCCAGTAGGCGCGGGGCGCCCTACTGGTAATGCAGTCGCGCGTGCCGACATCGGGCACGCGACACTGAGGACTGCAGCCCCCAGTGAGACCAGCTCTCACTGCAAGAAACAAGATGACAGCCCGAACCTAGTCATCTTGAAGGTTTGCTCGAAGAGAGCGAGTGACTCTCTTCGAGCTTTGGTAGATTCAGGCGCGTCGAACAACTTTGTTCGACTACGAAGCCTGCCGAGACTTGACTTGGAGGAGGTAGATACACCTCGAAGTCTTCTGGAAGTTCGATTGGCAACAGGTGCCATCGTGAAGCCTGAAAAGCGCGCCGTGAACGTGCGCTTCTCGTACAAACAACGAGTGTTTGTCGAACGCTTTATCGTCCAGGACCTGGACGATAAGTTCGACGTGGTAATGGGCATCCGGTGATAGACTGGAACAAGCGCACGCTCGTGCGCTTCGACCGCGACAGCGGAACAGAGAGCGATGGCCCTGTTACCGCAGCGCACGCACCATCAGGTGCGCGCGGCTCACCAGTCGTGACAGCGCTTAATGCTGCAGTCCTGGAGTGCCCAAGAAGTGCGCGAGGGCGCGCACAAGTGAGACCCACGTCGGCAATGCTGCCGACGTCGGACGAAAAAGATGTGTTGTTTCCGGGAACCAACACCCACGTTCAAGCGTGTAAGGGACAGTCCCTGACCCGAAGAGGTCAGGTCGACAACGACGCGTCGGCTCCGGGAGCCGACGCACCCTCGGTCATGAGGAGCTCCGCCAATGAATGGCGTCGAGGTGACGAAGGCGTGTCAACGCCGGGAGTTGACGCTGCAAACAGTGCCGACGGTTGCAAACGTACCGCACTGACGCAATTTGCATGCTGTCGTGCAGCCGGGCTGCACGACCAAGCGCCATGCGATCAAGCCGAGCTTGATATCGCGCGCCCGCAGACAGGGTCTGCCGGCGAAGGGACACATTACCGTGCAGCCGGGCTGCACGAAGGAAAATGCGGTCAAGCCGGGCTTGATACCGCGCGCCCGCGGACAGGGTCCGCCGGCGAACAACTGTCCACGGCCGGGCCTGGACCAGAAGAACAACTGTGCGGAGCCGGGCTCCGCACAACAAGAAGACGGCGCAAGCGGAAAACGCTGCGCAAGTCTCGGTCCAGGGCCGAGACGCAACAAGAGCAGTCTGCTGGGCAGACTGCGGCGGTGACGCCAAATGTCAAGACGCTAAGCGTCTTGACGCGCACCAATATTGGATTCCAGTATCGTGACATGGAACTCGCTAGTCCTCCGACGACGGCGTCGGAGCTGACTTCGCTTCCAGCCATGAGCTGGAAGCGCTTCACGCGCGACTTGCACGAAGGACGCATCGAGCAAGTCTGCGTTCTTTCGGACAGCGAAAGAACGGCGAGCGAGAGCGAAGAGCTGAGGCAGCTCTTCATGGGAAGTACCACTGAGAGTGAAGACACTCTCAGTGCGAAGACGAAGCGAGAGCGCTTCGAGGAACAAGGTTGGGACTCGCTGAAGTCGAGTCCCTATTACGAATTGTTGAGGGAGTACAAAGACGTACTCCCGGAAGACATTCCTGCGGAGCTTCCGCAGGATAAGGGCATTCAGCACGAGATTGATCTCGTGCCGGGCACGAAGTACTGTGTCACGCGGCAGTGGCCACTGCCGCGAGAGCAAGTGAAAGCGATCGACGACTTCTTTGAAAGTCGTCGTAAAGCAGGACAAGTGCGGGAATCAAAGTCCCCGCACAGTGCTCCGACGTTCTGTGTCAAGAAGCCACAGGGCGGATGGCGCATCGTTCATGTGTATAACAAGCTGAACGATGCGACGGTACCGGCGCAGACGCCGATACCGCGAAAAGATGTTATCATCGATTCGATGGCCGGGAGCACCGTTACAGTGATCTCGACTTGTGAGACGGATTTTATCAAATCCTAATGCGTGAGAGCGATATCCATCTCACGGCAGTGAGCGCGCCAAGCGGCATGCTCTGGGAATGGCTAGTAATGCCATAGGGGCTTAAGACTGCCCCTGCGACTTTCAACAGGTGCGTGACGCACTTGTTGCGCTCGGTGCGCGACTTCGCACCGAGCTACTTCGATGACGTATTCATCCACAGCCGGGCTGTGGACGAGAAGACCGACGTAGAGATGCACAGGGTGCATCTCCGGAAGCTACTTGAGCTTATGCTTTCGCATAAGCTCTACGCGAACCTGAAGAAGTGTATCTTCGGGGCGAGCGAGATACCCGTCCTCGGGTGTCTCGTAGGGAAGAATGGTGTTCGCCCTGACCCGGAAAAGGTCAGAGTGATAAATGAATGGCCAACGCCTTCAAGTGTCAAGGAACTGAGGCAGTTCCTTGGCTTGGCCACGTACTTGTGCAAGTACGTGGAGGATTATGCGGGCAAGATCAGCCCGCTGTCACAGCTTCTTAAGAAGGAAGCTGTGTGGAATTGGACGCCCGATTGCCAAAAGGCATTCGATGCAGTCAAGCGGGGCTTGACTGAGGCGCCGATCTTGGCAGTGGCTGACCAAGATCGCCCATTTCACGTAGTGTGTGACGCATCCGATTTCGCGATCGGATGCGCGTTGATGCAGCACGATCACGAGGGCCGTGATCGTGTCGTCTACTTCCAATCGCGTCAGCTGAAGCCAGCTGAGCGCAACTATCCGGTGCATGACAAGGAACGCCTTGCCATGAAGTACGCACTCGCAATGTTCCGAGTGTATTTGTTTGGGAGTAGACCATTTGTGGTCTACACCGACCACGCTTCACTGCGCACCGCAGTGAAGTCGCCACACATTTCACAAAGAATGGCGAGATGGCTCTCATTCTTTGCGGAGTATAACTTCCGGGTCGAATACAAACCCGGAAGATTGAACGTGGTGGCCGACGCGTTATCACGTCGGCCGGACTATGCAGAAGCTGTTGACGGCAATGCCATTGACGTCATGCGATCGAGCAAACCCACATCGTCTCTGCTGGACGATGTGAAGTCCGCGTACGCGTACGCGCGCGACGCGGACACGAAGCTCTTGCTGGCCTATGGCACAACACCTTCTGACAAGGCTCGTCAGAAGTTGCCCAAGCACCTTCGTGCGCGTGCACTCCGATATCGGATGCACGACGGACTGCTTCTTTATAATGCAGTCGACGACAACGCGGACCGCGTTGTCGTGCCGAATGACCATGACCTGCGACTCAGGATCATGTACGAATATCATGATGCCCCGACTGCGGGACATCTCGGACGTGAGAAGACATACGTCCTTCTCACGCACGACTTCTACTGGCACCACCAGTATAAGTGGGTGCGCAAGTACATCCGTGCTTGCGAGGTATGTCAACGCGTAAAGCCTGCGCCATTCGCGCAGGCTCCACTGTAATCACTACCGACTCCGTCGGAGTGTTGGAAGTCCATGTCTTTGGACTTCATCTTTGGTCTTCCCCCGGATAGCGGAGGGAACACCGGTGTTGTGGTCTTTGTAGACCGCTTCAGCAAGATGGTACATCTTGCTGCGGTGCCAGCAGAGGTGACCGCGAAGCAGACGGCCCGTCTGCTCGTCGACATGGTGTCCAAACACCATGGCATGCCGTCCGACATCGTGTCGGACAGAGACCCGCGCTTCACAGCGCACCTGTGGCAAAAAGTGTTTACACTTCTTGGGAGCCAGCTTTCCATGTCGACTGCGGATCATCCGCAGACGGACGGCCAAACAGAGCGCGTGAATCGCGTGCTCGTCGATACGTTGAAGAGCTACGCTCACTCGTTCCAATACTGGAGCGAGTGCTTATCGATGGCAGAGTTTGCCATCAATAACTTAGTGCATGCATCGACCGGGCATACACCGTTCTACGTGAATGCCATGCGGCATCCACGTCTACCGAGTTTACTCGGAGTGATGGCTCCCACTTTAAGTGGGGGAGGATCTACGCCTGCAATACAGCAGCCGCAGAAAACCGCTGACACTTGCACAGTGTCAGCTGCAACAATGGACAAACCACATGAGTCTGCGCAGGGCGCAGACTCCCCCAACAACAAGGCCAACGACCACGGGTCTGCGCAGGGCGCAGACACCGCAAAGAACCACGCAGAGGCCGGGCCTCTAGCGGAGAGCGAGCTGAATGACTTCAGCTCGGATGCAATCAGTTTCATCACCAAAAGACAAGCCGTGATTCGGTTTGTCCAAGATGCAATAGCAGCTTCTGTTAATCAACAGAAGCTGAACGCAGACAATGCGGGCAGAGGCAACACAAATGAATTTAAAGTTGGTTCATTAGTTTTGTTAGCTACACAAAACCTGCCTAGACATGCAGTTTCGGATTTCGGAGCAAGCAAGCTTGCTTCGCGCTTCATCGGGCCGTTCACTGTGTTGGCACGGCACGGCAACGCTTACACGCTAGCCATACCGTCTAGCATGCGCCTCCATCCGACCTTTTACGTCGGACGGCTGAAGCCATATCTGCAGCACGAGCCATCTAGTTCGGCCGACCCGAAGCCTCGGCAGGAGCCGAGGCAGAAGCGGAGGACTTGGCCTAGGCGACGAGCAGCCTCTCCTCCAGCTCGCGGACCCGCTGGAGCAATTCCTTCATCCGGGTCCCCCATTTCGACCTGGATATTCGAGGCGGTCTGCGAGACCGCCGCAACCTGAGCCTTCTGGTTCGCCAGCTCCTGTTTCAGGGCGGCGAACTCTGCGCCCTGAAGACGCTCCACGACGGCCACCCGGTCGTGTAGAGGCGCATACTGATCAGCCCGGGGCTGATCATACCCGGGGCGTGTTCCCACCCCCGCCACCGCCGATCCGTGACGCCAGCGGCCCAACCCGCTGGATTGTTGAGCGGATTGTTGACCATAGTATCCCGAAAACGAACCCTCAAGGAGCTCGGTTTCGTATTCGTTGGAGAGGATTTCCTCCCCACCAAGATACATGGGAGCCGCGGAACGTCTTGCTGGAGGACGTTCCGGAAATGGTGAGGGCGTACGAGGAGCAGTACGCGCTGGCGCAGCGGAAGTAACACGAGCGCTGCGATCATCGCTAGCGCCCGAGCCCTCACGTGCTAAGAACTTAGCATGGAGCTCTTTGAGACTCTCGGGCACACGGAACGACGTGTACCTTTTCAAGTCGCGGTCGCTCAAGCGGACCGCGCCTGGGAAGCACATCGTGCACTGAAAGCCCTCGGGCACAGCGCACGGCACATTTGCCTCCTCCGCAGCAACGTGGAGATGCTCCAACTTTCCACGCTTCGAGTACGTCTCGAAGCGATCACGCGCTTGCTTAATCCGATCACGGTAAGCACTCGGCCTCTTGTTGAAGTTCTCAACAAAGGCGTTCCAGCTTTGACAAAGTGCCTGCCATTCGGGCACTTTGCTGCGAGAAGAGGTCTTCTTGCTTTGAAACCATCGGAGCTCATGAAAGAGTCCGATGTAGTAATCGCGCCTTTGATGCGTTTCCGCATCAAAGTGCAGCTCGGCAGCCACAGCGTCATCTTTGATGGCGCTGCATACGTACAGCGGCAACTCATTCGGAGGTACCGAGTTCCCAAACCGGTCCGCGATCTCGGACGCGGACGGCATCCATGGATCGCGCGCTGCAGGTGCAGCGCGCGGAGAGCCTTGAGCTTTGACATCACGCGCTGCAACAACAGCGCGCGGAGTACTGAGAGCCCCAGCGGAAGCGAGTGGGGTATCGCTCTCAGTACGCGAACGCTTCGAACTCGAAGCGTCCGATTCGTCCCCTTCACGCGGGCGAATGTTCTTGGCATGAGGGTCGAGCGATTTGCTCGACACTGAGTCGTTGCGCTTTGAGGACGAGTCCTCCTCGCCCTCCATGTCTTCATCGTCGTCGTCAAAGTCGACGATGTCGCCGTACTTCGTCTTTTGGCGTTCAAGTAGTCGTCGATGGAGAGATGACTCCCCACCGACTTCTAAGTCTTTGAGGCGCGCTCATCGTTGAATGAGCGCGGATTTCTTCTCCAAACGCGGAGAATTGACGAATGGTCAATTCCAAAGATTGACGTGCGGGGACCCCGCGCGTCTAACGTTAAGGAGGGGATGGTGTAACGGGGTTACACGTACAAGTGGCTGCAAGCCACTTGTGAATTTAACAGATAGGATATCTGTTAAAAGTTTTGGATACTTCCTCACCTTGGTGTAAGACACACCAATAGATACATTGAAGTGGACCACCACAATGAGTGGTCTACACATACCCAAATATCCTATTGGTAGAAAGCAGCATCTTTCTACCAATCAGAGACATGCATATTAGCGGGGCTCTGACAGCCAGCCGCTGCCAACCCTTTCATAGATGATAAACAGTTTTTAGCAGATTTTAGAGGAAGATCAATTTACAAGCAATACAGTTCTCATTTTACCTTAAACTAGCTACTTGGAGTCTTATCTAAGTTAAATTATACTTGTGTATTCAAATATAATTAATTCAACTTATAATAAACTCTTGCGTTTCCTCATACACGTAGCGCAATGTGTAAGCTAAAGTAGTGAGTCAAGTTAGACCCACTACAACTGCTAAGGACGTCGATGCCATCACCACTCCGAGCTCAAAGCCCACGATTGTACCCTCGTGCTCGATAACGCCGGTGGTATGTCTCGAATGACTGACAAGCCGAGGCCTTGTAGCAAAGGGATGAAGTGCACCTCGGGTGTGGACAGCACTCCCACTCAAGCGGTTGCTACAAGAGCTAAGGAGACTGCGGCAGTCTGCATTTTGGTGGTCGCAGCGGATGAGCAGAGCGGCGTCTTAGCTGTTGACGAGGCGATTGTCACCAACGCACGTAAAAACATTACCACCCAAGATGTGCGTGGTGCATGCATTTCAATGAGAACTCAGCACGCGTGAAGTCTTCAAACCATATCGCGTTGGATTATCAGCATCAAAAACAGTGAAGCACGCCATGTTTTCGACAGAAGCGGCCAGATCGACCTCGGTCGCTTCATATCGCTAGGGTTTCTAGTCCAGAGGCGGAAGCCAGTCGGTGTTGGCGCGCTGTACGGCTACCGAAGTGCTATCAAATCTCTTTCCCGTCCGGAAGCAGATGCCTCTTCCTCCTTCCTACGAGAAGAGTATGTCACTTTTTTTCGGTGTTAAAGCGGCTACAGGCATCAATGTATCAGTCGGGATCCCTTCGCGAGTCTGGCAAAGACCCATTACCGTTGTCGATTAACCAGGAATTGTGCAAGACAACTATTGAGTGTTAAGACGGCGAATTTGCGCATTTTTTCCTCACTACGCAATGGAATCTTATGTGCGATTCTGAATCAGCCCAGACCCAGTACCTTGGACGTGCTGTTGCTGGGTTCCTGCCTAATCTTGCGGACGTTTCGGTACTTCCTCCCCATTTTGAAGACAATCAAGATTCTAGTCTGCGTGACTGCATCGCTGAAATGTTCCTTGCACTTCACACCACTAGTACCCTTCAAGATATCCTAAAACTGTGCGTAGTATCTCTCGTCTGCCATGCTAACTAACTCGGAGAGACATTGTCAGCTTCTCACCCGCTGCTTTCAACGTACTTGTTTCGACATGATGAATTGAGTCAACTACGATCTAAACTAGAAATGGGCACATCTTCGTGGATGAATCCAACGGAAATTCCACCACATGTAGACCTGTATAAGCAGCTGTATGCAATGCAAAACACTATTCACAACTTGCCACCAGTACGCTTTGAAATGAACAGTAACCTAATTGAGGAAAAGGGAGTCACAACTGGAAATATTATCATGGAGCAGCTCGAATCTATCATTTACAAACTACTTGCACGCGCAGGGATGCCACATCCTCGAGCACCAGCAGTCTCTAGTGATGGGGACGCCAACAACCCCCGAAGAGACCACTATTATGACGGAACATTTCATCTACTTCCGATGTCTGTTGAGTTTCCAAAAGCTAGTCCATTTGGAGCATTTAAACGGTGGTAGTTTGGCGATTACCACAAAGTCTAACCTCCGTTTAATACTATTCGAGCACATGGTCTACCTAGCAATGCACTGCACAAAACGTTCTCTGACTGCACTGTCATGATACGGCACATTCAAGCACCGGTCGTATCGGCTGGATTACTATTCCACGGAGTATGTATAAGCAATAGGCAACGGTGGTTTTTCGTGTAGGAATGGACTATCTTCAACTGCCACCTTCAAAGAGAAAAAGGCGTGTAGCAGAGTCGTCAGTCACTACTATCCTTCGGTTTGTGAGGAAAGCGCGGCAACATCAAGTTCGGACTTCTTCAACATCAATACCAGAGTATAAACGGCAACGTCTAGGTTAATTTTGGCCAATAAAATTTCTTTCCTTCGCCGCAGTAGTATTTTCCTGCGAATTTGGCAGATAAGTGAATATGTGTACACTCACAAAGATTATCGAATAGTCCCGGTTTCGTAGCCAAGAAGTTCGACTCCCTAGGATTGATACAAATAATTCTTGCCGCCAAGTCCTCGAGCCCTCCAACACCATGAAGATCCGCCGAGCAAGCAAGCGAGCTAAGAAGATCCTGCCTCTGCACTCATCCAGCCTCCAAGCTCGCTCGCCTCCAAATCCGACTCGGGTTCCAAGTGCAGCTCAGCTCCGGCCTCAACGAGTCAGCTCATTCCCGGGTGGGCTTGGCAGTTGTCGTGGTTTGGCGACAAGGCAAGCGGTTACCGTTAAAGCGAGTACGCACGCATGACCTTCCTCGCAATGAAATGGAAAAGCATGCTCGGACTGGATAAATCTAGTAAAACGCATTGCTGAATTTGCATCAGCAGTAGGCCTTGAAATTAGGTTAAACATGAGTGAACAGCAGGCTGAGAAAATATTTAGGATAGGGATGGAGAACTTGTCTATGCTATCCTTGACGCGCAAGCATCAAGTATTTGTGCTGTCCCTCGGAACTACACTCCGTCTTGTTTGTCTGCGTGGTCTCGAAGTGCCCCCTGGTTGGATGAAAGTTCATGTAGCTCCACTGTAGTAGGCCTACTTTGTCTCACTACTTTAGCTTACACATTGCGCTACGTGTATGAGGAAGCGGTAGTTTAGATTTAATTAGAAAAAAAATATACTTGAGTCCTCAAGTATAATTTAATCCAAATAAAGACACAAAAGCTATTAGTTTAAGGTAAAATGAGACGGATATAATTACTTGCACAAAACCATAAAGTACCTGGATGTTATCTGTGTCGTCCACCTCAGTTTAGTGCGATATCTATTTGTCAATAAGCTCGTATTCCTGAAATCTTTTAGCCAATCGCATAAATCAGATGTAGGCGAAGATGAACCCATGCGATACCACTGCAGGCGATCCAATCGTGCAGTTCCTGGGGTCAAACAAGAGCTCCAACTACAGAGATCGTTTTGTTCGTCAAATGGCATGGAACTGAGGATAAAGGTGGCGGGTGATTCTGCCGTGGCCGCGAGTAATATAGAGTCCAGCTGCAAATCTTAGCTAGACCCAATCGCCCATGTCGAGCAGGGCCAGCGACACCAACTCCGAGGACTACGGGGACGTGAAGCAGCAGTACGCTCTCCACCCTCATGAGTGCCTTCGTGAGTGCGCGTCACATGGTGCAGATCATGACGCTCAAGCGGGCGGAGCGTACATATCACCGGCTCCAGATGCCCATGCTGGGCGGAGACTGATGTGGACACTCGTCACGGACATCTCCAGTCTCCAACCAGGCATTTGCCGAGTTGCAGCACGACACAGACAGGCACTTACCCATCGGACGAAAGTCACAGATATGACATGAGCTCCCGCATCCAGCAGTGCGAGAATTAAAGGAAAGGACTATAACACAACCTACAAGGCTACAACCCCGGATCCGATACATTATTATCGAATCCACAACATCAACGAGCGCAATACCAAGCTTTACCCACTCGGAACTACGCGCGCAGGAATACCCACGCAAATCTACTAGACTACTCCTAAAGGACGTTCAAGTTCACCCGCTGCGCATCTCGTGTCAACGAGAGAGTAGATCCAGCCCACCGACGGGTACAAAGGTGAACCACTCAGTATCCCCACGGCTAACGGAGTACCCCCTCCGTTAGTCGGTGTCTGGGCGCAGTGTGGGAGTGTGGGATCTTTACTTATTCCGTTGGATCCACTCCACCACAGAGTGCTTCATCCGGATGGAAGAGATGTTGACACTAGGCCAATGAACGAAGAGCGAGAGAGGAAAGAGATTGGATACTTTGCTGAGGTTCGAGGCGAAGAGGTTAGTGTGATGAGACGCCCTGGTTGAAGTCGTCGCGATGGTGGTGGATGTGAGAGAGTGCCGTAGCGACGCGGAGGCTTCGAGTGGAAGCCTTGGGAGGTCGGTTATGAAGAGGCACACGAGCACCAGCTCGTTCACGGTAGAACGATGTCCACTCCTGTGAGGTGTTAGGGAGTACCCCGTTGAAGCTGATGAACTTGATGTTGACAGCGCCCACGTAAACTATTACCAGGTCCGCGTTCACCCCTTCATACGATTTGTAGTCGGATCCAATGTGTGGAATTCCGAGGTCAATAGCAAACACGCACGAAATCACGATGTGGAAGAGTGCTCCCGGCGAGAACCAAGTAGGTGCTACCGGAGATGGGAGAAGGCGGGACGATGAATGTTGATCGACGCGGTCGACTTTTACGAGAAGGTTCGGCGGAGCGATGGGCGGTGACACGGCGCCTGAGACTGATACGTCGAGGGATCGGTACCGGTCCGACGCTGGATCTGGCTCCCGTTGTTGTACAGCCCGCTACTCAAACCCGGTCACCCTAGACCCCGTCACTCAAACCCCGTCACACCGGGGTTATGATGACGGGCCGTAAATCAGGGTAAAGATCGGCCATAAGTCAGGTTGAAGATCGGTGGTGGGACGCACGACAGAACATAAATCAGGTTGAGGATCGGCAGCGGGATACACGACAGACGTAGGGTTAGGCATGGAACAGAATGCTTAGCAGTCAGTAGCCAGTAGCAAGGACATAGGATCAGTCCCGAAACTTCTCTGAACCACAAAGACCTCCCACGGTTCTTCCACGTTCAGGGGAACCAGCAAGCGCCGGCAAGTCGAGTCACCAGGAACACGTGGCCCCCCGACGCTCGCTGGATCGGGTCTCTCCCCCCCCTCCCTCCAACCCCGTGCCTAACAGGAGGGAACGCTAAACTGTACCGTCTACGGCACGCCCGACAACGCGCCGCCCGAGACGAAGGACCGCGTAGGCCCGATAACCGCCGTGCACAAGACCGCGTAGGCCCGATAACGCCATGCAATCCCGAGGAAACGCAGGCCCGAAAACGCCGCACACCCAAGGGATTCAACACGCCTGCGTCCGAGCAGGGTGTCACCCGGACCCCCCCCCCCCCAACTCAGGTGCTTGTCGGCAAAATCTACAAGTGCCTTTCCGCAGATACGCTACTCAAAGGACCGGGAAATAGCCCGACACGACCCAGATTGGACGTGCAGAGTTTGTGCGAGGACTAACTTACAGTTTTCTGGGAGGGCGCTACTCCACAACGACACTGGTAAGATTGTAGGATGGTGTCCGCCAGTACAAAGCAAACCAACTCATCGCCACGAACACCACCTGCACCCAATTACTAGCTACCCGCTTGTGCCAGAACTCTAATGGTGGCAGCGAAGGCCGCGCGACACTCTCGCGATCCAAGTTCGATTCAAGCTGGCGGTACTGTTCGCTAAACCTGTACAGCGACACGAAATCCGTCTTCGACGAATTCTCGTTGCCGGTGTCGATAACCTCCAGCATCCACATCACAGTGTTGTAGTCCTTCTCGAGTCGCGGCGCCACACATCGATTGACTCGTAGTAGTTGATCAGGTTCACCGCCATCTCCCACAGATCTCCGAAGAACACCATCTCACCACTGCGCCTCGTTCAGCAGCAGCACAACCAGATGAGGTTGAATCGATTCTTTCTAAATCGTAGACAATTTCTTCGTCACAAGAATTTGTAAGTAACTGTTCTTGGGATACCTTGTCTATATGCGCGTTCTCAAACTAAGTAAACTGTTCACCTTGTCTGATGGTTCACGTAATGCAGTGCCAATAGTGTCGAGAACCGCACAACGGCGGTCCACACTAGCACCACTGCAGCAGTGAAGAACGCGCCAGCCCTCGAAAAGCTGACCATCGCATACAATGACAAGAATCTCACGAAGGCGGCACCATTCGTCATGGACATCGCGGTAGGACGTGAAAATCAGCAGGTTCCACTCTAGGGAGCATCGAAAAACTGGAGGCGACGGCTCTGCCGCAACCCCTGGACGGGGCCATACTTAAAGGGACAATAAGACAACGAAGGCGCACACAGTATTGCACCAGCGGTGATAGTGCATTCAGATGACCCTGACCTCTAGACTGGAGGTTTATCGGCTAGACTTTCACTCATCCTGGGAAAGCGTAGGAATTCCTTCGAGCAAAGACGTTTTGCATACTATTGGTGGATGTAACGGGGTTACACACACAAGCGCCTACAAGCCACTCGTGATTTTAACAGATAAAATGTCTGTTAAAAGTTTTAGATACTTCCTCGCCTTGGTGTAAGTCACACCAATGGATACATTGAAGTGGGCCACCACAATGAGTGGTCTACACATACCCAAATATCCTATTGGTAGAATGCAGCATCTTTCTACCAATCAGAGACATGCATATTAGCGGGGCTCTGACAGCCAGCCGCTGTCAACCCCTTTCACAGATGTTAAACAGTTTTAGCAGATTTAGGAGCAAGATCAATTTACAAACAATACCGTTCAGGTGGTGTCGCGCTATGGATGCAAGCGCTTGACTGCGCGGGTCGGTGCGAAGCCAGCGCTGTTGCCTCCATACGCGCAGCACCCAGCGGCGACCTTGGCCACGAACGGGGCCGGCGCGACGTGAAATCAAGTGACGAATGGCCCCGACGCCGCGCATCCAGACAACGCCGTTTGACGAAGACTGCAGCAAGCCGCGTCTTCTGCTGCGCGCCGCATGTTGTTCCAACGCAGCTGGGGGCGCGATCCATATGCCCGGGGTCGGTACTCGAATTCGACCGACGTTGAAGTTGATCTGAGCGCAACCTACTCGGATCGCGCCACTTAGCGGAGACGTGAGAAAAACAGCACGGTAATACCAGGATACCAATGCACCACAAACACGTCTTTATGACAATATGCGATGTTGAAGGGTATTTGAATTGGCAAACTCGCACACCCAAATTTCAGAGAATTCAGAGAATTTCGATGCGTCTTTTGGTCATCGGGACGTTATTATTTGGGTTACACGAGCGATTTCAGTGGAAGCACACACCCCTGACAACAGACTCGATCCATGCACGAGCACTTGACACACGTGAGTACACACTGGGGTACCCTGGTTGACCACAGTTGTTGCCCCAGCTTACGATGCCCACCACAACATCGCCACTGCGGTGCTCGACAACAACAGGACCCCCATAGTCGCCGGTACAGGAAGTCTTATTGGTAGCTCCTCGCGAGCACAGCATGGTGTCGTCGATACTTGTCTGCTTGGCGCAGTTCGCATTTTCCATCAGTTGAACGTTTGCACGTGTCAGCTCGTAGGCCATCGTGCCGCTACCTGCAGTGTCGTCCCATCCCATCTTCGCAGCCCACTCGCCGTCCTTAACACCAGAACTACCAGCCGACGCAAGCGCCACGGGCTTGAACTTACTCGGTCTCTCCAGCGTGAGAATTGCAACATCATTGGAGAAGTTCGCGCTCGAGCTCTTCGGGTGGCTCTGGATTGCCACAATTTTTATCTGCTCACCATCTTGGGTTCCGTTGACGTAGTGAGAGCCGATCGAAGCCCATCGGATATTGCCCGAGTAGCAATATGTGCCGACTAGCAAGTGCGTCGGAGTGATGAGGGTAGCGCTGCAGAAGTTGTTCCCGGCTGCACTGGATCGCAACCCAGCGACATAGGTCTTCGATCCGCTTGGCACAACACTGGTGGTGCTGAAAGAACTCGCCGGCCCGGTGTGGTGACTTGAATCGCCTTGAGCAGTAGAGACAAAAGCGAGGGCTAGTAATAATGCGAAGCTAAGCTTCATCTTGTACCAGTGTTCAGCAGCTGAGGCAAACGAAAGTGAACGGTTTACCGCGCAAACGCAGGATTCAGATGTTCTTGTGAAGAACATGGACAGTGATCATGGCCGTTGGCCACGACCGTCGTGTCGACTGGGTTACAAAGGCGAACCGCACAATCGGGAAGATTAACGAGCTGTGCTACGGATACCGTCAACGACCGCATGTTGCCAACACTTCCAGCTCGTGTACAGTTTGCAAAATTATGCTTCTAAAAATGGCGGAAAGTTGGTGAACGTTCTACCCCAAATTGTGCCCTCCCCCCAATAGAGCAATGTTATATTAGTAGGATACTGCTGTCAATACTAAGCATGCCTTGATCAGCTGATGTGTGATCCACCTTTTCAGGAAATTCCAGTTTGCCGCCTAGATCACTTCAACAATGCGAACACCAGCTGGGATCCACGTTGTGATGGACTTCCCTGTACTGTGATCGATTCTACGCGTACATAGTACGTTCTTGTACATATTATGTACATAGTGCGTAATACATGTAAGGTTTAAACCTCGCCATTTAGAGGAAGGTGAAGTCGTAACAAGGTTTCGGTAGGTGAACCTGCGGAAGGATCATTACCACACCTAAAAAACTTTCCACTTACATCATAGTGTGTACATTGTACACCATATCTAGATCGTGCAGAACAATATTATCAGGTTGTTACAAACTACAGTAACCACCTGCGTAGAAACGTGCAGAAAAAGACAGAAGCTAGGTTTTGTGTGACCTACCTACAGTGTGGCATTGGAGCTCAAAGTTTACAAGGTTAAGCGTTCTTTGCAAAAGACACGTACACCTGTACATGTATGTCGATGTACCTGCAAATCCTTGAGCGTTTCTATCGAGCGCACCTATCAAAAGCTTTTTGAAATCCCTATTGCCGTGCATCTATGGATTCTAAGTATCTACTGGTACAGTCTATAGCAAACCGCAAAGTAAATTCCACCAGGTGCAAATTGTCATTTTGTAGGTCCTTGGGGCGGACAAGCTAATAAATAATCGGGAGGAACTATGTAAGACCTGAATTTCCACCTCGCGATCGGGAAATCGAGAACTGCTCGTCACACGCAGAGAAGGGTAGTGCAACAGAAATCGGAACCGGCTCGCCGGGATGGATGTCACGGCCCTCAAATCCCCAGAACGACCGCTACGAAGGGGAAGAAAGTGGCCGGCTGAGGTAATACGGCAGCTACGGAGACGTGTTTAGCTTCATAGAATGGCTGGGTAAGGGGAGATCTTTCCAGTGGACCTGGAAGCGCAGGCAACAAACGCATCTACAGATATGAAGCTGCCAATTTGGCTGGATTAGGTGGATTTGCTTTCACCCTCTCTCTCTCTCTCTCTGTAAGAATCGATACTCCTACCGATGAACTCCGAAAGCTGATATGGTAAAATCATATACTAAAATTTGTATCTATCAACCCTTTTTCACGATCCTCACACGTTCCAAAAATCAACCGATCCTCAGACCCAGTCGCTGACGAATAAACAAGACCTGCCATATACGGTATATTATACCATATGGTAATGGAGTTGCACGCAACGCACTCATCCAACCAAGAACACATCTTGGCCAACATCACAGGAACCCACGCCACTGTGGTTCTTCTGCTGCTGTCGCGGGAAGCACCTCGAGTTTTGTTCATACTAGAATTTGCACGTACCGCAATGAAGACGTTCAAGACCTGGTCAGTTCTTGCCGCTGCACTAGCCTGCTTCACGCACTCAACAGACTGCTATGAGGGGCACACCGTCGAGCGACAGCTTATCCTGGGTGGGAGTGTGGTCCCTAGTGGCACCAAAACGTATATGACAAGCCTTCGATCCACCCCCTCGGGCAACAACTTCTGTGGAGGGTCCCTGATATCGCCGACACATATCCTCAGTGCATCGCACTGCTCACGCTACGACATTCGTTGGGCTTCCATCGGCTCGCACTACATAAATGGAACTCAGGACGGCGAGCAGATTCGAGTGGTGTCGCTCATGAATCACCCAAACTACTCGGAGAATGTGAAGAATTCGCTTGACTTCATGGTGCTCGAGCTCGAGAAACCCAGCAAATTCGCACCTGTGAAATTGGCAGCGGCTAATGACTCCGACTTCAAGGCCGGTGCTTGGGCTACCACGATGGGTTGGGGTACGGATGCAGAGGTCAACGGTAC
The DNA here is from genome assembly GCF_018691715.1 of Phytophthora cinnamomi. Lineage (NCBI taxonomy): Eukaryota > Oomycota > Peronosporomycetes > Peronosporales > Peronosporaceae > Phytophthora > Phytophthora cinnamomi. The sequence goes on along the minus strand of NW_027150978.1, from coordinate 366,024 downwards.
GAAACCCTACGAGCTACAAGGGGTTGATGTCCAGCTTGTGAGCGACACAGCATGTGCCGCATATGCCACCATTGATTCGAGTATGGTCTGTGCCGGAGGCGTTCTGAACCACGACTCGTGTTTTGGCGACTCAGGAGGCCCGCTCGTCGTGCCAGGGTCCGGTGAAGAAGACGTGTTGGTCGGCGTGGTGAGTTGGAGCAAGGATGACGCGTGTGGGAGGGAAGGTTATCCCGGCATTTACTCTCGTGTGTCAAGCGTTCGAGCTTGGATCGATTCTATTACTGGTGGTAATGGTACTTGCCTTGGTTAGAGGCGACCACTAACTGCTGCAGATGTATGTAGTTCCGGTCTTCTTTGTAAATGACTGGCGATACTATACAGCTATTACAGTAGTAGCAGATAAGCAAAGAGAAACAAAGCCGTTCTTCGCCCGGAACAGCTCTGGATTTAGCGTGAGCGTGCGAAAATAAGTATATGATGATACAGTCAAGCGCTAATGCTAGATCGCTGTCACTTAAAACGGGACGGTTGCTCGATCGAGCTATGAATCCTGAAAGAATTGGATGAGATGTATAATACGCAAGAGCGCTATGGTGCGTGACCCCCAGTGATTGCCTAGTTTGGCAGGATGAAACTGTGCGTGACCGCCATGATGGATTGCCAAGTTGGGCAAGATGAAACGTCTGCATGACCGCCATGATGAGCTGCGGCAGAAGTGGACGAGAATTTTGCAATATCCCTATTTTTGTTGTTATTGTGCTACAGTGTGTATTCCAGCCGAATTGGTCGTCGAAACATTTTCGGCGTCAAGTGGGATCCAAGAGTTATGGCTGTACTGCACCGAGATGATGAATTGCATGCTGAAGCGAATGAAGATATCGACGAGGTGGAGGACGAGAAATGCAGCAACTTGGCCTCAACGACAAGAAGTGTTGTTCTTCTTGATCGAAATATTATCTCGATCTCGAGGTCGACCATGCCATGGCAATCTGTAGCAATGTTTGCAGCTCGCAACACAGGTGTTCCGAGCCAAGTCGCACACGACCTAGGTCAGGTCAGCGTGCTGCCATAAGTAAGTTACCTTTCATGTCCGCGGCATTGATCCGCTATTATTTCGTCTCTTAATATTTTATTTACTTAACATCATTAGTTTGCTAACAATAATAAAAAGTTAGGAAAATCACAGCTCTTTCGGGTTGAGCAGGATTATTTTCCCTGCTGCAGGAATGCTGCAGTATGCCTACCTGTTGGTGTTTTTCTCGGCGTAATTGCCGTTTTGCAGCGGTGGTCGTTGTCGACCACGGCCAGGAGTGGGCACGAAGAGCTGGATGCTGGCCGCCTTGGACGCGGGCAGTACCTGGAGTCGAACAAGCGCTCTAACTGCAGAAATGGTTTTGCTCGTCAAATGGCATGGAGCCGAGGATGGAGGTGCGGGTGATGCTGTCGTGACCGCGAGTCCAGCAAAAGTTGACCCACCGTCTCAGTAAAATAAAATAATTATTTTTCCGAGCTCTGGTCTTGTTCCCCCAGACGCCACCCCGCTCCGCGCGGACTTCATTAAATGAAAGTAACACACAATATATGTTTGTCTGACTCGTTCATTTTGGTAATTCACTGAGTAGTCGAGGGCTGGATGCCCACCGGTGCGATGGCCTTCTGTACGTACTATGGGAACCGAGCTAACGGCCATCTCGCGACCGACCAGCGCCTTCTTCGCGCCTTGACCTGTAGCCCACAGCTTGCTTTCGTCATATGTGAGGATGGCCACGGACACGGCCTCGCTCTTCTTAAGCATCTCGTCCGTGGCGGGGCGAGCTTGGTATAGATCAACATAGCCGCAGCTCGCTGTCCGAAGCTGGATGGTGGTGTAAGCTGTTCCGCACCAACACCAAACTTCCTGTCGAAATTGCTGCGTCGACATCATTCCGGCTGATGTGGCGCGAAGGTTGCGCCAAGGCGAGTTACGCGCACGCAACCCTCTCATTCTTCGGGTGTTCCCAGTATTAAAACTCAGAGCTGTTCACGGCTTTGTTAGATCTTGCCTGTGACCGCGTCAACGCCGCGTAGGCTACGATAAATAAACAAATCGAGACAGGTTTTAACTTTGTTTCATCTGCTTCTTCAAATTGAGGCCACGAAAATTCAGAGCTTTTCGCCTTAATGAACGGAGGTGACCACCCCTCACCTCCACGGGGACCTGAACGCGGAGAAAATCTGCGGATGTCGCTCGAGTGATCAGATTAATTACCTGTCACAGGTATTATACTCGAGTACAAGTTATTTGAAATAATATTTTTTAACTTAATAAAAACTGGATGGGTCAACACACCAGCATAATTTGATTTGAGCACAGGTAATTGAACATCACAGTTCCCTTAAACGCCTGTTGAACCGAACTGAATCAATCATATTCGGCAGGTATTTCGATTGGAGAATAATGGCACCTGAGTGGCATCCGCCTCAGGACTCTGGATAAAATCCAGAGAATTGAGAAAGCACTGCATGGTTTGGAAAATAAAGGAGAAAAGAGCTACAGTATTGCCGCCGAGGGCTTCTCCTTTGTTCCCATTCTCGATAGCCACATACTACTAGTAGTAAAATGCTTCCACGGGGCAAATTGCTGTTAGCATTTTTTTCAAGGATCCAAAATCATTTACCGTATAGAACTTGTTGATTCCGACAATATGTAAATTTCGATATTACATTTTGACCAATGACGTTTAATCAAATAGAAAAGCCAAATTAATGATTCCGACAAAATCCCAGAGCCACCGATTTCCGCGTGAACCCGAGTGCACGCGTCTACCGGCCACCTTGCATTAGATTAGAGATCATTGCCAAGATGCCTCGGGGGCGATAGCCGCTTAAGGTGACGGGTGATCGCAAACTGCACCAGCACAAGAACACTTGAGTGACCTACGGTTTTCGTCTCGCTGTCATCAACTCCCACGAAAGCGTCGGTTTGCAAGACACGCTCGACTCGTTATTTCCCGGGCTAGAGGGACGGTCCTCGACACTACGCGCAAGAGCGTCTACATCTGAGCCAAGAAGAAGGACAAGATCGTCGCCATTCGTGAAACTGTGGGGGTTGTAGCTTCCGTCTGCTCGGGACCGACACATCGCTGAGCGCAGACGCCGAGCAAGACCTCGTGCGATGGGCGAAGGACTACCGCGTCGAACGCGCCCCGGTTTCGTCGACGATGCTGCGGGTGGGCGCGCTGCGAGTGGCCCGAGAGAGTGGTGTACCTCGTGACTTCTTGGAGGATTCGACGTCCCAGCTCATTTTGTACCAAACATATTGATTATGAAACTTTATAGGTTGGCATGATATTTGATAGGGTCTTTTGTGCCCCTACCCTACTCTAACATCAATGTCGGAATCAGCAAGTTCTATACGGTAAAAGCCGCATGGTTCTAGTAGTAATAGCTAACAAACCTATATAAGCATACATGTATTAATACTGTATCCTTTCGGGAACGGCAGTGCGTATTTTGTAGCTTGTGCTGTGAAGTATGTTGGAAATTCAATGTGAGTCGTTCCAGTAGATAGATTTCTTTCACGTCTTAACCCCTTACTTCCCGGACCTATTCACGAGGATATTTTTTTACCCCGTCCCATATATTATTGTATAGAGAATTGTATATCGCGTCACTTAAGTACGCCGGGGTTTGGTGTGGACATACGATAGGGCTGGTAGACATGGTCAGGACATATCCAACATACATCGGTCGTATGTCATACAGTAGAATGTGATCCGACAAACCACTTATGTAGGCTAGGAGAACATAATGTATGCCCTGTTTATTGGTAGCCGATTTTTTTTATTGTTGCACACGTCCAGCGACAGTGACTAGATTTGTTTTGACGAATTGTCGGAAGGAAAGAAATCGTTTCAATTGATTACCATGTATTCCTGCATCACTGCCAATGTAAAGAACGGTCATGTTCGTCGTCTCATCGCCTCATTCTTCGTCCTCATCTGCTTCGTCCTCATCGCCACCTTCACAACTGCGCGCATCACCCTCACCAGCACTACCACCGCCTGCGGAATCGCGACGCCGACGCTTCTTCCCCGGGTGAGATAGATGTGGACGGTTGCGCAGCTTGTGGTCCTCCAGCAACAGCCGAGGGATATCCATTCCGTTACCCCACTCGTTGTGCCAGATACTGAAGCACTTCTTCTCCCTACCTTCGCGCGCTACATTGCATAGATATTTTCTAGATAAGTGCGTTAGTTCTGTATGCATTTTCCGCTATTAGTAAAACTCAATATAGCGCAACGTACCGCTTGTTGCCATTAGACCATTCTGGGCAAAATACTTCGTAAATTTGCGTGGTTTGACCTTGAACAGCGCGCAGACCTTACACGATCGCTGACGACGCTTGACACCTTGTTCGCCTTCAACTGTGTCGGGATTTTCCTCCAGACGATGGCCACCCTCCGATCCCCTTGCAGATGACGCCTGGTAACTATCCGGTCGGCTTGGGGATGCTGTTCTGTCCTGGGCTCGAGTGGCAGCCTGTTCGAATATAGCGCACATAAGGAAGTGTTATGTTAGCTCAAACTTCATCCCATAGTTGATTATGTAGGATACACCAACTTAGTACTTACCTCAATCGCTGCGTACGTCTCCGAAGAGTCAATTGCATTCAGCTGCTCCATCAGCGTCTCGAAGAAAGCGAAATGCTTTGGTGCGCTCTTGTTATTCACTTTGCGGTTGTGCCGATGCACAATGAACGCGTTTACCAAAGCCATATCCAGTAGTCCTAGAAACAACGCCTTGTAGTACTTCTTAGTCTTGTAGCATAGCTGCACGCTGTACCGCTCCATCCGGAGTTGGTCGTGGATGTCAATGAGAGATTGGGTTTTGACTGCGGAGTGGAGCCACCGGACCGAGGTCTAACGGCGTCGAGAATTTGAGAGAAGACGACCGAGGTCTCCTATTGGCTACTCACATTCACCGCGCCAGAGTGACAGAAAGCTAGTTAGTGACTGCGAGGCTCGGCGGGCCCTAATAAATTCTCGCCGAGCTCTCCAGATAGTCATAGTGGATACACCTTTTGCCTCCTATTAGGAATCCGGACTTAAGACGAAGGCTCGTCCGGTTGTAGGATTAGACAAAAGGCTCGGTCTATATTAGATATTTGTATAGACATTAGGGATTAGTTATAGTCGAGGCCTCACCGCCTCTAACTATTAAATCAGAGCAGAATATTCCCCCCAAGCCATCAGGGTCAAGTCCGTCTACTGTAAGTCTAGCCAGCTTAGCTGTAGGGTCTGGATACGCTCGGCCGACGCGGGGTATGTCTGCCGGTGAGCTTAAGGTACATTGACCGAGAGTTCGCCCTGGCAAGGCCAAGAGTGGATAGTGGCCGAGTGTTGGGAGGTAGAGAGTCCTCCCTGTACGTTTGTACGTTGTCCTGGGTGCGTGGCGTGGCCCCCAGTGTATTTGACTCTTTGGCCGAGGTTTCACCTCGGCGTCCCTGTCAAAGGCCTTGACCGGCCCGGTACCCTTCCTTTCTGAGGGACCACAGTGGGTTTAGCGCGAAAGCGTTTATATTTACGCACCCCAGCCGTTGCTCGTGGCTGACGGTGCCTGTGTGTGGGCTCTACCAACCTGACCGATACTTCAACACAAGGCATATTTCCAGCCCGGTGTAAGGGATCGGACCTGGTCTTCATGTTTAATCCCAACAATCTTCGCCGACCTTTCGAGGGAAGCGTGTGTTGTTGGTAGGACTCGTCCCATTTGTCGAGGCTGAGGGACGAGGACTCGTAAAATCGTGAATTCCTATACGACATCAACGCCACCCATCCAGCGATGATAATCCAGAACCAACTCCGGCGCAGGCACCGTCTGTTGCTCTCCAGCAATACGTCTCGCTATCATTGACACAAAAAAGTTACCAATTTCCCGTTCCGGTTCGAAATTGTACGTACCGCATGTGCCCATCGCTCGACTACTTCCACTCGATAGTAAGTGAACGGGGTTCCTGTCCATCCACATGGCAGCTGTAATCTGGGGGAAATGCTTGTTGTGGGCTAGCTTGATAGTGCCTTGTGGGGGGACAATTTCCTTCTTTTTGTTTACCGTCTTGAACGACTTGGACGTGACAACATCTTTTGCGAAGTCCGCTCGGTCGGTTTGAATTGTACGAGTTAGATAGATGCGGCCATGTAGCAGCTCTAGCGCTAGCCTGACCGAAGTGTAGAAGCGGTCTGTGACCACCAACCGCCAGGGCGATGACGGTGATGGTGGGCACAATGCCAGGATATTCCTGAGAACAGCCGCTTCTCCAGTGTTGTTATCCTTTGGAACTGGCGTCCGTAGATGTGTTTTAGCACCACAGTAGACTTCAATCCTATCGACACAGTAGGAGAAAGCATAAATGTTAGCACTATGTTGAACATCACAATTTACCCACCACAGTTATGTCGTCTTCTACCAACATAAGGACTTAGACAAAAAAAAAAGTGTGGCTAGTCGAGGCTAGCCACACTAGTTGCAGCACCAACCTCAAGCAATAAGCAGTCTTGGCATACGCAGCGACGAAAATCTTGGTCCCCCCCACTTATGCGGCTTGTCCTTGTTGAATTGAGGCATCGGGTCGTACCTGGAGCGAGACGGAAGCGTAGCTTCATCGAAACTGATGACCGGAGGCGTTTGATAACCACGGGCAAATGTGCGCTGAAGTACGTCGACCACAGGCCTGATTTTTCAGGCTCGATCGACGGAAGCTCGCGGGGACTTGTTGTTCGAAAAGTGCAGGTAACCCATCACGTGAAAAAAGCGGTTCTTCCCCAAAAATAAATTGAAGCGGTTTTTAGCCATCGCACCGACATGCTTTGTTGACCAATGTGCAGCGATTCCTTTCCGAATTGGTGCCAACATTCGCGAAATTAATAAAGCCATAGCACGCAACACATCCCACGCCTCAATATCTGCAACCGCAGCCAAGCGCCGACGAATATCACCAAGACCTTCAACTTCTTGTCCCAACCGCCGCTGCCGAGATCGGATAGAGCGCGCCCGAAGCGATATTGACTGCGTATGGTAGTGATTGCTCTCCACCGCGATCTGCGTCTACAACGTCGGGGGCATGAAGTAAAACAGAAGTGCCAATGGGTCATCCGCCACGGACATGACGCTATCACTGGGTCCGTACGGCCCATCGTACAAGCCGGCATACGTTGGGTCCGGGCCAAACTTCGCAGGAACTATAGAAAAACACAACCAGTTAGACTATGTTGTTCGTATGTTGTATGAGCATCAAATAGAGATCCAATTATGTTGGATATTATCATCATAACGTACCATACTCCCATCCGTGTGTCCTCATCATCGCCATCGTCTTCTTGTTCCTCTCTGACGTCAAACACGCAGAGTCCGGAATCTCCGCCGGCTCTTCCTCTGAGTCCTCATCCGTAAGAACTCCAATATTCCAGTCTTCCACTCATTCATCGCCTTCATCATCATCTTCGGATTCGGGCTCACCTGGAAGTGATGGGTCCTCATCCGAGTTTAGTTCCGTGCATTGCTCAGCACCAATAGTCATTAGATTAGCGTCGCCATCAATAATGCACTTCACAGGCAGCTCCAGGCTCCGCACAGAGTCATCTCTCCCACCAGAACTTGTTTCATCTTCGCCCGCACTATCATCTTGAAGTACTGCACGACGCCGCTTGCGAGAGCTGATCGAAGAAGGTTTGTCACGAGATGTCGAAGTCAAACGCGAGCCAAGCGACGATGCAACCATCTCTGCGGAAGTGTCGACGAAAGCGACGATGTCAGACTCTACCTCCTCCACCACGCGCGAAATGGGGGCGTCCAGCCTTCCAACCTTCCTGTCCCTCCCTACCACCTCCGATACCACCTCCTTTGCCTCCACCGCCGTCTCCTTGGCCCCCGTCGCTGCCTCGCACGCAGCCGCTTAGGCCTCTGCTGGCTCCACACGACCTCTATCCGACGGAACCGCACCGATCTTGGATTCCACTCTCTCCATGGCCGCAGTCGTGAGCTTCGTGGCCTTCTTTCTTGTCGACTTTTTTGTAGTCTTCGCGTCCGCTTCGCTCTCTTTACGCTTCGCCCGACGCATACGCCGCTGACAGCGGTCTCCGAGCAGTGCTTCTAAGCATAGCTGGCGTTCTCGTTCAGAAAGCTGGTGTCGGGGAGTCTTGCCGGTCGGGGCGACCATCTTGCTTCTTGCCGTCGTTTTGCAGCATGAGGAGCTGATGGTTATGAGCCACTCGTCCTTGATGGGTGAGTGGAACCTTTCTCTGCCCACTGCAACCGAACCCCACAGTGGGTAAACCTAAGCCTGTGCATCCGCCCATTTTACACGCAAAATATTGACTCGATTTCAGTATAATGTGACAAGGACAGTCATCCCATACAAAATCCAAGTTTAAATCTCTCTTATGTTGGAGGTCCAACATAGCATAGATGCTGCAACGAGAAGTGAATTAGGGTATACACCTCGTATGTAGTACGGTACAACATAAGAGGTGTATACCCTAATTCACCTTTTCGCAGCGTCTCTGGTATGTTGGACCTCCAACATAAGAATATTTTAAACTTGAGATTTGTATTGAACACATGTCCATGTATCAGTATAATGAAATTAAGATATTTTTCTTGTACATAACATCCGCATGTACAGGCTTAGGTCTTCAGTCGGGAGGGTTCGGTTGAAGGTGGTAGAGACAGGATCCACACACCCATCAACGGGTGAGTGGTTCACAGCCACCAGCTCGTCATTCTTCAATAGGCCTGCAGAGAGTCAAGATGGTAGCTACGACGGGAAAGACTCCGCGGAACCAACTTACCGAGGAAGAACGCATGCGATGCCTTGAGGCACTGCTTGGCGACCGTTACCAGCGACGTATGAGGCAGACGGAACTCAAAGAGGGCCGAGAAGAGGACAAGAAGAAAACGAAAAAAGCTACACGCAAGAGGCCTACCAAACTGACAACGCCGGAGATGGAGAATGCAGAGTCCAAAACTGTAGACGCTTCGACCGCGACCGCCCAACGCATGCAGATCGCGGGAGCGAAGGAGGCGCCAGTGGAAGCTCGCGCTTGCGCAGAAGCCAAGGAAACTACGATGCCGGATGCGCGTGGTCGTGTAGGCATCGCGCCGGCAACGGCAGCTGATGCGGCGGCGAAAGGTGCTGTGACTGTGCGCAAGAAGACTACGCGGCAAATGGGAACGACAGCGGAGGAGACGGGAACGAGTGCAGCAACTCCAACGTCGGTGGTAGAAGTGATTGCAGATATGGTGGCGTCAGTGGAATGTGCTGCGGTTGCGACGCCTGTGCAACGTCGCGTTATCTTTTCTGAGGAACCGTCTTTGCGACAGCAGAAGCGTAAAAGAACAACTCAAGCATCGTCAGGCAAGCGGCGCCGCGGTATTCTGCAAGAAGATGATGAAGTTGACGATGAGGTGAGTTATGTTGAGATCCTCCAACATAATAATGTTCATTCAACCATGTATCCAAAATATGATCTAACATACTGATTTATGTTTGTGATAGTGTGATCGGTCTGCCTGCCCCAAGTGATGAAGACAAACCAGAGGGGAATGGACAAGATGACCCATGCCCGATACATACCTGTGTCGTCGATGCAGACCCAAATCTAATGGAACGTGGAGCTAATGCATGCACCGGTCTCAACTCAGACGAGGACCCAGATCTACGCGAGGAGCCTGAAGACGACAAATCTGATTATGGTAGTTGGGGCGGATGACTGGGACATTGGCTATCTGACTGATGAGGAGACTGCGCAAGAGGCGGAGGCGCTTCCAGATTTGATCTGGCTATCGGCGTCGAAGGACAAGCGACTGATGGCATCGATGCGTGACAATGGTTGGGAGTACGGCACGCAATTTTGGATGAATTCAACATAAGGATTGGTTGGAGGAACGCATTTTCTACATATTGACTAACATAACATGCTATTGTGTTTTATAATGTAGACACGTCAAAGTTTGGAGCAGACCCGGAGTACCATGGGCTTTACGATGGCCCGTATGGCCCAACTGATAGCGTACTTGGCGTGGCTAACGATCCCATTACGTTGCTCTTCTACTTCATGCCGCCAAAGCTGTGGTCTCAAATTGCTGTGAAGAGCAATACCTACCACAAGCAATCAATTCCTGCGCGAGCACGGGCGATTCGGGCTCAACAGCGTCGTCGCGGTGGCGAAGTTGAAGACTTAGGTGAGATTCGACGGAGGTTGGCCAGTGTACCGGACATCCAGGCGTTTGAAGTTCTCCAAGTCATGGTACTGCTTCTTGCGCGCATGCTGGCGCCAATTCGAAAGGGCATCGCTTCTCACTGGGCTACAAAGAGGTTAGGCGCTATGGCCACGAACCGGTTCAAGTTGTACATGGGGAAGCCCAGGTTCTTTCACATCATGGGGTACTTGCATTTCTCCAATAACAAGTCACTTCAAGCGCGACAGGACCGCGCGTGGAAGAGCCGGCCGGTAGTGAATATTTTACAGAGAACATTCGCGCGTGGATATAAAGCACCCCCCGTCATTAGGTTTGATGAAGCTACATTACCCTCAAGATCCCGATTCAATCCCATGCGCCAGTTCAACAAGGATAAGCCGCATCGCTGGGGAACGAAGGTGTTTGTGGCAGCGTGCGCGAAGTCGGCATATTGCCTGAGGTAAGCGGTGTACCTGGCGTGGTAAGCTCTGGCTTACCACGGCGATTTTTTGGGGCCTAAGTGCTTATGTTGGATACAGCCAACATAAGCACGGACTAAGTACGACATGGTCCAACATAACAGCAACTTATATTTGTTATTTGCATACTGTGCTACAGGCGGGAGGTTTACTGCGGAGCCAAGACCCACCTTCGCACGCCTGTTCCGGCCGATAATAATTCAGGAGAGTACTGCGCAATCTGAAAGCCTTGCTGCCACCTTCGGCTTGTTCTCCCGGGAGGCTCGTGGTCACCGATCGATTTTATATATCAGTGAAGCTAGCGTTGGAGCTGCTTCATCGCCGGGTCTATCTTACTGGCACGATCCAGACCGATCGATCAGGATACGCTAGCGGTGTCATCACCTCTAAGAAATACAAGACAGTGGCGAAGCGCAAAGTTATGGATCCACCACAGGGCACAATAAAACTGGCCCAAAACAAGCAATTTCCGCAACTAACCGCAGCCATGTGGATGGACCGGAATCCAGTGCACTTGCTGTCGAGCGGAGGCAGTCGGCAACTAACCACAGTCAGTAAGTATTGTGTTGGTGTTAGCTCTATTTGATACGAAGTGCACTAAATTGAATATGCTATGTATTCTAGTGCGACGAATCAATGGTGAAATGCAGTCACTTCCTGCTCCGGAGCTGGTTCGGGACTACCACCGCTGGATGGGCGGTGTTGACGTTCACGACCAGCTCCGGATGCAGCGCTACAGCGTCCAACTTTCATACAAGTCACGCAAGTACTATCGGACGTTGTTTCTGGGACTGTTCGACATGGCCCTCGTGAATGCTTTTATCGTGTTCCGTTACCACAAAAACGTGAACAATTTGAGACCTGCCAAGCATTTCGCGTTTTACGAAGAGCTGATGGAGCAACTACTAGCGGTTGATTCTCCAGAAGCATTTGCATCTATTGAGGTGCGTATTATGTTGTTTGGATAACATAAGCGGTTATGCAGTTGATGCTATTTAACATACGAGTCCACTTATGTTGAATCTTATAGGAGGCCGCGAATGCTCGAGAGAGGACAGCGCCATCACCTTCGCGGAATGACGTGGTTCAGCACGCGGAGGGAGATCCGCTTGTCGATGGGGATCACCGCCTTGAGGAGAACCCCGACACTGCGGAGGGAGAACAGGGAACAAAACGACGCCAGCGGTTGTGCAAGGTGTGCGCCTTGTTCAAAGTCCAGCCTCGAAAGTTCACTAAATACTTCTGCCCTGAATGTTCTAACGGAAACCGACGGTACGTGCATTCTATTGTTACATGTAGAGACTGGTTGGCTTACTGTGTTGTGGTGATGCAGAAAATATCTATGCAATGTTGGACGCGAGGGCAGAGATACTTGCTTTCGCATTTGGCACATCGAGTGGAAAAACGGAAACGCAATTCCGCCCATGCTTTTGGATGCACACAAGACGCTAGAGCGCCCACCACCGTCACGACCGGGCAAGAAGCGTAGACATCGAGCTCAGGAATCTGGTGGCGGAGGTGGCGGTGGAGGCGGTGGTGGTGACACAAACGCAAATGACGACAGCGAGGGAGTGGCGGAGGAAGATGAGTAGGAATTTGTTCTTTTTACGTGTAGCCTGGCTACTTGCAATCAATTGAAACAACAACACTTGCTTCTTGCCATTGGTCATAAAGAGTTGCTCGACGTGTGCAACGTTTCAAAAATTGAACGGCCCGATAAACAGTACATTTGTTATATTAACGTCGCCTACATAAGGTTGCAAGGGAATCAATTAGCATACATAGGACGACGTTATGTAGGATATTGTCTTAACTATACACCCAGTACCGGATCCTGCCCTCCCCAACCCCCTCCGTACTTAAAAGAGTCGGTATACAAAACGCTATATAATAGTATATGGGATAGAGCAAAAAATTACCCTCGTAAAAAGCTCCGGGAAGTAAGGGGTTAAAACTCGGGTCACCGCGACATAAAATTGCGTTTTTTGTCCGAGAATCAACCGTGAGACCTTGACATTTGTCGCTTGCTGGTTGAATTTGAGTGCTTCGATTGAGAGTAGTGCTGTGACAATAGAAAATAGGACTACAGTGAAAATCGAAACGACAACTGACACGTTGTTCTTCTCACGCAAATGTCGCCTCTAAAAGACTTAATCAACAAGCAACTGGATAAAATACTATCCACAGCGGTACAAAACTAACAGGTTCGTACCGATTCATCATCCTCTTGTCACGATATAAGTGATTCGGATATATGTGTTTATACCTATAGTGGTTCGCACCACAACCCTGGAAAACCCAGAAAACATCGCATAACGCCATTCAAGACAAAATAAAGCGTCCAATGACAAAAGTATCTCGAACAAGCAAGCGCATGGCTTCCTCCAGCCCGGAGTTCGTGTCCGTGAGCACCCCCGGCGGCTCCAAGCAGATGACGCTCGCCCCGTTCCACGCCACCGCATCCCAGACCGGCACGAAGCACAAGAAGCGCAAGGCCGACCCGACACACGACCCTAATAGCAACTCTACCGGTACTTCTACTCCTTCCACGACTCCAGCACCAACTGTATGACCACTGCCACCACCACTACCAGTATTGCTACTACAGCAGCCGCTATTGCAGCAGACGAAGGCAGTTGGCGCCGCAACTTGGCGCGCGGCGGCGGCGACTTCTGGGGGGACGCCCACTGGTACGACCTGCAGCTGGAGCGGCGCCTGGCGCAGGCCGGGCCCATGCTCCGCGAGCTGGTGCTGGGGTTGCCGCCCTGCGGCGACCGCCACGTGCTGGACCCGTGCGCGGGCAGCGGGCGCGCCGCCTCGGCTGTGCTGGAGGCCTACCCGACGGCGCGCCTGACGCTGCTGCTGGACACATCCGCGCAGCGCCTGGAGATGGCGGCTCAGCGGCTGGAAAAGCTGCAGCCAGGAGCTGGTGGTAGAGTGAGCTTTGTCACGCGGGGGGTGACGCTGACAGACACGGCGGAGCTCTGCACCGAGCCATCCTAGGATATTCACGCGATCACCAAGTGAGCGCCACACTCTCTCCAGGTGCTCACGGTAGGATCCATGGAGCCTATAATGATGTCACGCCAGCTTGGGCAGAATTTTGGCTACATATTCACTCAAATTGAGCAATACGGTGTCCTGATGCATCATTCAAGCAGAAACCCTCGCTGGTTGAGTTCGACTCTCGTTTGCAACTTGCACCCACGCAAGTACGCCCGTCCTCCCAGCAACGAAAACATCAGCTATTGCAATAATGTGGATGGTTTTTGCCGCATTGCTCGTTGCCATCGTCTTTCACATGGTTACTGTGTCACACAAACCGATGTGAAGATCCGAAGCCCCAAAGCTTGAGGGCGCAGAGGCGGGCGCCCGTCGAACACTTGAGCGGAAGATTGGAAGTTGAAAAGTGATTGATGGAATCGTTAGTTTGGCGTCGGCTTATTGCCGCCGCACAACCAGTAGTTCTTAGCGACCTGGACACACAACAAGTATCTAGGTCCTAATTCTATCCTGATCTACCAATGAGAATCTGCTAATCCAAGACGTACAGCTTGATCCAAATATGCGACTTGCGTCCCATAATCAAAAGTTTGGCTCGAAAACTTGATTCTTGCACATCTCAAGGATTTTTAGCCAATGAGGTCGCATGAAACTCCATCCCATAATCATGATTATTCTTGATATTGACCAGTAGGATAGCATGTAACGAATATAAACCATGCAATGTTTTATTACGCTGTACAGCGTAAACAGAAGGGTATGCATTAGCAATTGACGTGGGAGTCCCCTGCCATCTCATTGGCAGACGGACGTCCACGTCACATACTGACGCCACTCACCACACCAACGAGTCGATGATTACTCATCGCCACAAAATCTCACTTGCTGTAGTCAACGAAGTTGCTAATACGTCGAAGAAGCTGCTCAAGTCGCACAATACGAGTGGATTGAAGAAGTTGGAGAATAACCGAGGATTTTCCAGTGGCTGTGGTCAGGGTTCGGTAGTAGTCTCCAGGATAGTAGCGTTAGTAGACATACTATCACTACTACTATTATTATTACTACTATAGTACTGGGTTCGATCCATTAGTAGTGCTAATTGAATAGTAGCCCTTACAAACATGGATAGTAGTAACAATAGCACTACTAATGTACCCATACTTCAACTGACGCAAGATCTTCGAAAGACGCAAGGATGAGTGGTTCTCCGGCCTCCCCATCTACCGCGAACTTCAGTCAGGAACCTCCATTCTTCGACCTCCAGCCTCACACGAACGTATCATGAGGTGCGCGAAGACCAATTGTCGCTAGAGTGCCATATCAGAGACTGCTCCGTGCTGTGTATGTGGCCGTCAGGTGCATCACCGGTGTAGTAACGAGCTATGCACTAAAGGCGAGCTCTCTCAAAGGTAACGTTGCTCTCTGGCGTTGGTTTTTTGCCGCGGTGATTGTACTGAGCAAGTCCACGTACAGATTCTGCAGCCGCGCGTGTGGTCTGACGGTCTTCAACGCGGATGACAGCGACCTCCAGGAGTCCACTCCGATCAGTATCTCTGGAAAATCGTGCTCAAGCATTGCCACCGTGATCGATCCGAGGGAAACAGAGCTCGAGGGGACCCCGGCTGTAGTAAATAGCGTTCCGGATCACATCACTCACGGCCCCCCTGCGAACACGACAGATCCGATTTGGATTTTGGTTCACCAGCTTGGAAAGCCAGTCACGTACAAGAAGAAGCAGTACACGCATATTCGCAAGGTGTGTTTGGAGACCAAAACCTGGCAAAACGCACTTTGTCACGCTAGCCACGCCTCAAACGCCACGACGCATTTGGTATCTGCCCACAAGACGCATGAGATGGCAATTCTGGAGCTTCAGCGTCGCCAAGTTCGCGCTGACCGCTTCATGGTGACCACGCCGACAGAGACAAAACCCCCAGCTGAACAGCGTAAACAGAAGGGTATGCATTAGCAATTGACGTGGGAGTCCCCTGCCATCTCATTGGCAGACGGACGTCCACGTCACATACTGACGCCGCTCACCACACCAACGAGTCGATGATTACTCATCTCCACAAAATCTCACTTGCTGTAGTCAACGAAGTTGCTAATACGTCGAAGAAGCTGCTCAAGTCGCACAATACGAGTGGATTGAAGAAGTTGGAGAATAACCGAGGATTTTCCAGTGGCTGTGGTCAGGGTTCGGTAGTAGTCTCCAGGATAGTAGCGTTAGTAGACATACTATCACTACTACTATTATTACTACTACTATAGTACTGGGTTCGAGCCATTAGTAGTGCTAATTGAATAGTAGCCCTTACAAACATGGATAGTAGTAACAATAGCACTACTAATGTACTGTGGTATCGGGAAATGAAGCCAAGGCCAAAACCCAAAGGCGGGACGAGGGGCGAAGAAGACTCGAGGCGCCGGCGCTAACTGGCAAGTCACAACCCATCGCCAGTCATTGGACTAAACTCCCTGATCGCTGATTGGCCTAAATAGGCCGGTGACGATGACTCGTCGACGGTCCCAAGTCAAGCGCGGGCGGTTGCAGCTCGTTAAGTGCGGGGCGAACCTACTGGCAAGATCCGAACTTATGAGTCATCGGCGCCTGTCCCGAGTCGTCGGTGGCGTTTCAACGGCCGTTTGAGTCGTCGGTAACGCCGCCACGTCGCAGAGAAAGCGCCGAAGAGTCGTGAGTTACAACTGGCGGTCCAAAACGGACGCGTTTATACTTGATATTTGTATTGATCGATAGGAAACTTAAGAGAAGACAAGATAAGCCTTCGGGCAACAATAACAGAACAGCTTTTCCTCCCAACCACGCAAGGGCGACACCGGTGCCTGCAGTGAACGACCTGCAGCTCAAGGTAAACCTGGTAGGTAGGATTATGACTGTCGGTGGGCACATCTACTAGTGTAGCGTGTGTTCATCCCTGGCAGGGCCAAGAGTTAGTGGCCGGTGTATTGGTAGCGACGAGTCGTCGCCAGGAACTGGAGGAGCGAGAGCGCACTCCATTTATTTCTTCCCGCCGGAGTATAGCTCCGGCACCCTCGTATCACGCCGTAACAGGCCGGGACCCTTCCTTCTGAGGGCCTGCGAGGTATATTTTGTGTGGGAGAGCGTGCTAGCCTTTGCTCGTGGCTAGTGACGCTGAGTCTTCCGTCGGTCGACTAGCGGAAGCTCGGTACACAGGGGAAACATCAACCCGGTGCAAGGGAAAGTTCCTGGGCCTTCAGGTTCTAACCCTAACAAGCCCATTGAGTCTTCGGTGACTCGGTGGGTGTTGTTGGTGGGGAAAGTGTGCCATATATAATTTAGCGCGTGTTCCTACACGACAACTGGTGCCGCGACCCGGGATTGGTGTGACCTTCTGTGTTTCGTGCTACTGCAGGTCGATCGACTTTACGAGCAACCAAGAAGAAGAAGAAGAACAAGAAAAAGAAGAAGAAAAAAAAAGAGACGAAGAAAGAAGAAAATGGCGAAAGGATCACGTTCAGCGGTACCAGCAACTCCGATGAAGACTGGAGGAACGCGTGGCGACGACTCGACGGCGGCCCTGATCACGCCGCACCTCGACCCGATTGCTGAGCGGACCGTCAGCTTCGACGACTCGATGACTGGATCCGACGCCAAGGACGAAGAAATGGATGAAGACTACGACGATTACCTGGAGGAGAAGGCGCCTGCGCTAGCGGTGGTGACACCCGAGACTCCGGAAGATGCAGTGCTGTCTGCGGGACGCAGCGTGGGCACGCGCTCGTTGTCGCGAAACCTCGCGGTTGAGCTTGACGATGACACGCGTTCCGTGACGCGCAACCTCGCGGATGAACTGGATGATGTGGATGGCCCAGGGCCTGCATATGACGACTTGGAAGACTTTGAAGACGCCGCCGACGACTCGAGGTCACCAGTCCTGACGACTCAAGTGACCGAGCAAACCTCCGGTAACCGGCCGCCACTCAACGGTGACACGCCGGCGGCCAACAAGGTTCTCGGTCGACTATACGAAGAGATGAAGAAGAGCGACTGGGGTGAGCTATTCGAGCCAACGATGACTCGCCAGGCGGTTTGGGCCGATTTGTGTCACGAGTTGGCTCGCCCAGTGAGTTCGGTAACAATCGAACAAGTGGTGAAGGAAACCGAACGATTTCTGAAAGCATTGGGTCTTCGGCCTCTGGAGTACCCTTCGCCGTCGACTCTGGAGTGCTGGGTGCCGGCCGAAGCAGGCGCGGAGCTCTGGAAATGGAAGAAGCGACTCCGCACAGCCTTCGGCGTGAACTCGTTCACTCTGGACGACTCGCGGAAGACTCGTGCGACTCGCGAAGTGGTCGACCCGGCTAGCGTACCGCTGCCGACGACTCCGAAGAGGACAATCCGCGAAAACCCCAGCCGAAAACCCATCAGAGGGGTGTTTAGCGCGTCAGGAGAGCGATCCCCGTACTTTCAAGACTCCCACATGGTGACTCCACCAACTACGGGCTACTCAGACCGCGCTGGACGCACCACCGATGACTCAAAATCGGCCAGGGGCATGAAAAGCAACTCAAGACGGAGCACGAACCTCCGCAGCGGGCCCACCGACGACTCGTCGGACGAAGAAGCGGACTTTACCGGCGATGGAGGAGCGCAGATGGGCGAGTACCTGCGCCAAATCCGTGAGGTGACCGAATCCGAGTTGCTTAACGCGACTCCGAGGATCGAGGTGGCAACGCATCGCCCACTGGGGCAGATCAAGGCGTTTTCGGGCACCAGAAACAAGAGCGAGAACTCGATGCAATGGCTTCGCGCCTTTGTCTACGAGATGAAAGGAACACGAGCATCGCCCAACGATTGGTGCATGCCTTTCGAGCTGAGTCTTCGGGACGGCGCTCTACATTGGTACCGACAACTACCCAAGAAGACCAAGCGAACGTGGAGCCTCTTAAGCGAAGCTTTCATCAAGTACTATTGCTCCCAGTTCAGCCAGTCAGCGGAGACTCGCTACTACTCAGCCAAGCGCGAAGACAAGGAACATGTTTGCGACTACCTAAACCGGCTCAATGGCTATGCCAGGAACGCCGGACTTCGGTTTGAGAGCAACGGCCGCAAGGCACGCGACCACGTCAAGCGGTTCCTCGAGACTTGCGGCGACCGAGGACTCGAACGGCGCCTGTGCCACCTGCGCATCTTAGACATACATGAGTTGGAAGAGATGATCCAAGAGATACTGAAGATTGACGAGCGTAGTTCGTCCCGCGAGTCGTCGCTGCCTCACCCTCGAGCTCGGGATGCCTCCCGACGACGTGATGACAGACGTCGCGATGACTTGCGCCGCCACGAGCGCTTGGAGGACGCTCGCCGACGTGATGACCGCCGCCGCGACGACTCGCGGGATGCTTACAACCGTCGCGACCGACGCGAACGAGATTATGAGCGTCGTCACGACGATTCACGCAATATGCCTCGCGTGAGCCTAGCTGAAGCATCTGTCGCTGACATCGTCGCCGAACTTCATGGACGGGACACGCGAGACACGCGGAGCGAGCTGCAGCAACAACGCCACAGATATGATGGCGACAGCAACAGCGAAGATGGAAGTGAACACGGCAGCGACGACTCACAACGTTTCGGCGAAGACTGGGGTGATAGCTATTCGTCAGACGAAAGCGACCACTACCTTGCGGCAGCCAATGACAACGAACGACGAGTTGCTGCCGAAGGCACGTACGCCCGGTCCGCCAACCGACAACCCTGGGGTGACTCAGCGGGGCGCAGCCAAGGCCGGGACAATCGGCTCCAGAACCGCAGTCACCGCGACGAGAGACCTCGCCAGTATGGACCGTGCGCGGCCTGCGGGGGTCTCTATCACTCGGCGCACTACTGCCGACGTCGGTGCAAGCTGTGCAAACAAGTACACGACTCAGGAAAATGTGAAGTGTTCCAAGAAATCACCAAGATCATCAAGTCCAAGGTGGACAAGAAAGACCTCACACCCGAGCTCCAAGAACTCCTGTTTTCGGACCATTTAAACTAGGCAGCCCGCCAACTACGACTGGGTTGGTCCCAATCGGGCTGCCACAGTTAGCCGAGCCCGCAATTGAAGCCGAGTGCATCTTTGCATTTGTGGGCGAGTGCGAATGGACGAAGACTGAGCAAAACAACGACATGAAAACGACGGAATTGGAAAAGGAGAGAGGCGATTGCCTCGGTGGAGGTGTATGGTGTGAAGAAGACGACAACGAAGAGGTGGGAGATACCGCCGAAGACTGGCTGACAAGCGCAATACAGGAAGACTCGCGCCGACGACTCGTTCCAGAAGTGCGACTCTTAGCTGGAGAACGGATGGGATGGTGGTCGGCGCAGAAATTTGACAAGCGTGTAAGGATGCGGACACTGGTGAACGGAGCCGTGAACGACTCGCGCACGAGGATATTGCTGGACACCGGGGCAAACGTCAGTGTCATCTCGGAAAAACTTGCCAAGCGACTGAAACTCCGCGAAGTAGTGGGGCATGGACGTTGCATGGATGTACAAGGGATCACCAAGGGCAAGATGATGACGACTCGCCGAGCGAAGGTGAAAGTCACCCTTGGATGGGAGCGCGTTTATGTTTTTGAAGTCTGGATAATGGATCACTGCGCCGGGGTAGAAGTGGTGCTTGGCACCGATTTTATGATCCCGGCCGGTATCCGACTGGACCTCCTAAACGCAACGGCCAAGCTCCCCGACGAGGTAATGATCCCGCTGATCAAGACTCAAAACATGATGGACGAGGCCGAAGGAAGCCACGTCGCGTACGGTCCGACGAAACCAATGCAAATACCGGGCCATGAATGGGACGAGTTCAAACTACAACGGCGACAACCCGAGCCGACGACTCACGTGCCGTGGATCCGCCGAACTGACACGTTCATCCCGACTGTCACCAGGTTCTACAAGGGACGTCCGGTCAGGATTCGACTTACCAACGCCACGGATAGACTGGCGAGTTGTCCGGTACACTTCCCGGTGATAGTCTGGGTTCCAATTGGGTCGCTGCCGAAGACTGAAGGCTACGTGCGGCTAGAATCCGCAAAGTACAAGGAGTGGCAGGTACTCGCATACGCTGCCGCACGAGACAAGACACTACTCAAGTGGGAAGCTGAACTCTACCAACAATGGTTGGCCAAGCAGCCTCCAGCGGTGGAACAAGTGCGTTACCCGACACCCAAAGGTATCTTGCAGCGACCGGACAAAGACTCGGCCGAGAAACCACCCGTCAACAATGAACGTGACAGTGCCGACGACTCGTCGGTGACGGGTGACTCAGAATGGATAGCGGAAGAACATCACCGACGACTCGACGCTACTGCCGGCGACTCGCTGGGGGTGATGACGACTAACGATGAAGCCATGACTCCAGAAGCAGCTGGATCAGGACTGGAGACTGCTGAGTCGACGGTGCGCCGCGACGAAGACCGAGGACTAGAGTGCAGTCCGAAGAGGCATCCACCGATGACTCAGACTGCACCCAGCCGAGAAGCCGGAGACATCTCAACGACACTCGACCAGACGTTCATAGCAGTAATGCGTGTACTGGTCACGGAAGGTACCGCCGACAGTAACGACGAGACGGCGGAACACCCGCCAGCGGACATCGAACTGGAAGACTACGCGCACGAATTAGCGTTCCTCCCCGATTTATCGGAGCCAGAGCCGACTACACTCAACTACTCGGCGGCGAACGTCAAGAATCCCGAGTTGTCGGCAGACCAACAAGGGAGCCTGATCGAAGTACTCCGACGCCATGAAAGTATCATGATTGCAAGCGGGAATGCACTCCCACCGCCGGCATATGGCGTTGTCTGCGACATAGATGTGCAGGGGCATGCGCCGATCAAACAGCGGGCCCGACGGATCCCATTCAAGCATCTCAAGAAATTGTACGAACTCCTCAAAGGACTGCTCAAGGCAGGGCTCATCGCGTTCTCGGACAGCCCGTGGGCCTCGCCAATCGTCATTGTCCTCAAGAAGAATGGCCAAGACATCCGCCTCTGCATCGACTACAAGATGGTCAACGCGGTAACGGCAATCCTGGATTACGCCATGCCTCTCGTCGACGACTTGCTCACAGACTTGGAGACTTATCTTTGGTTCTGCTCGCTCGACGCGGCCAGCGGATTCTGGGCCATCCTGATGACTCTACGTGCGCGCAAGATTTCGGCATTTGTGTGTCCTCTGGGGCATTTCGAGTGGCTACGAATGCCTTTCGGCCTCAAGAACGCGCCGATGATCTACCAACGGATGATAGACAACGCATTGTGGGGATTTGTGCAACCGAAGGGCGGCTGGAACGCCTTTGCAGCAAAATGAAGGCCGCCGAAGACTCGGCAGAACACTGCCGGCGACTCGAGTCGTCGCCTCGCCTACCAGGCACTACAGCGACGACTCGAACCAAGTTTGCAGCTGCCCGCGATGACTCGAAGACAGCTGAACCCATTACTCGACTCATTAACAGCCCCGAAGCCGATATGTTTACGACCAACGAAGCCGACGAGTCGTCGCTGGTACCTGTGTTCGACCGGCGATCCTTCGTGGACGATATCTGTTTCGGTGGCGAAGACTTCGACAGTTGTTTGGCGACGCTGGATCGGCTCCTCAGTCGTTTTGAAGAGTGCCGGATCAGCGTCAGCTTTACCAAGAGTACTTTCGTGCAAGGACGCGTTGACTTTCTGTCCCATGAAGTGTCAAAGACGGCATTCGGCCCGATCCGAAGAAGCTGGACGCGATCACTAAGCTGTCTTTCCCACGAACGAAGAAGGGAATGCAGTCTTTCCTAGGTGCGCTGAATTATTACAGCCGCTTCATCCAAGACTTCGCTGTCTACGGCGCGGCGCTGTACCAGCTGAAGGAAGACGATTTCGCGCCGGAGGGTGACCTCACAGTTGCCCGCCGGAGTTTCCAAGCTCTCCAAGACAAGGTTACGGCAGCGCCGATACTCCGCCACTTCGACCGCACCAAGGACGTGCACATCATGCTGTTCGCAAACGAGTGGGCATTAAGCTCCACGCTGCTACAGCTGCATGATGACAAGTTGCACCCTGTTCGCTTCTGCGGACGTGTATTGAAGGAGGCCGAGATGAACTATCATGCGGCGGAAAAAGAGGTGCTAGCACTGTTGCTACTGCTGAAGACTTGCTACACTCAGTTGGCGGGACGGACAATACGAGTTTACACTCGCTTCTCCACCTTGGAGTGGATTACCAAGTCAAAGTCACTCTTTGGGAGAGCTGTACAATTCGCGGTATTGCTCTCCCCGTGGCACCTGATCGTCCAACGAGTCAAGGAGAAGGACTGTGCCTTCACCCAGCTGCTCCAGTCGACGGTGACCAACTTCGTGGACCTCGATGACTCATTAGACCTGGTTGCCCCACCGACTAAAGGCTCACCGACGACTCGCATGGACCCAAACTTGCTCTATGCACGCCTACCGACGACTCATACAGGCTTCGTGGTCTCTTTCGATGGGTCAGCGAAGACTGAGAAGTACGGTGGTTACGGCAGTTGCTCATGGATCGTGTGGAGCCTTCCGGAGTGGAAAATAGTTATTGCAGCGAACGCTTACCTCGAGAAAACCACGGTCAATATCGCCGAGTACACCGGCATGAACAACGGCGTTCTCGCCGCGATCGAACACGGCGCCGAAGACTTAGTGATCGTGGGAGACTCGAGACTCGCGATCCAGCAATCCCTAGGGGTGATAGCTTGCCGGAAGGAATCACTGATGGCACAGCTGAATCATCACAAGAAGATCACAGCACGGTTGCGGTCAGTCAAATACCTGCACGTGGTACGCGGATACAATGCTGCCGCGGACTCGTTGGCAACAGAAGCCTTGGAGTCAAAAGTTTCCAAGGTCATTCTGAGTGAGACCCGGAAAGCAGAGTTGGCCGGACTCAATCGGATACAAGAAGTGATCTACGAGTCGCCGCCGCAAGGATCAGAAGCACAAAACCTGGTTCCAGGAGGCTCTCTTCAAACTCTGAGCGGCGTCTCGACCGCGAAACGCAAGACATTTGCTGATTTCGTACGTCCAGAACCTGGAATGCTACTGGCGATGACTCGGGCGCAGACCAAGAGCAAGAAAAAACATGTCCGATTCACACACGATAAGCCGAAGTCACCGCCGAAGACTCGACCTAACCGGAAACCTCCTGAAATTCAACCCCGGAAACGACCCAAGCTCCACCAGCAGCTCCTAACGCACAAGACATTGATCCTGTGGAAGTCCAAGAAGAAAGACGACGACGAATAGCTGCCGCTCAGGACGAAGAATTGCGATGGGCTAACCTGAAGACCCTGTTACGCGGAGAGGTGGAGAAACTTGGATACCGAGCCGCCAGAGATGCATGGAAAATCGCAGATAAGTTCGTATTGTCGGAAGACAATTTGCTACACTACATGGGAACGAGTCGTCGGCGTGAAGCTGAGTCGCAAGAGGAGATCTCGTTGCGTCTGGTGGTACCCACCACGATGATTCAAGAAGTGCTCCAGAATTGCCATGACTCGCTGGAAGGCGGCCATCAGGGTGTGGTGAGAACCTACCAGCGAGTCAAGCGAGATTACTACTGGTTGGGACTCTACACCGATGTGGAGAAGCACGTGAGATCGTGCCCCGATTGCAGCACCAGCAAGAGCCGCCCCCAACTGAAGGGATACTCTCCTGGCAACGTGCTGGCGGAACGACCTTTCCAGTTAGTGTCTATGGATTTTGTGATACCACTGCCGAAGACTCGGAGGGGCAACACAGCCTTGCTACTCTTCCAATGTTCCTTTACGGGTTTCATCATTGCGAAAGCCATGGCGGATACGAGCGCACTCAAGGTGGCACAAGCATTCGAAGAATGCATATACCGACGATTCGGTGCGCCATCACTTATCCGTCATGACCGCGACCCACGGTTCATGAGCGAAGTGTTCCAAGCGTTTGCAGAAATGATGCAGTCAAGGTCACGAGCAACGCTGAGTTACCGGCCGCAAGCCAACGGACAGCAAGAACGGTCAGTCAAGACTGTAATGCAATCCGTCAAGGTATACGCCGAAGACCCGCTCCAACAAGACTGGGATGAAATCGTGGAGCGCTTAGTCTTCGCCATCAACAACTCACAAGACACGACTCGGAAGGAAACACCATTCTACTTGGTGCACGGGTGGGATGCCCAGTCAACGCTGAAAGCCATGTCATCCTCGCTCCGACACGGCACGCCGAAGCAGTCAGACGCACTGGCGTGGCGCCGCGAAGTCAACAGACAACAGCAGATTGCTATGGAAATGGCCAAGGAATACCAGGCCACCGAGAAGACTCGCAGAGCCCGGGAACACAACGCCAAACTCAGTAGGAAAGAGAAGACAATACTGGCGAAGACTCGGGATCACGAGTCGTCGGCGGCGGCACAAGACCAACCGTCTACGGGACAAGACACCCCGTCCCAAATCACCTGTCGCTCAAACCTAGTACGCATGTGCCACCGACGACTCGCGAGTCGTCGGCGGGTGCCCCGCACCAACCGTTTGTGGGACAGGGGGACATGTCTCGGGACAGGGTGGGTCCACCGAAGACTGGCGGAAATGAGCCGATTGCAGGCCGAAAATCAATGCTACCGGTCCCGTTCGATGTCGGCAGCAGGGTCTGGTTGTACATGGAGAGAGTCAAGCCCGGCCTTACCAAGAAACTGGCACACCGTTGGCATGGACCCTTCCGGATAAAAAAGAAGATCGAAGACTACGCCTTCGAACTCGAGTTACCGGACCGCAGTGGATACCGATTTTACCCAGTCGTCCATATATCCCGACTAAAGCTGGTTGATGAGTTTGGAGATCGACCGAAGACTCGCCTCGCGCCCGGACTCGTCGACGACACGCGACTAGACTTTGACGAAGAACTGCTCCCTGAAGATAGTTGGGAGCCAGACCACGTGGCAGGAGAGTATGAAGTTGAAGCCATCCTCGACGACCGTGTGCCGTTGTCCACGGGAACTGAAAGAGCAGTGCGCGAGTTTAGAGTCAAATGGGTCGGCTACGATGAGCCGACGTGGGAGCCAGCCGCTAACCTTTCTTGCGGAGGGCTCCTCTATGATTACCTGCGGCGAAAACGAAGTGAACAGCGCCTGCAGATGGTTCAAGTTGCCGACGAAGACTAGGTGGCTATGAGTCACCGCCATGACGACCTGTACTTGGGGCAACGCAGCCCAAGACCACAGACGAAAACAGCTACTGCAGTACTACTTTTTTGCATTTGAAAATTAAACGCTACCAAGATGGACAGCCAAACTCAACGGCAACCCAGAAGCGGAATTGGAAACGAAAACCAAATGGATAGAAGACGCTGCCGACGACTCGCTTGAACCCGACTTCAACTCAATCAGGATCGGAGGCAACGGCTGCCCGAGCCAAGACACCAAGCAAGCTCGAGTCATCGGAACCACCAGCAGCATCCAGAACTGGTCCTCCCGGAACAGACGCAGCAGTCGGCGAAGACTCAGACGCAGCAGGAACGCGAGCACCACCAAACTCGGCCACCCATTCTGAGCTCAATTCACCCGGCTGCAGCGACGAACTTGGAACAACTCGACGACCAACATCGACGCGCGAAGAACCAGCCGGGACAAAGAGCGGAGCCGACGGGTTGCATGGGATGAACGTGGTGTTGTAGGGGTGCTGCTCCGGCACATCGATCCAGCCGTTCCGCCAAGGCTCCGCAGCATCCAGGGCAGCGACCTCGCTCAACCAGTCGGCAGTCTTGGGCTCCCAAGGCAAGTACTCCAGAGAATACCCAGGCATGGTCGGCTCAAGCATGAACTCGGGCTTCACCTCCGAGAAACTAGGATCCTGGCTGCTGCCCCACTTCCAGATGTAGGGGACCACCTTGGCGCGGAGACGGTCACTGCGTTTGTTGCGCTCGACCACGTACCTCGACCAGGCGGCTTTCAAAGTATCCAAGTCCTTCCTCGTCCGAGTCTTCCGCGCGGCAGTCCAGTCCATCATGTCCAAGTCAGCGGCAACTGCGGAGAACGTAGTCTCCACTGCCTTCGGAAGGATCCAGTGATCACGTTCCCAAAGCGAGAAGCCAAGGTCGACGTTGTCCGAGTCGCCGCTCCCACGAAAATTGCTCCAGTACCCCATCACTCGAGTCATCGGCGAAGCCCGCTGGGATACCTTGGAGTCGGGATCAAACTCTGAAGTGTCAAAAAGACACGCTTGAGACGGGAGTCGCCGGCGAAACTTCTGCCACGGATGATCAGGGTTTTTGTAGTCCGCGAATGCCGCGATGCCTTCGGGACTGGAAATAATTCGGAGATCCCGGGGCACCGGTGCAGGCAACCGAGCATTTAGCATCTGGGTCCAGCACTTGAGAGCCCCAGGACGCGTAAAGGCGGCTCGATGTACGGCACAGCCCACTTAGCCACTTGCTTGGAAAATCGGACGAGGGGTAACTGACCCCGCGCCGGCGACGGCACCATCGGATGACGCCGGGGGCTGGAATCTGACCCAGGGGTGGACGACGAAGTGGCGACGACTCGGCTGCTTCCGGAAGACGCAGACTGGCGTGGGACGGAAGAACGACGGGGTTGTCGACGGTGACTCGTGTGAGTCTTCGGGGGGACAGGAGGTATTTTCTTAGGCTCCACACCAGCACCTGAGATAGCTCCCGACGACTCAGAACCTGGGAGCTCCAAGAGAGAAGAGGATTGAGGGACGCCCACCGATAACTCAATCACTGATCCAACGACCAAATTCTCCGCCTCCGAACCAGTGTCCGGAAACCACTCGAGAGAAGCGCCAGAATCAACGTGAACTTGCTCGGAAGGAGGAGAAATAGTGCTCGACGAAACAGCATCTTCATCCGATGACTCCACCACACAAGACGGCTTGCGGGAAGGAACAACGGGTGAGCTGTCCGACGAAGACTTGGCAGCGACCCCGGAGAAGGCGGCACGAGCGGGCGAACCAGTAGATCGCTGAGAACGAGCCCATCGCCCCTGGGGTTTCCGCCTCGACTTGCCCTTGGACGACGAAACCCTGGAAGCACCCGGGGCTTGCACTGCCAACACGGGCGGAGACTCTGCGGCCGCAGGAACACTTCCGGAAGACTCGACAACCTCCACCTCCAATTCCAAGGGCTCACCATCTTGAGAAGGAGCCCGAGAACCACCAGGAGCTGTCACCGAAGACTCACGGCTACCACCTCGACGGGAAGAAGACGTACGAGAGCCACGGACAGCGGAAGCTGAGTCTTCGGCGGGGCAGCGAGGTCTCTTGCCCGGGCGACTGGCGGACGGACTGCGACGGAGTGACGAGGAACGAACCCGCTTTTGCGACGCCGGACGAGAAACAGAGCTTGACCGACGACGAACATGATGAGAACCGGCTTCCCTTCGCGAGGAACGCTTGCGTGAGCAACCAATCTGCGTAGCGCGCACAGCCCGGTCCGCTTCGATATCGGCAGCACGAGTTCCCGGCGTTGTCTTGTTCGCCTCAGCCGACCGCTCCTCCGACGACAACTCAACATGAGAGTCCGATTCCAGGAAAGCAGCACGGGCCAAGTCAACGGCAATGGCATCCTCGGTTCGAGACGGATCCGCATTGGCCAGCATGTCCTTGAGGACCCGCCGAGTCTCGTGGCTAATGTCCAGCAGGTCCCAGTTCAACTCGCCAGTCGACAAACCTGTAAAACATGAGTCATCGGCAGAATCAGAACACAAGCCAGCACATCCAGCAACACGACGACCGGTACGAACCTTCAGAGATCAGCACGAGGACGTCTGGATCCATGTCTTCAAACTTGACATGCGCCCGAAGAGTCCTGTTGGCGCGCGTGAGCCGCTTCACCTGCTCTTGAAGGTCTTCATTTCGGCGCTGGAGGCGAGTCGACGACGAGTCATCGCCGGCATCCAAGCGAGCCAGAAGATCGTGAAGACGCTTGCTCTGTGCAGTCGACGACGCCACAGCAGCCTTGAACACCGTCTGCTCGCGAGTGAGCTGTAGAGCCATGCGCTTGCACTCGTCGTCAGCAACTCTAACGCGGTTCTCCAAGCGGGCGGCCGTCTCGGTGTGCGCATCCACGGCTCCACGAAGACCCTCCATCTCCTGGAGGTAGTGAGCCTCCAGGACCCGCAGACGCTTGACCTCTTTCTTGGAGTGCTCGAGTTCCGCACGCGCTTGCTTGAGGAACACCATGGTGTTCTCGTGCTTGAACGACTCCTTCATCGCCGAGTTTTCGGCGGCAGCACGCGCAGCTTCAGCGGAGTGCAACTGACCTCGCATCACGGCCAAATCCAGATTGACGTCATCGTGGACCCCCATGTTGGGCTGAGCCGCCGCCACCACGTCTTCCAGCGAGCGAGCAGCGGCCAAGCAAGAGCCCACGTGGCGGTCCCCACGAATATTGGGACCCTGGTGCAGAGTGACATTGAGACGACCGATGAGATCCAACCGAGGACCCAACACCGCGATCACGCGCTCCGACGCCTCAGCACTGGCTTCCATGACGATTTGCTCAAGGGCCTCACGCGACACCGTGATCAGCGAGTCGTCGGTGGTGGAACGACTGGCCTCAGCGCTCAAAGTAGAGCACCGAGCAGCTAGCTCCGACGACTGGATCGAAACTGAGTCGCCGGCAGCACTACCAACAGGCACATCAACCAGGGAAGTATCCTGAGTGACAAGAAACGAAGGCAATAACTGTGAAGGTAAGCGAGAGCAGTTCAAGATCAAGGTGCCAGTCAACGAGACGTACCGAAGGAAGAGCCGGAGAGGTAGCCAGAGACGCGGACGACTCAGCGGAAGCGTCCAGCGAAGCTTGGCTCGGCGCATCGCCAACAGCGAGTGAGCCCAACTCCGGAGATGACAAGACAACCTGGGAAGCAGACGCACAAGCCGCCAGGCATCAGCATCCCACGTGAAGCTAACAAGAAAGCGTGAAGACGCCAGGAAACTCACCGTGGCCGAACTGGCCGTCGACTCAGCAGCGCTCTCATCCTCAGACACCGCCGACTGCGAGGGAGCAGGAGCAGCAGGCGAACCACCAGCACCAAGCGAGCTTCCTCGACCTGGCGAAGACTGACCAAGATACGAAGATCCGGGTTAGGAGTGAAGACGGCAAGAGAACAAGGAGAAGATGGCTTACCTGGAGCGAAGACCGAGATACACCGAGAGCCCTGAGGGCCGAGTTCACGGCGGACTGGGCAGCGCGCGAAGAACCAACCATGGCACAGGAGCACCCCGACGCTCACCAGCACGCGGCTCGAGTCGCGGTGGGGGCAGTTGTGGTATCGGGAAATGAAGCCAAGGCCAAAACCCAAAGGCGGGACGAGGGGCGAAGAAGACTCGAGGCGCCGGCGCTAACTGGCAAGTCACAACCCATCGCCAGTCATTGGACTAAACTCCCTGATCGCTGATTGGCCTAAATAGGCCGGTGACGATGACTCGTCGACGGTCCCAAGTCAAGCGCGGGCGGTTGCAGCTCGTTAAGTGCGGGGCGAACCTACTGGCAAGATCCGAACTTATGAGTCATCGGCGCCTGTCCCGAGTCGTCGGTGGCGTTTCAACGGCCGTTTGAGTCGTCGGTAACGCCGCCACGTCGCAGAGAAAGCGCCGAAGAGTCGTGAGTTACAACTGGCGGTCCAAAACGGACGCGTTTATACTTGATATTTGTATTGATCGATAGGAAACTTAAGAGAAGACAAGATAAGCCTTCGGGCAACAATAACAGAACAGCTTTTCCTCCCAACCACGCAAGGGCGACACCGGTGCCTGCAGTGAACGACCTGCAGCTCAAGGTAAACCTGGTAGGTAGGATTATGACTGTCGGTGGGCACATCTACTAGTGTAGCGTGTGTTCATCCCTGGCAGGGCCAAGAGTTAGTGGCCGGTGTATTGGTAGCGACGAGTCGTCGCCAGGAACTGGAGGAGCGAGAGCGCACTCCATTTATTTCTTCCCGCCGGAGTATAGCTCCGGCACCCTCGTATCACGCCGTAACAGGCCGGGACCCTTCCTTCTGAGGGCCTGCGAGGTATATTTTGTGTGGGAGAGCGTGCTAGCCTTTGCTCGTGGCTAGTGACGCTGAGTCTTCCGTCGGTCGACTAGCGGAAGCTCGGTACACAGGGGAAACATCAACCCGGTGCAAGGGAAAGTTCCTGGGCCTTCAGGTTCTAACCCTAACAAGCCCATTGAGTCTTCGGTGACTCGGTGGGTGTTGTTGGTGGGGAAAGTGTGCCATATATAATTTAGCGCGTGTTCCTACACGACAGTACCCATACTTCAACTGACGCAAGATCTTCGAAAGACGCAAGGATGAGTGGTTCTCCGGCCTCCCCACCTACCGCGAACTTCAGTCAGGAACCTCCATTCTTCGACCTCCAGCCTCACACGAACGTATCATGAGGTGCGCGAAGACCAATTGTCGCTAGAGTGCCATATCAGAGACTGCTCCGTGCTGTGTATGTGGCCGTCAGGTGCATCACCGGTGTAGTAACGAGCTATGCACTAAAGGCGAGCTCTCTCAAAGGTAACGTTGCTCTCTGGCGTTGGTTTTTTGCCGCGGTGATTGTACTGAGCAAGTCCACGTACAGATTCTGCAGCCGCGCGTGTGGTCTGACGGTCTTCAACGCGGATGACAGCGACCTCCAGGAGTCCACTCCGATCAGTATCTCTGGAAAATCGTGCTCAAGCATTGCCACCGTGATCGATCCGAGGGAAACAGAGCTCGAGGGGACCCCGGCTGTAGTAAATAGCGTTCCGGATCACATCACTCACGGCCCCCCTGCGAACACGACAGATCCGATTTGGATTTTGGTTCACCAGCTTGGAAAGCCAGTCACGTACAAGAAGAAGCAGTACACGCATATTCGCAAGGTGTGTTTGGAGACCAAAACCTGGCAAAACGCACTTTGTCACGCTAGCCACGCCTCAAACGCCACGACGCATTTGGTATCTGCCCACAAGACGCATGAGATGGCAATTCTGGAGCTTCAGCGTCGCCAAGTTCGCGCTGACCGCTTCATGGTGACCACGCCGACAGAGACAAAAACCCCAGCTGAAGACGAGCTATCAACCAAGCGCCAAAAGACTCGGTGGAAGGCGCCGGTCAGCCAAGAACAAATCACTGGTCACATCGGGCGGTGGCTGATTCGGGATGTTCCGGTTTACTTTTACGGACAATGTTTTACTGTTGTTCTCATTTGTATTATTTTATTTGCCTAGGATTGGCCCACAACCTCGTGACAACAGATGCCTTTCACGACTTTCTTGTAGGTGTTACTGGGGATCTTATCGTCATCATTCCATCCGTAAGACATACAACGACATTATGGATAATCACTACGACACTTTCTTGAAGGATACATCGAATTTATTCGCCGAAGAGTTCCAAGAGTTGGACAAGACTCCGCTTATGACTGTGGAGCACGACCAGTGGACCAACAGTTCGAAAAACAGTATTGTGGGTGTATCGGGTAGCTACATTACTCGACATTGGCGTCCTGTGCGTCTCGCTCTGCTCGCAGAAGTAAAAAATGATGGTCATGATTCCGAGGGTTTTGCAGAGGTGAATGATGAGCAGCTCAAGGCTCGGTACGGCATGGACATTAAGAAAATGGTTCGCTTCACAATCTCAGATACAGCACCAAGCAGCTCGAAAGGTTTCTAGACAATTTGATACAACTTTGCAAACGGATTGCGCGATGCACACTATCAATCTTTGTATTGGTTATGGAATCGGCCTCAAAGATAATGTGCGCAATGAGTACGTGATGGATCCGAAGACAAACGTGTTCGTGAAGAAGCGCGTTGTAGTGACGGAAGGCGGTGCACTCATTCGACAGCTTCGTGCTCTCAACAATTTCTTCGCGTCGAGTAAATCACCTGAGCGTGTTGCCCGCCTCAAAGAAGTCCAAAATGTCAACAAACTACCGTAGTTGGCGGAGCTAATTGATATTGACGTCCGAGTGGCATCTACAGTCAAATTATTTCAACGTTCAATCATTAATTACCCAGCGTTCCAAGCATTCTTTCAGGATGCGAACTGGCCTAAAAAGGACAAACGCGTTTTCAACTGTATTACGGGCGCTGAGTGGGAACTTGCAGTACAGATGGAGGCAATCATGCAGAGAGTCTGAACTAGCTCTTGCCGAGTCCCAGTCGGCAACCATGTTATCGTCTACTATGTACGTGTTACTCCGAGTGGCGTCGGCTCGAATGAATTCGTACAAGTTTGCAACCTACTGCCTGCATGGACCTCGCGATACCGACACTAACGAGAGGAACTTCTCTCGAGTTGAGCTGAAGCTGACTGATCTCTCGGACTTGGCGCACCGGTGTATTAAACGCACTCTGCATCAAATTGCAGAGAGGTTCCCCAAACCATCAGTACCCGTAGGTATGGCGCTACTGCTTGACCCACGAACGAAATCGTCAGCCAAAAGGTTTCTACGAGTTCCGGACACGGCGGAGGCTGTGACGGCCACTATTTTGGAGGAAACAAAGAGTCTGATGCGCATTGAACACCGTGTTTTTTACAAGGGATTACATGCAAACGACGGATACGAAGCTGTCGAAGCAGCTTCCAGCACCAGGTCACCTCAAGCAGAGGGCAGCAGCAGTTCTCATTACGAAGCAGACTTGATTTACGGCGAAGCAGTTTCCCAACCAGCCGCGGAGAAAACGGCGGATGCAACTCTAAATGTTCAAGCTGACGCGCTTGTGGGGGAGTGGCTGAACTTCTGAATTGAGTGGTCTGACGTAGCGAGAACGCAATATCCAGTCAAAGAGGAGTTGGAAAAGGTGTTACCCAAGCTGAGCATGCGCGACAGAAAACGCAATGTTTACGTTTGGAATGTTGAGCAACTTTGTGGGCACATTTGACGCATGCCGTTGGTTCGCGGAGGTCGGCGAAAAAAAATTCCTTGCGAAACTTGCACGCGTCTGGCTGGGACGTGGGTGCTCGACGGCGTTTCAAGAACGCGTGTTCTCAACCGGTTCTTTCGTGATGAGTCCTCTAAGGACGAGAACCGACAACGAGGGAGCGCAGCGGCAGCTCATACTTCGCCACAACCGGCAGGAGATAAGGCGTATGGAGGCCAATAAGCGCCAGATGTGGCAGCTTCAACTCAGTGATTTAGTAGTCATATTAGTAGTCATATTAGTACCGTCGATGTCCCACTACTAATAGATATAGCATTCTACTATTGCCCGAATTTGGATAGTAGTAGTAGGAGGAGGAGGAGTATGACTACTATCCGAAATTCCCACTACTACCGAAACCTGGCTGCGGTATACAATAAGTATCGCGAAAGTTTGACGAATAAGTCTACCTGCTGTTTGGAAGGACGGGGTCGATTGATCAACACGTCGACAAACTCTTCCTTGATATCCGCGAAGTCACGCTCTGGCTGAGAAATCCCCGGTTGCGCGGCTTGACCACGTTATTGCTTTAAAAACATGACGGGTTTGAGTTCTGCGGAATCCCATCGCCTTGGGTCTCTAGCTCCACTTGATTAAAGCCCCACGTGAAGCAAATTAGTGGCTGGCTGGGAGCCGGCCGAGGACATTGCATCCACTGGGAGAGCCAGGTTTTTACTATTTTTCAACGGTGGTTCACGCGGCAATCCAGAGCCTGGCGGTTGTGGAGCGGTCGTAATCCGCATAAGTGACATACTCGCAGACTTTAAAATCTGTCGGGTCGTCAGTGTGTCATTTGCTGCTAAAAGCACTACCAACAATCTCGCGGAAATATGGGGCTGCTGGTCGGACTGCGGGCATGTAAACGGCATGGATGGACACCGCAACATATGGTGAGGGACAGCAACATTATTATTATAGAAATCAATAAGCTCAATGATATCACCCAGGCTGAACGCAAAGCGGTGGGATATAATTTGGGTATCGAATCACCCAAGAGCGACGACCTCGCGAAGAAACTACGCTATCACGCCCTGCCGTCGGACTATCTGAAGAAGTTCCGAGACTACGTGAATGACATGTAGATTTCGAGACAACTGTGTTTCGGTTTTGCACCATTTTCTGGTCGTTCTTGTCAGTGTGCGAGCCCCAAATGAACGCTAATGTTCAGGAGTATTTTTTGTTTTACAGACCCCTCGCAGTAATACTGCAACCTATCCATAATCGACAAGCTTTCTTTGTACTACGCAGACTTATACAAGAGCAAGCTTCAAAATCTGCACTCTTTCTTAGTTGTAACTGTCAAAAGGAGTTCCATAGCGGTCCATGAAATCGGAGCTAACGGACATTGTATGTCCAGTATACGCCAGGTCACTCCGAAATTGCATCGAGGGTGACGACTATCTAGCTTACCTACCTATATCGATCACATAAGCCAGTGAATTGCGAGTGACTGTTTGGAATCATGCACGGAATGAATTGGATGTGCACCGTTAGGCTGCTCGAATCGCACTCGCGTGTGCAAAATAACTGTTCTCTTTCAATATCGACTAACGATCAGAAATTTGCGGAACTGTCACTGCCTGGCAGTCATCGCATGTAGCGATACACCTTGCGAAGTTTGGCGGGTCTGGCCATCCGGTCTTAGTAGTAGGTGTAAAACGTGGGTAGTATTATTATCGATACGACCCAGGACTCGACGAGGCGTTCATATTCATAGTAGTGATTTTAGAAAGGGATAGTAGTGATTTTAGGAAGGGGTAGTAGTAAACGTAGTAATATAACTACTACTCTACTCACGGCTGTTCATCCTTGCGCGCTGCCTGAGTAGTAGCTGTTTCTCTGCGTGTCTGCTATTCGTGTGGGTTCAAAGAGGCCCCATCACACTCCCTCCCGTAGAGAACTCTCGCTCCTGAAACGTTGATGACGATATCTTGCTGAGGTGGATGCGTGCTAGCACAGCAAGAGAGGGGAGTCGATTCTCACCTTCACCGTGAAACCACTTCAGTGCATCTCCTTCGCGAGGTTTGGCGAAAGTACGAAGTCGGAGTTCAGATAGTGCTAGATGGTGCGCTTAATCGTGAAGGGGGTTTAATTTTATTTTTTTTGCAGAGAAGGATGCTACTGGGGCGGCGGCTTCAGCGTCTGGATAGACCACCTGAACAGCAAAATCTACGAGTCGTAGTGTGAGTACGAAAACCAGTAATTACTCTAAGGAATATACCCATCGTATTTTCCCGAGTGGGAACGTTTGCAACCGTCTCGCGTACGGAGACGGCCTCCCTTTCAAGAGTGATCGTATTACCTGTGATCAGATTCGAGAGGATCAGCTGTTCGAAGATAATCTGACCGAGCAGTCATCGGACTTTGGAGAAAACTAGCTGGCGGCACGGCGGTTTCGCGAGGCGCCTGACCCCGATTGAAGCGCTGGAGCGTTCGGCGACAGGACGCCGGAGAAGGCGACAGGATGGAGGTCGCGTGTGCTGCTGTGGCTCAAAGCTGGAGTACTGTCAGCCTTAGCAGTAGGCCGTCAGTTTCGAAGTGAGGGGGACTGCAGTGGCGGTGCCACACGTCCTCCTCCTCCTCTTACATCCATCGGCAGGTTGTGTGTAGTGTACACAAGTAGATGACCTGTACTTTTCCTATTGGCTAATTTAATAATATATTTAGACCCAATTAGAGTGCATCATATCTTCCCATCATAACGACATCGTAACACTCCCACTAAAAGTTCTGGCACATCCGATCTCAGATCGCATCTTGTGTTCACCACACGGATTTCAATCCTTTCTTAAGACGGCTGTTAGCCGATCCTTTGTTTACCTAAGATTACTCTATTTACTTGATTTTTTAGGTCTCATGGCATTACAGTCCTCTTTTACACTTTTATTTACAGATTTCCCGAATTTATTAGGACGGCTGGGATCTGCATCGTAACTTACCCATTAGAAATAAATTTCTAATACTTTTCTCACAGAGCCAGAAACACATATTTTTGGCTCATATGATTGTTCACTATATGACAATATTTCGGCATATCACAAGATGTGATTACAGCCAAAACATACGTCAATTCTGAAAATTATAATTCTGAAACCCCACTTTTCATATGACTTCCTGGATTTCTTATGACTTCTGCCTATTTCTTAATTGCCTCTGGGGCTCGCATTGGCCTCCTTGGTGGCCTTTCAAGCTCTCCACTCTCCTCACTTTCAATTTTGCTTTAAAGTTTCTGTTCGACGTTGCGCCAATAGCCGCAATTAAACCTTCGGGGGGCTAGGACAAACACGGTTAAAAAGCCCAGGAGCAATCCTGTGGCACCACCATCCAGAGGCCGAAGCGCGCGCGTGGCACGGTTCCTATTCGCCGCATAACCTCGGTTGCGGTCAACGGTGGCTCTGGCTGTGCTTGGACCAATTCATATTGGTTCGTCCTAGTCTAGTCTTTAACCAAAAGCTTAAGCATTTGAGAGTCTTAATAATACGATAACGTTGCGTCTTATTGTTTAGTCTTATCGCATAAGTCTTTGTCCTTTACTTGTCCTTGGCTCAAAAGTATATTTGCACTTCCACCTGAAGCCGGCTGGCTTGAACATGACCACATGGTGGATCTTAAAGACATACTAGCGAAAGATCGCAGACCCGATGGTTTCTCACAATCAAGTGATACCAAAAAGATCGCAAGTCACGAGTTACCCATGCTATGTTGCCGTGGTAAGGGTAGGCTTAGGTCCTTAACACCCATGAGGTTCCTCAGCTTCTCAAATTGAGTTTGAGGCAGTGCCTTGGTGAGGGCATCTGCAACCATATCATTTGTACTGCAGTATGTTACTACTATTCTTCCATCGTCATGTACTTCTCTCGCATAAAGCCCTTTAATATCAATGTGTTTTGTGGAAGCATGGTTAGCTGGGTCCTTTATTATACTAATTGCTCCTTTATTATCACACCAGCATACTATCGGTTGTTTTTGCTTAAAGCCCAGTTCCTCCAGTAGGTACCACAACCATTCGCTCTCTTTTGTTCCCTCACTTGCTGCTATTAATTCAGCTTGTGCTGTGTGGAGACGGACTGTATCTTGCCTCGAACTTTTCCATGTAATATAGGCATCGGCCATAATACTCACATACCCAGTCACTGACTTTCGATTCTCATTAGCATTCGCGAAGCCCGGTCTGTGTATAGCTCATATAATACTTCTTTACTTTTTCCGTCGAATATGGGGCCATACGTCGACGTTCCTTTCAGATACTTTAGTACTCTCTGTGCTGCCCTGTAGTGAGTTTTGTTATAACACGACATGAACTTACTTAGTTCTCTGACTGCGTTTGCAATATCAGGGCGCGTACCACGGACTAGATACATCAAAGACCCCACAAGCCCCCTATAATCAAATGGTGAGCTGCTATTTGCTCTGGACTCATACTAACTTCCTTTTCGAGGACTATACTTTTGGCTTGTGGTGTTGGCTCTGCTACACTCTCAGTCATATTAAACTTCTGTAGTAAGTCCATAATATACTTGTGTTGGGACATACTGAGAATTTTGTTTTTCCTATCTCTTTTTATCTCCATTTTGAGGAGGTAGTGGATCTCGCCTAGATCTTTCATAGTAAACCGTGAGGCAAGTTTGGCTTTCACCTTATTCATAAGTATCATATTACTTGCAGCGATAGTAATATCATCTACGTATACGCATATGAGTACTATGTGTTTCTCTCCTTTTACCTCCCATTTTTGCCGGTACAAACAGTACTTCTTTTTACACCGGGAAAACCCTAGTTGAAGTAAGAACTTATTGAGAAGCGCATACCAGATGCGCGGTGCCTATTTGAGTTCATAAAGGCTCTTCTTTAGCTTACACACTGTTGAAGCGTTCCCATGCCGAAATCCGTGAGATTGTTGCATATATATATCCTCAAATAAGGTCCCATTGAGGAATGCAGTGGACACATCCATTTGATGGACATACAAGTCCTGTATAGTTGCTATTGTTAGGAACAATCTCAACGACTCATACCGAGCCACTGGAGAGAAGATCTCATCATAGTCAATCCCATATATTTGTGTATTACCTCTGACGACAAGTCGTGCCTTAAAACGATCAATTGTACCGTCAGAGTTGTATTTTACGTCAAAAACCCAATGACAGCCGAGTACCTTTCGGCCTTTAGGTAGCGGGACGAGCTCCCAAGTTCCATTTTTAACTAGTTCCCGGTACTCAACTAATAATGCCTCCTCCCACTGTGTGGCATGAGGTCCCTGCCTTGCCTCTTTGAGTGATCTCGGAATTGGTATTAGCTTAATGTTCCGCGTGACCGTGTTAATTTCCACCACGTAGTCTTTTAGCCGAGAATTAGCCGTCCGTTTTTTTCGACGGGACCGTGGAATTGGGGGTACGCCCTCATTAGCCCCCACATCTCCCACTGTCTCCGTCCTCATTGAGGGCAATGGCGACTCCTCGGTTCGTCTGTGCTTTGCTGGAGCGTGTGCAACCGCATCGCGTGTCCTCTTACCGAGCCCACACACCTCGTTTATGGTTTCTTGACTGACCTCAACGGTTCCCGATGGAAACGACTTGGCGATTAGGCCTGCTGTAGACGTGACGTCAAACCTGACGTCTCGGGCTATGAGGTATTTATTCTCTTTCACATCAAGAAGTCGGTATCGTTTGTAGTTGTCAGAGAGACCGAGTAGTTTACACTCTACTGCTCTATCGCTAAGCTTTTGGTTAGCTCGTTTAGATTTTGGAATATGAGCGTAGCAGGTACTACCCCATATTTTCAAGCTTCACCCACTAGGCTTTTTCCCATATAGCGCTTCATACGGTGTTTTACCCTTTAATCTGACTGTTGGTACTCGATTGACTACGAAGGTCATATACATCAGCGCCTCTGGCCACCACTTTGCAGCCATACCAGATCCTACCAAGGCACACCTAACGTTACCCATAACGGTCTGATGATCTCGTTCGGCTGAGCCATTCTCATCTTGGGTTTCAACATTTGACTGTTGGAATATCAGACCCTTCTTAGTACAGTACTTTTTCACAACTGTATTGAGAAATTCTGTACCACCATCCGTCCTTATCCTTTTGACGGTATATGGAAGTTGCTTTTCTAGTTGTGTAATGAGAGTTGTTAATTTTGCTCCCACCTCCTTTAATGATTTCATCACAAAATACCATTTATAGGCAGTGGGGTCGTCCACAACGGCCAGGGCATACTTAAAACCTGCTGTGCCATATAAACCAAGTGGTTTTATTCTTTCCCAATGAGTCCATATGAAGTGTATGCAGTGGTTCAGTTGCTTTTGCCCCTATCATGATTCGGTATGACATCCAACGAGATTTAGCCAGTGCACATGTGCGACAAAAGGAGGCTATCGTTGCCATGTCCTTTCGTTCGAGACAGGGCTCACCGTCAATTACTGCACTGGACAAGATGCTCATCAGCCGGTCCTTTCCAACATGACCTAGTCGCAAGTGCCATTCTTTCATTGCGTTATGAATGAACTTGGGATTAATACTTTTAGCCGATAGTACTTTAGTACTATCTCCCACTCTTTTACTGGGGAGGTAGTACACCTCGTCAATTGCTACTGCAGCAAATACGAACCGATTATTCTTATCCAGAAAATATAGGTACTCCCCGCTCTTATCCTGAATGTGCCAATATCCTTGCGTTGCAAGGTAATATGCACTTAACAAATTGCTACTACACTCATTATCAAAGGCAACATTCTCTATTGAGATATCACTGTAATACCCTTTTGGTTTGAGTATACTAAATCTCACCGTGCCTTGTAGCGTACTCAATGAGGTACCCCGGTTTCCGTACTCAAATGGGTGAGGTTGGCCTCGTACAAGACTACTGAACCAGTGTCGGCTTGGGCGTACGGCGTGTCCTGCACCAGTATCGACAACCCACAGATCATCAGTTACCTCTAATTCCTTTAACATAGATAATTACCTTCAATAATGCTTCCTCAGCATCGATGTCCATTGGGTTGAACACCTTGTCCTCGGTTTCTTCGCCTTCACTCACTGGAACATTCTCTTCAAACGCAAATTCGTCGGCGTCCTCAATCGCCTTTGCCAGTTGTTGGTCGTAGGCGTGGGCTCCCGCCGTCGTAATCTCCGAGCCCTTTTCGCTGGCTGTTTTCTACTTCGGAGTGGGTCCCCTCTTCACCGCCATCAAACGTTTCTTCTTCGCACTCGGAGCAGCCCGTATGTTCGAGCGGAACAACGCTCCACCCGGTCTCTTCGGATCGCGATCTTTCGCCATAGTCAGGCAGTCCTTCTTACGATGACCGTCCTCAAAGCAGTAGAAGCAGCTGCCAGGCTCAGCACTCGTCGCTTCAACTTGGTTGCGCTTCTTCCCCGTGAATTTCTTCGCCACATTGATCATGACGGGAAGCTTCTTTTCCGTGAGCATGTTGATTTCCTTCTTGGAGCGATCACCAAAGACGAGTCGCAAGCTTATTTCGACATTTTCGATGGAAAACCATTCCGCCGTCATGCTGATGGAGTTTCCCCAAAACTCGCCGGGCAGCTGAGCCAGCACCTCCATGCACAGCCAGTGTTCCGTCACAATCTCCTTGCCGACCAATCCCGTCATCTTCCGGTTCATGTCGTTGCGGAGCTGCTTCAACTGGGGGAACAGGGACCCAAGTCACTCCAGTTCGAGGTGATAATCCGATCCCACTTTTGGCGTAGCTCGATTACTCTGTGGTGTAGGAAACATCAGTTTTGTGGAGCACCCAAGTGGAACAGTGTACCAAATCCGCCTAATAGCGGAATCGACGGTACTACTCGGCTGGATGATACACTGTGCCAGTCCGCCGAGCTCCCAGTACCGAGACGGCCAGGAAAACAACACCGACGGTACTACTCGGCTGGATGGCACACTGTGCCAGTCCGCCGAGCTCACCGAGCTCGCAGGCTTCACGAGCGCACTGCGGCCGACTGAATGGGAATCAAGAGCACCGGAGACCAAGGACGGGTGGCGCCACGCAAGGAGAAGACGCACGTACGGCGGGCCGAGTGCGGGGACGCTAGGAGACGCTCAGCCGAGTTCAAGGCAGTTTCCAGGCCTTGAGTTCGGCTAAACAGAGCCGCCGGCCGCCCAGACGACGCGGTGCATTGCCAGAAGGCGCACAAGAGGACCAAGCGGGAGCCCGACGAGCCCAGAAGCACTCAGCCGAGTCAGCGAGACCTCCCCGTCGAGCTCGCCGGGTTATCCGGACAACTTATCCGGCTCCGCCGAGTTCGAAGCGTCGCTGAGAGGGTGAAGGGTCGGCCGAGATCCGAAACCACTCCATTTCACTTGATATTTGTATAGGACCTTAGGAATAGTGGAGGCGCCCTTTCAGGGCGCCCGGGAGACTTAAGAACAAACAGAGCAGAATTTTCTAGGCCCACAACACGTGCACACTTTCCGGTAAGTCCCTGCACGGGGTCGTATTATGCCTGCCGTCGGTACCCGAGAGACATAGCTTGTAGGGTACTCGACTGGCAGCGCCAAGAGATTGGGTTGGCCCGGGATTGGGTGTTGGGTGCTCGCCAAGTGCGAAGGAAAAGTCTCGCTAACTCAGCGAGCCAGTACGCCGGACAGCCCAGGTGCCGTTACTCTTCAAGTCGGGTTGCTTCTGCCCCGGCGGCCTGTAAAAGCGCTAGCGCGCCGCCGTCCATCCTTTGGTGGAGGGCACAGGAGTTTGTGAACGGAGTCCGCTAGCTCGGCGGATCTCCGGAAGAGTGGACCTTGGTTGGCAGGTGTCGGCGAGAGGCGAGACATCCGCTGTCCCGGTTGGGCCGAACCGCGAGGGGACAACCCCTGCGCAGGCCAACAAGCGCCGACCTAACTCGGCTATTGTTGTGGTTTGTGCTGGAGATCCACATCTGACGATATTTGTGTGTTCTGCAACACCACAACTCCTCCAGCGTCCCCAACCCCATACGTCTTTTCCAGCAACTTCTAGATGTCGCAGGGCGTCACGCTGGACACCGGGTTCGGAAGTCCCGAGAGGAACATGTTGGTCACCGATTGGTTGAGTAGGTTCAGCATGGCCGAGTTAGCCCTAGTCCAATACTGGCGGCACCAACGCAACTCCTTTGCCTCTTCCCTTGTGGTGGCTTCACCGACCGTAATGATCGGTTCTTCCTGATTGTCATCCAGGAAGTCGACCATCAACACAGAGGCGGGGCTTTTGTCCTTTTCCAAAAGCCCGCGCTCGTAGATTTGGTCCTGTTCCTTAATGTAGGTAAGGAGCTTGTCCTTCCACATAGTGTACTCCCCTTCCTTGTTGTTCCCCATGAACTTCTCCAGCCCAAGAGTTGGAGCGCTCCCATTGCGACCAGAGCTCATAGTGCGTGGAGATCTTGAGTACGTATCTGAAATGTCAGCCTTAGCTGTAGGCCGTCAGTTTCGAAGTGAGGGGGACTGCAGTGGCGGCGCCACGCGTCCTCCTCCTCCTCTTACATCCCTCGGCAGGTTGTGTGTAGTGCACACAAGTAGATGACCTGTACTTTTCCTATTGGCTAATTTAATAATATATTTAGACCCAATTAGAGTGCATCATATCTTCCCATTCGAACGACATCGTAAACCCTGACCGATTGCCATCCAACACTTCTAGATTTACTGACTGGTTCTCAATTCGACGCTCGAGGAAGATCATTATTTCTGAAACCGTGTCATAACCCGACAAACAAAGTATGTGCTGCGCTGTGAACGGTTGATAGGAGGGCGACGAGCTCAAACAAGGCCCGTGTAGTGTATGTTCCAAGCTCATACACCACGTACGCGCTATTGTGTGTTTGAAGGCTCAAATTCGGCACTCAACGAGAGGCACTGTCGCGAGTTGCCCTGGGAGGGACGGCTAAGCTGCTGGGTAGAAGTTAGGACGGAACGGACAGTATCAAAGTAGACACAACCAAGTCAAAATGCAAAGATCTTAACTTGTTGCTTCCACGGCGCAAATTCACGACTGACTGACTTACCTCGCACGGCACAGCTCGCACCGCGCGCACGCTTCCTTTCAACGCTCGGTCGTCGGCGCGTACGCCGACTTCAACCTTCTTCACCTTCTCGCACGGGTTCCACACACCCGTCCTACCTCTCGCCAGGGTTCTTCACACCCCTCCTTCCTTGGTATTGACCGTACTTGTTTTTAACTCACCAGTAGTACTCCTGGAGTACTATAGTATCATACTTTAGCAAAGGAATTGTTGTTTTTCTGATAGTTATGATCTTCGGTTAGGAGAACGAGCATAGCAAACCACTAAACGGGAACAGGTTTGCGTCCGCAACTCAAGCACTTGCAGTCGACGCTGCTTTAAGCCTTGTACGCCAGGTACGCCTCCAGCATGCTCGTGGTGGCGCTGTTGAAGCCCTTGACGGGGGCGTTCTCCGTGCGCGAGGCGTTGAGCTGCGCGCGCACCTGCTTGGCGAGCACCTTGCCGAGCTCGACGCCCCACTGGTCGAAGCTGTTGATGCCCCAGATCGAGCCCTGCACGACCGTGCGGTGCTCGTACAGAGCCAGCAGCTGGCCGGTGGT
The DNA here is from genome assembly GCF_018691715.1 of Phytophthora cinnamomi. Lineage (NCBI taxonomy): Eukaryota > Oomycota > Peronosporomycetes > Peronosporales > Peronosporaceae > Phytophthora > Phytophthora cinnamomi. The sequence continues at coordinate 321,850 of NW_027150978.1, read as the reverse complement.
GTACGCGTCCAGCTTCTTGAACAGCAGCGAGACCGACGGGCGGTTGCCCGGGAAGAGCTTGTGGTTGCGCAGGTTCTCGGGCACGCCCTCGGCCTTGAGGTCCTCGAGCGACTTGCCGCGGGCCAGCGCGTCGGGCTGCGCGAAGAAGTTGGACATGAGCTCGTCGTGGTTGGACACGGGCTCGCCGGCGAGCTGCACGGGGTTCTGCGACTCGCAGAAGCCCAGGAAGTCGCAGGGCACCACGCGGCCCTGGTGGATGAGCTGGTAGAAGCTGTGCTGGCCGTTGGTGCCGGGCTCGCCGAAGTTAACCTCGCCGGCCTGGAACGGCAGGTCCACGCCCTCCACGGTCACGCGCTTGCCGTTGCTCTCCATGTCCACCTGCTGGATGTGGGCGGCGAAGCGCAGCAGCGCCTGCGAGTACGGCAGCAGTGCGCGCGAGCTGTGGCCGAGGAACGACGAGTTCCAGACACCGAGCAGGCCCATGATCACCGGCAGGTTGCTGCGCAGCGGGGCGTCCAGGAGGTGCTTGTCCATGGCGTGGGCGCCGGCCAGGAACTCCTCCGTGATGCCGAAGCCGTACTGCAGGGCCAGGGGCAGGATGCCCACGGCGCTCGTGACGCTGTAGCGGCCGCCGACCCAGTCCCAGAAGCCGAAGATGTTGGCGCGGTCGATGCCGAACTCCTGCACGAGCGGCACAGCGGAGCTGGCCGCCACCATGTGCTTGGCCACAGCGTCGGCCTCGCTGGCGCCCTTCTGCTTGAGGTCGTCCACGAGCCACTTGCGCAGCGTGCGCGCGTTCAGCATGGTCTCGGCCGTCGTGAAGGTCTTGGACACGACCACGACGAGCGTCTCCTCCGGGTTGAGGCCGCTGGTGGCGCGGGCCACGTCCACGGGGTCCACGTTGGCCAGGAAGCGCAGGCTGCGGCCCTCGGCGGCGGCCTTGGCCACGGGCTCGTAGCGCAGCGCCTCGAACACGAACTCGGGGCCGAGGTAGCTGCCGCCGATGCCGATGGAGATGACGTTCTTGAGCGGCTTGCCCGTGGCGCCCACGAACTGGCCGGCGCGCACCTTGTCGGAGAAGGCGCGGATGGCGTCCAGCACCGCGTGCACGTCGGGCACGACGTCGCGGCCGTCCACGAGGATCTCGTCGCCCTTGGGGGCGCGCAGCGCCATGTGCATCACGGCGCGGTCCTCCGTGGCGTTCACGTGCGCGCCCGAGGCGATGGCCTGCAGCTTCTGCTTGAGCTGGGCGGCTTCGGCCAGCTCGAAGAGCAGGTCCAGCGTCTTGGCCGTCGCGTTCTGGCGCGAGAAGTCCAGGTAGATGCCCTGCTGCTCCGTGCGCATGGCGGCGTTGCGCGCGTCGTCGGCCAGCAGCTCGCGCAGGTGCGTGGCCTTGATCTCGGCGGCGTGCTCAGCCAGAGCCTTCCAGGCGGGCGTGTCGCTGATCATGGCGAGGAGGGAGGAGGGGGAGGAGGAGGAGAAGAAGCGGCGGGACCTGCGCGCTATGGAGATAATTGCGGAATGACGTTGGGGTGGGGGAGGGATCCTGCGCCCTGCTGACGTTGAGACCGTATTAAGCGGCCAGAGGGAGCGCGTCACTTGAAGTGGGGAGGGGTGTTGACGGGGGAATTGTATGTGGTGACCAGGACGGACGCCCAGGATCACACTGTGCGTGGAGAGAGTGATTGTAACGATGATGAAGGGGTATAGATTGTGGAGAGGTATTTTGGACGCCGGTGCTGCTTTTACGTTTTAACTCGTAAAAACTTCTGTTTCGCCTTTGTCTAGGCAAGTGCTGCGATTGGCTCGCGATCACATTGTTGTGGCACATAAACCGCCAGGCGCGACACTCGGATGACGGGTGACGAGGTTGACGGCGCTTACGTGCCCCGAGCGTTGGCTCTTGACTTGCGAAGTTATTTATTTTCCCGCGAAAGTGGTGGTGGCGAACCGCTCGCTGCAATCGGTCCGCCGTGGACGCACTTTGTCGAGCCATCGCCAGCGCCTCTATGCAGCCTTGGCAAGCGCCACGCACGCGGCTCCGGACACGTTGCCGGCGTCAGCGCGTCCAGACTTTATACTGCCGGCGCCGAGCATTCGTATCGTGGATGACGGTGCGCGCGACTGGACTCCAGTATAATACATGTAGAGCGGTCAGTGTTGGCAGACGCGGTGACCGCCGACAGCAGCGACAGTATCAGCTTGCTCGGGCATTGACATAGCAAGGTCAAGCGCTGGTGCCCACGCTTTTTGTCCACGTTCTAGCGGGCGCCGCGCCGCGCCGCGGAATACTCACGGGCGCCTGCGACAGTCGGCTCAAGTCTGGCGGCCTCTTCGCCACCGACACTAAAGCACTATTAATCAAGTTTCCCGGAGCAGAGCATGCCGTTACGTGTCTCGCGAGGGCAGGTCAAGTCGGCCGGTTTGATTGCCATGATTGTGGAGATAACGAATCGAATCGCCATAGCAGATGGGCGTGGGCGTGACACACGAAAGGATGTTGACGTGCCGCAGCTTCTTCACCTGCGACTTCGTCACTGGTCCCAAGTGCGACGGGTTTCATCCCGACAAAACAGTTCGGCTCCATCAAATTTCGCTTTTTATTCGGGTCAGAGAGAGTTTTGCGCTCATTTCATCACTCGGGTAGTGTTCTACGAACATAACTGCCGATCGTCCTCTTGCCTACCTCCGTTTTCAACATTAAACGAGCGAGATCACGCTCCTGAGTTTGTCTACTTCCGTACGAAAGGCTTGATAAGCAATGTATCTTGGGTCGCTCTTCGGCAAGCCCTTGTAATCCCCAGCACACCATTAACTTTGCCCAGGCTTAGCTTTTGCTTCATCCACGAGTTGATCTGCTGATACTGCACCTTCTTGGCAAACATATTCAGCCCGGTGCTCGTTCAAGTGAATGCACGAGCCTCGCCACCTCACCCTCCGAGTTCGTTGTCTTCAATAAAAGTTTGTAGAAATCGTCAGCAATGAAGAAGGAATCAAGCTCTCTGAAGCGTGCAGGCTGTCTGTCGATGTACATCTCAGTGTACCTGGCCCACTGATAGAAGTTCGGGTTCTTCTCCAACTTCACCACAGTCTCTCCGAGTCGTAATTTGCCGAAAACATACTCCGGCTTCTTCCCAGACGCCAGCCACATTTTGTTAGCTAGCGTTGACAAGCTACTAGCCTTTGACGACACCTTCTGCGTTAGCCCTGCAAGCTTCGATAGTCCTGGTATGTTTAACCTCTCTTCGCTGTTCTCGTCCGTTCCATCGGCGGCATGCGGTACATTGTGCGATCGTAGCAACCTCTTCGTGGTGTCAGGTACATGGATACTTGCGGTGAGGGGGATTTGGCTCCCGGTGTTTATCTTGGACAGAACGCGTTGGTCAGCGCATGCAGCTTCAGTGATAGCCAAACAGATGACGACGGCCAGCGTCATCGCACAGTGCATGAACATATTTGATCAGTGTTTGCCGGCACTGGGTTCTTGAGTTTCTGAGTGCGAATTTCAAAATAACAATTATTTGAGCCGGAAGATGGCGAATGAAGAGTCAATGGCCAGCGATGCACCTGTGAAATTCACAGCGGCGGTATTCACAGTGAATACGATCGTTGTCGATACCAAGGTAAAGGGCAGCCGGCTTGTCATGATACTTGGCGTGAAATCCTGGGATCGCTACTGATCGCGTGAACTGATTATTGCAGCTCTAATGACGTCGAGAACGCGTGAAGTACCTCCACAATAAGCCTGCGGTAGCACATCAAATTCGCAGTTCGAAGAACTGTCGTTTGGGGCTGTTTTTCGGATGTCATCAAGTAACATTGGTGCAACATTCTCATACTCCAGGGATGTCAGTAACATAGGTGCAACACCATCCATCTCTGGAATAAGGACGGTTAACCATCAACAGCGCCTGCAGTCGTCCGGAGATCTACGACTACTTCGGCGTTCGACAACTCGTGGTCCATGAGGAACGTGCTGTTCTCGTCGCTACAGGGAGAGTGCGCCTTCATGATGCCGCCGCCGCACCAGCTACACCGCCCGCTCACTACGGTCACCCGGCCGGTTTCTTCATCTGGCTCATCGACGAACCCGTGAACTCCTACGTCTCGCGTCGTTTCTCGTTCGGCGTTCTCGACTTTATCTCCCTTTACTCCTACCCTTGCTCAGTGGTCCAAGTGGCTGCTAATTATTATCTGTTACTCTATCACTACCCGCCTGTTCAGTAGCTGTGGCCCCTACTCACACGTTATTAGTAAGTATTGTTCAGCTGTTACCATCGGCACAGCTGTCATTGTGCTCATGGTATGTTTTTCGATAATAGATTTTCAGGTCAACAGATATGCAGTGCTGATTCTCTGTCTATATGCAACAAATAAATAGTGCTTGCAACAGGCGAGCAGTGACTGTGGAGGCCCAACAGACGAGCAGGGGGAGAACAACAGATAATAATTATTTTCCGGTCCAAGCCTCCAACATCAGGATGCAAGAAGAAAAACGGTTATGCGCTCTATCCGCTGCCGTTTTGCAATCTTTTAATACCAATTAATCTATTCCTTTTCAGTCTATATGTCGTTTGTTTCAACCTTCGAACTGCGCCTCCCCCCCGGGTCCACCACCCGGGTCCCCGAATTTGGGTTGTCACAACAAAGTGCTGTACCAGCACACTAAAGGATTGGACATAATTATTCCATCATCTCGTAGATTGAACAAACCCCCTCACTCCGCTGGTCTTGGAGGGCCGATTAGGGTGATTGACTAGCACTACCGAGGTTACAACGATCTATATTTGCCTTAAAAAGGATATATGCAAGTGTAAATTGTAGGGCTGAATGGGATGGCCAGGCACTACCGGATCGAGGGTTTTGGCTCATTGTTAGTTTTAAGGACTTGAGCGCATGTTGCACTACATACTCCACCTTTAGAGCGTGTTGTGTCGACTAGAAAGTTTGTTTAGATCAACTGAAGAGCTTCAATTGAGGGGAGGGGCGAGGTGGAGGACTACGTAAATAATTAAGCAGGGCAGGGTGTGTATGGGGCGAGGTGGAGGACTACGTAACTAATTAAGCAGGGCAGGGTGTGTATGGGGCGATGTGGTTCCTATAATGCGGTCACAGTGATTTCAAATACGCGGTAACGTGTAACAGCAAGTGTTAGTCATATCGCTGTAGCTATGGTTATAACAACAGCGCTTTTGCAACTACAGATCCAAGGCAAAGTATTTCGTAGCATTTATTACTACGTAGGTGATATTTTAGTAAACCTGAGTGAATCGATGCCCACAGCCGCAACTAAATCGTTTGACACCCTAGCTTCTTGTTGCTGTTTGTTGTGTTGATCAGATCCGTTCGTGAATATAACCGTTGTCGATAAAGGGTAGCCGGCGTGCCATCATAATTGGCGTGAAATCCTGAGATCGCTACTGGTCGCGCGAACAGATTATTGCAACACTACATGTATTAACGGATAATGCCGATTTGTATACGGTACGCAATTTCTGTATTATACCTTTAGTTATCAAAAGGTACTCAAATTGGATCGGTACACTAATTCTAGTCCTACACAGACTCTTCGCTGTTCCAAATCGTAAACTCATCGAAACAGTCCTCACTGAGGGCACCTCCATTGTCGCTCACGTCGTTAGCATTTTCTCCAACGCGCGCCTTCCACGTTGAGCAAAAGAACTCGCCGTAAACATCGTGTCTCGCCACATACCAATCTCCAAATCTTGGAGAAAACCCAGCTGCGCTCAACGACGTCAGCTGGAACATCGCGCCAAGCGACGTTCACCCAGTTCGCCACGGTCTCAACCAATGGCGGCTTTGGATTTCCTCCACTAGAGTAGAGCACAGCATCAGACTTCTTCCAGCTGCCAATGATGGGCGACTGTTGGTCCTTGAACGACTTGTAGATCCCGATATCTCCCGCTTGCACGTAGGGTGTCAATCCACCTGGGATGACGAACATCTGCACCCCTTTCGCGGTGCACCGAGCCTTCACTATCTTAGAGATGTGTGCACGCATGCTGTCCCAGACCAGCGCTTTTCCCTGCGCGCACGTGTCGAAAATGGGCGGAAACACCAGATCCAGCCAACGAGTGAGATGCGTTGAGTCGACCCATGCCTTGGGTTGGTTCACGATGTAGACATTGCCGTAGCGCTCAATCTTGCCATCCTGCTTGGCCCCTTTCCAAACCACCAGCAGGGCAGCTTGCGGTCGGTTGCCGTGACGGCCAGCACAGCCGTTACCCACATTGAAGCAAATCCCATAGACTTTAGCACGACGTGGCGCGCTCCAACTTGGTCCACCGTCTGGCGGTGCGGGTCCTCGAAGTAGACTGCGCCTCGTCTATCAGGATGGTGTGATCGTCGCTAAGACCATCGATGCGTGACGTGAGATAGCTTAGAAAGCTTACCGCCCGGTCGGTCAACACATCATCGGTCAACACGGCAAGATTGGTGGTGCGGCGCAGCGACAGCCTGCACCGACGCATGAAGCCCATGACCCAGCGGTCCGACGCAACGAAATCAGCATCACCCAGCTCAGATGCGGCAAGCCGCTGCCCAGCGTCGCGAACCCAATCGCGAGATACCTGCTCTTTTGCAGACCGGCGAAACAGCACTAGATCGAACAGGATATCCTCGATCTCGGAGAGCCGTGGCTGAGCGACCGCCCCACTAAGGCGGCTGCGTAGCGCTGGCGCGGCCTTGATAGCGGTGCGCTGCTTCCACCAGTAGCGCACCTGAGCTTCGGAAACTTTCCAGCCGCGCTCGTTCTTGAAGTAAGCAGCGGCTGGGGTGGGCACACCGCCGTTTTTCTCGATCCACTGAACGACCTCTTTCTTCTTGGCCATTGACTTGGGCATGCGTGACAACGGCATCTTCACTGGGAGTGGTTTCGCCGCTGGGGGTTTGTAGGGCTGGTAAAACGCAGAACGAAGAGAGCCGACCAAGAGAATTGGTGGTTCTGGTCATTGGTGGCTGGTGGTGACGGTATTATATTTGGTACGGTACACTATTATTTGAGTACCGCCAAAACGGTACACAATTTGGTCTAGGTATACTATTTGGAAAAGATCTCTATTCGGCATTATCCGTTACATGTAATACAGGCGTCCCCGCCTAATTCGCCCCCGCGATAGGTAATGAAAGTAACTCCGTTCCCGATTGTATGATAATTTTTGTCAGGGTTTCATAAACAGTACGCAAAGCGAGCGGAGCAAGTCGATCCCCAGCCAATTATTACTATTAAACTATACTGCTTCGGCTTCGACGTATATCAAAGATAGCGGTATAGCAGAACAAACGAATGACTACAGTATTGTTGGTTCAATCCGACCTCAGCTCGCCATTGCTTTTGCACTCAGCTACGCACGCACAACACTCATTGACGCACTCGTTTCTACCTTCCACTTAGCAACTCGACACCGCAATGGATAATTCTATCGATACGCGTGTCGATAGAATTACGTTTCCACAACATCGCTGTTTCCGATATTGTGGAAACATACATCATCTTGCCGCCACCAGAAGAGAAGTTTCCTTCCGAACCGAAAGCACTGGCCGCTGTCCATCGCTGGACACGAGACCATAACTTCAATATGACCAAACGCCGCGCGTTCTACACCGATGAGACGAAGATGACTGTATAGAAACGTTATTTGGATTGCGACCGCACCGGTAGGCCAAAACCAAAAACAATCTATCGATAAAGATGACAGTGTTCGGCCAATGCGAGGTTCTAAGCGAATGGTCTGCAAAGTGAAGCTGGTTGCCAGGGCAGTGTCAATTGAAGACCCAAAAGGCCTGTGAGACATTGTCCACATTCGAAACGGTAGTCAGCTCCACAACCTCGCTGAGTCTATGGGTACATGCGCACGGGTTGTCGCAAGTGAAACGCACGAACGTGCCAGCGATTCGGTGCAGCCCCTGGTGGAAGCTCGGACTGCTGCTGGTGTAGCACTAGAACAACGCTACTCCAAGCAGATCCCCACTCGTAGGTGGCCCCGAAGGATATCACCAACACCAGAAACGCTGTGAGACGTCTGGAGATGGCTACTTAAACCGCGATAGAGGCACTGTTTGTTGAACTATCTAACAAAGGGTCCATCTACCGCTACGACATCAGGCCCGAGACTCAAGAGCTCCGTTATTTGTTCTGGGCTCACCCAGGAATTGTATCGACACCACAACGATATCCTTTTAGTGGCTAGTACCGGGCTGTTGGGCGAGCTCCATACTAGCCAGGATACGTTGTTGACGAGTCTTCGTAGCCTTACCTATACCCTCCGGTGAGTAGTCTTGGTGAGGCTCCTGCTCAGCCCCACCTGGTAAACGAGGAGACTTCCGGGAGCACTGAGGATCCATGCTAGCCCTAGCTGTACGCAGAGAGCGATGCAGCTCGCTAAGGGCCGGTGATGACTCACGCGACATCACTCGAGACTTACGCTACGCTTCTATGCAAAATTTCTTGTTTGAAAACGCGACTATGTCGACGTTATGTGGTTACCGAAGCGCTATCAAGGATCCTTATCGTGTAAAACGTTTGGTGCTTCCGCCAGAGTATAGAAACCGGAGAGATACTGTTGCCCGCTTCGAGCGATTCTGATTCGGCTTTATTTTCATTGGCTTGCTCGGTGCCGTTGAGCAGCGTTGCCCGCAGGGGGCATAAATTGACTGCAATTGTCGCCAACCCCAGGCTTGTGTGCACACGCGTGAATACAAGCTGCGACTATGTGATAGCATGCATCATTTTCTCCAAAGCACAAGCAAGCGCAAGCTTTGCGTTTGGTGTCCACGACCCGTCCGCTCTCCGATATACTCTCAAGCCACTTGCACTCGCGTTGATGAACTTCGTAACTTGTTTCACCGTCTCCCCTTCTGTAGCCGTTATTTACAGAATTCTCTGATTCACACGATACACGTCTGCATCTACAGTTCCGATACAGGACAAGCACTCTACGAAGAGGCAACCTCGCTTGATCAATAGACGGTAGAGTTGCATCAACCTTTCCGATGCGCTCGTAAGGTTGCAAAACCGGGTCTCTCGGTTCAAAAATGCGAGCCGCGCCATGTTTAAACTTTTGGTCAATTCATCTGGAGATTGACCACCCAGGTATTCTAGGTTCAGACGTCGGTGATATCGCTTCAACGGATTGTTGGTTGCTACGTATCCCCACGGTGTGTGATAGGCCTGTCATTTCGCATAGCGCCGAGATTCTATAACACATGATCTGTGAGCTTCCGCACAGCCGGTTCGGGCGTGAGCCCTCTCCGTTTGGTCAGAACGCGATCTTTGAATATAGGGAAGTTGTAGTGGGTCTAACTTGACTCACTACTTTAGCTTACACGTTGCGCTACGTGTATGAGGAAGCGTAAGTACTTAGTAATTACTTAGGTTAATTATATTTGAATACACAAATATAAGTTAAGTAAGATAGGATTCCAAATGACTTAGATTAGGTAAAATGAGAACTGTATTTGTTTGTAAATTGATCTTCCTCCTAGAACTGCTAAAACTGTTTATCATCTATGAAAGGGGTTGACAGCGGCTGGCTGTCAGAGCCCCGCTAATATGCACGTCTCTGATTGGTAGAAAGATGCTGCTTTCTACCAATAGGATCTTTTGGGTATGTGTGGACTACTCACTGTGGTGGTCCACTTCAATGTATCCATTGGTGTGTCTTACACCAATGTGAGGAAGTATCCAAAACTTTTAACAGATAACCTATCTGTTAAATTCACAAGTGGCTTGCAGCCACTTGTACGTGTAACCCCGTTACAGAAGTCCTGCTCTGCTTTCGTAGAATCCCTCATACACCGAGCTCGTATCCTCGTGAGATACACGATGTGTTACTGCGTATTTCCATACATTCTGCGTCACATGAAACCAGCACATAAGAACCACCGAATGTGGTATCTCGCTCGCACAGGCATTGAATTGAGCTTTATCGACATCCATCATGACAAATACAGGCGTAAACGGAGCTGCGAAGGCTTCCACATATACTCGTTTTATATACCGTAAACACCGATCAATGCCAAGCTTCTGCTTTTGAGACATAAAAGTTCGCAAACGGAACAAAGTGGCTGCTTTGATTAGAGCATCCAATCACCCACACCGAATAGTCACGGATAACCATGTTGTGCGTACTATCCAAGTGCATTATTATCGCTGTGCAATCGCTGTGGCTTTGCTCGGCAACGTAAGTACCAACATGCCGAAGGCATGCTAACTCGGAATGGGAAAGCCTCGGAACCATCGTCCAAGCGCGAGACGATTTCATATCTTCTGCAAAAACGAGAATCAGGCTGTGTGTCACAAAAATAATCATATTATCGTCATCTAGAGCCTGAATATATTGCTGCTCATTGACATACCCATCACAAATCCCAATCATAGGGGTCAACGACTTCTTTGGATTGTTGCGACACCAGTACTTCACAAAGTCATCACTTGCTGATCGAATGGCGCAGATCCTCTGAGTGTATTATCAACCGCCATAGCAGTGATAACAGCAAAAAGGCGCGCTGCTGTTGTCTCCACACCAGTACTTAGCTGATCAACGATGAAAGCCTTCATCTCGGGAGCCAATATACGCTGAATGTGGCTGGATGATCCGTCAATGCCCCCCCCCCCCCCAAGTGTGATACTTACTGGAAAATATCGCATGTTCCTGAAGATGGGCAAGCCTGAACTAAAACCGACATGGACAGTCCCCGTCGTTGTCGTCGCTGGAGTCGTCATCATCGGAGCGCGTAGGGTGGCAAAAATGCGCGACGCGACCGGCATGTCGTTGACTGCGCTCGCATAAGGTGCACATACATAGTTTCCTTGTAATTTCGGTTAAATAGATGATCTATTGTGCAGGTGACAGGGTTGCATTTTTTGCGCTGTAGGATGGGGGGGGGGCTCGGAAGAAGCCTATCGCTCCTGCTGCAGTTGATCGCCGGATCTGTGTCCATCGTGGTCTGCTACGGGTTTCAACTTCGTCTGCGCTGTCGAAGTCAGACGCAAGCAGTTCGCAGACGTTGACGTTAATGTCATCCGCTGTGTCCTCCATGGCAAACGCAAAACTGCAAATAAATTCTAGTTGTAGTGCTCCGCTGGTCTCATCCTATTGATAGCACTTCACACATCACTGGTGGTAGTACCATTTTTAACAGTAGTGTCTTGTTTATTTTCTAGGGTGATTCCTTCACGTATGTCAGAATCTCCTACTCCACCTTTCGCTGCCGGTGCATCTTTTTCGGATGTAACGAACGCTTATCTTGCGTGCAGAACCACTCCACTCTCCCCTGTCGTGGTGACGCATGCAATGACATATGAGCTGGCGCTTCGGTAGGTACCGCGAACGGTCAGGGCCCAAGATGCACCCGACGTGCGTGAGATCAGTAGGCTGCGATCTCAATGAATGAGGGTGCGTCCTTCGCGACGGAGACGTTGAGACAGCGCCTGTACTAGGAGAAGTTTGTTCACTGGCACCAGTGGGTGAGGGCTAGTTTGTGGTCATGGACAACATCTCACAGCTGCGACTACAAATGCGGTACGACTGAGTTGTACCGTGTGAGGCTGTAGTGGGTCTAACTTGACTCACTACTTTAGCTTACACGTTGCGCAACGTGTATGAGAAAGCGTAAGTACTTAGTAATTACTTAGGTTAATTATATTTGAATACACAAATATAAGTTAAGTAAGAAAAGGATTCCAAGTGACTTAGATTAGGTAAAATGAGAACTGTATTGTTTGTAAATTGATCTTCCTCTAAAATCTGCTAAAAACTGTTTATCATCTATGAAAGGGTTGGCAGCGGCTGGCTGTCAGAGCCCCGCTAATATGCATGTCTCTGATTGGTAGAAAGATGCTGCTTTCTACCAATAGGATCTTTTGGGTATGTGTGGACCACTCACTGTGGTGGTCCACTTCAATGTATCCATCGGTGTGTCTTACACCAATGTGAGGAAGTATCCAAAACGTTTAACAGATAACCTATCTGTTAAATTCACAAGTGGCTTGCAGCCACTTGTACGTGTAACCCCGTTACACCATCCCCCCCTTAAGGTTAGACGCGCGGGGTCTCCGCACGTCAATCTTTGGAATTGACCATTCGTCAATTCTCCGCGTTTGAGAGAAGAAATCCGCGCTCATTCAACGATGAGCGCGCCTCAGAAGAAGTCCGCAAAGTCGATGGGGAGTCATCTCTCCATCGACGACTACTCGAACGCCAGAAGGCGAAGTACGGTGACGTCGTCGACTTCGACGACGACGATGAAGACATGGAGGGCGAGGAGGACTCGCCCTCAAAGCGTAAAGACTCAGTGTCGAGCGAATCGCTCGACCCTCACGCCAAGAACGTTCGCCCGCGTGAAGGGGGACGAATCGGACGCTTCGAGTTCGAAGCGTTCGCGTACTGAGAGTGATACCCCACTCGCTTCAGCTGGGGCTCTCAGTACTCCGCGCGCTGCTGCTGCAGCGCGTGATGTTAAAGCTCAAGGCTCTCCGCGCTGCGCCTGCAGCGCGCGATCCATGGATGCCGTCCGCGTCCGAGATCGCGGACCGGTTTGGGAACTCGGTACCTCCGAATGAGGTGCCGCTGTACGTATGCAGCGCCATCAAAGATGACGCTGTGGCTGCCGAGCTGCACTTTGATGCGGAAACGCATCAAAGGCGCGATACTACATCGGACTCTTTCATGAGCTCCGATGGTTTCAAAGCAAGAAGACCTCTTCTCGCAGCAAAGTGCCCGAATGGCAGGCACTTTGTCAAAGCTGGAACGCCTTTGTTGAGAACTTCAACAAGAGGCCGAGTGCTTACCGTGATCGGATTAAGCAAGCGCGTGATCGCTTCGAGACGTACTCGAAGCGTGGAAAGCTGGAGCAACTTCATGTTGCTGCTGAGGAGGCAAATGTGCCGTGCGCTGTGCCCGAGGGCTTTCAGTGCACGAAGTGCTTCCCAGGTGCGGTCCGCTTGAGCGACCGCGACCTGAACGGGTACACGTCGTTCCGTGTGCCCGAAAGTCTCAAGAGCTCCGTGCTAAGTTCTTAGCACGTGAGGGTTCGGGCGCTGGCGATGATCGCAGCGCTCGCTCTACTCCGCTGTGCCAGTGCGTACTGCTCCTCGTACGCCCTCACCATTTCCGGAACGTCCTCCAGCAAGACGTTCCGCGGCTCCCATGTATCTCGATGGGGAGGAAATCCTCTCCAACGAATACGAAAACGAGCCCCTTGAGGGTTCGTTTTCGGGATACTATGGTCAACAATCCGCTCAACAATCCAGCGGGTTGAGCCGTGGGCGTCACGGATCGGCGGTGGCGGGGGGTGGGAACACGCCCGGGTATGATCAGCCCCGGGCTGATCAGTATGCGCCTCTCCACGACCGGGTGACCGTCGTGGAGCGTCTGTAGGCGCTGAGTTCGCCGCCCTAAAACAGGAGCTGGCGAACCAGAAGGCCCAAGTCGCGGCGGTCTCGCAGACCGCCTCGAATATCCAGGTCGAGCTGGGGACCCAGATGAAGGGGTTGCTCCAGCGCGTCCGCGCGCTGGAGGAGAGGTTGCTCGTCGCCGAGGCCAAGTCCTCCGCTTCTGCCTCGGCTCCTGCCGAGGCTTCGGGTCAGCCGAGCTAGATGGCTCGTGCTGCCGGTATGGCTTCAGCCGTCCGACGTAAAAGGTCGGATGGAGGCGCATGCTAGACGGTATGTCTAGCGTGTATGCGTTGCCGTGCCGTGCCAACACAGTGAACGGCCCGATGAAGCGCGGAGCAAGCTTGCTTGCTCCGAAATCCGAAACTGCATGTCTAGGCAGGTTTTGTGTAGCTAACAAAACTAATGAACCAACTTTAAATTCATTTGTGTTGCCTCTGCCCGCATTGTCTGCGTTCAGCTTCTGTTGATCAACAGAAGCTGCTATTGTGTCTTGGACAAACCGAATCACGGCTTGTCTTTTGGTGATGAAACTGACTGCATCCGAGCTGAAGTCATTCAGCTCGCTCTCCGCTAGAGGCCCGGCCTCTGCGTGGTTCTTTGCGGTGTCTGCGCCCTGCGCAGACCCGTGGTCGTTAAGCCATGTTGTTGGGGGAGTCTGCGCCTTGCGCAGACTCATGTGGTTTGTCCATTGTTGCAGCTGACACTGTGCAAGTGTCAGCGGTTTCTGCGGCTGCTGTATTGCAGGCGTAGATCCTCCCCCACTTAAAGTGGGAGCCATCACTCCGAGTAAACTCGGTAGACGTGGATGCCGCATGGAATTCACGTAGAACGGTGTATGCCCGGTCGAGGCATGCACTGAGTTATTGATGGCAAACTCTGCCATCGATAAACACTCGCTCCAGTATTGGAACGAGTGAGCGTAGCTCTTCAACATATCGACGAGCACGCGATTCACGCGCTCGGTTTGACCGTCCGTCTGCGGATGATCCGCAGTCGACATGGAAAGCTGGCTCCCAAGAAGTGTAAACACTTCTTGCCACAGGTGCGCTGTGAATCGCGGGTCTCTGTCCGACACGATGTCGGACGGCATGCCATGGTGTTTGAACACCATGTCGACGAGCAGACGGGCCGTCTGCTTCGCGGTTACCTCTGCTGGCACCGCAGCAAGATGTACCATCTTGCTGAAACGGTCTACAAAGACCACAACACCGGTGTTCCCTCCGCTATCCGGGGGAAGACCAAAGATGAAGTCCAAAGACATGGACTTCCAACACTCCGACGGAGTCGGTAGTGATTGCAGTGGAGCCTGCGCGAATGGCGCAGGCTTCACGCGTTGGCATACCTCGCAAGCACGGATGTACTTGCGCACCCACTATACTGGTGATGCCAGTAGAAGTCGCGCGTGAGAAGGACGTAAGTCTTCTCACGTCCGAGATGTCCCGCAGTCGGGGCATCATGATACTCGTACATGATCCTGAGTCGCAGGTCATGGTCATTTGGCACGACAACGCGATCCGCGTTGTCGTCGACTGCGTTGTAGAGTAGCAGTCCTTCGTGCACACGAAAGCGGTGTGCACGCGCTCGAAGGTGCTTGGGCAGCTTCTGACGGGACTTGTCAGAAGGCGCTGTGCCATAGGCCAGCAAGAGCTTCGCGTCCGCGTCGTGCGCATACGCGGCCTTCACATCATCCAACAGAGATGATGTGGGTTTGCTCGATCGCATGGCGTCAATGGCATTGACGTCAACAGCTTCTGCATAGTCCGGCCGACGTGATAACGCGTCGGCCACCACGTTCAATCTTCCGGGTTTGTATTCGACCCGGAAGTTATACTCCCAAAGAATGAGAGCCATCTCGCCATTCTTTGTGAAATGTGTGGCGACTTCACTGCGGTGCGCAGTGAAGCATGGTCGGTGTAGACCACAAATGGTCTACTCCCAAGCAAGTACACTCGGAACTTTGCGAGTGCATACTTCATGGCAAGGAGTTCCTTGTCATGCACCGGATAGTTGCGCTCAGCTGGCTTCAGCTGACGCGATTGGTAGTAGACGACACGATCACGGCCCTCGTGATCGTGCTGCATCTAACGCGCATCCGATCGCGAAATCGGATGCGTCACACACTACGTGAAATGGGCGATCTTGGTCAGCCACTGCCAAGATCGGCGCCTCAGTCAAGCCCCGCTTGACTGTATCGAATGCCTTTTGGCAATCGGGTGTCCAATTCCACACAGCTTCTTTCTTAAGAAGCTGTGACAGCGGGCGGATCTTGCCCGCATAGTCCTCCACGTACTTGCACAAGTACGTGGCCAAGCCAAGGAACTGCCTCAGTTCCTTGACACTTGAAGGCGTTGGCCATTCGTTAATCACTCTGACCTTTTCTGGGTCAGGGTGGACACCATTCTTCCCTACGAGACACCCGAGGACGGGTATCTCGCTCGCCCCGGAGATACACTTCTTCAGGTTCGCGTAGAGCTTATGCTTTCGCATAAGCTCAAGTAGCTGCCGGAGATGCACCCTGTGCATCTCTACGTCGGTCTTCCCGTCCACAGCCCGGCTGTGGATGAATACATCATCGAAGTAGCTCGGTGCGAAGTCGCGCACCGAGCGCAACAAGTGCGTCACGCACCTGTTGAAAGTCGCAGGGGCATTTTTAAGCCCCTGTGGCATTACTAGCCATTCCCAGAGCATGCCGCTTGGCGTGCTCACTGCCGTGAGAGGGATATCGCTCTCACGCATTAGGATTTGATAAAATCCATCTCGCAAGTCGAGAGCACTGTAAACGGTGCTCCCGGCCATCGAATCGATGATAACATCTTTTCGCGGTATCGGCGTCTGCGCCGGTACCGTCGCATCGTTCAGCTTGTTATAAGCATGAACGATGCGCCATCCGCCCTGTGGCTTCTTGACACAGAACGTCGGAGCACTGTGCGGGGACTTTGATTCCCGCACTTGTCCTGCTTTACGACGACTTTCAAAGAAGTCGTCGATCGCTTTCACTTGTTCTCGCGGCAGTGGCCACTGCCGCGTGACACAGTACTTCGTGCCCGGCACGAGATCAATCTCGTGCTGAATGCCCTTATCCTGCGGAAGCTCCGCAGGAATGTCTTCCGGGAGTACGTCTTTGTACTCCCTCAACAATTCGTAATAGGGACTCGACTTCAGCGAGTCCCAACCTTGTTCCTCGAAGCGCTCTCGCTTCGTCTTCGCACTGAGAGTGTCTTCACTCTCAGTGGTACTTCCCATGAAGAGCTGCCTCAGCTCTTCGCTCTCGCTCGCCGTTCTTTCGCTGTCCGAAAGAACGCAGACTTGCTCGATGCGTCCATCGTGCAAGTCGCGCATGAAGCGCTTCCAGCTCATGGCTGGAAGCGAAGTCAACTCCGACGCCGTCGTCGGAGGACTAGCGAGTTCCATGTCACGATACTGGAATCCAGTATCGGTGCGCGTCAAGACGCTTAGCGTCTTGACATTCGGCGTCACCGCCGCAGTCTGCCCAGCAGACTGCTCTTGTTGCGTCTCGGTCCCGGACCGAGACTTGCGCAGCGTTTTCCGCTTGCGCCGTCTTCTTGTTGTGCGGAGCCCGGCTCCGCACAGTTGTTCTTCTTGTCCAGGCTCGGCCGTGGACAGTCGTTCGCCGGCGGACCCTGTCCGCGGGCGCGCGGTATCAAGCCCGGCTTGACCGCATTTTCCTTCGTGCAGCCCGGCTGCACGGTAATGTGTCCCCTTCGCCGGCAGACCCTGTCTGCGGGCGCGCGATATCAAGCCCGGCTTGATCGCATGGCGCTTCGTCGTGCAGCCCGGCTGCACGACAGCATGCAAATTGCGTCAGTGCGGTACGTTTGCAACCGTCCGCACTGTTTGCAGCGTCAACTCCCGGAGTTGACACGCCTTCGTCACCTCGACGCCAATCATTGGCGGAGCCCCTCATGACCGAGGGTGCGTCGGCTCCCGGAGCCGACGCGTCGTTGTCGACCTGACCGCTTCGGGTCAGGGACTGTCCCTTACACGCTTGAACGTGGGTGTTGGTTCCCGGAACCAACACATCTTTTTCTTCCGACGTCGGCAGCATTGCCGACGTGGATTTCTCTTGTGCGCGCCCTCGCGCACTTCCTGGGCACTCCGGGACAGCAGCATGAAGCGCTGTCTCGACTGGCGAGCCGCGCGCACCTGTTGGTGCGTGCGCTGCGGTAACAGGGCCATCGCTCTCTGTTCCGCTGTCGCGGCCGAAGCGCACGAGCGTGCGCTTCTTCCAGTCTATCACCGGATCATGCCGTGCAAGCCACGGCATGCCCATTACCACGTCGAACTTATCGTCCAGGTCCAGGACGATAAAGTGTTCGACAAACACTCGTTGTTTGTACGAGAAGCGCACGTTCACGACGCGCTTCTCGGTCTTCACGATGGCACCTGTTGCCAGTCGTACCTCCAGAAGACTTCGAGGTGTATCTACCTCCTCGAAGTCAAGTCTCGACAGGCTTCGTAGTCGAACAAAGTTGTTCGACGCGCCTGAGTCTACCAAAGCTCGAAGAGAGTCACTCGCTCTCTTCGAGTAAACCTTCAAGATGACTAGGTTCGGCCTGTCATCTTGTTTCTTACAGTGAGAGCTGGTCTCACTGGGGGCTGCAGTCCTCAGTGTCGCGTGCCCGATGTCGGCACGCGCGACTGCATTACCAGTAGGGCGCCCCGCGCCTACTGGATGTTCGCGTTTTTTGTTGGTCCGCGGCGATGCCTAGCATCACCACGACGGCCACCTCCAGGGGGCATGGGAGCTGTGCACTCCCGTGCAAAGTGACCGATCCTTCCGCAACGGAAGCATCGCACGTTACCTCCCTGCTGCTGGTAACCAGCAGTTGTTGCGCTCGAGAGGTCCATTGGTTCCGGACCTCCCGTCCTCGCTACCGGGCGTGGTTGCGGCCTCGGCACGTTCACATGCAGTTTAGCCTGCCGCAGGCTAAACTCCTCTTGCATGGCAAGAGTGATCGCAGCTTCGAGAGTACTCGGGTACTCTCGGAAGAGATAGGTCTTCACAGGCCCATCTCTAAGTCCTTTCATGAACGTGACGACCTTGGTCGCCTCGTCAATCGGGTTAGTCACGATATTTGATACCAAATATCGTGCGCGCTGCGCGTAAGCATGGACATCATGCTTACCCTGCTGAAGGTCGAGGAACTCCGCCCTCGACCGGAATTCGTTTTGCGGGGGCTCAAACGCTTGTTTGAGCTCCTCCTTGAATACTTCGTACGTGCTGAAGCACGTAGGATCGGAGAGTCGGCGTCCATACGCCCAACTCCTTGCGCGTCCGCCAAGGCAGGACATGGCGAACGCGACCTTCGACAGCGGGTCGACGATGCGTCGAGCCGCTATGGCTGTGTCGAGTTCGACAAGCCATCGGAGGAGAGGCTCGCCCTCTCTTCCCACGTAATTGCTTACGCTCAACTTTAATGGTTGAGCACGCGGTGTCGTCCCTGACGACGCCGTCACTGAGGAAGCAGCGTCACGCTGCTCCTTCATGATGAACCCCAGAGCAACACCATGTTGCTCCGTCGGCGATAGCGTACGCAGCATTGTAGCTATCGCCGCTTCTCCATGACTGTTGACAGTCGTTGGAGGGCCTCCCACTCTGGATCAGACAGGTGGGGGCAGTCAGCGCGTGCAACATGCGTTGCAGGCGTGTTGGAGCTCTCCATGGGCACCTCCGTGCTCATGTGGTTCTCGGCTCCGCGTTCGTACACCGCGTACGAACGTCAAGCAGTCGGTCGTTGGACGGACTACAAAGTGCTACCAGGTGTAGTGGGTCTAACTTGACTCACTACTTTAGCTTACACGTTGCGCAACGTGTATGAGGAAGCGTAAGTACTTAGTAATTACTTAGGTTAATTATATTTGAATACACAAATATAAGTTAAGTAACAAAAGGATTCCAAGTGACTTAGATTAGGTAAAATGAGAACTGTATTGTTTGTAAATTGATCTTCCTCTAAAATCTGCTAAAAACTGTTTATCATCTATGAAAGGGTTGGCAGCGGCTGGCTGTCAGAGCCCCGCTAATATGCATGTCTCTGATTGGTAGAAAGATGCTGCTTTCTACCAATAGGATCTTTTGGGTATGTGTGGACCACTCACTGTGGTGGTCCACTTCAATGTATCCATCGGTGTGTCTTACACCAATGTGAGGAAGTATCCAAAACGTTTAACAGATAACCTATCTGTTAAATTCACAAGTGGCTTGCAGCCACTTGTACGTGTAACCCCGTTACAGAGGCAGCTCCAAAAAATAAGATGTTTACAAACCTAAGTCCAAATCGCTATTTAACAAGTGGATTCGATAGACACACGTCTTGTAAATATTTTAACCCCTTGATTACCAACGTCGTAAGATACGACATCCCAAAAATCGTATGTCGTAAGTTACGACATTACAAGTGCTCATAGAATTTGGCTCGGATAAGAATTTCCAATACTTTAATCAAGTGACATGCAGCTGTATGATAAGTATCAAATGAAAGAGGCTTTTGCAAAAACACATAGAGAGCGGGAGGTTTAGGGTTGAAAACGAAGTTGGGATAGGGGAACATTTGGAGGAGCGACGATCGCTGTGCTTGATGCCACTCATTTCAAGATTAGCCGGGTGGCGCGAATTCGATCGAGTGCACGCGGGAGAGCCGCCGCCGCTCTCCACGAGATCGACTTCCCGCACTTGTGGCGCCAGCTCCGGGCGGCGGGGTGGACGGATAAAAAGCCGACTGGGCTGTCCCTGCAGTGGGGGTACGTGACCCCTGATAGAGCCCATGTCTTCTATGGTGAGGCCGCGCTGGTGGAGCACGCGTTCAAGTCAGGATTGCTGGACCAGGGCGAGATTTTGACGCCCACGAGCGCGGCGGAGGACACGAAAACAAGCGCCACGGCCAAGCCCCGGACGACAAGCGCGGCGGTCAAGAGGACGGCAACGAGCGCGGCGGCCAAGCCCCGGACGACAAGCGCGGCGGCCAAGACCACAACGATGGGCGCGGCGGCTATAGGACGAGCTCGAGTGCTGAGTCTGCTGCGGAGCAGTTTGACGCCGACTCCATAATCACTGCTTCTCAAATTGATACGAGCGTGGAACTGTAGCAGAGGACGCTTGATGCGCTGCTCGACAGCAACTTGGACTTCGAGCTTTCGCAGGCGGCTGTTTCGCTGGAATTTGGATTGTCGGCTGGTTGCTTGACTGTGGGCGAGTCACAACAACAAGCCGCGGCGTCACTGCAGCTGTTGTCCGAGGCGTCGGGTCTCGAGAGCGACACTGAGCCGCCTGCTAGGCCTGCTGCAACGACAGGTCCGACGCTCCGGCCGCGGATCAAGACGGACGTCAACTTTGTAGCTGATGACGAAAGCATGAACGAGTACGAGAGCTTCAGCTCTTGCGAGAGCGATGGTCAGTATATCGCCGAGGATGAAGGTGATAGCCCAGTCTTTGAAGAGAACGACGGTGACTACGATGTGATCTCCGAAGCCGACGCGGTCCAGATGGACGACGCCTTCATCAGAGCACTGCAGATCGGCAATGACGCCTTAGACAAGAAGGCAAAGAAAGCGCGTGAGGCCGTTTTGCGCGGTATGCAGTGGACGTCTGTGTCGTCGACATTCGAGAGCGACGCGCCTGCTTATGATGGACTTGGAGGAAAAGTAGCGCATCCGAAGCTGGAGTTGCGCGCGCGAAGCCACTCGCCGCTGGAGGCTTTTCTGTTCTTTATGCCCAAGTCGCTGTGGGTCCACATCAATGTAGAGACCAACAGATACTGCCTCCAGCAAGTTGACCGTCGAGCAGCGGCGATTCAGAGGAAACAGGTCTCGTCGTGGCGCGAGACGATAACCCAAATCCGGCGGAGACTCAGGGCGAAGCCGGCGTATCAGACGCAAGAGATCCTTCATGACGTCGGTCTGCTCGTGGCGCGCATGCCGTGCCCACACAAGCGCCGCTTGTGCTCGCACTGGACGATGGTCGAGGACGGAGCTTTGCCCGCAGGGACCTTCGGGAGGTTCATGGCCCGGAATCGCTGCACGGACATCATCCGCGATCTCCACATTGTGAACAACGAGGCCCCACGCACCCGGGACAAGCTGTGGAAGATTCGGCCGGTCGTCGACAAGTTGCAGCAGCCGGTTTTGGCGGGGTGGTCGTTACCAGCAGTGTTCTCGTTTGACGAGGGCGTGCTGCCAGCGACGTCCAGGTGCAATACGACGCGAATGTGCATGCCGGACAAGCCGAATCGGTACGGCACAAAAATGTTTATGACTTGTCATTCCCGATCTACCTACTGCCATCGGTACGATTTTTTTGCTTGAATCTGCATGTTGTAACTTACGACATTAGTACTGAATTTACATAGCTTTGTCGTATTTTACAGCTTTGAGATATACGCTGGCAAGCGAAGGAGCGGAGATGATGACGCCAAATTTGATCATAAGACGGGCGCCATCGCTGTGGTTCGGAACCTCAACATTATACTTGGGCCTGATCGCCTTCCGTGGCATGCGGTCGTGATTGACCGGAATTACACGTCGGTTCTACTTGCGATTGAGCTGCTGAAGATGCAGGTGTACGTTATTGGTACAATCATGACTAATTGCTTAGGCTACAGCGCCAGGTCCGCCCGGCAAGCATCCCGCGCGGAACGTTCACGTTCTCGCGCTCGGTCGCGGTCCCCACCATGGTAGCGTTCCACTGGTGGGACCGCAAGCCTGTGCACTACCTGTGCACGGGCGCGGTAATGGCGGAGTCATCTATCGGTCGCAACGTGAAGCAGGTAGGTGCGGTCACGGTCCCATGCCCGGCGCCGGTGACAGACTACCAGCGCTGGATGGGCGGAGTTGATGTGCACGATCAACTCCGCCTCCAGTCCTACTCCTTGCAGACGTCGACCAAGTTTACAAAATATTATAAGCGTCTGTTCCTTGGCATGGTGGACCTTGCGTTGGTGAACGCGTTCATCTCGCATAAGGAGGCCGCCAAGATGGCGGGTACAACTCCGATGAAGCGAGCGGAGTGGTACGTAGTGCTACAGAACCAGCTGCTGCAGATGAAGGCCGAAGACTTTGCCGGTGTCGTTGCGACCCCATCTACCGCCAGTCAAAAGCGAAGGCGCTCTGTTGTTCGTCTCACCCACGCACTGGAGCAGGCGGAGGACTGGGTGACTGTCAGCGGAGTCCAGAAGCGCCGCCAGCGCTCGTGCAAGGTGTGCGCTCTGCTGCGCACGGACCATAAGAAGAAGTCCTTCGCCACGACGTTCTTCTGCGAGCGTTGCTCTGTAGACAATGCGAAATGCTGGCTGTGCAATAAAATTAGGCGTCAGTACGGGGGGGGGGGTGGCCAAGACGTGCTTCGAAATCTGGCACGACGACTTCGACGGCGGGTTGGCGATTCCGCAGGCCTTGGGGAAGCGCGTCGTGCTGCGTCGTCCTGGCAAGAAAGCGGGGAAGCGCCGGAAGACGCGCCGCGAGCTGGAGCTTCACAACGAGGAGGGAGACGACGAGGGCAGCGAAAGCGGGAGTGGCGGGAGCTGCACAGCCTTCGTGTGAGCGCGGTGCTTGCGTGTCACGTGATGAGAGCTCGACTGACGATTGCAATGCATTTTTTAGTCAACGTCTGCTTTCTTTGTTGTTTTTTTGACAAGTGACTGACTTCACTGTGCAACATTTCTTGACTGACTTGCAGGTTTGTACTGTCTTTCCCGTAAGATTTCTCGTCACTTACGACGTAGAAATCGTCACATGATTTCAAAGAGGTATGACTTACGACATTGAGTTGGAAAACCTGTTGAAAGGTTATACACCTAACCGAACGTCAAACATCAGCTCCATACGATTTCTAAATGACACGGCTTCGTCGTATAATACGACATTAATTTGTGTGTTTTGTGTGTCAGATCTTGGTAATCAAGGGGTTAAGATAAGAAAACTGAAAAATGTAAAAAAAAAAAAAAAAAGCAAAACCGTGGAGTGACATTGCTCTGAAAATAACTGCCTCCATTTCCGGCCCCCGAAACCCTCGATTTTATTTTGGCCGTATAACCCCAATATTTTTCAATTTTTACGTATTATATAATGTTGGAAAGCTCGTGTTAGAATCAATCGAACACGAGCGTTTTATCACTTTCTACCAGTGGTTTTACCTTTCAGTTGTTTATGGTTATGCAAAAATTTTGGTCAACTTCAAACGCGATTATCCCGAAAACACCATATGGTCAGTAAGCATCGTTTTGTATGACGCTGTCATAATTTATTCCCAATACATTCCCAGCGTCGTAACGTACTTACACACAAGTGTGGTGTACCATGTATGGCAATGCATAATTTACCGTCTACCATCATTTTGGTAACCCACATTAACGTAGGATATCATTTATGCCTCCACCCTGTCGAACATTTTGTAATAAACACTGCGTAACAAACTAAAACGGTGATGTTAATAGAAAACCGCGGATTTATAAGCACCTTGCATTTTAAATTTGTATTGCTTCTGCACATACTTTTTTTGTGGACCATGTATTTGGTGCTTCGAATTAATCCCTAGTGTTCCTCACGGTTCACAAGTATCCGGCTGGAGGTAAAACTGTCCAATCAGAGGATACTTGTAACATACCTGCACTGCCTCGTTTTGGTAGGTTTTACCCTCAGCGTCTAATGCCGAAGGTTCCCGGCGGTGCTTACAGATATCAGCTGCTTGGCCAGATTACTTGTTTCACGAGCCCTTTATTTTGCTGATGGCGGGACGCTACAGCGTTGCGGTCATTTGCCACTCCCACATTCTGTCCAGCGGGTGAGGCACGTCGGAGCAGGCTATGGACGGAATATGAAGTATTGAACAGCTCGCCTGAGCTGAGCTCGCCAGAGCCGAAATCCGCGGCGTGGTCTGGATGTAGATGCAGATCATAAGATAGCTGAGCTCGCTTGCCAGTCGTTCTAAACTCCGATTGTAATACACGCCAGGAGGGCACAGCTGTCGCCGTACAGCACTTCGACTTTACTAATGCCCGTGTCCTCCTGCCTGGCTTTCTACCCGGGCAATTCATCTGGGTATGTGTCAACGCAACTCTACTGCTACGACAATTTTCAACAGGTTGTGGGCCCAACGCGGGCACAGGACACTGGTGACAAAGAACCTAGACAAATCATGCAAGTAGGCGAGGTGTTGGTCCAAGCACAATGGCCCTTGCGTTTGCAGTACAGCCCGCTCCCTGGTCAGACACCGTGTTCTACAAGGAAAAGTGCGAAGTGCCTGAGGATATTGTGTTCAAAGACGTTGGAGATGGAAATCCGTGCAATTGTGTAGGTTACTACTTCGTGGATACATGCCCCAACGCAGCTCTTTCTATTTTCTGCACTCCCGATTGCTGTCCACGAAAGGTCGCTTGCAGCAATGCGCCTCGAACGCATCAAACCGTGAAGCTCTACGACACAGATCGTGTCGGCGTCGTGTCTTCATCAGTACGTTTTTAGATGTCGGTGATGTCATTGGCGAGTATACCGTACGTTTGTGTGTATACTCAGTGCTCATGAAAGGGCGACCCACAGAGGCGATGAAGCAGAACAAGGTTGGTCACCCTGTCATCCGAACCACCACTCCCACGTTTGCGCTTCTTCGTGCTCACCAAAATCTATCGTCCTTGACGATCCAAGTGGTCACACGACTGGATTGCGAACAGCACATGGATACAAAATCCGAACGCATAGAAGCCATTGTATCTACACCAACTCTGGTACATACCCTCTACCCACCCGCCGCATGGTTGCCCTTCCACTTCCATGCGAGCGTAGTTGACTCCCATTTGAGCTGTCACCGCAATGCCAAGTTCAGAGCGCTTGGTTAGCGCAACTATGATTCGTTTGGTGAGAAGTGAGTACACCTGCATCCTTGCAGTACCCTGATTATCGATCGGAGTCGTTTGGTGAGAAGTGAGTACACCTGCATCCTTGCAGTACCCTGATTATCGATCGGAGTGCCTTCGCTCGCCCCTAAAAGTTTATGTCGCACTAGATCGGATACACGTCGAACGAGAGTCGCCGTCGGAACGACGTCGAAGAGGAGCGATCGCGGGTTCGACAACTGATCTCGCAGTAATGCAGTAGTTCTTTCAGCAAAGTGTCCAGTTTGAGTCGATATCTCACAGTGTAGTAGCGCGTTGAACGCCTCCGCCTGATTATTAGTGGGTGCAAACCCTCCCGGAGTTAAGTAAAATTTCCATGCGCTGAATGGACCAGTAAGCCACTGCGACCACATATACTGCGCAAAAGAATTTAGACCAGGGTAGTCCAACCACTTTGTGACAACGGCGATCTCGCATCCAAAGATACGAGCTTCACTGTGCGCAAATTGTAAGTCGTACATGTCATGGACGATAGAAGCCGCGACACCCGATGGAAATCTTCTAATTGCTTTGTGGGCGTCCTTCATGACTTGGAAGAAGCACACAAGTGCTACAACCCATTGTTCCCTCCAAATATGGCGTGGAGATCGTTTTTCTAGGCCTTATCGGTGTCTCCATCGTCAAGGGAACCTCAGGTTCCTTACCGGAGATTCAAAAATACCGGCGCTTCCGTGCCATCAACGCACACTGGACAACAGGATGCGTCTCGTGAGAAATGAAGAATAGAACCACAACATGGAATCCACGCGATCGATCTGACACTCCTACTACCAGTACTGGGTACTCGTGATAGTTCAGTTTGTATGTTGCATCCGCATGTAGGATAAAACGCTCTGGAGGAAGTATCAGCCTCACGACGATCGCATTCGACGTCAGTCCGACGATGAAAGGACGTTCATCCGAGCCGTTATCCACCACCGGCTTGTCATAGCAGTCTCAATCCCATGCAAACGTGAAGGGCTGCGTCATTGTTTCCCCGCCAGTGTACGTATGCGCATGAATCCATTCTCTCACGTCCTCCACCCGGTAGTTGTTCACCAGATACGTGCGCGCGTGGTAGTTCACAAAGTTCTAGACGGTACTGAATGTTGGAGGTCTTCTAGAGGTGTGCCAAATCTACGTGACATCGCATGACGAATCCGCATTGGGTGGAAATGGTGTTCCGCTAAATCGCGACATAATGCCTTTTTTTTGTTGCCGTCGGTTTTCTTCATTTTTCGGGAGGATGCCTCCGTCGTGTGCGTCGTCGGGGGGGGGGGGGGGGGGGGAGTGGGGGCTCCGCTGTGTGCTCCCTACCGTGTAGATAGGGATTTCGTGTTGTTAAGGTATGTGACTGTCTTCCCTCGCCAAGAGCAAGCGAACTCGCTCACAGACGCACAAGAATGCGAAGCTACACTCCATCAGCCGGTAACGCATTTGATGCGGCTCGATGTCCGAGCAGGTCGTATAGGCCATCTTGTTTCACCTGGTTATCTCAAACGACTTCATTCCGTCGACGACCACGTCCATGCGGACTCCGCCGACGCGATAGCAATTACCTTGAGTTAAGTACCCATCCTGCAGATACTTGTGTCATGTATAGGGTTTCATCAAATGGACGGACGCCGGAGGCCTCGGGTTTGGGGGTACATTAAGACTGAAGATAATTTGAGTAACATCTGGGTAGGTTACACCTAGCCCCTATATGAAAAAGGAAGTTTTCAAGGACAAAAGGTTTCCAATATACCGGTTCAGGGCCCAGCATACAGCTTGTTGGTTCGTAACATACCCACACAGAAATACTCTACACCAGAAGCTCCGGGTGTAATAGTGCATAAAGTAGGTGAAACGAAGTAAAGCGTAATTCTGCCGGTCGTTGTTTCTCTAGGTACCTATTGTACGTTGCGTTATGCTACCCGACCAACTTGCATCAGACGACAAATAGAATCTATCCTATCGAGGCTCTCGCGGAATATTCTTTCTCGAGGTCACCATACATCAAACGACAGGTTCTCTCTACAGCTTTAGCACGCACTACGCATTTGCACACAGACGCTAAGATCTGCACAGGCGCGAACATGCTCGTCTGGAGAGGCAACTTGCCAGAACCTACTGCTCTATGTCACTGTCAAAATTGCAAGATGGCTTATTCGCACAACGGGTATGTTGAATTGGCTTCTGCCGTCGCCTCTAAAGTGCAGAACGAAGAGACACCTCGTATGCATGTCGGGTAGCGTGGTGATACCGAGGATGTTGGCTTAGTTTATGTGCGGTTGGACTCATGTATTGGTACAGGTTTCAATGGAGAGATGGGCCTGATGGGTACCGGTGGGCGGACTCATGACTGTCTGGAAAGCGTTTACTGGAGGGTGGCTTTGATAAGGCATGTGCGGTCGTGTACATGTGGAAAGCCAGTGAGTATGAGTCGTTTTATGACTTTTTGCCGTATCAATGGTCACGTGTACAATATCGGTGCCTCACCACCGGCAAAAAGAAAATGTGCTGTTGTTGCGGTGGAAACCGCTATTGGATTTCTCGGCAACTCATGGCAAACGCCTCCTGGTTGCTTTGAAGCTTTTGCGCAGTACTGCGTTCAGCGAGGTCGGTCTTTATCATCCGAAGGTCTAACCAATGATGCGTTTCGTTTCTACATTAAATATCTAAATGATCAGTGTGGTGGTACGAGCATGTCAGATCAGCATCCGTGTATTCGATGACAACTCGTTTGGGGGGGGGGGGGGGGGGTATGGGAGTCATCTTTTTGCGCTTCGCGCTGTACCTCTCGTAGTATGAACAGTATTTTCTGCCGCTGTCGCCTTCGTCTTAGCTTTCGACTTGGTTATCTTAGCGCCAACATGGATTACGGTAAGAATCAGAGGTATTGGGATTTTTAAACTCATCTCTTTTCACTTATTACTCAGTCCCGTGGTTCCTATTACCACCCTGTATGGTAGTCAAGGCTGTATACGCTTTTATTCTAAACTTTCGGTGAATCGGCTTAAATTCTCCAGTATCACTCACTGTGCAGGCTAGCAACGCAGTATGGCTCTTTGTTGCGACGGAGGGAAACGACTACGCACGAGGGTACGAGGGCGAGTGTCATAGTCTATCGGAATCGGAGCGGCGTGCGCGGGCTACAACACTCTTGTGTGGGCTGGGTGAAGCACATATTGGAAGGCTTGGCGCGGCGTTGGCACGAAGGAATGCATA
Source organism: Phytophthora cinnamomi (assembly GCF_018691715.1). Classification (NCBI taxonomy): domain Eukaryota; phylum Oomycota; class Peronosporomycetes; order Peronosporales; family Peronosporaceae; genus Phytophthora; species Phytophthora cinnamomi. The sequence goes on along the minus strand of NW_027150978.1, from coordinate 293,341 downwards.
CGCCGAAATGCTTGCCACACCGGATTCCAGCTTCCCCGATGAAACGTTTGGAATTTGGGACGAACGTAGGGTTTATCCAGGCCAACGAAAGCAGAAGTCAGGCACGACTGGGGCGAAGATGAAGCGAGCTCAGCTGTCTTGCCCCGCCAAATCAAAACGTGTTCGGTACTGCGACCTGGTGACTGGGTCGGCGATTCCGCCTCAACCTGTACTGCATCCCCTCAGCTGCAAACACGATCCGCCGATATGGAGTCTGCCCGGAACAGATACTACAAAATACTAGGCAAATAGCAAGTTCTTCATATCCACCCAGCCTACAATAGTGGAAGTATGGTTGGTATCATCGAAGCTACCGTGGCTGGTGCTCAGAACGCCGTCGTATTAACCAGAGTCAAGGACAATCCCAAGGCCGTGGTGGAGGCATTTTCCGCCGTGGCACTCCGGTTGGACGGTGTGTTTGGGGCTCCTCATTACTGATAGCTGAGGACGCAGCGGCATCTTTCCTTTTGGTTTGCTTCGAGTTTTGACCAGACTGCTTCCCTTTCCCGTTCTTCGGTTTGGTCTCCTTACGGTTGGAGCCGGAACGTTTTGTCTTGGGCACAGCTATACCCTGCTTTCCATTTTGCCTGTGGACCCCGTACGCTGCTGGTAATGTTAACGTTTCGAAGGACCGCCACAACATGCCAGCACATCAACATATTAGAAAAGAAGGCACAAGTACACCTCTTGCGTCTGGTGTCGACTAACTACCTCTCGAAAGGCATTTCAATGCGTAGCGACCGTGATGCGGATTGTTCAAAACGATCTTTCCAGTTGTTGATCATTTCTTTTTCTTCTGTTCCATCTGGGTTGGGTCTAGATCGTAGTATGTCCTGGGTATCGCTGGCTCCCGAACTATCCGACAATCTGACGTATGGTAGTCTCGCGTGAATGTCAACGCTAGATACAAAGCCAGTCGGTTGCTCGGTCTCCTTCCCTGGTATATATTAGTACGGGGAACCGCATTGGCTGTCTCCAGGAGAAATCCATTTTCTTCTTCATCTTGTTATATCAGTGTATGTGCGTAGAAGTTCGAGGACTCGAACTTGGTTTTCATCTGTTGTCCTGGTGATTACAACTCGCGAGGCTTCGATCATAGTTGCCGCTGCCTTGACCAACTCGGGAGCCGGTATCGGATTATATTCCTCAGGAGCAGGCTTGACTAGACTCGTAGTTTCGATGAAGCTTCCGATTTTTTTCGAGCAAACGACAACAAAACCGCGCAAGCGCTCTGTGTATTCATGTTCCGTGCGTTGGCTCACCGCTTTACACCAACTTGGTATGAACGTGCTCCATCCGTGAAGGCGCATGTTATGACGGGATAACCAAGGTCGCTTAGTTCAAACGTGGCATCCGCATGGGACTGCCTCAAACTACCAGAGTGGCAGAACCGTAGGCAGCTATCGATTATTGCAAAGAAAGTTACTCCGATGATGAAAGGAACGTCATCATCTCCGGATCCAATATATACGAAGCCATTTGTGTCCAACTTGGGCCCAAACAAAGATCCGGAATCCTGCTAATATTCTGGTTTGTAGTGGCGAACGCGAGCCATACCTTGATTGAAGGCTTGGTGTCTTTTGAACGCCGGTGGACGTTTAGCGAGTGTTGTATTGGGACAGCTCTGGTCAGCCGCCTTTAGATGGTTTGGTGGTTACTTGCTTCTTGAGACGAGCAAGGATAATACGGGGGGTCCCAATCTCGTCGTGTACTGCGATACGTTCTTTCATCGGTTGAGTCACAACTGGCCGATGCTCCACATCGCAGGTAGAACCCGCGGGCATGGGTCCGATCTTTTACGCTCGTCTGCCACTTGTCCTGAGTTGTGCGGTGGAACACCTTCCAGATGACGCCACATTTCCAAACTCGCGACAAGTGCTACTCAAGCATGGAAGACGTCTCTCTTTCATGGTGTGTTGACCAGCACAAGCATGGCAGCGGTCAAAGTTGACTTTGTGAAAAAAACCCTGTGCAGCACATCCACTCGTCCCGATAGTCGTTGAATTCATCGGTGGAATTGTGCACAACAAGCCAATGCCAAGTAGACATGGCCTCGCCTGAACGAAAACCGTTGTACGCAGCCGCTCTTTTGGTAACTTGGCCAACAGAAATGACCAGGCATTTATTTCTGCCAGACGACCATTATATTGGTCCATCATAAATATAGCATGTCCTTGGTTTGGCTGTAACTCTATGGTATTTATATGAGACCGCAGCAAACAAAAAGATGCTTAGCCATCATTTCGGGTTTTCGAGATAATCATGTTTAGCGTTGACCAATCAAAATTCCTACATAACCGGGCATAAAAAACCAAAGCTAAGAGCACTCGTAGAAAGCAAAAAACAACTCTAATTCGATTGTTTTTTACACTACCTTTCTGGCAATAAACAATAAGTTAAAATTGAAAAAATATTGAGGTCACACGACCTACATAAAACCCGGTCCGGAAATGGAGATATTTTTTTCGACCGATGTAACCCTTTAACATTTTCTAACGATCAATAGCTTAAAGGCGCAGCTTTTTTGATTCATGCGGTTAAATCGCGATTCGTACTTTGGTTCTTAAGCAATTTTTTTTTTGTTTGACGCGGTCTCAATGAATATTATAATATTCACTTCCCATATGTGTATGTTTGTGCCGACAAATCTGTATATTTTGACACCAGCGCCGTTTTCAAGTCCGATCCGCCAAAAAGCACAAGACCGGCTCACTAATTACACGGGGGAGGCGCTGCCGGTTGTCAATAACGTAAACCCACCCTGGCCCACCAGGACGAGAGCGCAATGGCACGGCCAAGTCAATATTTTACCAGATCGTGGTGATACACGTCGCCCTTTGCGTCGACTTTTCATCTGTTGCGCCGCTGCTTATGAGAGCCCTGCACTGAGCTAAGGCACTTATTCTTCTTGATCAGCGATTGGCATGATAGGTCGGGTACAAATTGTGTTGGAATTCACGATGTTGCCTTTCGAGCTAGCGATATGAGTCACACGGTTCAAAATTGAAGCAAGTCCAGCGTTGCACATGTTGAAGCTGCGGCGATTGGTCCATAGGCCACGCCAAGAGTCGCACCGAATGAGTCAGGCTGCTTCAAACGCACCACCAAGCTAAGCCATCGCCATCGACGTCGACCTTCAGCCTGCAGCCTGCAGTGCATGCACGGCCACAATCAGCGGGAGCGTTTACCCTACTAGCAAAATGCTCAGTCATGACGCTCTTCCAGCGCGCTCGTGATGACATCACATGGATACACCCGTCTCTGCTCCCATAGGCAGAAAAACCCCTCAAAACCCCACCATTGGTCCAAAACACCCAACGTTCATGTGCGACACACTACTGCTCTCATCGACCCCAAACGGCGCGGTGCCCATCACCAACCTCACATAATAGCACATCAGCTGGCAGAGAGACAACCAAGACAAGACAAGATAACCTACGCCCCTTTAAAGGAGAAGAAAGACCCATTCCCAATAGAGAAAGAGAGATACCACTACCGCTTCAGCTGCCGACTGGACACATGGCTCCGTCCGGCTCCTCCTCACGTCGTCCGCCGCCCTCGTCGCTCCCTGAGCCGGAGCCGCCTGCGTCTTTCGCCTGGGAACGAGCCGTCGGCCTCCACTTCAGCACCGCCAAGCCGTCCCCAAAGCAGAGCAAAAGCAGCAATAGCAGCAGCAGCAGCAGCAATAGAGGCAATACTATGAAGCGACGCAAGCTCGAGGCCTTCCGCGCCACGCAGCTGGTGCTGTGGCGGCGGCGCTACTTCGAGGGCATTTTGCGCTGGGAGGCGGCGCTGCGGCTGCTGTTCGTGGCGCTGCCCAAGCTCGTCTTCCGCCGCGTGGAGAGCGCGCGCACCGTCGTGGCCTTCTTCTTCGTGTACGTGATGCTGCAGGCGCTGGCCATCCTCTGGGGCTTCCTCTTCAACGTGGGCGCCGTGCTGGGCGAGAACATGAGCACCATCATCACCATGCCCTTCGTGCAGGCGCTGTGCGTGCTCGTGGTCTACGCGTCCGTCATGGGCATCGTGCTGTCCTTCGGCCGCGCCACGTGGATCCTCACGTGGCAGTCGCTGCAGAACTTCCCGCTCATCCGCCGCATCATCGCGTGCGAGTGCCGCCCCCAGGCGGTGATCCTCACGGTTGCAATGCCCATGCTCATCATCCTGCCCAGCCTCATCGTGGTGCCGTCGCACTGCAGCAGCGCGGCGTTGCAGGGGTCCTCGTCGCTGGTGCAGGCCATGTGCGAGGAGTCCTACCTCAAGCTGCTGACGGACAAGCACCCGGTGTTCCAGCGCGCGTTGCGCATCTCGACGGCAATTGCCATCTGCCAGTTTATTCAGCTGTGTCTGGAGATTTTGCCGAGGTGGCGCTCGGCGCTGGCGGGACTCAGCACGGTTAAAACGTTCCTGCTGGGTGGGTGGCTGCTCGGGATGAACTTCTTGGGTGGACTCTGGACGGTTGAGTGGAGCGCGAGACACTTCAGCCTCAAGATCACGCCGCTGAGCGACCTCACGAACTACCAGTGGGAGATTTTCGGGATGACGTTGCTCGTAGGGTGGATTCTGTGGTTCCTTGCGATTACGTGCTTCACGTTTCCCAATGTCAAGGAGTGCGATTCGAACAAGAAGGCGCTGTCGGGATTCTTTGAGCGGCTCAAGTTTACGTTCGTCATCGGGCAGGGCATCGTCTTCTTCCGGGCTTGTCTGCACCCGAATATGGGGTTCGTGCACGCTCAGCTGGAGCTTACCATTATTAACCTGCTCCTGCCGTCGATCTACGTGGTGTCGCTCATTTGTCTACGTATGGTGAGCCTTTTGAGCGTGCGTGCGGTGCTGATTGATGGGCCGCTAGCGCTAGGCTTGGCTGGTGTTATCTCCGTTGGCTCCAAGATGACGGAGAAACCCCACGTCTTCGTCGTGGTGGGTCTGTTCCTGTTCGACCGCTTTTTGCGATCTGAGGCTGCTTCATCCTTAAGCGAAATGGGCCAGACTCTTCAGCAAATGCTCCAGGAAACGTCGACTGACAAGAGACATCCACTTTTGGGCCACCGCACGGCGAAGAAATTTGTCTACCTCGCAGTCGCCATCTTGCTATTATTTGTTGGAGCTCTCTCGGGATTCAGCATTCTTTCCGTTCTTCAGAAAAGCGCGAAGTGGTTTCCGGACGCGACATCGGTGGAGTACGAAGACAACTCCATCCATATCCACCACACAGGTGTTGTCAAGCTACACCTCGGGCTTGCAAACAAGACCAATCCTGCGATAGTAGTGGACGACCCGCTTTACGCAAGTTGCTCAAACCGCTGGAATGGACTCAGTCTGATCGACCTGGCTTTCTTCGCAGAAGCTGCCTACTTTGACCCGTTGTCGAATGACACAGCTGAGTTCATTTCGACCATCTTCGACAATGAGCTTGGGGACGTCCACGTTCACTTGCCCGCGTTGAATACGAAGACCGGTTCTAAGCTCGATTTTTTCGAGGCGTATATCCCGAAACTCAACACAAGCGTCATTTCAGTGCGCGGCACAGATATATGGAGGTTCACAGATTTCGTGGAGGACGTGAAGATGTTTTTCGAGCCCGTGGTGTTCTCGGTGTTGTCATCCGTTTTCCCGACGATCCGCATTTGGCCAGACGTCACATTCTCCACCCTGATCGAGTTGTATAGCGAAATGATCGGGCTTTTTGGATTGCAACACGAGTCGTGGTATTACCACGAGTTGCTGGACTACGTCACATCACTCACTGACCGGAAGGTGGTGCTCACGGGTCACTCGATGGGCGGCGGAATTGCGCGTTTGGTTGGCTCCATCGTCGGAACGACCTCGGTGACCTTCTCCCCGCCAGGGTTCGTACAAAGTTACAGCAAACTGGTCCACCACATTGGAGGAACATCGATGAAGGTCGACCGAGCAAGTCTACACCACCGAAGCTTCGCAGTCGTCCCCGAATATGACCCGATCACGATGATTGACGCTCAGGCTGGAATGACTCAAAAGATTTCATGTGATACCCCGCACTTGTCGATGCAGTTGTCCTGCCATATGCTCGAAGGAACGCTCTGCAACTTAGTGGAGCACTGCGGCTCTGCTCGGCGCCGGATTTCGTCATGCCTATTCGAGCACAACATCGCCGGGGCCACAGAAGACATGCTTCCGAGAGTGCTCGCGACGATATCCAAGCCGGAGATTTACGTTTCGTTCGCGGTGTCGGTATCGATCGCGCTGTCCATGGTGCTCCGTCGCCATCATCGCAAGATGCGCACGCCTTTATCGTCGCCATCTCATCGCAGCAGGAAGAAAAGCAGATCTCCAGGCCGCTTCCCTCACAGCTCCAACGGCAACCTACGACCACCTCATCCGTCACTGTACGTCCGGCGCAACTCCATTATTTAGTTTAGTTAGATAGATTCACGCGGCATGTTCGTTACGATCTGCTTCTGTTGCTAACAAAGAATTTCAGTAGAGTAAGGAAACTAAGCCTTTTTGCCTTCATTAAGGTACCACAGCGACCTCCTGTCATCTGCGCGAGTTCGGTGACATCATCGTCGATAAATGAGCCGGTAGTCAATTGCGGCGGTCGCGTTCGCAGCCACGTGGAAGCTTGAGCTGGGTTTAAGACGTCCGCGGGCCGCGGCAAAAACATTTTTTTGCCATCACAACGTGGTCGCGTTGTCCTCTTGCCCGTCCATGAGACTCCGACGTCGATCTGCTCTATCACGCTGATTGCAGCAAGGAACTGCAAGGATGCGATCAAGCACCAGCGCAATTTGTCGTGGATGGAAGCATGGATACCAAGGAACACCCAAGTTCCGATCTCAGTAAATTAATCTGGGTGCGGCACAGCACCCAGGTTACTCTGCCAAAGAAAAGTGCTTGATCGGAGTTCTTATTTGACGTTATCACCTCGAAGAAGTAGTTTCTGAAGTATATTTTGTAATTCCTCCGACTTGAACCTGTCAATCCCAAACATTGACTCGAAAGTTTAGTCTGGTCCTATCACAACAAAGCGATCTCAACCGACTCCAAGAATAAACTAGGTCCCAATGCCATCCTTCGGTACCCGACGCAATCCCAGTGGTAAACTAGCGGCACCTTGTGTATCGTCAACTATTGTACGAGCTCACAGTTTTTGTTGTTGTCGGTAGCTCAACGAGTACCTGTCGTCGATCTAGATCGATGATGATCATCCAGGTACCCTTATGGACCGGCAAGAGGAGAACCTGATCGCGTTTGTCGCTGCCGTGAACACCTCGAATCCACTTCAGACGCCAGCGTGATTGCGGACACGACCACCACAAATGACTGCTCCGACATTCATCGACGATATTGTCGGCGAGCTCGAGCTGCAAGCAGGAGGTCGCTGTGGGCGTGTTGACCAGTTTCTCAATGTTGGAATAACGATGGTATGCCTGCAAAATAACAATTTCCTGCAGAATGCTGTGGAGATAGCACTACCGGTAGTCAATGGCATCGAATGCCACCTTGTCAAAACACATTACCTCACCCAGACGAGAGTGCAACGATCGCACCCGAATAATCTCTTAGCGGCTTATCGCGATGGACACGCAATGCTTCGGCTTTTCAGTTGACTACTGGGAACTTTGCACTGACGAATCGGGAACAAAACTGGTAGAATAAGCGTATGCATGTGCAGGCCCGTAGGGATAAATATTCTTGGTACATTACAGCTTCATCTCCCGTTGCCAACAAATAAATCTGGGAGAGTAGTTGGAAGGTGGCTTCGTTCGCGTGCTTGGTGGTGCCGCTCTTTTAACTTTAATTTAACCTGATGCACTCGCGTAGGTGGAACTTTGGCCGTTTGAGCACGTTCTTCCCCAAGAAACACACCGGTAAATGCTGGAGTAATGCTGCTCTCTTGGTGGCGTTGCCGACGCTCCTCCCGTTGTAGCCGTTGCTTTTGAAGACGCTCCCTCTCAATAGCTTTCAGCTCGGAGCGGATCTTCTCAGCATTGTTGAGGCGGTTTTCAGTCACTTGTTCGTCGCTTAAAAATGAGGGGACTGGCTGGCTGAGTGCAGGAAGAGCACTTTGGACTCGAGTGGCTTTGACCAGCTTCCCCCTTACAAAGCTTCGGGTGGAGCTTGCTCTGTCGAAGTACTTGGGGACAGTGTTTTCATGTTCCAACTGATTGGGCACCAATGCACGTTCATCCATAGCGGGCTGTTTGTGTGGCACTATGCCAACTGAAACTAGTCCAGGTAACGAGGGAAGCTCAATTCTGTCTCGATGAGTTCGTAATTGAGCCACTCGCTTGTTTCTGCGTGAGCTTGACCCCTTGCTGCTAGTGTCTCCTGTAACGTGACCCTGAGAGCATCGCTGCTGAAGTCCCAACACGGCGAAAGATGCGTCCAGCACAGGCATTGCATCAGGAATCTCTTGTTTCTGCTCGCTTGACTGCTCTGTTTTACGGGTCTTGTACTTTTGTTGAAGGTACAATAAACCCGGCAACAGCGCTTGATCACATCCAGGGTACGGGCATGCGTACATTTGCGCCAAAATCGACCTAGCGAGGCAGCTCTCGTGGAAAACATGCTATGCATTCACAGCGATGATATTAGAAACCAGCAACACGCGCGACTAAAGTGACCGAGCAAGAACTACTAACCCCACACAATGTCGAATGTAGAGAGGCTTTTATCCTGAGACTTTGAGCACACAACGAGCATGTTGATCCAGATTCGCCAAAAGTTTTAGTGTTTTCAGCATTCACCTTGGTCCCTGAAACAACTTTCACCAAGTAGTCTTGAATGGGGCGCTTGTCTCCTTGGTCTAGTTGCAACAACATGTCGTAATCATTCGTTGAAAGTTCTCGGTTTTCCAGGTCCCGAATTAAATCCGAACTGATAGCTGTGCGAGGTTGATTTCCACGTGAAGCAGGAACCCAGGGGTCTGGAACATTGTGCTTCATCACGAAAGCATGACTCGAGTGGGCGTTAGACTTGAAGCAGCGCGCACACAAATCCACATTCTTGCACTGTACGCAGCGATATCGTTCGCATCGAATAGGTTTTATCTTGCATTTCCTGCACGATGCTCCTTTATGAACGTTCGGAGCCCTGTTTGCTGCGTCAATCTCCTTTCGCAGCGAAGACAGCGCTGTGTCTCCCCAGTCTTGACGACACAGCGGACATATAATGTTCTCTTTCGACTGTCTCCGACTTTCACCGAAGACCTTCATACACTCGATGTGAAAGTTGTTGCCGCAACTACAGCCGAAACAGTTAGCACAAGTTGAATAAAAACAGACCATACAACGCACACTCACCCTTTGCGGCAGAAAGTGAGTGGCTGATTGTCGTCCATGTCTTCCTGACAGATAGCGCACACCTCTCCTTCCACCAGTTCATGCCTCTCCACATCTGCATCTTCAGGCTGCGCAGCCTTAGCCGCAGCCTCTTCCTTCTTCCTCTTCATGAACGGCTTCGGCGCCGGCCTCAACTGCTCTCTGTATCCTCCACGAAGGAGCGTCTCAATCTGCAGCACCAGCAACAAGACAAAAGAAATGACCCAACCTCGCCCTCAAACGTGCAGTGTAGTATAAACTCTTCCCCACCTCCGAATCAATCAGCGACTTCTGCCACACGACGGGCGTCGTCGCTGGTACACGCAGCACCTTGAGCATGACGAACAGGATGTGGATGCATATGTCGGCGGTGCCGCAGCTGCAGCTCTGCAGCGACCCGATCAGCACCTTGTGCTTCTTGTTACAGTTCTGCTCCTGGATCTACAGCATCCCAGTGGTTAAAACACTACGCGCACACACAACTGATCTACATCTAGGTAGTACAACGCACCACGTAGGACGTGGGGCCCGTGGTCTGCACCAGGTACATGGTCGTGCTCAGCGTCTGCTGGATGCTTGCCGCCACCTCCTCCGACACCTTCGTCCGGTACGGCACCAGTCGGCTCATCGCACTGCTTGTCTCGCACCAAAAATGGACGTGGTCACTCCACTTCAACTTGTACCCTACCTGCTCCTAATAACGAGCCCTCGCCCGAATAGTGGACCCCCATCAACCTATACCCCAACCTACAACTGTAGGTTGGGGGCTGTTTGTAGGTGGGCGATTGCCAAGTGGCGTCATTTCACAAGCCAGCACCACATCACATCAAGCAGGCAGAGGAGCCCCTGGACGAGCATGAACGACCCGCTGGAATGGTACTACGAGATCCCCGTGGTGTCGCGGCTGTACCTGACAGGCTCGTTCCTGACGACCACGGCCTGCGCGCTGGACCTGGTGTCGCCCTTCTCGCTCTATTTCAACTTTAACCTCATCTTCTTCAAGGGACAAGTGCGTGGGCAGCGGTGCTGGCGTTGCAATGGGCCGTGGGGCGGTGACACTGACGCGGTTGTGCTTGCACACCGTTTTGCACTACTCGTACCGCTGCAGGTGTGGCGGCTCGTGACCAACTTCATGTTCTTCGGCCTCTTCAGCCTCGACTTCCTCTTCCACATGTACTTCGTGTACGTAGCTGCTCGTGAACTTGCCGCGCTGCAGGCTGCGTTAACACCATGGTAGAGCTCTAGTAATGGTGGATTTGTTGGTGTGAACAGCGTCCGCTACTGCAGATTACTGGAGGAGGGTTCCTTCCGCGGTCGGACAGCGGACTTCGTGTACATGTTGCTGCTGGGCGCGGTGGTGATGATCGTACGTCCACGTGGTGTGTGGGGACGAGGACTCTGCGGGAGAGTGCTGATGTGTTTATTGCTGGTGGTTGATGCAGTTGGTGGCGCCGTTCGTGAACATCCACTTTCTGGGCTCGTCGCTGACGTTCATGATGGTGTACCTCTGGGGACGACGCAACGAGCACGTGCGGATGAGCTTCCTGGGGTTGTTCCCCTTCACGGCGCCGTATTTGCCGTGGGTGCTCTTCTCCTTCTCGATTCTGCTGGGAAACAGCGCCACGACGGACCTGATTGGCATCATTGTAGGACACATCTACTACTTTCTTGAAGGTGCGGTTTACTTAGTCGATCGTTAAACGAAGAGCTGCTAACCTTTCGCGTTGGATATGCAGATGTGTACCCTACGATTGCAAGCATCCGAGGGTGGAAGACTCAACGGCCGCTTGCTACTCCCCGTATCATGTACGTGCTGTGATTGCCATGACCTTTTAGCGAGCTGTGCTGACGTTACTGTTTGTGGCTCCTTCCGCAGTCGATACCTGCTCGATCCGCGCCCTGCGGTTGTCGATGGCGAGCAGGTGATCAACGACTTCGGCGCAGATGGCAATGACCACCCTCACATGGAGTAAAAATGTGTATTGAGCAAAACTGAAAAACCAATTGAAGATAGGGTGGGCCGCAAGCCTTTCATCGAATCGACAATACCAAACGCAGCTTAATCCATGCTGCTAAGAAACCGTGATGGCAATGCAAAAAAACCTTTTCTGTCATTATAAGCTGATAATTAGATGACCCGTGTGGCCTGTGCCATGCAGACCACAGCCGAATATGTACTCTCGTACCAGGCTACGACCTTGATGGTGTACGAGCATCGTCTTGCTTCTTTCGCAAAACGAAGCAGTAGCTGGAGGGGCATGGCGAGGCATAGATATACTGCAGGATGCAGTCGATGATGTAAGGAAGCAGGCATTTCGCTCTGCCCGCTTTGCTTACCATGCCTCGTTGACCGCCATGAGCGGAATCTGCGAATTCCTCCGCGACTCAGGCACCTGCATCATCATGAGCAGCGAATGCCGTTCATTCTCCTCGAAATCATCCTCAGGGAGCTGCCCTCGAGGGGTCGAGTTGGCGCTGGTGTCCGGCGACTTCTTCTGGGTAGCAACAACAGCAGCAGCAGCAGTCGCCGGCGTGTTGTTGGAGACTGCGCGTCTCAGCAACGTGGGCATGCCCATAACGAAGCGGGAGGCGCTGTTGATCGCCGACTTGTGGGCCTGCGCTGCAGCCTCCGGCGACGTCGCTTCCATGTCGCCATCACCCTCCGTCTCGCTGCTGCTCGAGGTGTCATTGTTGCTCAGCTCGGACTTGTCCTCCGCCGAGTCCTTGGGCCCGTCCACGTGTGCGGACTCGTGCGTTTTGTCCTCCTTGGACCCGGTCCGGATGCGCATCATGGACGGGATGCTGAACATCTTGCTGCCGTGCTGCTTGGGGGCTTCCTGCTTGGCGGCGGATTCGGTACTGGACGAGTCCGACCGCGACGGAATCGTCGGAGCTCGGCCGACGTTCGCCTTGTTGTCGTCGTTGGCGTTGGCGTTGGCGCTGTTGGTCGTCGCCGATCGCTTCAACGCCGTGGGCAACTTGGTGACGGTCGACAGGTTGGATTTGATCTTGGAGGCGGCCGAAGCCGCCGCCGCGGACGACGCCGTGGCCGAGCGGCGCAGCAACGGCGACGAGAACATGCGTCTCTTGGTCTTGCCCATGGTCTCCGCTGTCGCCTGGTTCTGTCGGAAGGTCGCACCGGCGTCTTCTGCACGCCGCGTCAAGTGCTCAAGCTGCTGCTGGCCGTGCTGGAGCTGGAGCGGGAGCTGGAGCGGCTCGCCTGGTTCGTCGCTTCCTGGAGAGTGAAGCGGGTCCAGCAGTGCCGGGCGAGTCGTTTTCGACGCTGGCATGGTTGGTGGTCTCTCTGGTCGATTCCACGAGGCCACAGCTCGCTATTACACCGCGCTTTGAACTGCCGGTCTCTGCACGTGCCCTTCCTGCTCTTCTTCCTCGGTTTTCCCCGGCCGCGCGCGCCACAAATCGGTTGCGAGGCGCGTTGGGCGACGGAGACCCTTTTGCAGAATGAGGAGGGCCCTCGGCAAAGGCGACGGAAGGGAGGAAGGAAGGACGGAAGGAAGACAAAGGCGCGTGGAGCCGACAGGGAGGAACCCACACCAGTGTGGAGAACTCCGGATTGTGTGAACCGCCTCGCCTTTCCCGACCCATTGCAAACGCCGCGGCGCTGCCAAGATGGACAAGAGCCCAGCTCGCAGCTTGACCTCGACCCTACTGCGAGTCTCGGCTGGCTCCGGAACAAGCTGCTTCGGCAGACTTTGCCTCGCAGCGCCGCACTTGCAGCCCCGCCATCCATACCGTGTGCTCCAGCACCAGCAGGAGGCGAAAGAAGTGTGCACATGTATAGTGCCCGGCTCTCGCCTGCGAACAGCAGTGCACGCGCAACGGGATGGCACAAGTTATTGATCGTGCAGTATGGTTTGCTGTAGCTTCACGACAGCATGATACATGTAATACATGCTGTAGTTGAAGTGCCCTGTAGACGAGCGGCAACTGCCGCCGATTTTCGTGTCGACACCATGTGACGCGTTGGCAACGCCATCGCCCGAACGCTCTCAAGCAGAACGTTCACAACGCTGCACACCATCTGCCTACATCACGGGTTCCAGTGTCCGGGTGGGCGCTGGCAATCATCTCTGCTTGGGTTTCCGGCTCGCTGTCGTAGTGATTACCATCCTGACGCGAATGTGATCCGGTGTCTGGATGTCTGTCGAGTGACACCGGCCGATCGATGCGTGTCAAAAGTTGCGAAACTCGTGCCGAGATGCGTCGTTGTCGAGCGGCGGGGTCTCCTCGCTCGAACTTGGGTAGTCGTCGAAGTTGGACGTGTCTCCAGGGCAGGTCAAAGTCGGGATGTGCGGCGCAATAACTTGACGGAGCGGGACAGAGTCCCAGTCCACGTTCTCGAACCACGCATGCTCCTTGATAGCACCGACCTCGCTCAGCCGTTTGGCAGGGTCGCTTTGCAGCATGCTCCGAAGCAAGTCTTTCAACGGGCTTTGCATGTACCGCGGCCAGAAGATCTTGCCCGAGAGGATGCGGTTGTACAGCTCGAAATGAGACTCGTTGCGCCGTGACGTGAACGGTGGCGAACCGCTCACCATTTCGTACACCACGCAGGCAAACGCCCACCAGTCCACAATTCTCGAGTAGTTGCGGGCTTTGTTCGATAACGTGAGTTGCTCTGGCGCCAAATACTGAGGTGTCCCCACACTGGTCGTGGTCCGGTCGCTTGGATTGCGAATCGCCTTGGCAAAGCCGAAATCCACCACTTTGATGTGTCCACCAGCGTCCAGCAAGATATTCTCGGGCTTGAGATCTCGAAACATGAAGCCATTTGTATGACACGCATCAATGAATACGACGAGTTCTGTAGCGTAAAACTTGGCCTCGTCGTTGGATAGGCGCCCGACGTTGTGTAGACGATGGAAAAGCTCGCCACCTGGCGCATACTCCATCAGGAAGTGAACGTGCGATGAAGTGGACAAACTGCCGAAGAACCGAACGGCGAACGGATGCTGAATTGCCGTCATGTGTTCCATCGCGTCGCGCTCGGCTTCAAGTTGTGGGACCATCTTTTTTACGATCACATCCTTCTTTTTGATCGACTTGAGGATGTAGTAAAGACTTGACCGCTTGTGTCGAACGAGGCGCACCTTTCCCAGCATACCCGTGCCCACAATATTCTGCATCTCGAAGTAGTTCTCCACGCTGAATGGTTTTGGTGGCATTTCCAACTTCAAACCGATCCAGGACACCACCTCGTCCCCTACCTTGTCACCCTGTGCGTCAGTAGTCTCGCCATATCTGTAACTCGAATTTGGGGCTGGATCACCGAGGACCGACACTGCGCCGCCCATCTGCAAAGCACGCTTGATGAGGTTGCCCTCATCTACAGTGTCGGACAGCTTGGAGCGGGAACCGTTTCACAGGGGCAGACCTAGTGCTCAAAATACATGTACAACGCGAAGAATAGAAAGCATCACCACGGTTACAACAAGCTCCATTCGTTAACTTACGCGGGTATGTAGAATGGCAGTACACTGGAATTGAACTCGGCACGGGTATTGAAGACGAGCACTTCACTGGTCTATGCGGCAGTTTTGTCTATCGGGAATGGGTGGGCTTCCGTGTTGAAGACGATCTCATCCAACGCCAACATCGAGTCGTCCGAAAAGAGCAGGAATAGATACTTGAGCGTCTCAGCGATGAAGAAGCTCTCCATTTCGTTGCGGAAACCAACATGAATCGGCCCCTTAGCCACATTGCCGATGCTGGCATACCCGCCGCGCTCTAACCGGCAGTTCTTCTCAAACGCCCTCATGATGGCACGGCCATACTCACGGTATTTCTCGTCTTTCGTCACGCGGTACAACACCATCAAGCTTTCCACCGTCTCAGGACGAAGCAAGTTGAAGGCATCAGTAGCACTGACGGCAAGGTCTTCCTCAACGTTTTCCTTCATGTTGAAGTACATGATTTCGGGGGCGAGCTTCGATTCCATTTGCGCGTACATTTGGTAACAAGTCTCCATGAGCTGTTTCGCGAGGGTGAGGTGCTCTTCCGGCATGCCGTTCTGATATCCGAGCGCCAACATACCCGGCACAAAACACACCAAGTGGTCCATCTTGGGCTCAAACTTGCCATAGACGAGCTCACCAATAAACACGAGACCGTTGGGCTTTGAGGTGCCCAAGAGCTTGTCCATGATTCCGTCCACCGCTGTCATGTACTGCGTTTTGAACTTATCGTCTTTCTTGCCCGAAAGAAGCCACTACAACATACAGCTTAAGTTAGATCCTCTCCTCCAACTTTGAACACTTGTATCCATACCTGCTTCAACAGATACTCGTAGTAGCTGTCACCATTAGCACCAACGTAATCTTTGACGTGGCAATCTTTCCGCTTTGTTGGTTCAGTTGCACCGGCAAGAGTCCGTTCGTGTACTTCTCCTCCACTTGCTGCGCCAACTACATGTATCAATACAATTTTAGACGAAACGTGGTCAGTAACGATCCTAGTGCCACCAATACTAGCTCACGTACCGAGTCGGAAATGCGGTCCACTTGCTCCTGGTACTTCGAGATTCCCGTGAGCCGGGCGAGATACTTGAACTCCATCTGCAGCGTGCCAACCTCTGCCAACGACGGGGCAGCTCGTGTACTCTTCGTCTATACACCACGAAAAAAAAAACAACCATCAGAATCGCACCTCTTGACCGTGCCACCCTCCCATGATCCACATACCACAATGTCAAAGTCCTTGGCGGGCATGCCGTGGTCGTAGACCTCGAACGCAGGCGAAAGAGCCGTGCCCAGCTTGTTCGCGATGGTCAGCAGGTGCACGTGTCCCGACATGTAGTAGGACGACAGCAGTCCCCCCCATGGGGCGGATGGTCGTCTCGAAGAAGCTGATGAAGCCACTGAGGAAGATCCGCTGCTCCATGTTGTTGGCCACCCACTCGCTGGCGCGGTCGAACTCGTCGAACATGCCCACGAGGTAGAGCGTGTCCAGCGCGTCCACGAGCGTGAGCGCCATGTCGTGGTCCGGCAGCCCCGTGCCCTTGTACGTCTTGACGTTGAGCGAGTCGTGGCCGTACGCGTAGGTGGCGTAACCCTTAGACCCACTGCACCATGTCGGCCACCTGCTTCTGGTCCTCGTTGTGCCTCGTCGGATCGTACGGCGCGCGCCGACGCTGCTCCTCGTCGTGGGTCGGGTCGCTGGCCGGCGGCTCGAACTCGAACGCGTCCACGGGCGGCGCCGGCGCGGGCGTGTCGGCCGCGTGCTCGATGCGGCGCAGGTGGTTCATCCACCCGTTATTAGGGGTGTTCATTGCAGCCTGCCGGTCCACGACGCTGGAGCTCCAGAGCACCCACTGCACGACCATCCCCACGCACAGCAGCCCCAGCAGCAGACGCAGCACCACAGCCATGGACAGCGAGCGGGACGTGGACACGCCGCTGCGAGCGCTCCCACCGCGGCTGAAGCTCTTGGCGGGCAGCTGGGACGCGGCCAGCGGCCCCAGCGGCGGCTCGCGGATGTTGCTAAGACGACGGGCACGCGGCTCCATGCTCGGCGGGTTATTGAACGTGTGTGAAGGGGAGGGGTTGATGTCACTGAGGAGGGGGGATGAGGCATTGAAGAGGGGGAGGGGTTGATGTCACTGAGGAGGGGGGATGAGGCATTGAAGAGGGGGAGGGATTTTGGCCAATGGAGACGGCACTTTTGAATTGGTAGGGAAGGGATGGATGGATGGAACGAAGAGCTGGGCACATGACGAGGAACAACTTGTTTATGCGTGTCAATTGAGAGCGAGCTTTGGGTCTGCTGGGCGGAGCGAGGAGGCGGAGCGGGTGGTGGATGCTCGCTTTGACTCGTTGCTCGGCTTGGTGGACTCGGCGAGCCCGTTGAGAACACAACGAGTGAGCGGCCCGGGTCTAGCGACCAGGGCCCCGATGCCCAATGGTAGCAAGCGTATCCATTCCGTGTCCGTGAGAGACTGAGAGTGGTTGCAACCGATCAAGAGTGTTTCATCACGAGGATGAAGAAGCACAGCGTGATGAGCGACAGCAGCAGGAAGATGCAGCGCTCCGGCCTCGTGTTGCGCTGGTACTTCTCGGCGCGATCGAGCTGGTTCAGCCCGGAGCGCATTCTCTCGACCACCTAGAGCAGTAGGAAAGCGGTCGAAGAACAGATTGTTAGCGTGGTGAGAGTGGAATGAGCAGGCGGGTCAGCTGTGGCGCTACCTGCTCCATGTTGTAGTCGATCCGGTCTATGAGCGTGCCTTGGTCGATCACCATCTCCGCGACTTCCTTGAACATGGTCGCTAGCGTTGCGACGGACTTGGCAATGCGCTGGATTTCGATGTCTCGAGCCCGGATGTCGTACTCAGTGTGGTCCATTGTCTGCGCGGTTGCCTTATTGCCGAAGCGAAAACTTTCGCCTGCTCTCGCCGCTCCCTTCTCCATCTCGTCGACGTCGAAAATCTCGCTCCCGAACTTCTGGAGCTGAAGTCGCTGAAGATACTCACGCTGCCGTGCCCGGAACTGGATGGATATCTCTTGCAAGCGACCGGCAATAGCACGCTGCGTATTCAATCGCACCAGCCGATCCGCAGGCGACGGGCTTGGCTCCCCACCGACAAAAGTTCTCGTGATCTTCTTGAGCGAGCGATCCGCCTTATGAAACAACGCGGTGATCTCCTCGGTCAGACAATTGATCTCTCGCTCTTGCTGGATCTCCGAGTCGTCGAACCGGATCATGAGTCTTCGAGTATGCAGAAGTTGCAAATACTCCACTGGACGGCACAAGCAACGAACAAGACGACAATAGCGTCGCAAAGCTGTGAGTTAGCGATCTACAATGGAAGAAACCGACCCGAGCACGATCAAGAAAGACCTCGTACACTTGGCATGCAGCAGGCGGATTGATTCGTCTGCGCTGTCCGCAAAGCGCGTCCACTCGGGCTTATGTACGTCCCCATGCTCTCCTTCAGGGAATTCGTGCGCGTCCTGCAGCAGCGCCTTCTCCATCGCATGCGACTTGGCCCTCTGCAACTCAACACCACCAGTAGCATCAGCACACTTATTCGGAAGGCGCATCACCCATCCCCGCGCCGCCACCTGCTTGGACAGGAACAGCGCGCCCAGCAGCGGCGAGTTGTCCAGCCTCGGCCTCATCCGGAAGCGCAAGTTGCGCTTGCGCAGGTTCGCCCGCCGCTCCTGGAAGCGGCTCGTGAGGTCTCGATACGCCATTCTCACCACTATCCTACCGGTCGGCCATCACCACAAGCAGAAGATACCGTGGATCTTGAAGCGTCGCGCGCGCACTTCATTGGCTGTTCTTTCCACCAATCCGCGCCCGGAAAATCCGAAAGTTCAACGTCAAGGTGTCCATTGGCACGAAGGACCTTCACTCTTCCTCTTCCGCATTATTTGCGCGGATGCCCGCGGACACGGCGGACGCCCAAGGCGGCGTGGGCTCCGCGCCGCCGACGCTGCGCTGGAGCAAGCTGGAGACGGTGGCGCGGCGCAACGGCGAGGCTCCGACGCGTCGCTCGGGCCACTCGCTGTCCATCGTGGGCTCCAGCGGCTACCTCTTCGGCGGCTGCGACTACGCCGAGCCGCCGGGCCCCACCAACGACCTGTTCGCGCTCAAGATCAACGCCAACGCCCCCAGCGAGTGGGAGCGCCTGCGCTCGCCGCTGGGCGGCGCGTGGCCCCCTCCCAGGTGGAAGCACTCGGCCACGGTCGTGGACAGCAAGATCTACGTCTTCGGCGGCTTCCACAGCAGCTCCACGCGGTTCAACGACCTGTGGGTCTTCAACCCCATCACGCTGGACTGGAGCCAGCCGGGGGCGGCCGTCGCCGTGAACTCGCCTCTTAATAGTACTAACATCAACACCATCCATCGTGCCAGTGTGGCCAAGACGGTGGCCCTGACACTGCCAGCACCCAGGGGGGCGCACACGGCGGTGGCTATTCGACGGAGTATCTACGTGTTTGGGGGCTACGGAGGCACGGGCTACGGCAGAAGAGACTTCGACGACTTGTACATGCTGCGCACGGACGACCTGAGCTGGACGAAAGTCACGTGCAAGGGCAAACCACCGGAGAAACGAGCAGGACACCAGGCGTGCGCCGTGGATGACTTGATGCTAGTCTGTGGAGGCTGGAATAGCGTCGCGCAGTTTAACGACTTGCATATTTTTGACTCGACCGTGAACTCGTGGACGCTCGTGGAAGGCACGCACATGGCCACGGCGCTGCCGAGGTGGAACCACGCGTGCTGCGCCGTGCTGGCCATTCCACACGCCAAGGTTTTCGTGTTCGGCGGCGTGGTCGGAGAGGCGAATAACTACAACGCACAGGGGAGCTATATGAATGACTTGAGCGTGCTTGACACGGGTGAAATGAGCTGGACCATCCCGGAGATTGAGGGCACGCCACCCTGCGGACGAAGTGACACGACACTTGCCTACGATGATAAAGGCAGCCGACTGATTGTATTTGGTGGTTGGGCCAATGTATGGCTCAATGACATGTTTTATCTTGATGTTAGCTGCGTGGTGGGCCCGCCGTACGGTATTACGGGGATCTTCCCGGACTTTGGACCGATCACAGGCGGCACGGCTTTGGTGATCGAAGGCATTGACTTTGTCAACAAACCAGTGACAATCAGATTTTCGTGTCGGAAAGGATCCGTCGATGTTCCAGGTGAATACGTCAACGATCACACGCTAAATGTTGTTGCACCGGATTTCACAGCATTCCCGGCAGGCGATGTCCAAGTTCGAGTGGCATTGCAGGGTGACTCATTCACGACAACTTTTCAGACCTACAGCTATTTTTCTGTTACACATGCACCGCTATGCTTTGCGTACGGCCCTGGCGTACTTTCAGGAGGTGCCAGCGGCGAACCTACGTGTTTTATCATCCAGGCTAGAGATGCTCAACGTAACTTACGAACACGTGGTGGCGATGAATTCATCATTGAAGTGTCTGTTGATGAGTCGGATCCAATATTCCTGCCGAGTTTGCAGATACAGGACCTTCTAAATGGTAAGTATCTAGTGAGTTACACAGTACCGAGCCCGGGTGAATACCATGTTAAAATTGAGTTCCAGGGTACGTTCGGTGGCAATGCTGGCCCAATTCGTGGATCACCTTACAGTGCGACATTCGATGATATCGTCACCCGAGAGATGAATTTAATGACAGGGAAGCTTGTTCTAGACCAGGTTTTGCACGACCTACAAGGACTTCAGCAATCGACGCGGGAGTGCAATATTGGCCTCGAACAACCGCTGTCGGATCCAACATGGACGCCTGAACAGGTCACGGCTGCGTTGATTGGCTTGAAAGAACACGTATTCATGGTCGAGAAACGTGGAGAACAGATATCGTTATCGATTGAAGAACTTCGTGCAGAAATTGCCTTTCTAAAAGATGCGGGCATTCTGGTAACGAAGGAGCTTGATATTTTGATGTCCATTGAAATGGCGTGGGCGGAGGTCTTGAAGAAGGTTCCAGCTGCAAGCAATCGGATTGCCCCGTTAATTGCTACACAGAGTTTGAAATTCCGCGATGAGGTTGCCGTCTACCTGGAGGAGCTGCATACAAAAAGAAGCACAGCTCAAATTGAAGGGCTTCTGGATTTTCGCTATTGGTGTGAATGCGGCGGTGGCATTGATCTCGGAAGAACAGGCAAGCGCTGAAAAGGATCAAATCGAATTTCAGAAAAAGAGACATATCGCTGAGATATTAGAATGCGAAGATCTGATGGAGCCGTGTGCATCCGTACTGACAGCTATTCAGCGAATACTAACGCATTGCCAACAAATGTGGGAAGCAATATCGGACGTGACGAGGAAAATTGATCTGTCGAGAGATATTTCCGTGGAGCATGATTGATGGTATAGTATTGGAGGAGGAAGCAAAGGCATTTCTAGCGCTTGTTAAAGCCACCCACAAGGATATTCGAGACTGCGATGCATTCAAGAAGTTTGAACGACTTGTAAAAGACTTTCTCAGCACATGTCCGCTGTTTCAAGCGTTACGGCACCCATCCATGCGCAGGCGGCATTGGCAGGATCTTATCGCGGTTACTGGAAAAGACTTTGAATGTCCCGAAGACAATCCGTCCATGAAATTTGCTGACATTTTAGCTTTAAACTTGCACGAATTTCAGCGCGATGTAGAGGAAATAACGGATCGTGCTCAAAAAGAAGCCAAACAAGAATCCGTACTACAAGAGTTAGAAACACGATGGTCTAGCATTTGCCTAACCATGACACTCTACAAAGAAACAGCGGTACCGTTGCTTGCTATGACAGAGGATGATGTGGAAATGCTGGAATCGGACCAATTGCTAGTACAAGGAATGGCATCAGGAAGGAACAGCTTTTTCCAAGAGCAAACCCAGCTGTGGAAGTCGAAACTTATGCTTGTGTCAGAAACCGTTGGAGCACTGCTCGATATTCAGCGTTCGTGGTCGTACCTTGAGCCACTCTTCATGCAATCAGAGGAAGTGAAACGCGAACTTCCGGACGAAGCGACGAGGTTTGAAGACGTTGACGAGCTCGTTCGACAAACGTTACAGCAGATGTGGGAACAAGAACCACCTGGAAATGTCTTGCTTGCCTGTCAGCTTCCAGGTCTGCTTGCACTGCTCAATGATCTCCGTGCACGACTTGAAAAGTGTCAGCAAGCGCTGAAAGAGTATCTGGATTCGAAGCGCCGCTTATTCCCACGTTTTATTTCATCTCCGAGGCCGATCTGCTCGACATTTTGTCAAATGGTAGTAGTCCACAAAAAATTATGGTTCATTTGGAGAAGGTGTTTTAGCTACACATACACTGGTTTTGGAAAAGAAACTGCTGGGGCAGCAAGCTCGATGTTGGCTACGCATTTCATATCTAATGATTCTGGAAAAGAGACTATTTCTTTTGAGAACAAGGTACAACTGGACGGAAAAGTAGAGCTGTATATGCAGACGATACTGG
This sequence comes from Phytophthora cinnamomi, assembly GCF_018691715.1. Classification (NCBI taxonomy): domain Eukaryota; phylum Oomycota; class Peronosporomycetes; order Peronosporales; family Peronosporaceae; genus Phytophthora; species Phytophthora cinnamomi. The sequence continues at coordinate 271,042 of NW_027150978.1, read as the reverse complement.
AGGCAATGCAGCGCACACTAAAAGAGCATGTAACGCGCTCAATCAACCGATTTCCTGAGCAAAATCGCGTAGATTGGTTGTTACAAAAAGTCCCATCGATTAATGAAGGTGCCGTTTCTAACGACAATATGGATGCAGCTCAGATTGCCTTACTGGTCGCTGGAATCGAATACGCAAGAAGTGTTGAACATGCTTTTGAGTTGCTTTCAAAGGGTCATGCGACTGCGATGAAAGAACTTCGAGAAGGTTGTGATCCAGCTCAACGATCTCATTAAGCTTACCCAAACTAATTTGCCAAAAGCGGATCGCCAGCGGACTATGTGCATGATCACAATGGATGCACACTCACGAGACATCGTACAGAAACTTCTCTATGAAGAAATTACAGCACCTAGCTCGTTTCTCTGGCAGTCGCAACTGAAACAACGATGTTCAGGCCAACTAAACAAAACATATTTGGAGATCTGCGACGCAACTTTCGATTACGGGTTTGAATACTTGGGGAATGGTCCGAGGCTCGTTATCACGCCGTTAACTGACAGAATTTATGTCACCGCTACTCAGGCGCTTCACATCCAGATGGGTTGCGCTCCTGCCGGACCCGCAGGAACAGGCAAAACAGAAACGACAAAAGACTTGGCCAATATGGTAGGCAAGATATGCTATGTGTTCAACTGCTCGCCCGAGATGGACTACAAAAATCTGGGAAACATTTTCAAGGGGTTGGCGAGTGCAGGAGCTTGGGGGTGTTTTGATGAGTTTAATCGACTTGCACCTGAGGTATTGTCGGTCTGTTCGGTCCAATTTAAAGCGGTGTGCGATGGAATTCGAAGTGAAAGCAGTCACGTGGTCGTAGAGGGTGACTCGGTCACGCTTGATCCCACGTGTGGCACATTCATCACCATGAATCCTGGATACCTAGGTCGGTCAGAGCTCCCGGAAGGCTTAAAAGCTCTGTTTCGACCTATTACAGTGATGGCACCTGATCTCGTGTTGATTTGTGAAAATATGCTCATGGCGGAAGGTTTCAGAGAGGCAAAGATGCTCGCCACAAAATTCTTCAGTTTGTATTCTCTACTCCGAGAGCTTCTCTCCAAACAGGATCACTACGATTGGGGTCTGCGAGCTGTCAAAAGCGTGCTAGTCGTTGCTGGATCGTTCAAGCGAGCAGAACCAAAGTTGTCTGAACAGGAAATTTTGATGCGATCGCTCCGCGACTTCAACTTGCCAAAAATTGTCAAGCAAGATCTTCTGATTTTCAATGGCCTGCTCAGTGACCTTTTCCCCAATATGAATCTGCCGCGCAAAATTGACGAGTCGATGGAAAAGTATGTTCATGTGGCGTGTGACGATCGGGGACTGTGGCCTCATGAACAGTTCCGTCTGAAAGTTATACAGCTTGAAGAGTTGCTTGCAATCCGACACTGTGTTTTTGTGATGGGGCCACCAGGAAGTGGAAAGACAGAATGCTGCGAGACATTGATTACTGCTAGAAAGAAAAAAGGTGAGGATTATGCTACAAAAGTGGTTGATCTCAACCCCAAGGCAGTTTCCACTGAAGATTTATATGGATACATGGTGCTCGGGACACGGGAGTGGAAGGATGGTCTGCTTTCTAAGATTATGCGTGATGTTGCTAGTACTTCAGTGACAGACCCCCGTCCGAAATGGATTGTATTGGACGGAGATTTGGATGCCAACTGGATCGAGTCAATGAACTCTGTCATGGATGACAACAAAATGCTGACCCTTGCGTCAAATGAGCGCATTCCACTAAAGCCCAACATGCGGCTTCTATTTGAAATTCGCGACCTGAAGTATGCAACCCCTGCCACAGTATCACGCGCAGGTATCTTGTACATATCGGACGACGATGGATTTCAGTGGAGATCATTCTTAGCCAGCTGGGTGGCAACTAAAGGCACGTCTGTTCCACAGCGAACTGCTTTAGGAGAAGCAATGAACAAGTACATCGATCCAATTCTTGCATTCGTCAAGCAGTGCTGCAAGACAATCGTGCCGATGCAAGAGATAACCATGGTACACACGTATCTCTACTTTTTAGACGCAGTACTTGATGTTGAAACCCTCCGCGATTCAAAGAAAGTGGATGTCATAAGTGGTTTCATATCGGTGTGGGCATTTGGAGCTGCCCTCACAATCACTGATGACGGGACGGACTACCGCAAACTGTTTAGTGAGTGGTGGCGCAGCGAGTTCAAGCATATAAAGTTTCCAGCTCGCGATACTGTTTTTGATTACTGGCTTGACCCAAATACGCTTTCGTTTGACACGTGGCGAGCATCACCATACTTTAAGGCCGTCCATTTCGATGGATCTGTTGCTATGTCGTCAGTCACCGTTCCTACCCCCGAGACGGCTTCCATTACAAGCTGGCTGAGTATAATGGTTCGTGAAGAGCGTCCTTTTATGCTTTGCGGCAACGCAGGAACTGGCAAAACGCAGTTAGTTCAAGGATTACTCAAGAATCTTGATGTTCGAGTCTCCCCAACTAAACCAGGTGTTAGTGCTCCGACCTCATCTTCAACAACGTCTCCAGCTGCAGCTACAAAAGGACCAGCAGCTAGTATGAACATCAACTTCAACTATTACACTAACGCGTACGCACTTCAAGCTATCCTGGAATCAAAGCTTTCAAAGCGCGTTGGTTCGACGTTCGGACCTACAGATGGAGACCAATTAATTTACTTTTTAGACGATCTCAATCTTCCTCAAGTAGACACATATGGAACGCAAAGTGCTATCGCTTTACTTCGTCAATACTTGGATTATGGTCATTGGTATGATCGTGCGAAGTTCTCCATAAAGCAAATCGTGAATGTGCAGTTTGTGAGTTGCATGAATCCAAACGCTGGCAGTTTCAGTATCAACCCACGCCTCCAGCGGCACTTCGTAACATTTGCGCTACCTCAGCTAAGCGCTGCTAGTCTGCAAGTAATTTACACAACCTTTCTCGAGGGCTATGTGGCTGATTTTGTTGAAGATATCCGAAAGATGTCTCAACCAATTATGAAAGCAGCTCTGAATCTCCACGTGCAGGTGTGTAGCGCTTTCCGTAAGACAGCAGCCAACTTCCATTATGAATTCAATATTCGGCACGTCGCGAATGTCTTCCAAGGACTGCTGATGGCGAAGCCACCAACGTTTGAAGATCCACTAAAATTCGCCCTTCTTTGGGTTCACGAAACCTCACGTGTTTACGGAGATCGCATGGTATCAACGCAGGATTTAGCAAAATTCACGGCGATCGTACAACAGCAAGCCCGCAAATGCTTTCCTGCGCTAAATTTTACTCGATACTTCGCCCCCATTTCGTCCAGTAACGAAAGTGCGAATGAATCAGCGTTACTCCAGACCGACCCAATTCTCTTTTGCCATTTTGCCAATGGTTTACGGACAAACGAGTATGATCAGGTTGTGTCGTATCAAGTGTTGCATGCCACTGTGGAAGAAGCGTTGGCGGAGCACAATGAGTTGAATACGAAAATGGACCTGGTGCTGTTCAAAGATGCACTCGAGCATATCGCTCGCATCGTCCGCATAATCTCGAATCCATCAGGCCACGCACTTCTCGTGGGTGTTGGCGGTAGCGGGCGCAAGTCGTTGGCTCGTTTGAGCGCATTTATATGTGGCTATGCGCTAGTGGAAATTGCGATTTCTCAAGCGTATTCACTCTTAGACTTCAAGTCTGATCTTCAAAACATGTTTATGAAGGCTGGAGTCAAAGGTGACAACGTAGTTTTCTTATTTGATGACAATCAGATAAAGAATGAGCGCATGCTCGTGTACTTGAATGATTTGCTGTCAAGCGGAAATATTCCTGATCTCTACAGCTCTGACGAGCAAACGAATTTGATCCAGCAATTCCAACCGAAGATGATGGCAGCGTTAGCAGCTAGTGCCGCATCGGACCCAACTGGTGATTCGAACGGCACGATTGGCCTCGGGTCCGAAGGGTATGAGAAAGAACGCGCTTGGCGGTGGTTTGTTCAAGAAATTAAGCGAAATCTGCATGTCGTACTCTGTTTTTCACCAGCGACGCCCGACTTTCGAATGCGAGCTCGAAAATTCCCAGCACTAGTGAACTGTTCCCTGATTGACTGGTTCCAGCCGTGGCCGAAAGAAGCGCTGCGCTCTGTAGCTGCCCGCTTCCTAACGTTTGATAGTGACCCTCAGCTGAATACGGCCGACAATGTTGCAATGGCCATACAAAATTTCATGCCATTTGCTTTCCAGAGTACTAACACTTTAGCCAAGGAGTTTCTTTCTAATGAAAAGCGCCACGTGTACTCAACTCCAAAGTCGTATTTGGAGTGTCTAACGTTGTACCGCCGCCTACTAGCTCAGAAACACTCGAGTCACCAAAAGGCTATGCAACGCCTTCAAACTGGACTCGAGAAAATGGAGTCGACTGGAGAGATCGTAGCAACAATGGAAGAAGAGTTGAAGCGCACCCTTGAAGAGGCTGAAAAAAGAAAGTTATTGTGGAAGAACTCGCTGCTCGCCTCCAGAAAGACAAAGAGCTCGTTGAAAATGAGACTGACAGAGCTAATGTTGAACGCGAGAAGTGCGCAGTGATTCAAGCAGACGTCTCTATCAAAAAAGCTGATACGGAAGCGGACCTCGCTCAAGCACAACCGATGGTGGATGCTGCAATGGCTGCTTTGGATACGCTCAATAAAAAAAGATCTTGGAAATTGCAAGACCATGGCTAAGCCTCCCGCAGGAGTCGGCGACATTTTTGGTGCTGTCGTGGTGTTATTCGCCGGTGTTAATCCAAACATTATCGTCCAGAAGAATGGTAAAGTAAAAGACAAAGATCGATCTTGGGAGGCCACGAAAAAGGCTTTGTTAGGCAACATCAACGCCCTGGTAGAGGAGCTAAAAGGTTTCAAGACACTTGTCGACAACCAGCAGGTTCCTGAAATCAATTGGAAGGAGATTCGGCCATTTTTGCAGCTCGAGCACTTTAATGTGGAAATTATCGAGAAGAAAAAACTCGGCAGCCGCAGGACTCTGTGCGTGGGTGATTAATATCGTTGCGTACTACGATGCAATTATCGTAGTTGAGCCCAAGAAGCGTGCACTAGAAGAAGCTAACGAAAAATTACGGGTAGCAAATGAAAGGCTCGAGTTGGTGAATCAGAAGGTTGCGGCGCTGGAAGAGAAGCTGGCAACTTTGACCAACGAATTTGACAAAATAAACAAGGAGGTCCAAGACGCTATTGCTCTGCTGGAAAGAGGTCGCTTACGAATGGAGCTCGCCCGGAGGCTGGCTAAAGCGCTTGGCAGTGAGAGCGAACGATGGGCTCACGAACTCGAGCAGCTCCGTGTAAGTGCAGAGATGTTAGTGTGTGATGTCGTGATTGCAGCCAGTTTTGTCTCGTACGTTGGTGCATTCACGAAGCCTTTCCGTGATTTACTGATCAATGACAAGTGGTTACCGTTTCTTCGTAAATCGCTGACTGAGAAGCCATCCAAAGCCGATAAGGACAAACCTACATCAACAACGACTGTTATGTCTGAAGATGGCAACCCATTGCACATTCTGGCGACACAGTCTGAAATCGCTGAGTGGAACACGAGAGGGCTTCCAAGTGACCGCGTGTCGGTTGAAAATGGAGCTATCGTGCGAAATAGCACTCGCGCTCCACTACTAATTGATCCGCAGCTGCAAGGAATATATTGGTTACGAGAAATGGAGAAGTACGCGAGACGCGCTGCGCCCAGTTCACTTCAAGTAGTGCGCCAGGATCAACCCAACTTACCAAATCTACTGGAGACAGCTGTGGAACGCGGCCACTCTGTGATCGTCGAGAACATAGGCGAAAGGCTGGAAGTGTGTTTATGGCCAGTCATATCCCGATCCACGACTGTGCGTGGACATAAAACCATGCTGAAAATGGGGGATAAAATGGTGGAGCTGCACCCCGATTTCCGTCTGTACCTTCACACAAAGCTGTCGAATCCTCACTATCCACCTGAACTGCAGGCAGAGACCACAATGGTCAATTTTGCAGTGACCCAACAGGGTCTAGAGGACCAACTATTGTCGCTTGTCGTACGCAAAGAGTGGCCGAAGATGGCAAAAGTGCGTACAGCACTCATCCATCAGCAGAACGAATTCAAAATCAGGATACAGACATTGGAGGACCGAATCTTGTCTAGTTTAGCGGATGCCGAAGGCGACGTGACGGAAAACGTACAGGTGATAACAGACCTAGAAACTACCAAAGCCACTTCTCAAGAGATTGCGAAGAAGGCTGCCAAGGCTACGGAGTATGAAGCTCAAATCAACGAGCTTAGCGCAAAGTACCAGTCTGTCGCGAGCCGAGGGGCTCTGCTTTTCTTCATCATGGATGGATTGCACCGCATGCATTCGTACTATGTGTACTCGTTGAATGCTTACGTGGTAATATTTCAGCGCGGTATCGACCTAGTTCAGCCAGAGAAAGATCCAGGAAGGTCACCTTCATCAGGCGGCGGTGGTTTGCTTGGTCGCTTAAAAGCGGCTGCGAAGAAAGTCATTGTTTCGCAACGCTTCCAGTGGAATGCGGACTTGCTACTTGCCGATCGAGTTGTGGAAAGCAATAGCGAGCAGGATCTTGATGAGCTAATGAAAGAAACAGATCAGGAAGAAAAACCATCTTCTGCCCAGATCGAAGCACGCTGCACTCAACTCAAGACATCCATTACAGACGTGGTTTTCAATTACATACGCCGTGGTCTATTTGAAAAGGACAAGTTAACATTAGCTACCCAGTTGTGCTTTTCCATTTTGCAAACGGAAAAGAAAATCGATGCGATTGATATTCGTCAGCTGGTAACCTGTGGAACTGCAAACGATATGGGATCTGGAATGGGACTGCTCAGTGAATGGATGTCGGAGACAGTTTGGCTCCGTGTGCGCAAACTCGAGGAAAATATCGCTAGCCTCCAGAAGCTTACCACATTTATGCGGTCCGACAGTGAAGAGTGGCGAGAGTGGTGTGACGCCGAGAAACCGGAATTAAAGCCTATGCCGGGCCAGTACAAGACCTCGATTACTCCAATTCAACTCCTGCATATCATCCGAGTTCTGCGCCCCGATCGAATGATATTTGCATTGCGCTCATACCTTGGCGATACGTTCGGGAAGCAAATGGTCCAACAACCACCATTTGACATGGAAGCCGCTTATCAAGAGACTAGTGCCTCGACCCCTATGTTTTTCGTGCTATTTCCCGGTGTGGATCCAACGTCGTGGGTCGAGACGCTGGGTAAGAAGTTTGATTTCATGTACGAGCGAGGAAATCTTATCAACATATCTATGGGCCAAGGTCAAGAAGAGTATGCTGACAACATTCTAATGAAGTTCTCACGCGAAGGCAACTGGGTAATTCTGCAGAATATTCACTTAATGCAGTCGTGGCTTCCCAGACTTGAGCGAACGCTGGAAGTCTATTCGGTGTCTGCGGACCAACGATTCCGCTGCTTCCTGTCATCTGAAGGACCTGCGTTAGCTTCGCTCAGTAATCTCCCGGAATCACTTCTTCAAAGTTGTATCAAGGTTGCTAACGAAGCCCCAACGGACCTGAAGAGCAATTTACGACGGGCGTGGGCGAACTTCTCTATGAAACAGCTCGAAGTCTGTGCTCAGCCTAACGAATACCAAGGGTGCTTATTTGCGCTATGCTTCTTCCATGCACTTGTCTTGGGACGACGGCGATTCGGCTGCCAAGGTTGGAGCCGCCCGTATAGTTTCAACACAGGCGACCTGTTGATTTGCTCCGACGTACTCCGGCGATATCTCGATACTGCAGTGACAAGCCGGTCAAAAGCCTTGCCATGGGACGATCTTCGATACATTTTCGGCGAGATCATGTATGGAGGTCACATAACTGATCACTGGGACCGAATTACCAACAACACGTATTTGAATGAAGTCTTTACGCAAGACATTTTAAAAGGAAAGGAGCTCACAGCAGGGTTCAAGTGTCCGGACCCGTTCACTTTCAGCTATTCCAAGTATGTTGACCACATTGAAACACGACTGCCAAGCGAGTCGCCTACAGTGTATGGATTGCATCCAAACGCAGAGGTGGGGTACCTTGTAGAAGCGTCCAGCGATCTATTCACTACGATTGCAAAGTTCCAGCCCACAGCGGGTCCACCAACACCTGGGGATGGCTTGGTTGCTAGATCTGTATCCTCGGCTGCAGCTTCAGGGATGTCAAAAGAGAATACCCAGGTATACGCGGTTATTGAAGAGCTACTAGAAAAGCTTCCACCGGAGATTGATCTAGCAGACTTGCAAGCCAAAGCGGAACCGCTTCTTGCGACCGATCAGTCGCCTTACGTTGTGGTTGCCCTTCAAGAAGCGGCTCGTATGCACGCGCTACTACACGAGATCCAGTCCAGCTTGATAGAACTGACAAAGGGAATCCAAGGAACGTTAAATATGACGGAATCCATGGAGGACCTCATGGAGGCCCTCTCGATCAACCAAGTACCCGGCCGCAATGTTCTGCACATGTGCTCGTGGGAGCGATACGCATGGTGGTCCCGTAAATCGTTATCACTGTGGTTTGCAGACTTGCTGGACCGTATCCAATTTCTCTTGAACTGGACCAGTGAGTTCAGGTTACCATATTCAATGTGGATATCCGGTCTGTTCAATCCAACTGCATTCCTTACCGCGATCAAACAATGCACGGCACGGACCCACGGTATTCCACTTGACTCCATGGCCATTGAAACTCATATGACACCTATCGCCGAAGCAGAGGGAGCGGAGTCATATCCTGAAATGGGGGCGTACATTCATGGTCTGTTCATGGAAGGCGCGCGGTGGGAGTTCCCGATGAAGGACGGTGAAAAAACGTCGCCGTTTTCGTACGAGATCGACTCCACTCCTTGTGGTGGCCATCTCGTGGATCCCATGCCAAAGGAACTGCTACCTGCGGCACCTGTAATCTACGCCCGAGCAGTTGTCATTGATAGCAAGTGGGAAGCCACTGCAGTGGGGCACTTTCGTCGAAACAAAGATGTGTTCGATTGTCCTGTGTACCAGACAACACTTCGAGGACCAACTTATGTGTTCCTTGCGACTCTCAATACCATCGATCCAAAGGCAAAGTGGATATTGGCAGGCGTGGCGCTTGTTATGCAGAGGGATTCCTAGCTCAAGTTTAACGCAATGTATTTTGTTAGGAAACTTGAACAACTAGTTTCGCTCAACCATTTCGAGTCAGGTAGTTAACCCGCGTTACGCCTGCTTGGGGTTGAACAGCTTCGGCATTTGCTGCCAGCACTTCCAGTAGTTTTCGTCGTTGTGGTCGCACTGGAGAGCATAGTCCGTGAGCTTAACCAGGTACGTCGACTCAAACATGAACGCAAGTCCGCCGTCGAACTTCTCTGGCTTGAGCTGCGCGTTCGAAGCAGCGAGGAACGTCGCAGCGTCAGGTCCGTGAGGCGTGTCGACACTGTGGAGAGAGGCGCCTCCAGGAGCAAAGCCGTCTTCACCTCCTTTCTTAGCATCGTAGGTGCCGTAGATCATTCCCATGTACTCGCTCATGCAATTGCGGTGGAAGTACGGAGGGCGGAATGTGTGCTCTTGAACCTAGGCATGATAGGAGTGTTAGCAGATTCGTACGAACCAGAAAACACTAAACGAAGTCACGTACCATCCAACGAGGTGGGAAAATGACGAAGTCCGCGACAGCATTTCCAGCCTCCTCCGTCTGGCACGTGAGGACGCAGTAAATAGAGGGGTCCTAGTTGAGGCAAAGTAAGACCTTAGGTTAGTAAAAAAAAAGCAAACCCTCCACATTGCTATGACTCAGGAGCTGAGCAACTTACCGGGTGGTCATAGCTCACAGAGTTCATCGTGCAGAACTTGTCGAGGTTGTACTTGTACGGGACGTAATTTCCGTGCCACGCAACGACGTTGAACGGCGAGAAGGCCATCCGAGCGGAAAATACTTGGCCTCCAAACTGCACGGACACAAAAAGTGAGACTTGCACTCCTAATCGCAAATTCAACAGCAATAGCAGCTTCAGCGCACCTTGTTCACCACCAGGTATTCGGCCTCACGATCTTCGTAGAAAGCGCTCGGATGCTCAAAGTCGCGCGGATTGGCGAGTCCGTTGGCTCCGATAGGTCCCAGATCGGGAAGGATGAAGTGGCGGTTGTACACCTCCAGAATGTAGCCGCGGGAAGGTCCGTCCAGCTCGACCGAGAAGCGAATACCGCGCTAAAATACCATACCACGTTAACCCTACACGTACGCACAATAAATTATCATCCCCACAAAATAATACCTGGATGACGCAGATCTCATGCGGTGACACCTTGAGCTTGCCGAATTCCGTCGTGATCTTCAGATCGCCAACCTGGGGGACTGAATTTGCACCAAAACCAAATCCAGAAACGTCAAACTCAAAACATTTCACAGTTACAGATCAAATCACCCATAACATACCGATCAAAAAGTCGCCGTCCGAGTTGTAGAAGCACTTGTCCTTCATCGACGTGTTGGCGGCGTACATGTGGATGGCCATGCCCGCCTTCATTGTCGGGTCTCCCGCTCCACCTAAACAACGACAACCATCAATGTCAGATTTTGGCAAAAACCCGACTACAAAAATGCGGCACCAACTACAATAATTGACCCACCGATCGTGCGCAGGCCGTCGATGAAGTCGACCTTCTCCGAGTCCGCCGGGAACGGCATGGGTTTCCAGCGCATCTGCTGCGGAGTGAGCTTCTCCTTGGCGAAGTCCGCCTTGACGAACGGGTGGTCCACCTCCTGGTACTTCTCGTGCACGACCGGCGGCAAAATACGGTACAGCCAGCTACCGGAGCACGAAAAGCCACGAATACCAAATCCTCAATTCCAATTCTGCCACTCAATAGTTTGACACTTGGGCACGCACCTGCGCTGGTTCTTGTGGCGCGGCATGGTGAACGCCGTGCCGGAGAGCTGCTCGGCGTACAGTCCGTACGCGCACTGCATCGGGGACAGAGAGGTTAGATATACCGGTGCGAATCTGATGGGGCACCATTGTGTCACAAACCTTTTGCGGGTTGTTCTGGCCCTTGGGCAGCGCATCGGGCAGCGCCTCCGAGCAGAAATCGTTGCCGAAGCCCGGCAGATACGACAGGGAGTCCCAGGTGGCGTCGGTCATGGAGCTTGCAGGAAGGTGCACGTGTCTCGGCGAGTGCTTTTCGGTAAATGAGCTCCTCGATGGAGTGTGCGCAGCTGGTACAGCTGGAGCTTAACACCATCAACAGTATACAAAATCCAAGTGTACGTGTCGAGGGTAGGGGGATAAACTTCAATATTGGACGCTGTCAAATGCGAGACGCCGCTAGGTGGTCATACGTGCATTTAGACGCCTTGCCAAGCTAGCACTCGTGCAAACACCTTTCCCGAGCCAGGCGAGCCGCTCTGAGCACTCTTGGGCGAAGTACGTTGATCAGAGCAGCACCGTTCATGGGCTTACTTGAAAAATATATTTACATAGGCTGTTCAAACATGGCTACACTTTGAGATTGACACTTTGGTTACCATTGATTTGCTAGTTTCGGCTGGAGTATCCTTTCGTCGAGTGTGTATCGTCGATACCGCTCCGCAGCGCGGTCTTCAACGAAGTTCCCGCTTCTCGCATCGAAGGAGCTAACCGTTTTCGCTGGAGATGCTTGAGGAGAAGGCACCACCACTTTTCGAGTCATCGCCTTGACCCCCGCGCACAAAATGCAGTTGGCAAGGGAGTGAAGAGCACACTTTGACTGGGATGAGGTCTCGGCTTGCGGAACAGGAGTCTGGTAGCTGGTAGGCTTGCCAGACGACGAAATCGCAGCACTGCTGTAGGCGAACGTCGAAGTCGCATTCGTTATTACCGTCGTTGCTGCTGCCGCGAGTTGTACTGCGCTAGCGGGCGTGTTGCTGGCGCTGCTCTTCATACAAATGAAGCATCGTAGCAGCTGATGCCGGTGGCACGGACCGTCTTGGGGCTTCCGATTCGCTTCGGTGGTCTTGAATGCGACAGTGACTGATGCCGGCTGACGGTGCACAGCAGCCTCGGTTTGCCGCATGCTCTCATTTACCGAGCACAGCATGCATCCTGCAAGCTTGTGCTTTTCACATGCCTCTTGGGCACGCGGTAGCGGGGTGTAATTGAAACTACCAACGCTAGCATTTTTGAGCAGCGTCGCAGGCTCTTGTTTCGATGCGGCGGTACTGCAGCCACTTGCTGGATTCGGTGACCACGGCTCGTCGCGATTTTCCTTTTGTTCATGCTTTTGGGTCAAAAGTGCAGGGGTTGATTTGGACAGCACTGAGGATGCCCACTCGGGGCTAAAGCTCTTCGCGATGGCAGCAATATTAGAATACTTCCACGAATCCGCGAAATGTATTTCAGCCACGTCATTCCGATTCGGAGGACAGGTAACAGGAGATACACACAATCCAGAGGCTTGATGCCATGCTGCTTCGGATCTGCCTAGATCCGGCGATTCGTCGGCTTGGTTACGCACCGCTGTTGTTTCCCACCTTTGTGTTGCATCAGTTGACAAGCTCCTGTCCAGCGACTGTGTTTCCACTGATTCCTCAAGTTGATTTGTTACATCGTACGACGGGTCAGTGAGCCGAGTCTGGTCATGCGCAACCTTGCTTATCGCTACGGACTTCTGGTGTTGCCCTTTACTTGACCCGAGAGCGTACCGTTCCAGCACTTGCTTGTATGTTCGAGCAGCGGTACCATTATCACTTCCAACCCGCGTCAGATTTGATCGTGACCGAGTTTTCTGCATAGTATTTTGCCTTGTCGCGGAAGAATTCGGCACAGGAATCGTAGTATGACGCTTCGATCCCTGAGCAGGCGTGCTGGTAGCAAGGTCCTTCAGCGGGTCGCAAATTTTCGAGTCAGCTTGCTGCTCCAGATCCTTCACGCGACTTTCAAGTGCCCGGATTTTCTTCACGTCTTCCTCTCTCCACCTCTGGAAGACGGCATTATCTCTCGACAACTTTTTGATTTCCTTGTCTTTTCCCTTTAGTTTTTCCTGGAAGTCTCGTTGCAATGCCTGGTGCTCCTTCAGCCGGGTTTCGTGCCGCCTTCGCTGTTCACTTTCTAATCGTTCTCGAAGCTTCACAATCTGTATTTTCGCCATCAGCAAGTCTGTCGAGCCATCTGTCACCTCGTTCACTCGAATTGTCTGCATCACGGACCTCGCCCGATCTGCAAAGTGTAAGGTTCGAATCGTTTCGTCGCATGACTGCTGCGTTGCGTTCACGGTAGCTATTAGACAAGACTGCGTATTACCACCGAAAGAGTCCTGTAAAACACGGGTCAACGTTGAATCGCGATATGGGATATGCTTTCTCCCAGCTTCTGTAAGCGCCGCAATGCAGTTTCCAAGAGCGGATAAACTCGTGTTGATATTCTTCAATTCTTGTGAGTGTGCGTCTTCCATTTCCACGTCAGTATTCCATTTCTCGGAGCCCGCTAGGTCCACCAAGTTTAATCTTGCTCGTCGGAGAACCTGGCCATCACCATCAGGCGCTGCGCATTGTGTCGTAACGTGGAGCTGTACGATAGCATGGCTTCTGCTACTCGATAGATTCGACTCCGTCTCGCGCACGCACCGATTAGTGTGGCCTTGGTGAATTATCTGCATGGCATTTGAGAACGACGTTATACGCTCACTTGACAGACCTTGAACAGTGACGCTTGTCGTGCCCTCCAACGTGGGTTGCTCGCGAATTAGCAGGGGCTTTTGCCGCATGCGATCAGTGAGGAGATCAAACAGACGGTCATTGTAGATCTGCAGGAAGCTGAGATGCAACTCGACTTGGCAGTTTTTCTCCTTCAAGGTGGCTGCTTGGTCGAGCAGATAGCTGAGTGTACGGGGAACGATCCCCCAAGACGATTTAACCATTCGAAATGAGTCGCTCTCGCCTTGGCTTGCAACTCCTTCGCCAGTGCCTTTGTCTCTAGGTGAACCCAAGTCACGCCCAAAAAGAGTGTGCGTTTTGCCGGTGCCAGTTTGTCCGTATGCAAAGACAGTGGCGTTGTACCCCTCCAAACACGCCTGCACGCTTGGTTCTATTGCAGCAAACACGTCTTCTTGTGTCGCAGCTCCCATGAAAACTCGATCAAGTGTGCATTCCGTGACCGTACTGATGCTCCCCTGCGCAGTTGATGCTTGCACACACAAGCTGGTTCCTTCGTTTTCGCCCACCGTGACTACAACCTTGCTTTCAGAATCGGAAGGCGGGCGAACACGGACAACAACCTGGATTCTTCGATGCAGACTGACATCCGTGTTTTCTTCACTCTGGGAAGTCCGCCTGTGTTCAGCATCGGACATCGATCCGTTGCCAACATCGTCGAAATTGCAGGGATGGTGCAGTGCCTCAGCGTCTTCTCGCCTGTCGGTATCGTCCTGCTCGGGCCTTTTCAAAGCAGCTATCGATTCAATGTCGAGTTCTGTGGTCGTCTGCTGGCAGTTGCTACCCACCTGACCTACTGCCCCGTCCTCCAGATCAACTGCTGAATCTTCATTATTAGAAGCATCCGACTGCGTGTCAGAAAACAATTCCCACTCATCGCAGTAGTGTGCGTCTTCTCTGCTGTCGATTGTCTCCGTCACTGAGGCTGCAGTAGATGGTGGAGAGCGGTCAAACACAGCCACTGACCTGCCTCCTGTGCCCGGCTGCATTTCTCCGGTGAGTTCTCCATTATCTGCCACCGCCTCCAGCACACTCGTATCACTCATGTTGCTACAGGAAGCACGAGCCTGCTATATGACATCACAAGCTCACTCAAGAACTTCAATACCCGCAAATACCACAATGTACTCTAAAAATATGCGACCGTGTTGGCCGGTTGCGCTGTTATTACCACAAGCCTCGTACAGCAACTCATACTTAATCCTGCAAGCAGCAATTAATAACAACGGATGAGAATGGGAGATGCTTCTAGCTCATAGATGAGCACGTACCACCAGTTCAGGGAATTGCTCAGCGACGGCAAGTTCAAAATCACTAAGGTTTTTGGGCACGGCGAGGCTTGCCCATATCTTCTTTTGAGCATCTAGCTCATCGTCTTCTTCGCTTGCGTCTGCACCTTCATCTTCAGAAGCCTCTTCTTGATTGAAGCGCAAGGACTTCCGTCTAGAACTCCGTCGATAATTACGGTCACCGTTGCTCGATGCATCTGAATCGGCGCGTGTTCGACGGCGTTTGGGGCTTCTTTCGGGGGTAGTTGCAGCTTGGGATGCTGAGCGTTTAGCTGCACGTGTGGAGTGACTCCCTGCTGCAGCACGCGGACTGTTTCTGACGCGGTTTCGTGGGGACGGTGGCGCCGGCTTAGCGCGATGCGGTACGTCAGTTAACGTTTCTCCTGTAAGCTGATGATAAACCTCCTTCATCTGGGCGGATGGACGCTTTTTCAGAATTACTTCTATCGATGTCTCCATGAGTGGCAACTTGCAGAGATTTAATAGACGCTTGTGCTGGCGGTCGCGCTGTCGAGACATTTCAAGCAGCATCCGCCCACGCTCAAGTGAGCGGCGCAAATCTTGCAGCTGACCCAATATTTCTTGGGTAATCCAGGACTGGCGGTTCACATCGAAAGCAGCATCCGCTGGCGGGTGGGCTTCACAATAAAACTTCCACTCTGTGCGATTAGATCGAGCGCAATACAGTTTTTTCTGTGCCGCGCAAATCGGATGGAATCGGCGGTGGCACTGAGCACAATCGGCAAGGAGTCCCTCTTTCTTATCGCACAATTCGCATCGAGCAGACATACCCTCAGGCTTAAGAGTTGGCGCGTACGAACACAGCATGTGATGCCTCTTGACCGTTTTAGTTTTCTGCCACTTGCTGCAGTACACGTGAATCCACCTGTTCGATGCCGTAGGAGTCGTCGCCACCCCATTGCTCTCCAGTGCGTATTGCTGCGCCTGCTGGTTGTTGCTCTCGGGGATTATTTGGTTTTGTTGCTGTCGCTGCATGTTCTGATGAGCTTGTAACCATAGTTGCTGGCCCCCACCAGGTACTGGCCGAATTGCAGTAGCAATTGACTTTGAATCGGGGAATGCTTGCGCAGTCAAATGGTTTGATGCTGCGGGTGGATCAACACAAGGCATCAAGTAATCCGTTGCCTTCGCGCACACGACACACGCGGGCGATTCCTTACCACCCGTTTGCGTACACCGTTCGCAGATCCAGTTGCTTCTGAATATCGAGGCGGATGAGCCAATGTCAGAAATGCAGCACTCTGGGTGGATGTAAACGTTGCAATACTGGCAGCGTATCATAAACTGCCTTCGATGGAGCATATTCACGTCTGTAAGCTCGTCAGCAATGGGTGCGCAATACTCGAAACACGCTGAACAAACTGTCATGTCCGTCCAATCGATTGCATTTGGATCATCGTCGGTTGCAGTGATCTTGCTCTCGGCCGAGAGCACAGCTTGTACGATTGACCCAGACAACAAGGATGACTCGTCACCCACTTGTTTGTTTCCACAACTATAGTTATCCTTGTTTCGCATAACGAAGTAGGAATCAATCCGGAACCGCGTTCGACGACGTCGCTGGGCAATCTGCTCGGACGCTGGGTACTGATCCGGCAAATGACTTGAGCAGTACATCTGGAACTTTAATCCAGCCCCACCACCAGCATACACGTACCTACCATCTCCAAGTGAAATTGTCATGGGCAGTCCGTCATACCAACCGCAAAGTGGGTGGAAGGACGTAGAGCATCCAGGGTGGCAACATTGAATCGTGCGCCCACAAGCTACTCTGCAGTGCACGCACAGGCTGCCCAGCTCTAAGGCAGGAACCTCGGGGTTTTCATCAGTTTTCGTACCAACGTGCTGCCCGCCCGAGGTTTGTTTAATGCGCACGTCGATTTCTTCAGCAGAGTTTACGAACCGCACTTGATTCGTGGTCCCAACCAAACTAATGTCCGAAAGCTCAAACAAGTTGCCAATCCACACTTTCGGACACCACAGGGCACACACAACATGCACCCACTTTCCGTCAATGGTACGTTTGAAGGCACCGTCACTTAAAGAACAAAGTTGGCAGAATACATCGGTTGAAGGGTCGAGTCCTTCCCGCGTAGCGCGACATCGGTCGCAAATAAATTCATTGCTGGGAACCTTGGCCATTCCGTAGCAGCGTTGGTGAACCGCTAGCTCGCAACGATCGCAGAATATAATTGGGTTCGTTTCAGGAGATTGGCCGTCGAAACACACAACACAGGTACCATCGTCGATTGCGTCGTCCTCATCCTCCGTAGATCCCTCTTGCTCCTCATTTTCAGATGTCTTCTTGTTATCCTCTTCAGGTTTATCCCCACTTCTGTATCCAATCAATAAACTTGAGCATAATCGCTTCCAGGATGCGAACTCGTGATAGTACATGTCAGTTATTTGAGCTTTAAGCTGGAACTTGTTGTCTTCACTCTCCTTTCCTTGGAGTCTTTTGTACAATGTGCGAATACGATAGCGATTTTGCTCCGTCGTATCTTTCAGGTACTCCATGAGCAAGTTAATTGCTGGTGTCAGTTCATCAGTCAGCGCGGTATCAGCAGGAAGAGCCAAGACCGAGGACTCGTGAGCGATCGTTTCAGGGGTTTTCTCCACAGGAGTTTCCTTCACATGGTCACAGGCATCGAGAGAGATCAACAATTGGTCATCCTTCGCCAAGGGAACTTTCTTCGTCTGCATGTCGAACCCGACCAATGTGGACATAGCGTCGTGTTGGAAAATGCTAGCAAACGTCCCATTATTTGCAGCATGCTGATGCATCGTGGTTCCATTTTGGTAAACGCGCAGTGAATATTTACAATTCATTGCGGTGTCCTCTCCGTTCGTGAACTGCACGCGAATGTTAGCTTCTGAGCCTTCCGGAACGTACTTCGAGACAGAGTCGACGGGCGGTTCGGTACTGGGCTGTGTGCACTCAGGGTTATGGCAAATCTCAATCATCGGCTTAGCGAGCGGGTCGCTCAAACATCGACAGTGACTTGCTCGCATAAGGAAGTCGCACTTATGCGCGAATTTCTTAAGCGTGAGGGCCTGTTTTGGGTCTTCTGGGTTTCGTTCCAGTCGTAACGTGTCTCGACAGTGGATATCAGACGCTTGCAGCGGCCGCCGACGCGTAGCCTTCGCGATATCCTCCAGTTTCACGCCGCAGAGCCCCTTGGACAACTGTTCCATGCGCTTCTTCTCAAGCACACTGCTGCTGAAAAACTGGTTCTCCACCACCTTCCAAAAGTACGTCGAATCCATGGGGGCTCCGCTATTCTGTCCGGGCCACGAGGCAAACAGCACGTCCGTCAAGTCCGCTTGCTCGGTATCATCCAGAGCGCCGCCACCACCGCGCGGCGACGTCATGTTGTTCTTCCTCTTCAGTGCATGTCTACTCTTGGGGCACGTGTTCTTCAGGTGGCCCATCATGTGCGTCTCGCGCACGGACTCGCCGCACTCCGGGCAGGCCCGCATGGGCGGCGCCTGCCTTTTGTCCCTGCTCTTCTTGGGGCTGCTCTTGCTGCGCGTCTTGCCGCCTCCCTTCTTGGCCGGGGACTTGGCCTGCTTGTACGCGATCTCGGCGGGCTTGACGCCGAGTCGGTCCAGCTCCTCCTTCCTCCTGAGCGAGTCCTGCCTGGCCAGCCAGCCCAGCAGGCACTGGGTCTCGTGGCTGTCCTTGTTGGGCGCGCTGGCCTTGTTGGCGCAGAAGCGGCACTTGAGCTCGGCCGACGGCGGGTGCTCCAGCAGGAACTGCTTGACCTGCGGCAGCTTGCGCCACGAGTTGTCCACCATCTCGTACCGCGTGGAGGACACGTCGGCCAGGTGCGTCTTGCAGTGGTACACCTGCTGGTTGTCCGTGTTGTAGCCCGTGAAGAGCAGGCTCGAGGGCGCGCGGAAGGCGCACAGCACGTGGAAGGCCTTGGCGCAGCGCCCGCTCACGCACTGGATGCAGCCGCCGCGCAGGCCGCACAGCAGGCAGCGCAGCGTGCTGCGGCTGCGGTCCAGCAGCGAGATGTCCACGGCCTCGTCCATGGCGCCCGCCAGGCTGTGGGACAGCTCCGGGATCCAGTTGATGCACAGCACGTGGCACCACACGTCGCGCTGGGCCGTGAGCCGCAGCGCGCCGCCCGCGACGGGGCACACGGCGCACTGCGGCGTCGGGAGCGGCGCGGCGCTCGCGCTCACGTGCTCGCAGGCCTGGCAGAGCCACGCGGACGACGCGTCGCCGCCCGCGAGGCTGCGGCCGTAGCACTTGACGTGCACGCGGATGAAGCAGCGCGCGCACTGCACCAGCAGCGTCCCCTGGTAGTCGTCCACCTCCATGCAGATGCAGCAGGGCTCGCGCGGCGCGGCGGCGGCGGTGGGGGGCATGGCGGTCGGCGCCCGAGACGCAGCGAGAGTGAAGGTCGGCCGGTTTCCTGCGCTCGGTCTCCTGGTCAAGGGCAATTCTTGGACCTGCGGGAACGGTGTGGACCACATCTGCAGATTGTTAAACAGCATAAAACGGCGTCGTGGAATGCGGTATATCGGTACCGTATCAGAGGAGGACTGGTATTTTAATAATGGTATTGTATTAAAATACACCACTTAGGCTGGACGCTGGCGCTCATACCTCTCGCTCGGACATGACCGAGGATACTACGACGACTAAGCAGCGATACAGGAAGCGGCGGAGACACCAGTGCTGATCACTATTATAGTTGTGAGTCCGTCGTTGTTCGAAGCGGTGGCGTGGGCGGTAACGGCAGAGCAGCCGAGATGCATCGCAGGAGCAGATGCGAAACAGTGAGCGGATAGTCCACTTTGCAATCACACTTAAGTAAGCCCAGCATTCTTGACCCGCATTGGTCATCGGGATGCAGGAGATCCGAGCGGGGATGGAGATACATAGGTACCGATCTTGCAGACGCTGACTAGCATCCAAGTGCAGCGGCCCCAAAATACCAATTTAGGTTCTTCTCGGATTTGAACACTTCATCCCGATGCACGTGCCTTTCTCCTCCTAGATGTTGGAAGTGGTCAGTGGTTTGCCCCATACATCTCGCTCGTTCTCCAATACTCGCGGTACTCCTACACAACGATTTTGTCGATTTCGGTTGGCCCACGCTGCAGATTGAACACGCTGCTATAAACGTGTCTTGGCATCACCCACCATTAGATCTTCGTCCCAGTACTTGAACTGCGCTAGCCGCATGCTCAGGGCAGTTGTGATGCGTATAAAGCTGGGCTTCGCTCTTTTGCCTATGCACAGCCAAGGAAACGAGATTGCAGTGTTCAAAGTGTTGAGGGAAGGGTACGGGAACCACCGGTTGGCAGAAATGATTGAACGCGGAAAATGGGATCACAGTATTAGCGCGGGGACGGAATCGAGTGTCAAATATGACATTTTGCTGGATATGACATTTACTATACGGTACCATTTCCACCCCTTCACGTACAGTTACAGATGACGGAAAAATACACTCTATAAAATGGCACGTGTTGCTGAAGAACATTTTGACGAGCCTAGAGCTCCAGACTGCTCCAGACTATCCAGGCTCTTACATACTGTACTACCTCCCCAATAGTTGTAGATTAGCTCCAGACTATTAATAGTAGAGGGGGCCGGTTGGGTAGGGTAGGGTGTACGTTCCGGTTAAAAGTTACGGGAAAGTAGGTGTTTCCTGACTAGCAAGACTCGTCTTTCAACACAGCAACACTTACGACACCGTTCGATTCTTATAACACCAAAGATGTAGATATGTATGAAAAGTATATTATCTAGTTGTGTCACTGGTAGCACATATTCAAGTATCTGTATCGTAGATACTGAATTACTCCCTTGTTCTGTTCGCCGAAGTCAGGCTCAACTATTAATTTTAGTCTATACGCAATCTACCCGAAACCAATTGTCGTATCCGACACCTCATTTGTATTCGCTAGACACCATAACTAGCGCGTTAGAGTACATTGCGATCGTATTAGACGAATGAAGACTGTGACATAGTAACACCTGATCAAGATACGAGTTATACAGCATGAATTTCTCGCATGTATACTATCGAATCCGTTCCCGTGTTTGTATAACACACATGATATTATCATGTATGTGGGCTAGTTTCGTACTTGATATCTGACTGCTGGACATGACATTTGCTATACGGTTATGGAATTTGGGTAAAAATAATAAGAGGTACAATCTTTTGTCCGTTAAAGTATGTAATAAAAGTGGTCCACACGACGCCCCCAAGAAAAAAAAACTGTGCATTCCTTCTTTCGTTACTGGCGGCCATGAGTCTCGCATCGTGCCCGTTGGAGGAAGGGCTGGCCTTCAACACGGCGCCCGAGAGCGTCTACGCCGTGCAGGACTATGCGCTGGCCACGGGCAAGTCGGTGCGTGTAGAGCGCGCCAGCGGCGCCGACCGGCGCATCGTGTGCCTGTCCGAGCAGCCGTGCGCCTTCTTCGTGCAGATCTACCGGCAGCGCATGGCGGACAAGAAGACGTACGGCAAGTGGTACATCGCGTCGCTGGAGCTGACGCACTCGGACGCATGTGACGCCGGGCGTCGCCTCACTACGCGGCAGATTGCCGGGCTGCCGGCCTTCATGGAGGCCGTGCAGACCAACCCCAAGGCCTCCATCGAGGCCCTCGTGGCCACGGTGCTGGAGCGCCATGGAGTGCCGCTGGAGAAGCAGATCCGCCTCGTGTACCGCGCCAGAGACCTGGTGCGCAACGGCAAGGCCGTGGTCAGAAGCAGCATTCTGCCCAGTCAGGACGCGCCGCTGCCGCCCAGGCAGTTCGTGCAGCGACGCGTCAAGACGTCGCAGGAGGCCAAGGTGCTCAAGAACCCGGACCGGATGGCGTGGACGCAGACGCTGGTGGAGTCGCTGCTGATCGAGAGGATCGTCAAGCACGGCCGGGAGTTCGTGGAGGCCGGGGAGATCTCGCAGCACCGGCAACTCTGGGAGGTGATCCACAAGGACTTCAACGCGATGCACCAGCTGTCCGTGTCCGTGACGCAGCTGCGGGCCAAGTTCCGGTACTTGCAAGAGCAGTATGTGAAAGTCCGTGCCGAAGAGCAGGAGGCCGAGAGAGATGCGGAGAAGCTGGTGGTGTACCCGCGTTGCTGGGATATGCTGGCTGAGTATTTTGGTGATGAAGCTCCACACATCAGTCCAGACATGGTTGAGGCGAAAGAAGAGCTTGACGTCATGAACCCAGCTAACAGCCAGGCAATGAGCATTTCGACTAATGCAGGTGCCATTGTGGCCACCCAGTCGGGTCCAGTTCCGTTTGTCCAGTCGATGCAGTCGGTTGCTTTCCAGCCGGTACCTGTGCAAACTCCATTCCAGTCATCCGCTCTGCAATCAATCCCCGCCCAGTCCACGCCGGTCTTCTCCGCTCCTACGCAACTAGTAGTATCTCAAACTCAAGCTTCAGTTATTCAACAGGAAACCTCGCCGGAAGTAGCTTCAAAAGGAGAAGGGTGAACCCCCAGAACTCCCTGCTGCCCATCAAGAACCGCACACTGCTTTATCGGTCTATGCCACCCCATCCAATGTGTCTCCTGTGCCCAGCGATGTGGTGGAAAAACTCGAGAGTATTCAGAATACTCAGGACGAGATGTCCAAGTCTATGGATAGCATGAAGCAAGTGGTGGAGCAGTCAAACGAGGCCATTCGAGGTCTGCAGAAAGCGCTAAACCAGTCCAACGAAGTCAACGCCGCGCTGCTAGACTTCCTGAGGCGTCAGCCGTCGTCTGCATAGGTGTAAGCTTGAAAACTGAAAGGCACTCCATTTTGAGTTACAATATGATGATGGGCTTGTATGGAGCTTGCTCCCGTCTCCGATCAAGCTGTGCAGCAGTTGCTGCTGGCAATACTTAGCGCATTGCTGCGCAGGTAGTCACTTACTGATGTACCACCGTATTAAGAGTTTGGCAAACGTAGTCCAGCGACTCACTACTAGATCGCGCGGGCCCAAGCTCGCCGCGGAGCTGTTCTAGCTATGGTATTTCGCATGGCCATTTGCCAAAGCCTGTTGTGCTCGGGCACACGCTCGCTCGCGTGACCTATGCGTCTGGGGCTGACTAAAGATGACCTACTCCAGTAGATGAGTTACTGTGCATGCACCGTGTGCAACTGAGACCTCACACGAGCAGTTGCGCCAGACCTGCATGCAGCGGATGTGAAAATACGTTGCCTTTGCTAGTCCTTGAACTCCCACGGTGGTTCTACCGTCTTTCAACCACGGTATCTCGTGTTAAAGATAGTGCCTCTTCCTATCGTGGTACACTGTACCCGAGGTACTTGAACCCTCTCTAAGATGATCATACCTGATTTTACTGGCTTTAACTATACTATAGTGTACGCTAGAGTGTACGAGGCCACTAGATTCTCAACCACTAACATCTCAATCTACTCTTTCTTTCTCCCTCTCTCAATCAAGTCTCCTTTCCCGTCTGCTCCCATCCGCTCACCTCAACAGGTTATGAGCTCAAGCCAAGCCTCAAGCGACGACTTCCCGCGTCTCATAGGCGCAGAGAATTTCGATGTCTGGAAGACCCGCGTGTGCGCAGCCCTCGATGGCAAACACCTGCTCGGATTCGTAACGAAGCCCGACTACGATGGTGTATCCGAGGAAGAGAGCGAAGACAGCGGGAGCGACATGTCCGACGTAGACGACTCGCCGAAGACCAAGCCGGCTGAGGAGATCGATTCTGACGCTGTGGACTACGAGGACAGCGACGACGAGCTGAAACCTCCGTCCGGCTCTGACGAAGAATCCGGAGACAGCGACACGACGACGAAGACGAAGAAACTACCCGTCATCCGTCCCTTCAACCGCAGTGATGCGAAGCGTGCTTCCAAGCGCGAGGCTCGTACGAAGCCGAAACCGCTCAATCCCCGCGAGCGACGCCGCCAAGAGGCGAAGACGAAGGCATTTCTGATGAAAACCATGGACAACACCTGTCGTGTAGGAACACGCGCTAAATTATATATGGCACACTTTCCCCACCAACAACACCCACCGAGTCACCGAAGACTCAATGGGCTTGTTAGGGTTAGAACCTGAAGGCCCAGGAACTTTCCCTTGCACCGGGTTGATGTTTCCCCTGTGTACCGAGCTTCCGCTAGTCGACCGACGGAAGACTCAGCGTCACTAGCCACGAGCAAAGGCTAGCACGCTCTCACACACAAAATATACCTCGCAGGCCCTCAGAAGGAAGGGTCCCGGCCTTTTACGGCGTGATACGAGGGTGCCGGAGCTATACTCCGGCGGGAAGAAATAAATGGAGTGCGCTCTCGCTCCTCCAGTTCCTGGCGACGACTCGTCGCTACCAATACACCGGCCACTAACTCTTGGCCCTGCCAGGGATGAACACACGCTACACTAGTAGATGTGCCCACCGACAGTCATAATCCTACCTACCAGGTTTACCTTGAGCTGCAGGTCGTTCACTGCAGGCACCGGTGTCGCCCTTGCGTGGTTGGGAGGAAAAGCTGTTCTGTTATTGTTGCCCGAAGGCTTATCTTGTCTTCTCTTAAGTTTCCTATCGATCAATACAAATATCAAGTATAAACGCGTCCGTTTTGGACCACCAGTTGTAACTCACGACTCTTCGGCGCTTTCTCTGCGACGTGGCGGCGTTACCGACGACTCAAACGGCCGTTGAAACGCCACCGACGACTCGGGACAGGCGCCGATGACTCATAAGTTCGGATCTTGCCAGTAGGTTCGCCCCGCACTTAACGAGCTGCAACCGCCCGCTCTTGACTTGGGACCGTCGACGAGTCATCGTCACCGGCCTATATAGGCCAATCAGCGATCAGGGAGTTTAGTCCAATGACTGGCGATGGGTTGTGACTTGCCAGTCGGTGCCGGCGCCTCGAGTCTTCTGCGCACCCTGTCTCGGCTACATTTCTCGACACCACAACTGCCCCCACCACTATGCGAACCATTGTCTGGCGAGCGTCGTGGTGCTCCTTGGGTCTGCTTCAACGCTCGTGGTGTCCAGCGCTCTCGTACAGGTTTCGCGAGCTTTGCCTGCCTTGGCTCAACGAATGTACCTATCTCTGACTTGGTAGCACAGGAACATGCCACGGTAGGCATCCGCGAAGCAGGTGTGTCTTCGAGAGTCGCTGCGGTCGGTGCAACAGCTCGTACTAAAGCTGTAGCGATCACTCCCGACGACTCGCAAAGTCACG
This sequence comes from Phytophthora cinnamomi, assembly GCF_018691715.1. Lineage (NCBI taxonomy): Eukaryota > Oomycota > Peronosporomycetes > Peronosporales > Peronosporaceae > Phytophthora > Phytophthora cinnamomi. The sequence continues at coordinate 245,802 of NW_027150978.1, read as the reverse complement.
CCGCAGCCAGGGTCATCGGCTGCTGAGTCTTCGGCGGCAACTGAGTCATCGGTGCGGTTTTCTGCTACAGCGCCATGGCACCTAACACCGCACCGCCTCCGGAGCAGCTTCAGTTCCTTCTGCTGCTTGGTGAATCTGAGGGTGCACGTGCCCTGCTGGCCGATTGCACGTCTTGAAGGCTCAGAGCCGCGAGCTCCAGCTGACGCTAACAACGTGACACCCAGTGACCGCTCGAACTGTCTCTGGTCACCCAGCTGGTTATCCAGAAGCATATGCTGATCACTTGATTGACACCTTCTGATTACGTGGATGAGTTTGTTGAACCCGTGAACATCGTGTTGGTTCCGGCATCCGAGTCGTCAGGAGCAGCCTGCGCACTCCCGGGGCAGCTTGTAAAAGTAATCGCTGCCATCATTGTCGTCTTCAGGCTGTCGTAGTCTGTAATAATCCATCGATTTTGTGATTTCCATCCAATTTGGCCGCGTTCGGTCTCCATGTAGTCATGCAATACTGCAGTAGTCATCTTCGTATGTGGCTTGGGCTGCATTGCCCCAAGTACAGGTCATGGTGGCGACGAGTCTTCGGCACCTATTCCACTTCAACAACCAGGACCATTTGCGGGTGCTGACTGCTAGTGGCTCCAGGATCGGTCGTCCAAAACGATTTTAGGCACCCATACTCGAGAAAGAGAGCTTGAGTCATCGATTGCACCACTCCCAACATCAAATCCAAGTCGCGAGTCTTCGGCGACGCTTGAAGCGGCTCGGGACGTTAGTTGAATATTATCATTGCACGTCCGCTTCAATTGAAAGTCGTGACCTGATGACTTGAGCTCGCATTTGAACTTGGTCACGGCTGGGGACATATGGTTGTGTGGATGCCCCTGTCTCTTGGTGGGCACTGGTTTGCCCCGCTCCATGTACTGCCAGATGCGGTTGCCTGGTACAATGAGAGCTTCTGGAACGCGGTGTTCTTGTCCTTTGTATGAGTAAATCAACCAGTGGGCGGACGACTTGTTGTGTTGAGTCGTCGGCCACGGTGGCTTTGCCTTCGGTGGCTTGCTGCGAGGTCTGGTCTGCTTCTTTTTCACCTCAGCTTGTGCGTGAGTCGTCGGCATAATGGCGAGAGCCTCCGTATACATAAAAACAGAGTCGGGAACATTGGGCTTGTCACACATCGTCGCGATAAATGTCTGTTCGGGTACCGCCAATGAGTCGTCGGGGGTACGGGCAGGTATCGTTTGAGTCATCGAGGCATGTCCCGGCGCTCCGTCCGCCTTCTGTACTTCCTCGCCACCATGCGCCGTCGACTCGCTAGTACTCGAGTCTTCCTCAAGTGCTTCCGAAGATATGGCAACATCCTTTTCGGCATCGATCACCTCCGCTGAGTCGTCGGCGGTGGCAAGGAGGTTCCGGTAGTGCTCTTGCACTGCTGATTCCGAGTCGTCTTCCACCGGCGAGTCATCGGGGTTGTCACTTCCGTCGTCAGCATCGACATTTCCGCCTTCTTGCCCCTTAGCGACCGCTTCTGGACGTCGTAGGATGCCCCTGGGCGTGGGGTAGCTCGGTCGATCCACTATCGGTTGTGGTTTGACTAACCACTGTTGATAGCGTTCAGCCTTCCACTTCAGCAGGGTCTCATCACGCGCTTTCTTGTCCGACTTCTGCACCGACCACCATCCCATACGCTCGCCGGGTAATAATCGCTCTGCAGTAGCGAGTCGTCGGGGCATGTCTCCGTGCACTGCACTTATCAGCGAGTCATCGGCAGTATCTCCAATCACTTCATCGTCATCTTCTCCACTTGTAACACCTTCACCGAGGCTTCTGCCTCTCTCCTCTTCAAGCACCGTCGTTATCACATCGTTGCCTTGCTCATTTTTCGTCCATTCGCTCTTGCCCACGAAAGCGTAGATACACTCCGCTTCAATCGCAGGCTCGGCTAACTGTGGCAGCCCGATTGGGACCAACCCAGTCGTAGTTGGCGGGCTGCCTAGTTTAAATGGTCCGAAAACAGGAGTTCTTGGAGCTTGGGTGTGAGGTCTTTCTTGTCCACCTTGGACTTGACGATTTTTGTGAGTTGTTGGAAAACCTCGCACGTGTCAACATCGTGGACCTGCATGCACAGCTGGCAACGGTGTTGACAGTAGTGCGCTAGGTGATGTAAGCCTCCGCAGGCTGCACACGGCCCGTACCGGCGAGATTTCTCGTCGCGGTAGCCACGACTCTGGAGCCGATTGTCCCGGCCTTGGCTGCGGCCAGCTGGGTCACTCCTGAGTTGTCGGTTGTCTGACCACGCGCAGGTACCTTCAGCGGCGACTCGTCGCCCCTTGTCGTTGGCTGCTGCGAGGTAGTCGTCGCTGCCGTCTGACGAGTAGCTGTCACCCCAGTCTTCGCCAGAGCACTGTGAGTCGTCGGAGCCGTGTTCACTTCCATCGTTGCTGTTGCTGATGCCATTATATCGGTGGCGCGGGTGCTGCAGATCGCTCCGAGCGTCCCTCATGTTTCGTCCATGAAGTTCGGCGATTATGTCGGCGACAGAGGCTTCAGCTAGGTTCACTTGAGGCATATTGCGTGAGTCTTCGCGACGACGCTCATAACCACGTTCGCGTCGGTCACGACGGTTGTAGGCATCTCGCGAGTCGTCGCGGCGGCGGTCATCACGTCGGCGAGTGTCTTCCGAGCGTTCGTGGCGTCGCGAGTCGTCGCGACGCCTGTCATCACGTTGTCGAGAGGCATCGCGAGCTCGGGAGTGAGACAGCGACGACTGGCGGGACGAAATGCGCTCGTCAATCTTCAATATCGCTTGGATCATTTCCTCCAACTCATGGATATCCGCGATACGCAGATGGCACAAACGCCGTTCGAGTTCCCGGTCGCCGCAGGTCTCGAGGAACCGCTTGACGTGGTCGCGTGCTTTGCGGCCGTTGCTCTCAAACCGGATTCCGGCGTTCCTGGCATAGCCATTGAGCCGGTTTAGGTAGTCGCAAACATGTTCCTTGTCTTCGCGCTTGGCTGAGTAGTAGCGAGTCTCCGCCGACTGGCTGAACTGGGAGCAATAGTATTTGATGAAGGCTTCGCTTAGAAGGCTCCATGTTCGCTTGGTCCCCTTGGGCAGTTGTCGGTACCAATGTAGAGCGCCGTCCCGAAGACTCAGCTCGAAAGGCAGGCACCATTCATTGGGTGATGCTCGCGTCCCTTTCATCTCGTAGACAAAGGCGCGAAGCCATTGCATCGACTTGTCGCTCTCGTTCCTGGTGCCCGAGAATGCTTTGATCTGCCCCAGTGATCGATGTGTTGCCACTTCGATCCTTGGGGTTGCGTTCAGCAACTCGAATTCGGTCACTTCATAGATTTGACGCAGGTATTCGTTCGTCTGCGCCCTTCCATCACCGGTGAAGACTGCTTCTTCGTCTGACGAGTCGTCGGTGGACTGGTAGCGACGGCTCTTGCTCCGCCCGGAACTGTTTCGCGTGCTTCTGTACGGTTTTGAGTCATCGGTGGTGCGTCTAGCGCGGTCCGAGTTGCCCGTATGTGGTGGGGTCACCATGTGGGAGTCTTGAAAGTACGGGGATCGATCCCCAGACGCACTAAACACCCTCCCAGTGGGGTTTTGGCTTGGGTTTTCGTGCTTTGTCCTTTTTCGAGTCGTCGGCAGCGGTACGCTAGCCGGGTTGACCACTTCGCGGGTCGCACAAGTGTTCCGCGAGTCGTCCAGAGTGAACGAGTTCACGCCAAAGGCTGTGCGGAGTCGCTTCTTCCACTTCCAGAGCTCCGCGCCCGCTTCGGCCGGCACCCAGCACTCCAGAGTCGACGGCGAAGGGTGCTCCAGAGACCGAAGCCCCAATGCTTTCAGAAATCGCTCGGTTTCCTTCACCACTTGTTCGATTGTCACGGAACTCACTGGGCGAGCCAACTCGTGACACAAATCGGCCCAGACCGCTCGGCGAGTCATCGTTGGCTCGAATAGCTCACCCCAGTCGCTCTTCTTCATCTCTTCATAAAGTCGACCGAGAACCTTGTTGGCTGCCGGCGTGTCACCGTTAAGTGGCGGCCGGTTACCGGAGGTTTGCTCAGTCACTTGAGTCGTCAGGACCGGTGACCTCGAGTCGTCGGCGGCGTCTTCAAAGTCTTCCAAGTCGTCATACGCTGGCCCTGGGCCATCCACATCATCCAGTTCATCCGCGAGATTGCGCGCCACGGAGCGCGAGTCATCGTCAAGCTCAACCGCGAGGTTTCGCAACAACGAACGCGTGCCCGCACTGCGTCCCGCAGACAGCACTGCATCTTCCGGAGACTCGGGTGTCACCACCGCTGGCGCAGGCGCCTTCTCCTCCAGGTAATCGTCGTAGTCTTCATCCATTTCTTCGTCCTTGGCGTCGGATCCAGTCATCGAGTCGTCGAAGCTGACGGTCCGCTCAGCAATCGGGTCGAGGTGCGGCGTGATCAGGGCCGTCGTCGAGTCGTCGCCACGCGTTCCTCCAGTCTTCATCGGAGTTGCTGGTACCGCTGAACGTGATCCTTTCGCCATTTTCTTCTTTCTTCTTTTTTCTTCTTTTTCTTGTTCTTCTTCTTCTTCTTGGTTGCTCGTGAAGTCGATCGACCTGCAGTAGCACGAAACACAGAAGGTCACACCAATCCCGGGTCGCGGCACCAGTTGTCGTGTAGGAACACGCGCTAAATTATATATGGCACACTTTCCCCACCAACAACACCCACCGAGTCACCGAAGACTCAATGGGCTTGTTAGGGTTAGAACCTGAAGGCCCAGGAACTTTCCCTTGCACCGGGTTGATGTTTCCCCTGTGTACCGAGCTTCCGCTAGTCGACCGACGGAAGACTCAGCGTCACTAGCCACGAGCAAAGGCTAGCACGCTCTCACACACAAAATATACCTCGCAGGCCCTCAGAAGGAAGGGTCCCGGCCTTTTACGGCGTGATACGAGGGTGCCGGAGCTATACTCCGGCGGGAAGAAATAAATGGAGTGCGCTCTCGCTCCTCCAGTTCCTGGCGACGACTCGTCGCTACCAATACACCGGCCACTAACTCTTGGCCCTGCCAGGATGAACACACGCTACACTAGTAGATGTGCCCACCGACAGTCATAATCCTACCTACCAGGTTTACCTTGAGCTGCAGGTCGTTCACTGCAGGCACCGGTGTCGCCCTTGCGTGGTTGGGAGGAAAAGCTGTTCTGTTATTGTTGCCCGAAGGCTTATCTTGTCTTCTCTTAAGTTTCCTATCGATCAATACAAATATCAAGTATAAACGCGTCCGTTTTGGACCACCAGTTGTAACTCACGACTCTTCGGCGCTTTCTCTGCGACGTGGCGGCGTTACCGACGACTCAAACGGCCGTTGAAACGCCACCGACGACTCGGGACAGGCGCCGATGACTCATAAGTTCGGATCTTGCCAGTAGGTTCGCCCCGCACTTAACGAGCTGCAACCGCCCGCTCTTGACTTGGGACCGTCGACGAGTCATCGTCACCGGCCTATATAGGCCAATCAGCGATCAGGGAGTTTAGTCCAATGACTGGCGATGGGTTGTGACTTGCCAGTCGGTGCCGGCGCCTCGAGTCTTCTGCGCACCCTGTCCCGGCTACATTTCTCGACACCACACACCCATGTGCGCCTCGTGAAGGATCTCAAGACTTCCTACGAGATCTTCCAAGCGATCTGTGCGAAGTACGAAGGTGCCGCCTTTCATGGCGATCCGTACTTCATCCAGCACTACCTCATGGAACTCAAGTACGAGGAGGGAGGAGATCTTGACGATTTCTTTCTCAAACTGGAAAACGCGATGAATGCTACATCGGAAGCCACCGAATCGGTGATGACGGAAGGACAGAAGTCTATCTATCTGTTCCACGCGTTACCCAAGTCATGGAAGGATGATCTCCGTGTTAGGAAGGGTCAGCGGAAGTATATCCCGTATGGAGAACTGAAGACCAACATTGAACAAAAGGTTCGCGAGATTCAAGCTGAAGAGCGCTACATGCTAGCCAAAGGCACGCCGGAGAGCCAAGCGACCAAGAATGAACGAGCTCTTGTCGCTACACCCAAGTTACATCCGGGAGGCCACTCTTCGCCTGGTGTGTGCTCGTACTGTGAGCGACCGCGCCACAACATTCGCCAGTGCCGCTCACTGCAGAAGGATCTTCGCGAAGGACGTGTGAAAGCGGGAACGGTGCTCCCTGCGAACTTCGCCTTCAAGGGAGGCGACTCGAATCACAGCCATCCCTACCGCAACAACAAGAACTCCAGTCGTGGACGCAACAACGGCAGCCGTGGCAACAAGGACCGACGTGGTAACCGATCCGACAAGGGCAAGGACAATGACAAGCGAGATTCCGGCAACGAGCTCAAGGTATACAACCAAGAGCGTCGCGAAACTGGTCTCATTGCTGTAGTGGCGACTGTCAATCCCGCCATCAGCCTGACTGCCCAAGCTACTGTGAGCCCCGAACCCACCTGGACGATCGACTCTGGATGTACGCGTCACGTTACGCATGAATCCCAGTGGTTCTCGACCATCACCGCGAGCGACGGTTCAATCACCGTTGGTGGGAAGAACGAAATCCCCATCGAAGGAATTGGCAAAATGGAGCTGGAAGTCATTGACTCAAAAAGCACCAAGAGGACGCTTACCCTCCATGACGTGCTGTACGCTCCTGAGCTGAAATTCAGCTTACTCTCGGTTCCGGCAGCTGTGAAGCACGATTTTCGCTTCAGCTTTGATCGCAAGCTGTGTGCCGTGCAGACCGATGCAAAATTCAAGATCAAAGCAATGATGGCAACCCATGCTGATCTGTACCAATTTCAGGCCAAACCTGTGATGAAACACGAGGCTCTTATCGCCCACTCAGGTAAGCAACGATCCAATCTGCTTCTACACAAACGACTCGGTCATCCTAACGTTCGCATACTGCATGATCTATCTAGGAGCCAAGCCATTCGTGGACTAGACAAGGATGCATCTGTCGACCCACGAGCGCAGTTCTTCTGTACTGCATGCACGTTAGCGAAGTCTCACCGCTCTCCATTTAATTCTAATAGAATTGTTGAACGTGCCGAACATGCTTTGGAAAAAGTGCATACAGATATTTGTGGTCCCATGCCTATCCCCAGTCTTACTGGACGTCGTTACTTTCTCATCTTTACTGATGACTTCTCTCGGTACATGTTCACGTATCCGATCACAAACCGAAGCGAACTCTATGAGTGCTATGAGGACTTCAGGAAGAAATCCCTGAACATTTTCAGGCGCGATGTTCATGTCCTTGAGTACATGTATCCGCGACCTGATGAGAACTGTGCTATCCAACATCTGCAGGCTGACAATGCAAAGGAGTATGAAAAACTCGGGCGCCAAATCTTCCAGAAATACGGAACACACGCGCAATTTACGAATGCATACACTCCTCAACAGAACGGTGTAGCCGAACGACGCAACCGAACCATCATGGAGCGCGTTCGAGCCCTCTTGCTTGATGGCAACCTACCCAAGCAACTATGGGCGGAGTGCGTCTGTCATGTGACCACTCTGATCAATATGACACCGAGCTCAAAGACAAATGGCCGTACGCCTTACGAGCTATGGTACAACCGCATACCATCCATGGATTACATCAAAGTTTTCGGATGCAGTGCTTACGTGCACATCACAGAACAATACCGTGATAAATTTGACGCACGTGCCCACCTATGCATGTACCTCGGTCTACCTGAACACAAAAAAGGATACCGCCTCATGGACGTGAATACCCATGCTATTGTCTACAGTCGCGATGTGCTTATCAAAGAGGACGAATTCCCTCGTTTAGCGAACCTTACAAACCCTGAGCAATCATCACAAGAGCAACAGCTCAATATGCGAACGGAACATCTCGCACCCCTACCTGCAATGACACCTGCTGCAGCGCTGCCTACACTGCCCCCACTCAGGGAGGCTCTTAAACGCTCGCAATACACGTTTTGCGCGGAGACGACAAGTGATCCTCCATCAGCTCCTACGCCTAAGAAACCCCGACTCGGCTCGACCGACGCGGATGTAACCCTCAACGCAGAGGAAGATTTACAGGAGCACGAGCAGCGAAGGAAATTACTGTACACATTACTAGCTATTCGGTATGTGACAGAGCCCACCACGTATCGAGCGGCAATGAAGTCGACTCACGCTAATCGGTGGCATAAAGCAGCCTAATCGGAATACAAATCCCACATGGAAAACAAAACATGGGTGCTCGTACCCCCTCCACAAGGAAGGAAGATTTTAACCTGCCGATGGGTCTTTGTTGTAAAGTATACCGGCACAGGCGAAATTGACCGCTTTAAAGCGCGTCTAGTGATCAAAGGTTTCCTTCAGGAACATGGCATCGATTACAACGAGATTTTCTCACCTGTTATCAGGATGGAGGTACTCAGACTCCTTCTCACAATCGCAGCATTACTCGATCTTGAAATCCACCAGATGGATGTAAAGACGGCGTTTCTTAACGGATTGCTCGATGAGGAGATATACATGGCTCAACCGGAAGGTTTCAAAATCCCGGGTAAGGAACACTTAGTGTGCAAACTCCTGAAGAGCTTGTACGGGTTGAAACAAGCTCCCCGTGTCTGGTACAAAACGTTGTCTGCCTTCCTAGAGAGTATCGGGTTCCAAAAACTCATAAAGGACAGTTGTGTCTTCAAACGCACGGTTGACGGTGTCACTTGCTACATTGCAGTGTACGTCGATGACCTTTTGATCATTGCGCCAACTCCAGCCCTCGTCAGTGAGCTGAAATCAGCCCTGCAAAAGCGATTTTCCATGACAGATTTAGGGGAGGTGAAGTACTTACTCGGCTGGTCCATTCAACGTGATCGTAAGAACCGAACGATATTTATCCACCAACACAAGTACGCTACGAAGGTCTTTGACCGTTTCAGCGACTATATTCCATACCCTATTGCAACTCCAGCAGAACGGAACGTTAAACTCTCCGTAAGCAGCCAGCTAGCAGCAAGGCAGAGAAAGATGCGATGAAAAATATTCCGTATCGCGAAGCCGTTGGCAGTATCATGTATCTCATGGTAGGCACTCGACCTGACATGGCGTTCTACATGCGTGAAGTTAGCCAATTTCTAGCTAATCCGGGAATGGAGCACTGGAAAGCAGTCGTAAGAGGTCTAAAATATCTATCGGGAACGAAGGACTATGGTCTTCTCCTCGGTGGTTCACTCGGCATCACACCCGAGAACCTCGCTGACACCCTGACAGCTTACAGTGACTCTGACTATGCCAACTGCCCCGACACGAGACGCTCCGTCGGTGGATATGTGACTATGCTAGCAAGCAGTCCAATCTCATGGCTTTCGCGCAAGCACCACACTGTGGTTCTCTCAACAACAGAGGCAGAATATATCGCCCTGTGCCACTGCATGCAAGAGATGATATTCCTCAAACTGCTCCTCCAAGAGTTAGGTTTTGCCAAAACGCAAGCCAACATTATCCATGAGGACAACCAGAGCTGCATCAAAATCTGCTACAACCCCGAACTCCACGGGAGGTCAAAGCACATTCATGTTCGATACTGTTTTGTGCAAGAAAAAGTCGAGCGGCATGAGTTCACCGTCGCCTATTGCAATACCAAAGAGATGGTGGCTGACATCTTTACGAAAGCTTTAGACAAGCATCAGTTCAGAGAACTAAGGGCCAAACTCAGGATGCAATCCCTGGCTGGTCATTCCGATTAGTGACGAGAATAACACTAAATGCATGAAGCATGCCTACTCTTGCGATCTTTTATTTTTCCCACTGGGTTTTTATCTTTTGTTCGCACATAAAGGTTTTCCCTCATTGAGGTTTCCCTGGTCTAGTACCGAATTCCTTAGGCATATGAATTATTTCCATGCGCACATAAAGTCAATGCATTGGTTGCGAGGTAATTTTTAAATAATTACTTCGTCGCAGCTATATGAACTCTACCGTCGTCCAGACTTCCAAACGTGGCAAAACCACGCAGGCAAAGTCGAAGATCAGCTAACCCGGTAATTGAGCTATATCAGCCAAAAGCAAACTGGGGTTAACAACGCATTCGTACTTAGGCTAAGATCTTCGACAAACCATACGGACGATTGGCAATTTCAATTTTTGAGATGTGCAATGATCATAACCTGCACAATCCTGTTTTATTACAGATGACCATAACCATAGAAAGATGCAGGGAGGCTGTTAAAGATAGTGCCTCTTCCTATCGTGGTACACTGTACCCGAGGTACTTGAACCCTCTCTAAGATGATCATACCTGATTTTACTGGCTTTAACTATACTATAGTGTACGCTAGAGTGAACGAGGCCACTATATTCTCAACCACTAACATCTCAATCTACTCTTTCTTTCTCCCTCTCTCAATCAAGTCTCCTTTCCCGTCTGCTCCCATCCGCTCACCTCAACATCTCGATGCGGACTTTCCTGGCTTTAGCTTCCACCAGCCTCAAAACCACGCACAAACCTAAGGTCGCCGAAGGACAAGCTTGCCCTGTCAACAACCGCCAGCAAGCAAACGAACAAACGCTCCGGGAGCAGATACAGTTTGTTGTACACGGATGCGTGCTCTCGGATCGGCGCGACGCGAAGCTTCCCGATGAGAGTGGTGACCAGCAGGCTGCGACTTGGAGGCTCCGAGTTGTGCGAGTCGTGCTCCGCTGCTGTTGAAGCAGCTCGAAGCCTCCACGCACTGGTGCAAAATGACTGTAGTAGGCGTGCGACCGCGTCATGCTTCGACTTGAAATGAGCACACGATCCCGCTGGTCGTCTATGCACGCGCGCCATGTGACGCGGCAGATGTGTAGACGGACCGCAACACGGCGATAGACCGGATCGGCACTCTGGCTCTGGGTCTACGTGGACCGCTGAGCACCGCCTCCGAGCGGCCGAAAGCACCGGCATTCGCACCCATTCTGGTGCATGTGCAGCCGAAACGCAAGCAGCCAGCGGCCAAGAGAGCCCGACAACGGCGCGCGCTGGCAGCGGCGTGGTTCAAGGAGAGCTGATGCGGGTGAAGCCACGTGCGTGGGTGAGCGGCGCCCATAGACGCCGCGCGATCATGGTGGTGCCCGTGGCGCGACGCGTCTTCCTCGAGACGAGGCGGGATTGCACGATGTCTCGCTGCCAGCGAGTCGCTGCAAGCTGCAACGAGGGGCGGGTTTGCGCGCGCACGCGACGTGGGCGGGGCCGCTTTTCGCATAGAGAAAGCCGGCGCGCGGGCGGAGCCATCTCCCCGCCGCCAGTGGTTTCGCAGGCACCGGCAAGGCCACTCGACGGAGACCACCATTGCATTCGGAACCCAGCGCTGAGAAAGTCGCCGCGCAAGCGGGAACTCGCCCCAGAGACGAAGCGCGTCCAACCGCCTCTACCGGCGCTTCAGTCCGGCTACCTAAATTCAGCACGTCGCATTATGACAGGTCGGCGCGAACAGAATAAAGCTTTACCCCGTCTAATCCGATTCATCGATTTTAGCGGGTATAATCTGCAACGCAGGGATTTAGACCCGCTCCTTGATTCCAGAACGGACCAATCGCGGCGCGACGTCATTTCGGTAATGCAGCCACGAAAAGTGGCACTCGAGTTGCTGGCGCAGATCGCAGGGACACTTTCCGATTCACTGGCACTGGAATGCGGTTCCTTGTCGACATGGGGGAGACCCAGCTCGTGCAAGTGGCGCCAGCAGCTGACGCCGCTGGTCAAAAAGCTGCCGCCGTCTCGCCCTGCAAGAAGCGGACGCTGCGCAAGCGCGTGGTGGACAGTCGCTGGCTGTTCAACAACATCCACGTGGGGGAGATCATTATCGATTGCCGCTCGCGCGAGCAGTTCCAGGCCAACACGGTGCTCGGGGCCATTAACGTGCCGCCGCCACCCGAGGACGACGACGACAACGACTGCGCCGAGTACGTTGAGAACCAAGGCCTGTCGCCGTTCAAGAGATCCCTGCGAGATTTCCTGCTTTTCGCTGACAATGACGACCTGGAGAACTCGGGGTCGTGGCTTTACCGACTCGAGCAGTTCCTCATCGACGACGGCCGCGCGGCAACTGTGAAGGGCCTCTGCGAGGGCTTCTCCCACTTCCACAAGCGCTACCCGTTCTACACGACGCGGGGCATCGTCAGCGGCGGTGTGCTGCACAGTGGCAAGCACCAGGTTTCGTACCCGAACGAAATTGTCGACAACTTCTTGTTTCTTGGAAACATGTGGCAGGCGCAATGCGAACAAGTTGTCCAGCACTTGGGGATCACTCACGTGGTGAACGCGACGCTGGACATCGGCAACGTTTTCCAGAAGGAGGGGATTCAGTACTTCAACGTGAAGCTACCGGACAAGCCCGAGGCCAACATCGCCCGGTTCTTTGACGCAGCGTACGAGTTCATCGCCCAGGCCGAGCGGTTGACCGCAGCAGACGGGAAGCCCTGCCGCGTGCTGGTGCACTGCACGCAGGGCATCTCTCGCTCGGCGACGCTCGTGATCCTGTACGTCATGCGCGCGTACCATTGGTCGCTGGCGCAAGCTTTCAACTTCACGCGCTCGGGTCGCGGCGTGGTAGTGCCGAACGAAGGGTTTCTGCGCGCGCTGATGCGAGAGGAGCGTCGGCTGTTCCACGGCAAGTGCAGCGTCACTGAGGCCGAGCTGGACCTGCTGGTGAGCGGCGGGCTGCCCAGTCGGCCGGCGCGGCTTCAGCGCAGAACGTCCCCGCAACTTCAGCTGTCCGGGGCGTCCAAGGACGGCCAGTGCTCCATCATGTGATCGCTGCCGCTTGCAATTCAACCGGAATCGATCCGCTGTAAGATACGTAGCATAGTTGCACCCACCCAGATGTAGGCTGCAACCTGTAGAATTATAAACGCTGGAGAACGAATCTAGCGTGAATCTCGGCAACATGCCATGTTCACGAACTTGTTTTGCCTTTTGCGTCACGGCTTGCGTTCCAGGTTGTGAGCGCCGTCTGGAAAAGGATGTGTGCTCTCTGCTGGCGTTGGCAACATCGCGTTTGTGCACCCTATTGACGTTTCCACAGTGGACAGACCACAGAGGCGTGGTGATTGCTTTGGCCCCATCTCGTGATCCGTTCGCGGAAACTCTGCAGCAGCACAACGGCACCAGCACTCATTTTGCCGGGCCCCTAGAAGATACCTTCAGCGTGCCACTAGGCTCGCCTCAGCTGCGCATTGTTCTCGTTCTCCGTCACGCACACTTCCAATCGCCGTGATTGCCGTGGCGATTACCCCTTGGGCCGGGGAGGACCGGACCCCGCGCGTGGAGCAACGGTTGTCATGCCGACACAGTATAACTGCTATGCCTCACGATGGACATTGCAAATTTCACAATTAAATAAGCTTTTATAATTTCTTGGTTGGACTACAGTGTCATTAAATCGATTTTTGAAGATAGATTTGTACAGGTTATTAGTTTTAAATGTTAAATAGTGAGGCAAAACATAGTTGTGATACCTAGAGTAAGTAAGTCAAAATGAAATGTTACCACATAGCAGTACATGAAGCTTGATAATTAGGCGAGTGGACCAATACTCTTTCATACCATTGCTGGTGTGCCGGGCTGCTGGTTTCCGACGGTGTAGCAAACGGTAGCGTTTATACTGTTTGTTAGCAGAAATATTGTTGTAGAAGCTGGTGGGGTCTTGCTAGCAGGACACTGAAGTACCTATTTTCATTTTTACGGTCACAAACAGATTCGTACGAAATACCATCTATGAATGTTCATTTGGAGACGCCAGGGTGCAATATATTGAATAGAGCTGTGGCAGGTCGCGTTGGGATCGAAAACAAGCAATCGTGAACTGCTAAAACTAATGTTTTGTGAATCTTTGAACGTTAATCGATACGCTCATCACTATCGACGTCTACCAGAAAAACGATGGTATGAGAGTTACGCACGAATGTAAGACGCAACCTGACTCATCTGTAAGGTTCGTGACACTTGTCATATTGACCCACGAAAACCTTATTGTTCGTGGGGATGATGATATCTCGACCTGGAGCGCAAATGATTTCCGCCGACGCTAGGTTCGGCTGTCCACTACTGACGCCTTGCGCCTCCCGGTCGACCTACTGTTTTGTGTTTACCTCGACTTTAGCGTCGGGCTAGAAAAGCCGGCGAGTAAAGCCCCGGAGAGCCGGAGAGAGCTGGAGTGGCTGCTTTTTCTCGGCGAGCTGCACATGTCGAAACCTTTCACATCGCATACGTCGATATATATTATGTCACCATTGCATCTAACATCGCAACCGTATTTGTATACTCTATCCCAGTAATAGCCCAATCCGTCCAGCGCCGCATGATCGACTATCACGGATCCGCAGGCAGCCCATCCTTTCTCGCTGCTTCGGCCTCTTTTTGGCGCACCGAGTTACACGTACAGTCCAACAGCAGCAACCTCCAGCAGTTATGAACCAGACCGCTACGGCAGATCCGGATCTCTCTACCCGCTGCCTCGCCGCTCTGCCGGCCCGCGCATTTCGCCTCCGATTACCGAAGCAGCAGCGAGAGCGAGAGCGAGTGTATGCCCGCAGCGCCCGCCCACTCCCTCGCCGGCGCCCGCATCGACAGCAGCACCCCGGCAGCAGCAGCAGCGTCCGCGACCTTCGACATGTCCGTGGGCGACGACAGCGCCACGGGCGGCAAGAGCGCGGCGTCCGACGTCGTCAAGGACGAGGCAGCTGTGGACGCCGCCTGCCCCGCTGAGGACGGCGAGCCCGTCGCAGCGTCGCCATCGCCGTCACCGCCGCCACGCAAGCGCCAGGTGCGCCGCGGCGAAGTCAACTGCCGCTGGCTGTACAACCAGGTGCAGGCGTCGCGCGGCATGATCCTCATCGACACGCGCACGCGCCAGGAGTACGAGGAGGACTCGGTCCCGTCCGCCATCTCCATCCCGCCCATGCAGGGCTGCCGCTCGCTGGACGACGTGGAGGGCGGCCTGCTGGAGGAGCAGCGCTACCTCTTCTCGAGCAAGAAGCGCAAGCTGCGCGACGTCGTGCTGTTCGGCGACGCCGTCAAGAAAAGCTCGGCGGACGACGCCGGCGACGCCAAGACCTGCAGCTGGCTGCGCAAGCTCGAGCAGCTCATCATCGACGACGGCCTCGTCACGAGCGTCAAGCTGCTGACCGACGGCTTCCTCACGTTCAAGTACCGCTACCCGTTCTACACGACGTCGGCGCTGCTGGACGAGATCTCGGGCCAGCTCACGCGCACCAAGAGCGGCACGCACAACCTCAACTACCCGAACGAGATCCTCGAGGGCTTCCTCTTCCTGGGCAATATGTGGCACGCGCAGTCCAAGCAGGTGGTCTCGCACCTGGGCATCACGCACGTCGTCAACGCCAGCTTGGACGTGGGCAACACCTTCGAGAACGACGGCGTCAAGTACCTCAACGTGACCATTAAGGACCGGCCCGAGGCAGACATCAGCTCGTACTTTGACGCAGCGTACAGGTTTATCGAGTCGGCTAAGCGCACGCAGCACGGCCGCGTCCTGGTGCACTGTACACAGGGCATCTCACGCTCGGCTACTCTCGTCATCATGTATTTAATGCGCGCCAACAATTGGTCACTCGTCACAGCGGTGAATTTTGCTATGGCTAGTCGCGGCGTCGTTTATCCGAACCAAGGTTTCGTCAAGTCTCTTATGGTGGAGGAGTTCCGGCTGTACAAGGGCAACAGCATCACGTCGGACGAGGTCGACAATATGCTGCAGAACCTGATCCCTGACCGACCTGTTCCTCTGCAGGTGCACTCCAACAAGACCGAGTGCTGCTCTCGCTGCCGCAAGATGTTTTCGTTGCTGGAGTGGAAGCACAAGTGCAGCTATTGCCGTAAGGCTTTTTGCAGCAAGTGTACCAGCACACGACTGGCGAATCCGGAGCGCGAAAAGAGCGCAGCAAGCAAAGGAGAGGTAGATGAACAGCGGCCTCGACGCGTGTGCCAGGTGTGTGTAAGCAGGTTGTGGCAGATTAATCTGCCGCGTTCGCGCAAGGGACTCCAGCCACGTGTGCAGCGTTGCAAACACCTTAACGTGAACAGTTTGTCGACCTTCGGTCGGACGGTGTGCATCTCCTATTTCGAAGGAACTGAAGCGCAAGTGATTATGGACGTTCTCAAGATTCGATTTGGCGTCAAGGAAAACCAGATTATTGACATATCGAGAGATGACGGCGAACCCATTCGCACTGTGGAAAAGATTGCAGAACTGCCAGACGAAGCCGAGGTGTTTGTCTCGGTCGGAAAAGCTGGCAATATTCAGGAGTACAGCCAGCGAGGAACGAAGCCGCAACAATCCATTCAGGGCTCTACCAACGCCAGATATACCAATAGCAATCACCGGCAGCCGTATGCGCGCCACCAGCAGCAGGAACGTACGCGCCAACAGTTTCGACGAGACCTGCAGTCACCCCGTGAACGAATTTTCCGTGAGCGCAGCTCGTCGGAAGGCATCGTTGATACCCTGCAGCAGATTGAAACTTGTGGTCGCAACCCCGACGCACCTCGTACGCGGTCGTTCCAAATGGACGCCAGTAACGTGGAAACGCCTGCAACGCCTGCAACAACACCTCCCGTTGAGGACCCTGAGGTAGCTGAGCGCAAATTCCGCGAGTTATGGAAGCTTTCATTCCCATCGATGGGTCTCATCGAGCGTGGTGCTCTACTCAAGATCAAGCGGCCCGAAATCCTCATGGACGTCATGCTGGGCATGAGCAGCCTTTCATGCGGTGCGCTCACTCTCCAGGAATTCAGCCAGCGCCTCACCGAGCTGGGCTATGCTGACTCGGACCGACAGGCAGTGATCGCACTGCTTGACACTGCTCGCCGCGCCACAGGGCGGGTGGTCGGATGATCGAAGCTATACACTAGAAAAAAAGAACACACGTATTCAAGAACCTTGGTAGGATAAGTAATTTATTGAAGTTGCTTCGCTTTCTAATCGATTGCTTGATCAAACTTCCTGGCTGGTGTGCACGCATGAATGACGCACGTTGCTCATATTTCTTCCGCTCTATCCATGAGTAACGGAAGGCGCGCTGTCTACTTCTTGTCGCCGCTCGCTTGCGGGTAAACGTACTCCGTACCCTCCATCTTTATCCGGCAGCGATGAACGGTGAGAGTGAACTGCAGCTTGGGCAGCAAGTTCGTCGGGCTCGAGTGTCTAGGCGTGGGCACTGGCGTCGGGGAATTTCTGGTAGATCCGTTGAGGATTGTTGAAATGGCAAGCGCAGCACCTACCGTGAGGCAGCACTTGTGCGACCAGTGGAAGCCATCCACGCCGTATAGCAGGTGAACAAACAGGCACATGAGCAGGAATCCAATGCTGGAGCCTTCGTCCACCCACTCCACCCACTTCGGGAGACCCTCCTGTGCGCTTTGGGGCTTGGGCGATTTCAACTTGGTTTCTTGGGAAAGCACCTTGCAAGTCACGGAGACCTCGATCTCAGTGGGGAATTCAGCATCGGTAACTTCAATCCAGCAAACACGACCGGCGTCCCAGCTGCTCATTAGCGCCTGCGTGCCAATGCGGCCGAGACCGCCGTCCTGAAGAAGGATGACGCACGCCCCTCCCTGGGGAATCACTCCGAGGTCCAGTTTTTCCCCCACTCGGTGCGTCGCTTGATGACCTTCTCCGCAGGACGCGCATCCCGCTCGCTTACGTGCACGACCGACACCATGGCCACCCGCGGCGGCGTCGCTTCCTGTTCGTTCGCAAACAGGAGGACGCTTTTATACTCTAGTGAACAGATCCACGACACGGCAGAAAGCACGACACACAAAGGCGCCGTAAGACGACCTACTTACGAAATGGGAGAAAAGCTCATGGTTGCGTGCAAGCAGGGTGGGGCTGGGCAACGCCTCCGGAAAGGGGACGGAGCTCGCGGAAGACTCACGTTGGTTGGCCTTCCCAGACCGCAGCACCTTGCGCTGCTCCTCGATGGCGATTGACCAGCTCTCGCACGTCGACGCCTCACGAATGGGCGTGCGCATCAAGTACAGTCGGTCCTCCTGTCCAGTGCACCTCCGTTAGCTCTTTTACCACGGAACCCCGCAATTGCACGTAGCCAATGCACCGTGCAGATCTCGAGGTAGTAGTGCTCTACCCCGGGCTCGACCGAGGAGTAGGGCGCTTCGTCTTCCGGCATGGCGCGCACCCTCGTGATGGAGGACAGCGCGATCTGCAGCACATCGCGGACCCCTTTGTTAGTCAACCGCAATACAATCGCCAAGGTAGAACCGCCTCATGTGTTGACTCACGTGTCCGCGCTCCTCCCCCAGCAGCTCGAACTCCGTGGCCTTGCGGTAGTAGTGCAGCGTCTCGGGCGTGAGGACGAAGAGCCGCGAGGCCCAGCCACCGCGCACGGCGCCGTCGCGACGCTTCTCCAGCTGGCCACAGAACAGCACGCGGCCGTAGACGCCGTACTCAAGCTCGCTCGAACCCCCCACGAGGCTCATGGACGACGTGGTCGACGGCAACGGCGGGCGCGACGTCATGCTGCGCAGGGAAGAGCTGCTCCGGATGTGACGATGATACACCACGAAGCCGTTTCAGCCACAAACCTGCGACATGTGCGCTTCAAGTGATACCGGTATACTGAATCCCGTACCGGTAAGATGATGACGAGGGACAAACCCCCTCTCTTCAGTTCGCATCTGGGAAAAAAAAAACTTTGTAGCGGGCGTCATGCTGTTCCTCGAGTCGGAGAACAAGATCATCAAGGAGGTGCTGGAGGGCCGCCTGGGCGAGACGTGCGTGGCCGTGGAAGAGGGATCCAGCTGGATGCGTTTGAGACGCTGATCTGTCTGTGCGTTGTGTGGAATTAATGGAATCATACAGGGCTCCTCGCCCCGTGCCCCCAATGGAGGTCCGGTTGTGCGACTTCGACGGTGAGTTCCAGCGGGGGACGAGAACAGGAGATTGCAATCCAAAGGGGAGGTGATACGAGAGGCGGGGAACTGACTTGACGTTGGGCTCGCTCGCAGATGTGCAGTTTGACCTGTCGATCGCGGACAACCTCCTGACGATCTCCATGGCCTACCCGCCCTACAAGACGCTGGAGGGGTGCGTGCTGCTCTCGACGTAGTGGGTTGCATAGCGGAGAGAGGAGGCTAACTTGGTGGCGATGCATGGATAGACTGGGTGCCAAGCAGATGTTCGCCGTGACGTACCCGGAGTTCCAGCTCGTCGCTGCGAAGGCGGGTTTCGACTTCTCGCTGCAGGTCAACGTGGACGTGATCACTCCTGCCAATGCCTGTACGTGTGTCTGGAGTTTTCTTTTTGATTCCGGTGATGTGTTGAAGTTGGTCTGATACTTGAACTTCTGTATCTTTTCGACAGCTTCGTTCATTGAGCGCATCTCGGTGCTGAAGCGCAACATTCTGGGCGCTCCGTTCGAGCAGTGCTTCGAGGCGCTGCAAAATGGAAACGCGAGCACCCTCGGCCCGGTTCAGATCCCATACCGTCGCAACGAGACCATCTACGTGCTCCCGCAGGCAGACCGTATCGTCATCGTATACTCGGTCTGCTTCGACGACAAGACCGACCAGGCCATTGCGCGCGTGTTCTTGCAGGTACGGCATCTTTGGTCATACTTCTGCCAGAGACGGAGTCACTCACTAACATCTACGATTGGTCTGATGTGGACTCGACTACCACAGGAGTTTGTGGACACCCGTCGCACGGTAAACAACGCGCCTCCCGTGGCGTTCGGCAAGGACCCGCCACTTGAGCTACGTGGTGCTCCGGGTCTGCGTAACTCGCCGGACTTGGTGGGCTACCTCAGCCTTGCCATTTTCCCGACCCATGTGGACACGACGGAGAAGCGTATCAAGGCGGCCACGCTCGTGCAGGGCCTGCGTAACTACCTGCACTACCACATCAAGGCGTCCAAGACGTACCTGCACATCCGCATGCGGAAGCGCGTGGACCTGCTGTTGCAAGGTTCGTACTCGTGCTGCGTTGTCTTTCATCTGCCGCCATTGTTCACTAATTCATCAATTCTGCGTTTGTCGTATCAGTGTTGAACCGTGCCCGTCCCGAGAAGGACCAATCCAAGACTCAGAAGAAGACGATCACGGGCCGAACCTTCGCGCGTGCTTAGACGAGAGACAACGCACCATCGGCTGCTTCGGACGGAACACGTTGAGGTTCTCCGTGCCAAACAATTGTTTTTGCTGTAGGCTACCAGTTTCGTGCAGCGCTTTCTAATACACAAGACGAGATGATAAAGTCGGCAGCTTCAACTTCTTGACCAGGTTACACTTCGGTGTACGACAGTGTAATCCAGTTACCATTCAGGTTACGCCTGTCATTCTGGGCCTCTCGCTCATCAGCCGACATGATGCTCCGCTCTCGCCGCTGCCAGCCTCTGGTCCGCGGCCTTCGCAGCCAGTTCGCCGCCTTCAGTGCGTCTGCCAGCGCTGCAGGTGACGAAGCAGCGGCTGCAGTGACGGAGAAGAAGAAGGCCCCGCAGCAGCAGCAGCAGCCGGTGGTGGAGACGACGTGGAACACGCTGGTGGTGGGCGAGATCGTGGACTTCCACCCACACCCGCAGGCGGACCGGCTGAACGTCTGCGCCGTGGACGTCGGGGACAAGGAGAATCTACTGCAGATCATCTGCGGGGCCCCCAACGTGCGTCAGGGTGCGCGTGTCCCCGTGGCCAAAGTGGGCACCAGGTTGGCGATTAAGGAGCCCGAGACTGGGGAGCTGTACGTGGATTGTACTTGGAGGTTGTTGCAGTGGTTGCAGTTGCCTTACAGATTGCCAAATGGTGCGTGTTGATGTGACCTGCAGGAAGAAGCTCAAGATCAAGAAGTCCAAGCTGCGTGGAGAGGTCTCGCAGGGCATGATCTGCTCCGAGGCAGAGCTCGGTTTGACGGACGCGAGCGACGGCATCCTCATCTTCGACGACGACGCAGCAGTTGGCAGCCTCGTGTCCGAACACGGCACCATTGCCAGCCGCCTTAAGGCACGTGGCATCACCGTCCCTGCGCCCCAGCCGAAAGTTACTGCCGAGCCAACACAGCAAGAATAAGGTGTTGCATTGGATCCGACACCTCTGCCGGTGTAGTGCTACTGTTGTCGAATACTGCAGCGCTGGCAGCAGACTGATTCAGCTAGAAAGATACAACGTGCGTGGAAAAGCAAAACTGGTCGTTGTCTTCTTGCGATTAAATTGAAAAGCTCGGGGTGAAAATGAAAAATAAGAGATGAAAGTGAAGAAGTACAGGTGTCGACGGCAGCGCTGGAGCTCGTGACTGCCGATAAAATACACACAAAAGAAAAGCTAGCTGCCGCTGGCTGGCTTGGCTCACGAAACTTGACGCAATACACCACGATGACACGGACGAGAAGAGTTTCTATAGCGCTCCGCCACCTCGTGCACTTGGCTTCCGACGCTGGCTCTGGGGATTCCTTGATACGGGTAGTCGCAGCACTGGGGGGGAGAATTTGTTCCGGAATCAGCAGAGGGCGTCCAATCATTACTTGGCGGCTTGTAGGTTGGAGAGAGGAGGGAACACGGCCCGTCTTTTAGTCGCGGGATGCTGTCACGTTTACCTTGCGAGGCGGTCTACCGCTTCTGCGGCATGTTGGCGACGCCGTCGAAGAACTCGACGGTCTGGTTGCCGACGGTCACGTGCAGGAAGCCGGTGGGCTGCTTGTTCTCATAAATAGACAGCTCTACGGGCGCGGGGACGCCGGGCGACACGAGCAGCACGTCGGTCTGCGGCTGCTGCGGCAGATCCATCGGGGGCGGGTGCGGCTGCTGCGGCTGGTACATCTTGCTCATCATGGACTGCATGTACATGGCGGCCGACACGTTCTGCTGCTGGTGCTGGTTGCTGTACACAGACTCGGCGTACATGTGCTGCTTGCTCAGCAGGCCAAGCGTGGCGCCCGGGGGCGCCAATGCCGGCGGAGAAGAGGCCTCCATCTGGTTGTCCAGGGCGTAGCCGCCGTACCGGAACTGCTGCATCTGAATCTGCGCGGCGGCGTCGGCGTTGGACGTATAGTGCGTGTGCGCGGAGAACGGGAAGCGCGACGGGGAGGGCGCGCCGCTGTATATGGTGGCCATGGCTGCGGCTGCGTGTATGTGGCTTGGACTGGAGCTGGGGCTGGCGAGAAGAGCGAGAGAGCGAGAGCTGCCTGGCGGACGGGCGCGAGGCTGTAGGCTGCGTGCTCTTCTTGGGCTTTTGCGCTATGGGCGGCCCGCTTTGCGTTTCGAGAGCGCCGCGAACCGGCGGTTCAGTTCGAGACGGTATTTTTAGCCAATGCCAAATCGGGAGAGAGCCGCGCGACGCGCGGATTGGTTCGAAAAGAACTATTTTTAGAATGCACCATCCTCCGCATCGCATACCTGGCCCTCGTATAGTCAACGCTAGTGTCGCAAACGCTGCGCGTCAAGATGAGCCGAGATGGAGGTCTCAGATAAAGCTCGAGCGAAATCAGATTCTCGGGGACGCGGCGGTGACACCCAGCCAGCTGCAGCTACAGGCTACAGGCTACAGGCTACAGCTACAGACCCAGCTCGCTGAGCCCCGGGTGGTCGTCGGGGCGGCGGCCCTGCGGCCAGTGGAAGCGGCGGTCCTGCTCGGCGATCGGGACGTCGTTGATGCTGGCGAAGCGCCGGGCCATCAAGCCCTGCGCGTCGAACTCCCAGTTCTCGTTGCCGTAGGCGCGGAACCACTGCTGGCGCTCGGCGTCCAGCCACTCGTAGGCGAAGCGCACGGCGATGCGGCTGCCGTCGAAGGCGAACAGCTCCTTGATGAGGCGGTACTGCGTCTCGCGCGCCCACTTGCGCGTCAGGAACGCCTCGATCTCCTGCCGCCCCGTCACGAACTCGGAGCGGTTGCGCCACGCGCTGTCGGCCGTGTACGCGAGCGCCACGCGGCGCGGGTCGCGGGAGTTCCACGCGTCCTCGGCCGCGCGCACTTTCAGCGCCGCCGACTCGCCCGTGAACGGCGGCACCGGCGGCCGCGCGGCCTCGCTCATGGCCCTCGCCAGTGCGTTCTTGGGGGCCGCAGTCGTGGCACGACGGAGCGTCAACATACTTCGATCTTGGAGAGCTAAAGCGCGAGAGAGGGACGATTCAACGTTGTTGAAGGACTTGACCCGAATTCGGCTCGTAAATTACGAGCGTAATCAGCCTGATTTCGCCTTTACCACGGGATCGAAACATAACAGTAGTTGGACAAGTTGACTACGTTTAGTGCTTTCGGACGGCAACTCGCTTTACTCGGCCCGTTGGTGCTGGTTTTCGTGGGTCTGGAGCTCACGTCGCAGGATCTTGCCCGTGGCGCTCTTCGGGATGGCCTCGATGAACTCGACCTGGCGCACCTTCTTGAAGGGGGCCACCTTCGAGGCCACAAAGTCCATCACGTCCTCCTCCGAGAGCCCCGCTGCGTTGGTGGGGTCCTTCAGCACCACAAAGGCCTTGGGGATCTCCTCGCCGAAGGCGTCTTTGCCCCGGACGCAGCAGGCATCGGAGATCTGCGGGTGGTTGTTCAGCACGTCCTCCAGCTCAGCTGGTGCGACTTGGTGGCCCTTGTACTTGATCATTTCTTTCAAGCGATCAACGATGAACACGAAGCCATCCTCGTCGATGAATCCGATGTCGCCGGTGCGCAAGAAGCGGTCTTCGGTGAAGACGTTCTTGTTCGCCTCGGCGTTGTTGGAGTAGCCCAGCATGACTTGCGGGCCCTTGTACAGAAGTTCACCGTGCTCGCCTACGCCCAGGTCCTTGTCAGTGGTGGTGCATTTCACGCGAAGCTGCGTATTCGGCAACAAACGGCCAACGCTTCCCTGGATTTCGCAAAAGTAATCCGCAAAGAAAGGAGTTATGGTTAGTCGGTCGTCGAATCACTCTGGAATACCAGGATTCGATCATGCGTCCTCACCGGTTTACAGTTCATTTCCTCAGCGTAGTTGACGCCCGGAGCAGTCTCTGTCGCCCCGTAAGTCTGCTTCACGGCGATCTTCAGTCGGTCCTTGACAAGCTTCTCCACTTCCTTGCCCATTGGCGCGCCGGCTGAAACCAGAAATTCCGTCGCCGAGATGTCGTACTACTTGTCAACGACGGGATTGTGGGCAAGGAATAGCGCAAGTGGAGGAGCAATGTGTGCCACGCGGATCTACACAAACATCGAGCAGCAAGAACTCTTAGTTTTTGGTGCATCCACTCAAGTAATGATGCATCAGGCGCCTTACCTTGTACGTGGACAGCGCGTTCAGGAAGGTCTCCGGCTCGAACCGAGGCAAAAGCACCTTGGCGGCACCCTGGTATATCGACAGATGCATCAACATGATGCCGTAGATATGAAAGAATGGCATCAATCCAAGAGAGGATCCACCTAGATTCTCTACATGGTTGATCTGCAAAGCGTTACAAAGAGCATTTCTCGCACTCAACGCCACACCCTGTGCAACAGTCAACAATGCGAGTTTTTTTGGAAATGTTAACAAAGCAAGAGTCGACAATAGTAAATGAAATGACTTTGCAATTACCTTGGGAACGCCCGTCGTTCCACTGGAGAATGGTAGCAGCACATTGCTCTCAGGGTCAATCTTCTCAAACAGGAAAGAATCATCCCTGCGTTGGATCAACTCGCTAGAACAGGTTCGCACCAACATCAGTAACATTGTTTGGACTCCTGTTCAAGGTCATAGGCACGTGCTCAAAGCTCTTGAGGCCTTCTCCAACACCTTCCCCAAAACCCATCGTGTAGATGAACTTCTTTCCGAGCTTGCACAGTTTGGCTGCCACGACGGCAGTTTCTTCCAGCTCCTTGTGGGTAATAATGTATCTGGCCTTAGCCGCCTTGATCTGCACCGCCAGCTCGTCGGGAAGGAACATGTGTGACGCAGGAGAGCACACCGCTCCTAAGGAAATGAGCGCTATAGCATCATCACCATGAAACCTCAATCAGCACTTCGTTGCCTCTGGTTTAATTTTACAAGTATATTCACAACAAAAACGTACCGAGTACCGCCGTGGGGTAGTCCAAACAGTTGAAGGGGTGCACTATGACCGCCTGCACAGCCACAACAACAACAATGTCAGCCCCCCCCCCCCCCCCCCCCCCCCCAGCACCCAACACTACTGTAGCCCCCAACTTCTCTCCAATTTGTCACGTACATCTCCCTTCTTGACGCCATCTTTGGCGAGAGAAATGGCTAACTTCCTAGCTCGCTCGTGGAGCTGCTTGAAGGTGACGCGCTCGTGTGTGATGCCATCAATGAAAGCCGGCTTGTCCGCGTTAGCACTCAATTTGTCGGTGACAATGTCCCAGATGGTCCTGTCGGGTGTTGAGGTTAGGGCTCGTCACACAGCCCTAGCCGAAGTACCGTGTGGACCCTTTATTTTAATACTGAAAGGACACGCGCAGTACAGTGACTCTAAACTTTGATATTCAACGTCAAATGGTTGGTAGGCACGATATTTATCTGTGTTTTAGGCAACCACATACTTCTCTCGAGTGAGCAGCAAGACTAGCTCCCTGCTCCATAACTTTCTTAATCTCACTCCTCTTTTTACCGTTTCTTCTACAAGTCCTTCTCTCAAGCGCTAAAGCCTGCTACATTAACAGGTCATGAGTCCCAGCCAAGTCTCGAGTGACGACTTCCCCCGACTTACCGGGTCAAGAAATATCGACGTGTGGAAGACCCGAGTGACGGCATCGCTTGATGGCAAGCACCTCCTCGGCTTCGTCACCAAGAAGGACTACGACGGAGTGAGCGACGACGAAGACGAAGATGGTTCGTCAGACAACGCCGAAATGTCCGACGTCGAAGACCCTCCCAAGGCTTCTACTCCTGTCGACTACGACTCTCAAGCCGTCGACTATGAGTCAAGCTCCGAGGAGGACGAAGCGGCCAGCGACGAGGACGGCAATACAAAGTCGACACCCAGCCCATCCTCACCGATACGCTCGTTTTCGCAGCGGAAATCGCAGCGCTGAGCCAAGAAAGAGAGACCTGCACCGTTGTCATCCCGGCGCTTGCGCCGCATGGAAGCACAAACCAAGGCCTTCCTGATGAAGACTATGGACGACACGCACATCCGTCTTGTCAAGAACCTTCACTCGGCTTACGCCATTTTTCAAGCCATCTGCAAGAAGTACGAGGGAGCCGCGTTCCATGGCGACCCGTACTTCATCCAACACTTCCTCATGGAAATCAAGTACGAGGAAGGGAGTGATGTGAACGAGTTTTTCCTCGTTCTCGAAGACGCGATGAGAGCCGCGTCCAAGGCGACCGAATCGGTCCTCACGGATGGACAGAAGTCACTGTACCTGTTCCACTCCATGCCAGCGTCGTGGAAGGACGATCTGCGCATCTGGAAACGAAATCGGACGTACATCCCGTACGATGAACTCAAGATGAGCATCGAGAATAAAGTCCGCAAGCTGGAGGCGCAAACGCGCTACTCTCTGGCGAAGGGTACTCCTGAAAGTCGAAGGACCAAGGATGAACGTGCACTTATTGCACCAGAGCAACCCACATCACGTGGTACGTCCTACGGCGAAGTATGCAGCTACTGCCAAAAGCCATATCATCACATTCGACTATGCCGTGGGTTGCAGAAGGATCTCCGCGATGGCACTGTCAAGTCGAGCACCGTTCTACCAGCGAATTTCGAGTTTCGCGGCGGAAATCTTCGCAGGTCCAACCCTTACGAACGACGTGACAACAATTCGGGTCGTGGCCGTGGATCATGGCAGAAAGGCGGCCGAGGTCGGAACAACGGCGGTCGTGGCAGCTACAACCGTGGCGCCAACGACAAGAGGCAACAACTGTCTCGCCGTGAAGAAGGAGGCTACAGCCAAACTCGCCGTGACAAGGCTCGTATTGCGGTTGCCACTGGAATCAAGCCGGCACCACCTGCCATCAGCCTCACCGCTCAAGCCAGCGCTAGCTTCGACTCCAACTGGACCATCGATTCAGGGTGCACGAGTCATGTCACTCAGCATGCTGAATGGTTCATCTCGAAGAATCCTGCCTCCGGTTTCATCACCGTCGGCGGAAAATCCGAGATTCCAATTGAAGGAACCGGCGATGTCGTGCTCCAAGTCACTGACTCAAAGGGACAACACCGCCAACTCACGCTGCGCGACGTGCTCTACGCACCTCAACTGAAGTTCAACTTTTTATCGGTTCCTGCAGCAGTGGAGCACGACTTCCGCTTCACATTCCAGCACGCCGTATGCACGGTGCAGTCGGACCAAAGGTTCAATGTCAAGGCAAAGAAGTCCACCAGTGCCAAGCTGTACCAGTTCACGGCCTCGCCGATCAAAAATCAAGAAGTCCACGTGGCCATGTCAGGTAAGCCCACTGCTATTATGCTCTTGCACAAACGCCTAGGTCATCCTAACTTTCGTGTCTTACAGGCGCTGACTCGCTAAAGGGACTCGAAGACACAGCCGTAGTTCCCCGAGACAATTTCTTTTGTCTGCTTGCACTTATGCGAAGTCACACCACAATGCATTTCATTGCAATATACATGTTGAGCGTGCTACCATGCCTCTACATAAAGTTCATTCTGACATTTGTGGACCGCTACCTGTTCCTAGTATTAGCGGGTGCCGGTACTTTGTTGTCTTTATTGATGACTTCACTCGCTACATGTTTCTATACCCTATCAAAGCACGGAGTCAGCTATACTCCTGCAACGAAAACTTCCGGATGAAAGCGTTGAATATCTTCCGCTCAGACATTCATCTTCTTGAGTATACAGGCCCCTCAGAAGATAAGGGTATTCGGGTACTTCAAGCCGATAATGCCAAGGAATATGAAAAACTTGGTCGAATTATCTTTACACGGTATGGAATACATGCACAATTCACAAATGCATACACACCGCAAGAGAACGGTGTAGCCGAACGACGAAATCGCACGATCCTAGAACGCATCCGTACTCTCCTACTCGATGCCAAACTACCTAAGATGCTTTGGGCGGAATGTGCTACTCACGTCACTACACTACTAAATATGACACCTAGCGAGAACACATATCTACGCACTCCTTACGAACTCTGGTACAACCGTAAACCCAGCGTGGAGTATCTGAAAGTATTCGGCTGTGCAGCATACGCTCACGTGAATGATATCTACAGGGACAAGCTCGATGCACGAGCTAAGCTGTGTATTTATCTGGGTATTCCCGAACATAAGAAAGGCTATCGTCTTATGGACGTAAAATTCCATGCAATCGTCTTGTAACGGGGTTACACGTACAAGTGGCTGGAAGCCACTTGTGGATTTGACAGATAGGTTATCTGTTAAAAGTTTTGGATACTTCCTCACCTTGGTGTAAGACACACCAATGGATACATTGAAGTGGGCCACCACAGTGAGTGGTCCACACATACCCAAAGATCCTATTGGTAGAAAGCAGCATCTTTGTACCAATCAGAGACATGCATATTAGCGGAGCTCTGACAGCCAGCCGCTGTCAGCCCCTTTCATAGATGATAAACAGTTTTTAGCAGATTTTAGAGGAAGACCAATTTACAAACAATACAGTTCTCATTTTACCTAATCTAAGCCACTTGAAGTCTTGTCTGATTTGAATTATATATGTGTATTAAAATATAATTAACCTAAGTAATTACTAAGTACTTACGCTTCCTCATACACGTTGCGCAACGTGTAAGTTAAAGTAGTGAGTCAAGTTAGACCCACTACACCTGGTAGCACTTTGTAGTCCGTCCAACGACCGACTGCTTGACGTTCGTACGAGGTGTACGAACGCGGAGCCGAGAACCCCATGAGCACGGAGGTGCCCATGGAGAGCTCCAACACGCCTGCAACGCATGTTGCACGCGCTGACTGCCCCCATCTGTCTGACCTAGAGTGGGAAGCCCTCCAACGACTGTCAACAGTCATTGGAGAAGCGGCGATAGCTACGATGCTGCGTACGCTACCGTCGACGGAGCAACATGGTGTTGCTCTGGGGTTCATCATGAAGGAGCAGCGTGATGCTGCTTCCTCAGTGACGGCGTCGTCAGGGACGACACCGCGTGCTCAATCATTGAAATTGAGCGTAAGAAATTACGTGGGAAGAGAGGGCGAGCCTCTCATCTGGTGGCTTGTCGAGCTCGACACAGCCATAGCGGCTCGACGTATCGTCGACCCGCTGTCGAAGGTCGCGTTCGCCATGTCCTGCCTTGGCGGACGCGCAAGGAGTTGGGCGTATGGGCGCCGACTCTCCGATCCTACGTGCTTCAGCACGTACGAAGTATTCAAGGAGGAGCTCAAACAAGCGTTTGAGCCTCCGCAAAACGAGTTCCGGTCGAGGGCGGAGTTCCTCGACCTTCAGCAGGGTAAGCATGACGTCCATGCTTACGCGCAGCGCGCACGATATTTGGTATCAAATATCGTGACTAACCCGATTGACGAGGCGACCAAGGTCGTCACGTTCATGAAAGGGCTTAGAGATGGGCCCGTGAAGACTTATCTCTTCCGAGAGTACCCGAGTACTCTCGAAGCTGCAATCACCCTTGCCATGCAAGAAGAGTTTAGCCTGCGGCAGGCTAAACTCCATGTAAATGTACCGAGACCGCTACCGCGCCCGGTAGCGAGGACGGGAGGTCCGGAACCAATGGACCTCTCGAATGCAACGGCTGCTGGTTACCAGCAGCAGGGAGGCAACGTTCGATGCTTCCGTTGCGGAAGGATCGGTCACTTTGCACGGGAGTGCACAACTCCCATGCCCCCTGGAGGTGGCCGTCGTGGCGATGCTAGGCATCGCCGCGGACCAACAAAAAACGCGAACATCCAGTAGGCGCGGGGCGCCCTACTGGTAATGCAGTCACGAGTGCCGACATCGGGCACGCGACACTGAGGACTGCAGCCCCCAGTGAGACCAGCTCTCACTGCAAGAAACAAGATGACAGGCCAAACCTAGTCATCTTGAAGGTTTACTCGAAGAGAGCGAGTGACTCTCTTCGAGCTTTGGTAGTTTCAGGCGCGTCGAACAACTTTGTTCGACTACGAAGCCTGCCGAGACTTGACTTCGAGGAGGTAGATACACCTCGAAGTCTTCTGGAGGTACGACTGGCAACAGGTGCCATCGTAAAGACCGAGAAGCGCGTCGTGAACGTGCGCTTCTCGTACAAACAACGAGTGTTTGTCGAACACTTTATCGTCCTGGACCTGGACGATAAGTTCGACGTGGTAATGGGCATGCCGTGGCTTGCACGGCATGATCCGGTGATAGACTGGAAGAAGCGCACGCTCGTGCGCTTCGGCCGCGACAGCGGAACAGAGAGCGATGGCCCTGTTACCGCAGCGCACGCACCAACAGGTGCGCGCGGCTCGCCAGTCGAGACAGCGCTTAATGCTGCTGTCCCGGAGTGCCCAAGAGATGCACGAGGGCGCGCACAAGTGAGACCAACGTCGGCAATGCTGCCGACGTCGGAAGAAAAAGATGTGTTGGTTCCGGGAACCAACACCCACGTTCAAGCGTGTAACGGACAGTCCCTGACCCGAAGCGGTCAGGTCGACAACGACGAGTCGGCTCCGGGAGCCGACGCACCCACGGTCATGAGGGGCTTCGCCAATGAATGGCGTCGAGGTGACGAAGGCGTGTCAACTCCGGGGGTTGACGCTGCAAACAGTGCGGACGGTTGCAAACGCACCGCACTGACGCAATTGCATGCTGTCGTGCAGCCGGGCTGCACGAAGGAACATGCGGTCAAGCCGGGCTTGATACCGCGCGCCCGCGGACAGGGTCCGCCGGCGAACAACTGTCCACGGCCGGGCCTGGACCAGAAGAACAACTGTGCGGTGCCGGGCTCCGCACAACAAGAAGACGGCGCATGCGGAGAACGTTGCGCAAGTCTCGGCCCGGGACCGAGACGCAACAAGAACAGTCTGCTGGGCAGACTGAGGCGGTGACGCCGGATGTCGAGACGCTAAGCGTCTTGACGCGCACCGATACTGGATTCCAGTATCGTGAAATGGAACTCGCTAGTCCTCCGACGACGGCGTCAGAGTTGACTTCCCTTCCGGTCATGAGCTGGAAGCGCTTCACACGCGACTTGCACGATGCCAAGTGGCATGCTCTGGGAATGGTTAGTAATACAACAGGGGCTTAAGAACGCCCCTGCGACCTTCAACAGGTGCGTGACGCACTTGTTGCGCTCGGTGCGCGACTTCGCGCCGAGCTACCTCGATGATGTGTTCATCCACAGCCGGGATGCGGACGGGAAGACCGACGTAGAGATGCACAGGGTGCATCTCTGGAAGCTACGTGAGCTTATGCGAAAACATAAGCTCTACGCGAACCTGAAGAAGTGTATCTTCGGGGCGAGCGAGATACCCGTCCTCGGGTGTCTCGTAGGGCAGAATGGTGTTCGCCCTGACCCAGAAAAGGTCAGAGTGGTTAACGAATGACCAACGCCTTCAAGTGTCAAGGAACTGAGGCAGTTCCTTGGCTTGGCCACGTACTTGTGCAAGTACGTGGAGGATCACGCGGGCAAGATCCGGCCGCTGTCGCAACTTCTTAAGAAAGAAGCTGTGGAATTGGACAACCGATTGCCAAAAGGCATTCGATGCAGTCAAGAGGGGCTTGACTGAGGCGCCGATCTTGGCAGTGGCTGACCAAGATCGCCCATTTCACGTAGTGTGTGACGCATCCGACTTCGCGATCGGATGCGCGTTGATGCAGCACGATCACGAGGGCCGTGATCGTGTCGTCTACTACCAATCGTGTCAGCTGAAGCCAGCTGAGCGCAACTATCCGGTACATGACAAGGAACTCCTTGCCATGAAATACGCACTCGCAAAGTTCCGAGTGTATTTGCTTGGAAGTAGACCATTTGTGGTCTACACCGAACATGCATCACTGCGCACTGCAGTGAAGTCACCACACATATCACAAAGAATGGCGAGATGGCTCTCATTCTTTGCGGAGTATAACTTCCGGGTCGAATACAAACCCGGAAGATTGAATGTAGTGGCCGACGCGTTATCACGTCGGCCGAACTACGCAGAAGCTGCTGACGTCAATGCCATTGACGTCATGTGATCGAGCAAACCCACATCGTCTCTGCTGGACGATGTGAAGGCCGCGTACGCGCACGACGCGGACACGAAGCTCTTGCTGTCCCATGGCACAGCGCCTTCTGACAAGGTTCGTCAGAAGCTGCCCAAGCACCTTCGAGCGCGTGCACACCGCTTTCGAGTGCACGACGGATTACTGCTTTACAATGCAGTCGACGACAACGCGGATCGCGTTGTCGTGCCGAACGATCATGACCTGCGACTCAGGATCATGTACGAATATCATGATTCCCCGACTGCGGGACATCTCGGACGTGAGAAGACATACGTCCTTCTCACGCGCGACTTCTACTGGCACCACCAGTATAAGTGGGTGCGCAAGTACGTCCGTGCTTGCGAGGTATGCCAACGCGTAAAGCCTGCGCCATTCGCGCAGGCTCCGTTACAATCACTACCGACTCCGTCGGAGTGTTGGAAGTCCATGTATTTGGACTTCATCTTTGGTCTTCCCCAGGACAGCGGAGGGAATACCGGTGTTGTGGTCTTCGTCGACCGCTTCAGCAAGATGGTACATCATGCTGCGGTGCCGGCAGAAGTGACCGCGAAACAGACGGCCCGTCTGTTCGTCGACATGGTGTTCAAACACCATGGCATGCCGACCGACATCGTGTCGGACAGAGACCCGCGCTTCACAGCGCACCTGTGGCAAGAAGTGTTTACACTTCTTGGGAGTCAGCTTTCCATGTCGACTGCGGATCATCCGCAGACGGACGGTCAAACCGAGCGCGTGAATCGCGTGCTCGTCGATAAGTTGAAGAGCTACGCTCACTCGTTCCAATAATGGAGCGAGTGCTTATCGATGGCAGAATTTGCCATCAATAACTCAGTGCATGCCTCGACCGGGCATACACCGTTCTACGTGAATGCCATGCGGCATCCTCGTCTACCGAGTTTACTCGGAGTGATGGCTCCCACTTTAAGTGGGGGAGGATCTACGACTGCAATACAGCAGCCGCAGAAAACCGCTGACACTTGCACAGTGTCAGCTGCAACAATGGACAAACCACATGAGTCTGCGCAGGGCGCAGACTCCTCCACCAACAAGGCCAAGGACCACGGGTCTGCGCAGGGCGCAGACACCGCGAAGAACCACGCAGAGGCAGGGCCTCTAGCGGAGAGCGATCTGAATGACTTCAGCTCGGATGCAATCAGTTTCATCACCAAAAGACAAGCCGTGATTCGTTTTGTCCAAGATGCAATAGCAGCTTCTGTTGACCAACAGAAGCTGAACGCAGACATTGTGGGCAGAGGCAACACAAATGAATTCAAAGTTAGTTCATTAGTTTTGTTAGCTACACAAAACCTGCCTAAACATGCAGTTTCGGATTTCGGAGCAAGCTTGCTTGCTCCGCGCTTCATCGGGCCGTTCACTGTGTTGGCACGGCACGGCACGGCAACGCATACACGCTAGACATACCGTCTAGCATGCGCCTCCATCCGACCTTTTACATCGGACGGCTGAAGCCATACCTGCAGCACGAGCCATCTAGCTCGGCTGACCCGAAGCCTCGACCAGGAGCCGAGGCAGAAGCGGAAGCCTTGGCCTCGCGACGAGCAACCTCTCTTCCAGCGTGCGGACGTGCTTGAGCAACCCCTTCATCTGGGTCCCCAGCTCGACCTGGATATTCGAGGCGGTCTGCGAGACCGCCGCGACTTGGGCCTTCTGGTTCGCCAGCTCCTGTTTCAGGGCGGCGAACTCAGCGCCCTGCAGACGCTCCACGGCGGTCACCCGGTCGTGGAGAGGCGCATACTGATCAGCCCGGGGCTGATCATACCCGGGGCGTGTTCCCACCCCCGCCACCGCCGATCCGTGACGCCCGCGGCTCAACCCGCTGGATTGTTGAGCGGATTGTTGACCATAGTATCCCGAAAACGAACCCTCAAGGGGCTCGTTTTCGTATTCGTTGGAGAGGATTTCCTCCCCATCAAGATACATGGGAGCCGCGGAACGTCTTGCTGGAGGACGTTCCGGAAATGGTGAGGGCGTACGAGGAGCAGTACGCGCTGGCGCAGCGGAAGTAACACGAGCGCTGCGATCATCGCTAGCGCCCGAACCCTCACGTGCTAAGAACTTAGCACGGAGCTCTTCGAGACTTTCGGGCACACGGAACGACGTGTACCCGTTCAGGTCGCGGTCGCTCAAGCGGACCGCGCCTGGGTAGCACTTCGTGCACTGAAAACCCTCCGGCACAGCGCACGGCACATCAGCCTCCTCCGCAGCAACGTGGAGTTGCTCCAACTTTCCACGCTTCGAGTACGTCTCGAAGCGATCACGCGCTTGCTTAATCCGATCACGGTAAGCACCCGGCCTCTTGTTGAAGTTTTCAACAAAGGCGTTCCAACTTTGACAAAGTACCTGCCATTCGGGCACTTTGCTGCGAGAAGATGTCTTCTTGCTTTGAAACCATCGGAGCTCATGAAAGAGTCCGATGTAGTAATCGCGCCTTTGATGCGTTCCCGCATCAAAGTGGAGCTCGGCAGCCACAGCGTCATCTTTGATGGCGCTGCATACGTACAGCGGCACCTCATTCGGAGGTACCGAATTCCCATACCGGTCCGTGATCTCGGACGCGGACGGCATCCACGGATCGCGCGCTGCAGGCGCAGCGCGCGGAGAGCTATGAGCTTTGACATCACGCGCTGCAGCAGCAGCGCGCGGAGTACTGAGAGCCCCAGCGGAAGCGAGTGGGGTATCGCTCTCAGTTCGCGAACGCTTCGAGCTCGAAGCGTCCGATTCATCCCCTTCACGCGGGCGAACGTTCTTGGCGTGAGGGTCGAGCGATTCGCTCGACACTGAGTCTTTACGCTTTGAGGGCGAGTCCTCCTTGCCCTCCATATCTTCATCGTCGTCGTCGAAGTCGACGACGTCGCCGTACTTCGCCTTCTGGCGTTCGAAGTAGTCGTCGATGGAGAGATGACTCCCCACCGACTTCGAGGTCTTCTTCGGAGGCGCGCTCATCGTTGAATGAGCGCGGATTTTTCTCCAAACGCGGAGAATTGACGAATGGTCAATTCCAAAAAGATTGACGTGCGGGGACCCCGCGCGTCTAACCTTATAAGGGGGGGGGGGATGGTGTAACGGGGTTACACGCACAAGTGGCTACAAGCCACTTGTGGATTTAACAGATAGGATATCTGTTAAAAGTTTTGGATACGTCCTCACCTTGGTGTAAGACACACCAATGGATACATTGAAGTGGGCCACCACAATTAGTGGTCCACACATACCCAAAGATCCTATTGGTAGAAAGCAGCATCTTTGTACCAATCAGAGACATGCATATTAGCGGAGCTCTGACAGCCAGCCGCTGTCAGCCCCTTTCATAGATGATAAACAGTTTTTAGCAGATTTTAGAGGAAGACCAATTTACAAACAATACAGTTCTCATTTTACCTAATCTAAGCCACTTAAATTCTTGTCTGATTTGAATTATATATGTGTATTAAAATATAATTAACCTAAGTAATTACTAAGTACTTACGCTTCCTCATACACGTAGCGCAACGTGTAAGCTAAAGTAGTGAGTCAAGTTAGACCCACTACACGTCTACAGTCGCGACGTGGTCTTTAATGAAACCAGTTTTCCAACGATTGGAACCGTTGAGGATACCTCCGAACCACTACCACTGCCGCTACAACTTGCCGCATTGACAGATCCAGCCCCATCGACAACTACAGACGATACACCTGTAGAGGCGGAACATACACCGCAGGTCGGACCAAGTGACGAGACTATCCCACTTTCATCTGATATCGCAGCGACGCCGAAACCGCTTCAATCACTGAGAAATGCCCTTGAACGTGGCACAATAAACTATTCCCTTATATCGGAGACGCCTTCTACTCCTCCACATCGCTCAACTAAACGCCCTCGGTACGAGGATGAAATAAATCTGACTGAGCTAAATTCTAAGGAAGATTCCGAGGAAGCAGCAGAACGTATTCACTCAGTTCTCAGCCTACTTGCTATCCGCTACGTGCCGGAACCCAAAACATATAAAGCAGCAATGGCATCTTCATACGCGAGAGAATGGCGAACAGCAGCCGAATCCGAATACCAGTCCCTTACGAAAAAATAAGACGTGGGTCCTTGTCCCTCTGCCGAAAGGCCGGCGAGTTCTCCAAAACCGCTGGATCTTTGTTGTCAAGTATACTGGCACTGGCGAGATAGATAGATTCAAGGCCCGTCTTGTTATCAAAGGATTTTTACAACAGTATGGTATTGACTACGACGAGATATTTTCTCCTGTAATACGGATGGAAGTGCTTCGCCTTCTCCTTATCATAGCTGCGCTTCTTGATTATGAGATCCATCAGATGGATGTTAAAACCGCCTTTCTCAATGGCTTCCTATCTGAGGAAATATACATGGCTCAGCCGGAGGGATTCGCTGCCCCTGGTCAAGAACACTTGGTGTGCTAACTATTAAAAAGCCTCTATGGTCTTAAACAAGCACCTCGTATTTGGTATCAGACATTGTCTACCTTCCTAGAGAGTCTCGGTTTTCGAAAGCTGATTAAGGATCGCTGTGTCTTTATGGCGACATTTGACGGACGGGTCTGTTACATTGCAGTCTACGTGGATGACTTGCTTATTATCGCTCCCACGGTTAACCTCGTATGTCGTATTAAATCGGACCTGAAACAGAGATTTTCAATGACAGATTTAGGGGAGGTGAAATACATCCTCGGCTGGTCAATCGAACGAAGCCGCAAAGACAAAACCATTCTCATTCATCAACGCAGGTATGCAACAAATGTCCTCGACAGGTTCAAACACCTCGTCACATACCCAACTGCGACGCCATCAGACCGCAGCATTAAGCTCACAAAAGCCATGGAGCCCACCACTCAAGAAGAGAGGGAGGCAATGAAAGATATTCCATACCGAGAGGTCGTTGGAAGTATCATGTACCTCATGGTTGGCACTCGCCCAGATCTAGCATTCTATATGCGCGAAGTCAGCCAATTCTTATCAAATCCTGGAATGGAACACTGGAAAGCAGTGATAAGAGGTCTAAAATACCTATCAGGCACAACAAACCAAGGTATACTGCTAGGTGGATCAACATCTATTGACGCCAGCAATCTAGCTGATCATTTGACAGCTTACACGGACTCAGACTATGCCAATTGCCCCGACACTAGAAGATCAGTTGGCGGGTATGTCACAATGATCGGAAAAAGTCCGATATCATGGCTATCGAGAAAGCACCACACGGTAGTGCTCTCGACTACGGAAGCAGAGTATATCGCATTATGTCATTGCATGCAAGAAGTCATATTTCTTAAACTACTACTCAAAGAGCTTGGGTTTTCTACTACTAAATCGACAGTTATTATGGAAGACAATCAAAGCTGCATTAAGATCGCTACCAACCCGTAACTACACGGACGATCAAAGCATATTGACATCCGTTATCATTTTGTTCAAGAAAAGGTAGAACGACACGAATTCAACGTCGTTTATTGCAATACCAAGTCGATGGTAGCCGATATCTTCACGAAAGCACTAGACAAGCATCAGTTTCGAAATTGGCGTCGCAATTTAGGTACGCATTCACTTAAGACAGCGACAATTAGCAACACTTAAGACAACTAGAGACACTAACTCAGTTAATCGTAGCACTTCAATACATATTGAGTCACGGGTTATACGTGAGGTTTCTCCTACAAGGTTTACTCACGATGCCCAACAGGTTTTCCCCTCTCACGAGGTTTTCCTGGCACACAGCCGCCAAATATATTCATGCATACATGAAGCAACAATAAAGCTATTAATAATAATGTGATGCACTATGAAGCATAACCGCTTGATATCAGTGCAAGCCATGATACCGGTCACAGCGTCGCTAGAACACAAGTGTACTCACCAAACAGCGCAAGCAGCAGTTGCAGAGGGCTACCAAAGCCCTTAGTCAACCGCAATTGCACTGCTCAGTGAAAACAGTGTTCGTTGCGGGAAGCGAACCCGCTGTGTCTGGACTGCGATCCAGACACGCAAACCACTATGCTACGATTTGCCCAGCATAAAAGTGCTGGCTCAAATCCTCCGGATAGTTCACTGATGACGAGCCAGGGAGGCTGTTGAGGTTAGGGCTCGTCACACAGCCCTAGCCGAAGTACCGTGTGGACCCTTTATTTTAATACTGAAAGGACACGCGCAGTACAGTGACTCTAAACTTTGATATTCAACGTCAAATGGTTGGTAGGCACGATATTTATCTGTGTTTTAGGCAACCACATACTTCTCTCGAGTGAGCAGCAAGACTAGCTCCCTGCTCCATAACTTTCTTAATCTCACTCCTCTTTTTACCGTTTCTTCTACAAGTCCTTCTCTCAAGCGCTAAAGCCTGCTACATTAACAGGTCATGAGTCCCAGCCAAGTCTCGAGTGACGACTTCCCCCGACTTACCGGGTCAAGAAATATCGACGTGTGGAAGACCCGAGTGACGGCATCGCTTGATGGCAAGCTCCTCCTCAGCTTCGTCACCAAGAAGGACTACGACGGAGTGAGCGACGACGAAGACGAAGATGGTTCGTCAGACAACGCCGAAATGTCCGACGTCGAAGACCCTCCCAAGGCTTCTACTCCTGTCGACTACGACTCTCAAGCCGTCGACTATGAGTCAAGCTCCGAGGAGGACGAAGCGGCCAGCGACGAGGACGGCAATACAAAGTCGACACCCAGCCCATCCTCACCGATACGCTCGTTTTCGCAGCGGAAATCGCAGCGCTGAGCCAAGAAAGAGAGACCGCCAATTGCGGTTGACTAAGGGCTTTGGTAGCCCTCTGCAACTGCTGCTTGCGCTGTTTGGTGAGTACACTTGTGTTCTAGCGACGCTGTGACCGGTATCATGGCTTGCACTGATATCAAGCGGTTATGCTTCATAGTGCATCACATTATTATTAATAGCTTTATTGTTGCTTCATGTATGCATGAATATATTTGGCGGCTGTGTGCCAGGAAAACCTCGTGAGAGGGGAAAACCTGTTGGGCATCGTGAGTAAACCTTGTAGGAGAAACCTCACGTATAACCCGTGACTCAATATGTATTGAAGTGCTACGATTAACTGAGTTAGTGTCTCTAGTTGTCTTAAGTGTTGCTAATTGTCGCTGTCTTAAGTGAATGCGTACCTAAATTGCGACGCCAATTTCGAAACTGATGCTTGTCTAGTGCTTTCGTGAAGATATCGGCTACCATCGACTTGGTATTGCAATAAACGACGTTGAATTCGTGTCGTTCTACCTT
This sequence comes from Phytophthora cinnamomi, assembly GCF_018691715.1. Lineage (NCBI taxonomy): Eukaryota > Oomycota > Peronosporomycetes > Peronosporales > Peronosporaceae > Phytophthora > Phytophthora cinnamomi. Next base: position 206,454 of record NW_027150978.1, on the reverse strand, counting down.
TTCTTGAACAAAATGATAACGGATGTCAATATGCTTTGATCGTCCGTGTAGTTACGGGTTGGTAGCGATCTTAATGCAGCTTTGATTGTCTTCCATAATAACTGTCGATTTAGTAGTAGAAAACCCAAGCTCTTTGAGTAGTAGTTTAAGAAATATGACTTCTTGCATGCAATGACATAATGCGATATACTCTGCTTCCGTAGTCGAGAGCACTACCGTGTGGTGCTTTCTCGATAGCCATGATATCGGACTTTTCCGATCATTGTGACATACCCGCCAACTGATCTTCTAGTGTCGGGGCAATTGGCATAGTCTGAGTCCGTGTAAGCTGTCAAATGATCAGCTAGATTGCTGGCGTCAATAGATGTTGATCCACCTAGCAGTATACCTTGGTTTGTTGTGCCTGATAGGTATTTTAGACCTCTTATCACTGCTTTCCAGTGTTCCATTCCAGGATTTGATAAGAATTGGCTGACTTCGCGCATATAGAATGCTAGATCTGGGCGAGTGCCAACCATGAGGTACATGATACTTCCAACGACCTCTCGGTATGGAATATCTTTCATTGCCTCCCTCTCTTCTTGAGTGGTGGGCTCCATGGCTTTTGTGAGCTTAATGCTGCGGTCTGATGGCGTCGCAGTTGGGTATGTGACGAGGTGTTTGAACCTGTCGAGGACATTTGTTGCATACCTGCGTTGATGAATGAGAATGGTTTTGTCTTTGCGGCTTCGTTCGATTGACCAGCCGAGGATGTATTTCACCTCCCCTAAATCTGTCATTGAAAATCTCTGTTTCAGGTCCGATTTAATACGACATACGAGGTTAACCGTGGGAGCGATAATAAGCAAGTCATCCACGTAGACTGCAATGTAACAGACCCGTCCGTCAAATGTCGCCATAAAGACACAGCGATCCTTAATCAGCTTTCGAAAACCGAGACTCTCTAGGAAGGTAGACAATGTCTGATACCAAATACGAGGTGCTTGTTTAAGACCATAGAGGCTTTTTAATAGTTAGCACACCAAGTGTTCTTGACCAGGGGCAGCGAATCCCTCCGGCTGAGCCATGTATATTTCCTCAGATAGGAAGCCATTGAGAAAGGCGGTTTTAACATCCATCTGATGGATCTCATAATCAAGAAGCGCAGCTATGATAAGGAGAAGGCGAAGCACTTCCATCCGTATTACAGGAGAAAATATCTCGTCGTAGTCAATACCATACTGTTGTAAAAATCCTTTGATAACAAGACGGGCCTTGAATCTATCTATCTCGCCAGTGCCAGTATACTTGACAACAAAGATCCAGCGGTTTTGGAGAACTCGCCGGCCTTTCGGCAGAGGGACAAGGACCCACGTCTTATTTTTCGTAAGGGACTGGTATTCGGATTCGGCTGCTGTTCGCCATTCTCTCGCGTATGAAGATGCCATTGCTGCTTTATATGTTTTGGGTTCCGGCACGTAGCGGATAGCAAGTAGGCTGAGAACTGAGTGAATACGTTCTGCTGCTTCCTCGGAATCTTCCTTAGAATTTAGCTCAGTCAGATTTATTTCATCCTCGTACCGAGGGCGTTTAGTTGAGCGATGTGGAGGAGTAGAAGGCGTCTCCGATATAAGGGAATAGTTTATTGTGCCACGTTCAAGGGCATTTCTCAGTGATTGAAGCGGTTTCGGCGTCGCTGCGATATCAGATGAAAGTGGGATAGTCTCGTCACTTGGTCCGACCTGCGGTGTATGTTCCGCCTCTACAGGTGTATCGTCTGTAGTTGTCGATGGGGCTGGATCTGTCAATGCGGCAAGTTGTAGCGGCAGTGGTAGTGGTTCGGAGGTATCCTCAACGGTTCCAATCGTTGGAAAACTGGTTTCATTAAAGACCACGTCGCGACTGTAGACGTGTAGTGGGTCTAACTTGACTCACTACTTTAGCTTACACGTTGCGCTACGTGTATGAGGAAGCGTAAGTACTTAGTAATTACTTAGGTTAATTATATTTTAATACACATATATAATTCAAATCAGACAAGAATTTAAGTGGCTTAGATTAGGTAAAATGAGAACTGTATTGTTTGTAAATTGGTCTTCCTCTAAAATCTGCTAAAAACTGTTTATCATCTATGAAAGGGGCTGACAGCGGCTGGCTGTCAGAGCTCCGCTAATATGCATGTCTCTGATTGGTACAAAGATGCTGCTTTCTACCAATAGGATCTTTGGGTATGTGTGGACCACTAATTGTGGTGGCCCACTTCAATGTATCCATTGGTGTGTCTTACACCAAGGTGAGGACGTATCCAAAACTTTTAACAGATATCCTATCTGTTAAATCCACAAGTGGCTTGTAGCCACTTGTGCGTGTAACCCCGTTACACCATCCCCCCCCCCCTTAAGGTTAGACGCGCGGGGTCCCCGCACGTCAATCTTTTGGAATTGACCATTCGTCAATTCTCCGCGTTTGGAGAAAAATCCGCGCTCATTCAACGATGAGCGCGCCTCCGAAGAAGACCTCGAAGTCGGTGGGGAGTCATCTCTCCATCGACGACTACTTCGAACGCCAGAAGGCGAAGTATGGCGACGTCGTCGACTTCGACGACGACGATGAAGATATGGAGGGCAAGGAGGACTCGCCCTCAAAGCGTAAAGACTCAGTGTCGAGCGAATCGCTCGACCCTCACGCCAAGAACGTTCGCCCGCGTGAAGGGGATGAATCGGACGCTTCGAGCTCGAAGCGTTCGCGAACTGAGAGCGATACCCCACTCGCTTCCGCTGGGGCTCTCAGTACTCCGCGCGCTGCTGCTGCAGCGCGTGATGTCAAAGCTCATAGTTTCTCCGCGCGCTGCGCCTGCAGCGCGCGATCCGTGGATGCCGTCCGCGTCCGAGATCACGGACCGGTATGGGAATTCGGTACCTCCGAATGAGGTGCCGCTGTACGTATGCAGCGCCATCAAAGATGACGCTGTGGCTGCCGAGCTCCACTTTGATGCGGGAACGCATCAAAGGCGCGATTACTACATCGGACTCTTTCATGAGCTCCGATGGTTTCAAAGCAAGAAGACATCTTCTCGCAGCAAAGTGCCCGAATGGCAGGTACTTTGTCAAAGTTGGAACGCCTTTGTTGAAAACTTCAACAAGAGGCCGGGTGCTTACCGTGATCGGATTAAGCAAGCGCGTGATCGCTTCGAGACGTACTCGAAGCGTGGAAAGTTGGAGCAACTCCACGTTGCTGCGGAGGAGGCTGATGTGCCGTGCGCTGTGCCGGAGGGTTTTCAGTGCACGAAGTGCTACCCAGGCGCGGTCCGCTTGAGCGACCGCGACCTGAACGGGTACACGTCGTTCCGTGTGCCCGAAAGTCTCGAAGAGCTCCGTGCTAAGTTCTTAGCACGTGAGGGTTCGGGCGCTAGCGATGATCGCAGCGCTCGTGTTACTTCCGCTGCGCCAGCGCGTACTGCTCCTCGTACGCCCTCACCATTTCCGGAACGTCCTCCAGCAAGACGTTCCGCGGCTCCCATGTATCTTGATGGGGAGGAAATCCTCTCCAACGAATACGAAAACGAGCCCCTTGAGGGTTCGTTTTCGGGATACTATGGTCAACAATCCGCTCAACAATCCAGCGGGTTGAGCCGCGGGCGTCACGGATCGGCGGTGGCGGGGGTGGGAACACGCCCCAGGTATGATCAGCCCCGGGCTGATCAGTATGCGCCTCTCCACGACCGGGTGACCGCCGTGGAGCGTCTGCAGGGCGCTGAGTTCGCCGCCCTGAAACAGGAGCTGGCGAACCAGAAGGCCCAAGTCGCGGCGGTCTCGCAGACCGCCTCGAATATCCAGGTCGAGCTGGGGACCCAGATGAAGGGGTTGCTCAAGCACGTCCGCACGCTGGAAGAGAGGTTGCTCGTCGCGAGGCCAAGGCTTCCGCTTCTGCCTCGGCTCCTGGTCGAGGCTTCGGGTCAGCCGAGCTAGATGGCTCGTGCTGCAGGTATGGCTTCAGCCGTCCGATGTAAAAGGTCGGATGGAGGCGCATGCTAGACGGTATGTCTAGCGTGTATGCGTTGCCGTGCAGTGCCGTGCCAACACAGTGAACGGCCCGATGAAGCGCGGAGCAAGCAAGCTTGCTCCGAAATCCGAAACTGCATGTTTAGGCAGGTTTTGTGTAGCTAACAAAACTAATGAACTAACTTTGAATTCATTTGTGTTGCCTCTGCCCACAATGTCTGCGTTCAGCTTCTGTTGGTCAACAGAAGCTGCTATTGCATCTTGGACAAAACGAATCACGGCTTGTATTTTGGTGATGAAACTGATTGCATCCGAGATGAAGTTATTCAGCTCGCTCTCCGCTAGAGGCCCTGCCTCTGCGTGGTTCTTCGCGGTGTCTGCGCCCTGCGCAGACCCGTGGTCCTTGGCCTTGTTGGTGGGGGAGTCTGCGCCCTGCGCAGACTCATGTGGTTTGTCCATTGTTGCAGCTGACACTGTGCAAGTGTCAGCGGTTTTCTGCGGCTGCTGTATTGCAGTCGTAGATCCTCCCCCACTTAAAGTGGGAGCCATCACTCCGAGTAAACTCGGTAGACGAGGATGCCGCATGGCATTCACGTAGAACGGTGTATGCCCGGTCGAGGCATGCACTGAGTTATTGATGGCAAATTCTGCCATCGATAAGCACTCGCTCCAGTATTGGAACGAGTGAGCGTAGCTCTTCAACTTATCGACGAGCACGCGATTCACGCGCTCGGTTTGACCGTCCGTCTGCGGATGATCCGCAGTCGACATGGAAAGCTGACTCCCAAGAAGTGTAAACACTTCTTGCCACAGGTGCGCTGTGAAGCGCGGGTCTCTGTCCGACACGATGTCGGTCGGCATGCCATGGTGTTTGAACACCATGTCGACGAACAGACGGGCCGTCTGTTTCGCGGTCACTTCTGCCGGCACCGCAGCATGATGTACCATCTTGCTGAAGCGGTCGACGAAGACCACAACACCGGTATTCCCTCCGCTGTCCGGGGGAAGACCAAAGATGAAGTCCAAAAACATGGGCTTCCAACACTCCGACGGAGTCGGTAGTGATTGTAACGGAGCCTGCGCGAATGGCGCAGGCTTTACGCGTTGGCATACCTCGCAAGCACGGACGTACTTGCGCACCCACTTATACTGGTGGTGCCAGTAGAAGTCGCGCGTGAGAAGGACGTATGTCTTCTCACGTCCGAGATGTCCCGCAGTCGGGGAATCATGATATTCGTACATGATCCTGAGTCGCAGGTCATGATCGTTCGGCACGACAACGCGATCCGCGTTGTCGTCGACTGCATTGTAAAGCAGTAATCCGTCGTGCACTCGAAAGCGGTGTGCACGCGCTCGAAGGTGCTTGGGCAGCTTCTGACGAACCTTGTCAGAAGGCGCTGTGCCATGGGACAGCAAGAGCTTCGTGTCCGCGTCGTGCGCGTACGCGGCCTTCACATCGTCCAGCAGAGACGATGTGGGTTTGCTCGATCACATGACGTCAATGGCATTGACGTCAGCAGCTTCTGCGTAGTTCGGCCGACGTGATAACGCGTCGGCCACTACATTCAATCTTCCGGGTTTGTATTCGACCCGGAAGTTATACTCCGCAAAGAATGAGAGCCATCTCGCCATTCTTTGTGATATGTGTGGTGACTTCACTGCAGTGCGCAGTGATGCATGTTCGGTGTAGACCACAAATGGTCTACTTCCAAGCAAATACACTCGGAACTTTGCGAGTGCGTATTTCATGGCAAGGAGTTCCTTGTCATGTACCGGATAGTTGCGCTCAGCTGGCTTCAGCTGACACGATTGGTAGTAGACGACACGATCACGGCCCTCGTGATCGTGCTGCATCAACGCGCATCCGATCGCGAAGTCGGATGCGTCACACACTACGTGAAATGGGCGATCTTGGTCAGCCACTGCCAAGATCGGCGCCTCAGTCAAGCCCCTCTTGACTGCATCGAATGCCTTTTGGCAATCGGTTGTCCAATTCCACAGCTTCTTTCTTAAGAAGTTGCGACAGCGGCCGGATCTTGCCCGCGTGATCCTCCACGTACTTGCACAAGTACGTGGCTGGCCAAGGAACTGCCTCAGTTCCTTGACACTTGAAGGCGTTGGTCATTCGTTAACCACTCTGACCTTTTCTGGGTCAGGGCGAACACCATTCTGCCCTACGAGACACCCGAGGACGGGTATCTCGCTCGCCCCGAAGATACACTTCTTCAGGTTCGCGTAGAGCTTATGTTTTCGCATAAGCTCACGTAGCTTCCAGAGATGCACCCTGTGCATCTCTACGTCGGTCTTCCCGTCCGCATCCCGGCTGTGGATGAACACATCATCGAGGTAGCTCGGCGCGAAGTCGCGCACCGAGCGCAACAAGTGCGTCACGCACCTGTTGAAGGTCGCAGGGGCGTTCTTAAGCCCCTGTTGTATTACTAACCATTCCCAGAGCATGCCACTTGGCATCGTGCAAGTCGCGTGTGAAGCGCTTCCAGCTCATGACCGGAAGGGAAGTCAACTCTGACGCCGTCGTCGGAGGACTAGCGAGTTCCATTTCACGATACTGGAATCCAGTATCGGTGCGCGTCAAGACGCTTAGCGTCTCGACATCCGGCGTCACCGCCTCAGTCTGCCCAGCAGACTGTTCTTGTTGCGTCTCGGTCCCGGGCCGAGACTTGCGCAACGTTCTCCGCATGCGCCGTCTTCTTGTTGTGCGGAGCCCGGCACCGCACAGTTGTTCTTCTGGTCCAGGCCCGGCCGTGGACAGTTGTTCGCCGGCGGACCCTGTCCGCGGGCGCGCGGTATCAAGCCCGGCTTGACCGCATGTTCCTTCGTGCAGCCCGGCTGCACGACAGCATGCAAATTGCGTCAGTGCGGTGCGTTTGCAACCGTCCGCACTGTTTGCAGCGTCAACCCCCGGAGTTGACACGCCTTCGTCACCTCGACGCCATTCATTGGCGAAGCCCCTCATGACCGTGGGTGCGTCGGCTCCCGGAGCCGACTCGTCGTTGTCGACCTGACCGCTTCGGGTCAGGGACTGTCCGTTACACGCTTGAACGTGGGTGTTGGTTCCCGGAACCAACACATCTTTTTCTTCCGACGTCGGCAGCATTGCCGACGTTGGTCTCACTTGTGCGCGCCCTCGTGCATCTCTTGGGCACTCCGGGACAGCAGCATTAAGCGCTGTCTCGACTGAGCGAGCCGCGCGCACCTGTTGGTGCGTGCGCTGCGGTAACAGGGCCATCGCTCTCTGTTCCGCTGTCGCGGCCGAAGCGCACGAGCGTGCGCTTCTTCCAGTCTATCACCGGATCATGCCGTGCAAGCCACGGCATGCCCATTACCACGTCGAACTTATCGTCCAGGTCCAGGACGATAAAGTGTTCGACAAACACTCGTTGTTTGTACGAGAAGCGCACGTTCACGACGCGCTTCTCGGTCTTTACGATGGCACCTGTTGCCAGTCGTACCTCCAGAAGACTTCGAGGTGTATCTACCTCCTCGAAGTCAAGTCTCGGTAGAGCTTCGTAGTCGAACAAAGTTGTTCGACGCGCCTGAAACTACCAAAGCTCGAAGAGAGTCACTCGCTCTCTTCGAGTAAACCTTCAAGATGACTAGGTTTGGCCTGTCATCTTGTTTCTTGCAGTGAGAGCTGGTCTCACTGGGGGCTGCAGTCCTCAGTGTCGCGTGCCCGATGTCGGCACTCGTGACTGCATTACCAGTAGGGCGCCCCGCGCCTACTGGATGTTCGCGTTTTTTGTTGGTCCGCGGCGATGCCTAGCATCGCCACGACGGCCACCTCCAGGGGGCATGGGAGTTGTGCACTCCCGTGCAAAGTGACCGATCCTTCCGCAACGGAAGCATCGAACGTTGCCTCCCTGCTGCTGGTAACCAGCAGCCGTTGCATTCGAGAGGTCCATTGGTTCCAGACCTCCCGTCCTCGCTACCGGGCGCGGTAGCGGCCTCGGTACATTTACATGGAGTTTAGCCTGCCGCAGGCTAAACTCTTCTTGCATGGCAAGGGTGATTGCAGCTTCGAGAGTACTCGGGTACTCTCGGAAGAGATAAGTCTTCACGGGCCCATCTCTAAGCCCTTTCATGAACGTGACGACCTTGGTCGCCTCGTCAATTGGTTAGTCACGATATTTGATACCAAATATCGTGCGCGCTGCGCGTAAGCATGGACGTCATGCTTACCCTGCTGAAGGTCGAGGAACTCCGCCCTCGACCGGAACTCGTTTTGCGGAGGCTCAAACGCTTGTTTGAGCTCCTCCTTGAATACTTCGTACGTGCTGAAGCACGTAGGATCGGAGAGTCGGCGCCCATACGCCCAACTCCTTGCGCGTCCGCCAAGGCAGGACATGGCGAACGCGACCTTCGACAGCGGGTCGACGATACGTCGAGCCGCTATGGCTGTGTCGAGCTCGACAAGCCACCAGATGAGAGGCTCGCCCTCTCTTCCCACGTAATTTCTTACGCTCAATTTCAATGATTGAGCACGCGGTGTCGTCCCTGACGACGCCGTCACTGAGGAAGCAGCATCACGCTGCTCCTTCATGATGAACCCCAGAGCAACACCATGTTGCTCCGTCGACGGTAGCGTACGCAGCATCGTAGCTATCGCCGCTTCTCCAATGACTGTTGACAGTCGTTGGAGGGCTTCCCACTCTAGGTCAGACAGATGGGGGCAGTCAGCGCGTGCAACATGCGTTGCAGGCGTATTGAGGCTCTCCATGGGCACCTCCGTGCTCATGGGGTTCTCGGCTCCGCGTTCGTACACCTCGTACGAACGTCAAGCAGTCGGTCGTTGGACGGACTACAAAGTGCTACCAGGTGTAGTGGGTCTAACTTGACTCACTACTTTAACTTACACGTTGCGCAACGTGTATGAGGAAGCGTAAGTACTTAGTAATTACTTAGGTTAATTATATTTTAATACACATATATAATTCAAATCAGACAAGACTTCAAGTGGCTTAGATTAGGTAAAATGAGAACTGTATTGTTTGTAAATTGGTCTTCCTCTAAAATCTGCTAAAAACTGTTTATCATCTATGAAAGGGGCTGACAGCGGCTGGCTGTCAGAGCTCCGCTAATATGCATGTCTCTGATTGGTACAAAGATGCTGCTTTCTACCAATAGGATCTTTGGGTATGTGTGGACCACTAATTGTGGTGGCCCACTTCAATGTATCCATTGGTGTGTCTTACACCAAGGTGAGGAAGCATCTAAAACTTTTAACAGATATCCTATCTGTTAAAAATCACAAGTGGCTACAAGCAACTTGTGCGTGTAACCCCGTTACAGCGAGCGGTTGGCGGATGTAGACTGGATACTGCTACATGGGGTGCTCGGCTCGCATACGTGAGATAATGCTATAACGAGAAGATGCTGCGTCGAGAGCGCGCGGGCTCCGACGCCGTCGCCCGGAGGTCGGCATCCTCTGTGATCTCGCCGTGATGTCCAACCCAAACGGCTCCTTCTTCCGTGGAGCAATGCCGCAGTAGCGACACTGACCAGGGCGCGACCACATGCTGCTCGACCTCTCAAACTTTCGATTGGAAGTGCTGTGATGCAAACCAGCGTTGCCACGTGTAAAGATCCGTGGTTTTGATTGGTCGGTTTTTCTCCTGTGCGTTGCATTGATTTGCTGAAGCCATGGGTCCAAGGAGACCCGTAAGAAATCTCTGGTAGTGAAAGGGGTAGAGACAACGACGCAGAAATCCGGTCGACATAATAATCAGGCATTGTACAGTGGTACTCATCTGATCTGATAGTAAAACAAAATATATTATTTTCCAATCAAATGTCACAACAACGAGATATTAGGCCAATCGCTAGCAAAAAATAACGACTGGTTGGGACCCAAAATCACACTGCGTGCCTGCTAAATCCGCACACTATTCTGCGTCATGAGGCACATCGAGCGGAGCTACTCCATTAAGAAGAAGCGCGAGACGCTAGCAGTGATTGACCAAGTCGGCATCAAGGATGCCTCACGTAGCCTAAATATCGCCTGAGACACCCTCTACGACTGGACTAAACAAGCCGAAGCGATTCGTGGCTTTACGGGTAACGCTACGTCGAAGACGCTAAAAGATCAGGGGCGCAAGGAAGTATTCCCTTGCGTCTCTAAGGTATTGACGTACATGAAGGACGTGCGGCGGCTTGAACAAGTAAGTCAACAATGGTGTTAATTGCTACTGACTGTATATTTTAAAGGTTATGTATATTATACAGGTTCTGTCTACCGCTGGAATCATAGCGTTCATGTGAAAGATTCATCCGGAGTGGATGACCTCCTACTTCAATGAGAAGGAGACGGGTACGCTCGTGCTCGAGCGCATGGTCCAGCGACTGGCTAATCGGTAATATACTATGATATTTGTTATAATGTTCTTTGTATTGATGAATTGCAATTTGTCTTGTAATTTATGGCTTGACAGCAACGTATTCTCGTCACAGAAGTCTCAATCTGCTAAAAAAATCTCACGAGGAGCTTGAAGAAACACGTGCGGAATTCGCTCTCTCGTTTTGGGCAAAATACGAGGCCTTCGGAGGTGGTGGTGTGGTCAACGCGGACGAAACGGCAATTCTATTCGACATGCCGCCGATCAAGTCGTTGGATGGCAAAGGAAGGAGAGATTCGGCGCGTATTTTGGGCGCTAACAAACACGCAGGCCGTATGACGGCAGTTTTGACCGTGCGGGATGACGGTAACCTTTTTCTATCTGTTATCATATATGCTATTGTGTATTAATGTTGTATATTCACTGTTAATTTGTATTGTTAGGAATAAAGTTGCCAATTCTCTTCATTATCCATGGAGTTCCCGGTGGACGGCTCGAACAGGGCGAGCTCGAAGAATACCCAGAGGGACACTTCTACACCGTTCAAGAATAAACTTGGATGGACAGCTCCGCGTGGAGATTCTATGTAGAAAAACCATTAAAGGTTGAAATAGATGCACCCGCTGTCCTTCTTCTTGACAACTTTGAATGCCACGTCTCGGAAGAAGGACAGTGGATCGAAGCCAACGCTACGGTGGCCCAATTACCACCCAATAGCACCGCACTGTGTCAGCCGCTTGATGTGGGGGTAATGGGGCCTCTCAGAAACAGTAGTAGTAGATGCACTGGTGGTACTGCTGAGGAAAAGCGTATTCGTGCGATTAACTCAGCTATTGCTGCATGGGAGTCTATTACAGCAAGAACTGTAATCCGTAGCTTCGAAAAGGCTATTCCGAGGTATCCGAAGGTAACCATTTGAAATCGAATACCTTTTTTTGAAATATCATATGCATTTATGAACGGTCTCTGTACAATTGACCCACGTTTTGACCAATGACATTTCCTGCCGGATTTTTTTGTCGGGCACAGTGTTCGTCTATTTACAATGGAGAATGGCATTAAGTGATGCTGGATTTCTGCGTTGTTTTCTGTAACATTTCTACTCCGACATTACGAATTCTACGTAACCTACTTTATAGAGGTGAAACTTATCAGCGATGTCCGCAGCAAATTCTCAGCGAGCTAAATCCGCAAATAGAAATTTGTATGCATGAATTCAAGCAGATCAGCTGTATAGTCCATATAGCATCCAACACGAAGATTTCGGATAGGGTTGGGGGACCATATATAAATCTCCGAAGGAGAACGCGTGGCTGTCACCAGCCCTTCATTACGAAATCAGCCCCCGAGAAGAGACTATATCCGTGGGACTATACCCGTCTTCGAGAAGTCGTTTCAGCAGATACAGCGCGAGTTGACGAAGAAGGGCTGGAAGAGATCTACGGGGCTCAGCAACGACCAAAGGTACCTGCCTCCCGGTGAGAATCGACTGCTTTGTTGGTATGTTTATTTTGCCTTGCTGAGATGGCTTACCACTAATAAACTACGATTCGTTCACTAGTCAGATGAAGCCAATTTGCTGCGTTGCTGTCGGCGTCAACGATGTTTGGCTTTTGGTCAGCCCACGGCCTCTGTTAGGACGGCCCTGATGACCACAACGACTAATGCGACTACTCCGATGACCACAGCGACTGCTGCGACGGTCACGGTGACTGCTGCGATAGTCACGGTGGAACCGCCACTAGTTGAAGCAGCAGCTAAGCAATCGGCTGCGGCAAAGTCTAGGCCGGCGGCAAAGGCGACTCCTACAGCTCCCCGACCGTCTTCAGCGAGGGGTGACGTTGCTCTGGCCATGGTGGACGCGAATCGAGCGCCCAGATCTGTTAGCAAGGCTGTAAGTAGTGGAACTTCTTGGATGCACTGCGCGTGATCGACTCTTCGCACCTGCTAATACGGATGATCTCAACGATGGAGATGCTGATTGGTTGCTCTCGCTCGACTCGATGCCAAAAGTGACGAAGAAACGATCTTGCTTGACGAAGACGAGGGCACAGAGGAAGACGGCAGTGTGGAGGACTGCGTTGAAGGCGACAAAGCGATATCGATGATGCTGCTGCTGATGAGGTTCCGCTTGAGTTTGTTCTCTTAGACGACGATTTGGATCGCCTTGATACGAACGGATGGGATACATTTGATGCGCCGTTCGGATCAAGTCTTCTACGACGCTGGACCACTCTACGAGGGACCGTGGGCCCCAAAATGCGCAGCGCTGGCGTACGCCGTGAATCCCCTGGCAATAGTCGAAGGCTTCCATCCGAGGAATGCAGGTAGAAAATTGCACGGGAAACGGTGAACTACCGCGATGAGAGGATTGCCGCGATCTCGCAAATAATGCGATCACGCGCTCGTGCACGACGGGAGACAACACCGTCGACTATTGTGCTATTGGTGGAGTAGTACAAGGCCAAGTTGCCACGAAAGAACCCCACCCAACCCCTCGAGACCGTGCATTGCATCGGTTTGCTGATCGCACGCGCACTTGAGCCGCGCCGAGAGAGTCTAAATCGGCTTTGGGTCACCAAGGTGGAGGGAGCATAGTCGCGTGTGATGTTCGGGCAGTCCCTCAGCCGAAACCGCTTCCATGACATCGCTCGCTTCCTGCGCTTCAACAACAACGCCAAACTGGCTGAAAGCGGTGATCGCGTGTTCAAGTGTTGTCCCGTTATCCAGGCGCTGTAGACGACGTTTTTCCGCGGGTATCGACTCGGAGCCTGGATCTCCTTTGATGAAAATATGGTTCCCATGCGTCACCGACGTAAACCGTTGCGTCAGTTCATGCCCATGAAGCCCCACAAGTGGGGTACCTAGTTCTACATGACGTGCTGCGCCGAGACTGCATTCTGCTCCAGGTACATAGCCCAACTATTAGGGATACCTGTTGCATGAAACGGGTGTCCGAGGTTTTGCTAATACGGCGAATCCGTTATATATTCCGAATGTGCCGCACGATATGCTAACGGATTCTGTCTGATGTCCAGTGTAGGCAAGAAATCTACTGCGGGAAGGTGAACGACAAGGAAGGTGCTGTCACCCAGCGAGCTGTCGTCAAGAATCTGGGGCATGCGCTTCGAGGACAACGAGCACAGCGCTTGGTGTGTACGGACAACTTCTACACTGCCGCTATCACACAAGCTTCTCAGCATGGGCTACAGCCACGTTGGTACCATCCGAAAAGTCCGCAAGGATTGGTGCACGGCCATCGCATTCACGAAAACAAATGTACAAAGCGTATGCCGCGCGGTACATACCGCATTGGGGTGTGGAGAGATCACCCGGAGGTTGTGGGACTAGCTTGACTGGACAGTAAACCCGTACGCTTCCTCGGTACATGGAGTTCTACACAACGAGCGCAAGTAATGCGCCGAGATCGCGATGGCTTGGTCTCTGTCGTTCCATTCTGAGGCTTGTGCGCAACTACCACCAATCAATGGGGGGAATGGACCTACATGCTCAATTACGGCATCAAAGATACTATAGTCAACAGGCGATTCGGATGCGCAAGTACTACAAAGCGAATTTCCTCGGCCTGGTCGATCTCGCCATGGTGAACGCGTTCATAGTGCACAAGATCGCTCTGAAACGCCACAACAAGCTTACCCCGCCTCACGCTGCATTTATGAGGCGCCTACACACCGAACTACTGAGCCAAACTAACAAGACTTTGCGGCTGGAGACGGCATGACCGATCGCGTGACAGAGCCGCTGCCGCGCCACCCCCGCATTCTGGAGAAGACCGAAGCCATGAATGGCACCAAGCGTCGACAATGATTGTGCAAAGTATGCTCTACGTACGCTGGTGCTGGCGTGCGCAGCTGCGAGACGAGCTACTACTGCCCCACTTTCTCGCGCGAGAAGAAAGGAAGGTTCACGCCTGCAACAATCCGCGCCGCCTCGAGCATGGCGGCTCCCTCACCTGCGACTAGGTGTGGCACCAGAGCTGGAAGAATGACACCGTAATTCCCCCACAACAGCAGCACTAGGTTCGTCAGCATGGGCAGACCGGGGATAGCTGAGGAGGCTGAACAGGAGGAGTAAGAAAGTTAGGTTGGAGGAGTAAATAAATGAAATCCCTCTTTGCTAAATGCTTGTCGTGTTGTCGGTCTCATCGTTGCAAGAGGAAAAACTGTTTTGCAGGGAGATCGCAATTGGGAGTATTTTTGACATGTTCTGTATGGCACATCTCACCGCATTGCCCAATCAAATATCTTACTGAGGCCACGTGGCGCGTGAGAGGCTTGATGCATGATTTATAGTACTGGTTTTTCGGTATATCGTCATTCATACATAAGGAATTACTAGTTCGCGGGAATAATCTTCGGATTAGAAACGTTAAGAACAACGATCGAACACAAAAAGACTTGGTCAAAACGACTGTAAAATTGCGTGAAATCGTATCGATCTTGTAGTAATGTGATCCACTGTACATTGGTCGGCAATCCCTAAAATTCGGTATACATACTACAAAAACAAAAAACCAGAATTCAGAAGTCGCCAAGCGTAGACGAGGCTGTAAGCATAAGCAAAATGTGAAACGCGAAGACAAGTATGGAAAGGGTGGAAATGGTCAAACACAGACACGTGGAGAATCTTGGTCACGACATGAATGAAACAGGGCTAGCGCTGCGGCGCATTTGGTTGGGTCTCCGTCGCTGCAGCGAAGCTCCGCGCCTGAACGGAGTGGCTACGTATGAGCAGGTTGCTTGTCGTGTTCAGCATTTGCGTACGAAGTGAGGCGAGCGAAACACGATGGGTTCGATAAAGGCACTGGCGCGACTATCATCTTTACACTCTGGAATAGATACACGTAATGCGTTAGCTTTGGGCGCGCTCTGAACGACGACGGTTTCCCTCATGTTGGAAAGGAGAATGATGACGAAACAGCGGTGTTAGACGTGTCTACGGTGGGCCTTCTCGGAAAGTTGAAAGCTTTCCAGCAATCGAATATAATTGCCTTGTTTCATCTCGATGCCCCGTTCAAACTCTGCGAAACTGGTGTGTATTTAGGGACTGCTCCCGAAAATATCACCTCGAAGCCACGTATGTTGTCAGCCGGTTGACCCACGTTGAGTACTCCTAGGTTCTGTCAGCTGTACTGCAAATATATCGCAAGTTGGTCTTCCCTTATCTCAAGATTCATGCGGATCTTTGCGATACTGAAGATGACAGGTTCTGGCGCCCCTCAATTATAAGGTGCAACATATTATTGTGTTTTTCATGTAGTATACAACGTGAAAAAGAAAATACGTAACCGGGACGATGCCGCTGGTGCAATGGTTTACAAGCGCATCACTGAACTGCAATTTTCAGCGCGCCTCTTGGTGTTCCATCGAATTCGTGACGCTATACTTACTCAGTGGCGGCAAATTCGGGTTCTCCATGATTTTTCTTAATTAGTTCTAGAGGCAGTTGCTGAAAAGTCGTATCTGGTTCTGGCAGACCCTTCCCACGCCCACTCGCTACACGACAACGAATAATCTATTTGAAACATTCAATGCCAGCGCTAACGATACGTGATGCAGAAGATGTTCGACATCAAGTGGCTACTACGGAAACCAGCCGTGATTTGTGAGGAGGTAACGGTGGATAACGTCAATCCCACTGCGTCTGTCCGCAATCCGCATTCAACACTGGTGAACATAGTTCGGAAGTTAGTACATGCTAAGCCGTTGGTGGTATGCGAGACCAGCGACGAGCAGATTGTGAAATTGTTCAGCTGATCTCCTTCCCTGGTGAGTCGAGACGTTTGGCAGAAGCTTCGAAACAGGCTTTTGTGCTGCTGACCAATATCAGATAACGGGTCGGTTGCACGAAAGGCTTCGGCAACGGCAGCGACATAAGGCTGCTGCCATTTGTAGCAACGCAATGAAGTGGTTGTTGTACATGGCTCATCGAATGAAATGCTAGCTGTGGCGGGGCCGTCAGCATCCCTGCTGGTACATGTGCGTACCGATATTTTGCAAAAATGGGACATTGTCGCCACGTGCTTGTTGCGCGATGCTGAGTAGCGATAAAACGTATTCGAGTGGGAGCTGTTGTCACCGCCTTAAGGGTTGTCATGTACACAAGAAGCGTCGAGGCGAAACGGAAGATGAACATGAAACCCTTGGCGTCTCTATTGAGTTACGGTCTACACAGCCACCACCAAGTTTGAATTCGAGTGGGACGGCTTCTGCAAACATCTTCATCGCCACGCACGATGCTTTTGTCGGTGCGTTCTCATCGTTTCATTTCAACGCGCAACAAAATTACTATCAACTAACGACGAAGGGAGCATATCCGCAGCCAGCGATCAAGCATACGACAGGATGGAGAAATCCCCAGACTTGTGAAATGCCACAAACAGGTGTGAGGAAGGTGAGTACTACTCGATAAGCGAAAATGTACCAACACCGAATTTAGGGTAATCTTGAAGTCCCTAATGAAGTTTTCACTGTCCCAAACTCGATTCTACAGCTACATCGCAGCCTCTTTGTTTTTTCAGAACAATATCAACATAGTGGACAACACGAAAGAGGTTGAGAACGCATCGTAATGCGAAGCGTTCAAAATACACCGATCTATCTTTACTTTAAAATTGGCATTTGAAGTATTGTGCACTTCTTGCCAGAGGAGGCCGGCCTGACCGTTTGATTGCCAGGCTATACCATGTCCGAGGGGCAGTGTGGGTTGTTACATCTCTATGGAGTTGTGGATATGAATTGACCTACATTGTTAGTACGCTGGCTGTAGCGCTGCAAGAAGTTACCTGGAGAGCGTACTACATCGAAATTGACGGTACGGATCACTGGCACATACTCTCGTCGTTTTACTCCTCTTCGCTGATGTCCTCTCCTCCGCTGATGACCTCCACTTCGCCGCTGACATCCTCTCAGTTGTCCTTCTCGGCGCTGGTCTCGTCGCTTTCCTCGCAGCATTCAACATCGTTCCCTTCGCTTTCCACCTCAGCATCGCTGTTCTCGCGCACGTTGCGTCCCCCTCGAACGCTTCGTTTCGGTTTCGTGAGGTGGCACCGGTGGTTATGCACTTCGTTTCTTCTACGAAAGATTATAAATATCGCAATGTCCACCTCGGTCATTCTCACTTCTCATTTGCCTTCTTCCTGTCCGTTTTTTTTTTCTACAGAAGCTGCTGTGGTTGCTGAGACGGCGGTGCGAATCGCATAGCATAATACAGTATTCGAAGGAGTACAAGCTATATGCTTCTGTAACATCCACCTACTGCGTGATTCGTGGACACGCACGTAGCATCGCAGTCTTATGTTTAACTTGTTGATTTTAGCCGCAGCATGGACGAGGTCGCCACGAAAAAGAAGGAAATCGCCCGCATCCTGATTCCCATCACTGCATTTGTCGCGATCCGCGTATGTACCGAAGCAACCAGGGTAAATGTACATGTGAGTGTTAGGCATCAGTCATTTAACAACTGACGCCTGCACTGCACCTTTCTCTAGGAAGTTCATGCTTGTCTCGAAGGACGGATATTCCCGATTAATCCCTTGCCGTAGCCCACCAGGTAGCGGCTTAAGCGCCCACAACTGGCGTTTCGCTCAAAGATTTTCACAATATATGTGATTCCCTTGTACACTTTTTCCAATGCGTTACCGAACACAGTGATACAACTAGCTTGTACGATTGGAGTCTTGCTCCTGCTCGTAGACTTCTCCAAGAAATGGGAATATGGCTCTCAGGATGGATGTCATGGCCTTCAAATACCTACTCCGACTGTTACGAAGTGGAAGAAAAAAGCCCAGTAAAGCAATACGACAGCAGCTACGGATATGTGTTTGGTCTCATGGCTTAGCAGCTGTGCATCATCAACTCCTTACGCTGCCACGCCAATCTTGCCGATTCCACGGGACTTGAAGTACAACGTTATTGCGCTGGTGGTACGGCCAAACCTGACAACCATTCTGCAACTACCTAATGCGGTCATCAAGCGAAGCTACGAGGAGTATTGCAGAGACAACAAATGCCTCGGTAAAGCTCTGAAGGACCCTCAACTTCAGATGAAGGCGTGCAACGCTAAGGTACCTCGCTATGCTGGAGCGGCGGAGTGGAAGTTAGACTATATGGGTTTGTGGACGCAGCCAGCATCAAACAAACATTTACAGTATGTGGACTGGTGAGAAGACAGGAGATAACTTGAGCAAACTACAGTCACCTACGAAAGCAAAGACCCGTTACAATACACAAACATGTGAGCTGCGTATAGATGGGCTTGACGCTACGCCGGTTACATATAAGGGCCAAGGTTAATTTGCTCAGTCAGATTCCATGACCCACCACCTACTTCAGTTTCGGACATCTGCGGTTGGTTCCAGGTATAGCACATACGCTTTGTAAACAAATAGGACCCAGGTGCACCGTCATATTCATCTAAAGCCCGTATGCCTAATATGCGGGGTAAGACGGTAGCCTGTAAACCAACCCCACTTTTACAGGACGTTTTAGGTTGTGTGAAAATCTGACTAAAAATCAATGAGTGATTGGTATTTTGGTCACACGAACGGTAATCGCCAGATGACCCGCATTGTCGATAAAAACCCAATTCTGGTCCATACGGTACAGACTGCCGTTCTGATCTGTCTGGGTGTACATCTTTTCCAGGCGTAGTTCGGCAAGTGCCAGACCAAATCCACTCAGTGGAAATTGAAATCCGTGAAGATCACGCCCGAATTGTTTTTCCTGTTAGAAATATCACCTGCCACATCTTGTCAAAGAAAAAAGACTGAATGCAGGGAGTGGAAGCAATGTTGCTGGTGCGCTTTAGCTCCCAAGTGGCATGTCTTGCATGTTGGTCACCATCACGTCGAATCACAGTGTGTGACGTAGAATGAGCGGCAGTGTTCCGTCTAGGCAGCTTGTAGAATGCACAGGTGTGACGCTCTTTGCAAGAAAGACTGGCAGTGATACTTGCCCAAAATTTATATTCGGCTTTCACGCGGGAAAGCTTTCATGCTTGCTTTGAGAGATGAGAACGCACTTTCAATCGGGGTCAGCATCTGGGAGTAGGTTTCTAATCTCAGCAGATTAACAGAGGAGAACTCATCTTCTTGGGACACTTGCTCCACACCGTGGCAAGGAGCGTTGGCGAGCACGAGCACAATGTCCGACAGCGGTAACTCACTCTGATTCCTAACGTGGTGCAACAGATTGTGGGTGAAGTCGTTCGTATTGGCAAACTTGTTGGGGCCGAAGCGCGTCTCATGGTACAAGACCCCGTACTCGCTAATGCAGGCAGTCACGTGCACCCGCAAATGAACGTTGGTGGCCTGAGCTACAGACTGAGTCCTAGGGCGTTCGCGCTAAATCGTGTGGCAGTGGTGCGACAGTATCTCGGATTCATGCGCGCCAAACACTACCCCTTCTTGAAGTTTGTGTGACCTCCATTTTCGCATAAATTATAGTGTCAGCCACTATAATACACATTGAACAAATCCATTAAGCACCATTTTAACAAATAAAGATTAGTACCCTGCATATATGCTCTTCGTTTAGTCGCTTTGTGCGTATAACAAGATTGTTACGCGTTGAGAAACGAAGTGGCCACGACAAAAGATCGCAATTTGTTCGCGCCGCAAATGCCGTGTCAAATTTGGTAGCCATCAGCAGCATGATGCACTTTGTAGTGACACAAAGTCCCCTTGCCTACCTCATGAGCTTGATCCAATCAAATCAATTATAGGTTCAAATTCAATGATAAATAATGCTGAACATTTTTTTATTGTATACTTAGTTTCGACAAAAAATGTGTATCAATCGAGAGGGGGTATTCAACATGGGCCAGGCGGAAATCCACCACGGTTCACGAAGTGAATGCTCGCGAAGCGCTATCGCTAACCCCTGGTTTGTACATCGAGCACATCACGGTAGCGGTTTTGGTGCGGGTGGACGGTCTCGCTCTGCACCCGCATATTGTCGTCGAGAGACAAATCGGCGGGGAATTTGAGAACGAGGTGAAATCATACGTGTCCTCGCACGCCGCTACCTGATCTGTGTAGGAGAACACCTGAATCTATCAAAGGTAATGTTGGAACGGATTCTATCTTTACAGATTCTATCTTTACATTGCTCCACAAGAACGGAGTGCTGCTCTTGACAGAAAATGTTGACAAATTAGAGCCGAGGGAGTTACTAGATTACGGTTATGACGTATGCGGGTTAAGTCGACCCAATAGATTAAAACCGCAACGCACATCCAGGATAAGTCGGTCCTGTCCAATTGTACATGTGTTCGGCTTGAAACGATAAATAGGCAGCGGAGAAAGCGCGATTAGGTTCAAGCAAAAATAACTGATTCACCTAACACTCATTTTGAGCCCTTGCTCCCGGTTTCAGCGCTATGTGGGTTTATTCGACTGGGTCGAATATACGTGCAACAGGTAAGTTGAGGCGGAGAAACAAACACCTAAAGGTGGAAGTTACAGAGGTCGAAAAATTTGAAGCAATTAAGGCATTATAGCAATGCTACTTCGAATGGAAACCGACTGAGGCGGCTAAGCGTCTCAGCATCCACAATAGTATCCTTTGGGTTAGTGGAACGAATTCTCCGATTTCGAACTGCTGTTCGTTTGGGAGCGTCGCCTAGATCCGGGCGGAAAAATGAAGAAAAGGACTGGAGTGGATTGACATTGCAGCATTACGAAGATCGTGTGTTTGATTCTACTCGAACCGCTTATGCGATCACGGTTCAGTGAATCTCGCCAAACTTACATATTACAATCAAATACCCGAATTCGCGGTGCCGAACGAAAACTTCAAATTAAGGTGTGTGGTCAGATTTATTAGACATTGTAATCCTACAGTTGAAAGAGGAGGTGTCACAGCGCGAACAATCCATTCTGGAGGAGGTCAATTGTACTGTCGCACCACTCGGGTCGTACCACTGTGATTCCGAATTCAGGCAACCGCAACAGCTGGCCGAGGATCCAGGACCGCCGAGCAAAACCTAACCGCACGCTTGACCGCCAAACACATGGAACCCCTGTACGTGCCCTCCGGGCAAAACGAAAACCGCCGCCCACCTCCGGCACTAGGCAACCGAGCGCTCGACCGCCAAGCCAAGCGGCAGCACTCCTGCAGCCGCCGAGCGAAGTAGCGCCGCGTCCACGACAGGCGAACTCAGGTATAACACACCCATGGACAGCGATCGCAGTGGCAGTAGGCCTATGGACCCCAGGCACAAGCGTAGTGGGTGCAAGTATAGCGGGCTGAGTACCAGTGCACTTGAGCCGATGAGCAACGCGGTAGTGGCCGACGCTTCTGCTCGAGTTACCAGTAACCCCACCCATGGCGACCCCAACGACCCCGGTAACATGGCCAATCGGGATGCCCGTGATGGACGGGCGTCTCTAAATTTGCCCGTTTATGTTGGCTGCCCAAGCCGCCAACCAGCGATGCGTCATCTGAACTACACATATTTATTTGTTCAGGTTTGTTAAGGATCCTCGAGTTGCAGCTTTTATGATTAGAAGGGCGCTGCTATCAAGAATATCAGCAGCTCCCGATATCTCAAGAACTTCATCAGTACCGCTGACACCGAAATGACAGAGACCGGCCCAGCTGAAAATGCCACTTTTGTGGGACTAAGCCAAGTAGTATAGAGCAATATGCCTTTTCTTAAGAAGCGGTGGAGCACGGCTACGACTGCCACCATCTCAGACACTCGACTGTCTGAAGACCGACCTCACAATGCAAATTGCCTCTGATTTTAGCTCCCCTAGCAGCTTTGACCTTATAGCCCGGTTACAAAATCTCCCACTGGTTTCTACTGATAAGCGTCGTATGTATTTAATGTGAACGTCTTTCTGTGTTATAATTTACACGAGCAGCAAATTAAATATGTGATATTGTTATTATCTCTGAAGTAGCTGTAGCACTTGAATCAGGACTGTCGGAGATGCTACAATGTACTTGCTTCTAACCCAAGTTATTTGGAGGGGGAGAGGGAGTAGTTTTTATCGAGCCTGGGTGAACCAGTAGTGTCGAGAGTGGGGTCTCTCGAATTGGTAAACCAGCGCTCAACCATCTCATTGCTGACCTGAGTAAGGAATCCATTCTTTTACCTATTAGCTGGGACGGTGTACGTTTGCGCAGCATCACGATAGAAACCGCGAAGGTTCAAGTTCGAATATAAGAACCTATGTACTCCACCTACTTCGACAACGTCAAAACGTTGGCCAACACGATTGTCTCTAGTTCGTCACGTGCGAAGAAATCCAGATACCACGTTATTCCCTGTGTATTCGAGCTCCATCACCAAGTCGACATTTACAACTGTGGAATATTCTTTTAAAATTATGCGGGGCAAAGTTTTCTATAACATCTCACTGGCCCAGATACTTCTGCGCTTGCATTTAAATACACGTAGTTCAGTTGTAAGCTACATGGTTGCTATTCGATATCTGCATTCACCTCACTGCGCGTTTGAGGACGAGACTTTTTTCTATATGAGAGTGTGGACGAATAGGACCACTAGCAAGAATTATATCGTGATTTTAATGCCCATCTGCTCATGCAATACAAACAAAAGCACCAAACATTAACCCGAGCTGAGATATGTCAACTTCTCTCATACGTCTAGTTCTCTACGTCAATCCTGTAACGCAAGCTGGCTGTACACACCTCGAAAGTATGTGCCGAGTTTCAGCCACGACAGCCGCCTAGCGGACGTGGAATCGCCGCGCGGACACCGCCCATGGGTCATCGCGCGTAGACTTGTGCGCTATTTGTGTTGTGTTGGACAAATAGGCGCGTGGAAAAGTACCGTACTATTTAATATATGTTCGTGTAATTCTCATTTGTTTTTGCAGATGTATTACGGGAGTAAAATGGGTTGCGCCTGTCCACGTATTTTGCGGGCGTGGTGCTTTGGTTTTGTAGGCGCTTTACCTTGGCGCTCTTTTCACCATAGTGGGAGGATCTACGTCTTGGTATGTGTATTGAACATGACTACGTGATGATTACACCATGCACGCTTTTAATTTGTCATATAAGACTATGGAGATGAAGTTGAAGTTTGGGAACAAGGCGAAAAACGCTCCTTATCGCGTGGGTATTCGTACCTTGTCTTTCAAGACATGTTAAAGGGTAAAAACGTGACCTCTCGCCGAGAAAGCGTACGAGTTGATTTAATGTTACTAGGCACCAGACTATAACTACTTCTATATATATCACCATGTATTGTATGAATTGCAACTATAATTACCCGTTATTTACCCAGACAGAAGATGGCAGACCGTATTTCTACTAAAACGCCAAAAAACATCAAACGCTTCAGAAGTACACGACTGCAATTATTCAACCCCGTGGTAAACCTGGTCCACTGACAAACTAGAAAAATTCAGCCATAAACGCTTTACAGAGTACGTCACGTCAGATGACCTTCATTTACAGCTCCCCTTACCTACTAACGGAACTTACGGAATAATACCCCGGACACTATTTAATAGTACCCCTCACAAAATCTCGAAAGGTTACTCTGTATTACCAAAAGGTTACATCGCTACCTTAGCTTACTCGTTGATCAGTGCAGCATCATCAAGAGCGTCGTGCAGCTCGTCCAGGTTAAAGTCGTCCATATCCTCGTGGTCCTCGTCAGCGGCTTCCCAGCTTGTACAGAATTGCTCACCATACACGTCGTGCTTCGCAACGTGCCAGTCCAGGTAGCTGTCTGCAAACCCAGCAGCAGAGACTGAGTTAATGACAGTGTTGCTGTCAGTGTCGCGCCATGCCTTCCTTACCCACTCACAAACCACAGCCACCGCCGGCATGCGCGGGTTGCCGAAGCGAGTGTACTCGACCTTGTCGCTCTCCTTCCAGGCGTTGATCTACATGTAGAGTAGATCCTTGAACGTCTTGTAGATACCAATATCGCCTGCTTGTAGATAGGGCGTGAGGCCCCCAGGAATGCCGCACATGTTGATCTTGCGAGTCGCGCATTTCGCTTTCACATCCTTGGAGATGTGAGCGCGCATCGAATCCCAAACCAGATGTTTTCCTTCGCGCATGTCGACCAGCGGAAAAGCCAGATCAATCCAGCGCTTGAGCAACGTGCTGTCAACCCATGCGCGCGGCTGATGAGCCACGTACACCCCACCAATTTTAGCAAAAGTGGGTGAGGCTTTGCCTTTCAAATCAAAAGAGGTGGAAGTTTTCTGCCCGTGGCCGATACAGCCAGCACCGCCGTAATGCGCATGGACGAAAACCCCGTGGAGCGTACCACAACGTGGCGACTGCCGGTTATGTCCACAGTCTGGTTGCGCGCATCTTCGAAGTACACGGCCGTTTCATCCATCAGGATGGTGCGGTTCAAGTCCATGGCAGGGACAGCGCTGCGTAGGAACTTCATGTAGGAAACCGCGCGCTCCACGAGCGTCTCGTCCGTCAGGGTGGTGAGGTTCGTGCGTCGCCGCAAGGAGAGGCCGTAGCGGCGCATGAAGCCGGTGATCCAGTGTGGGGAGGCTGCAAAGCCACCGAACACAGCGTCGTCATCGTGGTGAGAGGCATATATCACCCTGGCCATGTGATCAATCCAGGCGCGCGTAACCTTTTCCTTCCGTAGCCGCTTGGCGACGATCTCGTCGTACAGGGCGTCCTCCATGGCAGCCGAAAGGGGACGCCGACCACCACCTGGAAGCCGGCGCATGCTTGGGTCTGCTGCTAGCAGCTTCTCACGGTCGCGCCACCACCGTCGCACGCTGCCACCGTCCAGCTTCAAACCCTGCGCACGGAAGTGCCTGATGGCTCGGGTAGGAACTTGGCCGCCTTCGCTCTCGATCCAGCGGAGAACCTGCTGCTTGCGCCAATTGCTGATGGGGATTCTTGATGGCATTTTGCCGAATGAGGCGGTGTTGGGGTGCTGCGAACGTGTGCAGGCAGCGCTAGTGAATGGCTGGGGCTGCGTTCTATAGTGAAGTGAGGTGTGACAAGATGACTGGTCATCAGAGCAGGGTAGGGTACGTGAGTTACTGTAGGGTTACTACGGGTTACTCTGAGAGGGTACTATTTGGGTAGAGGGTATTAATCGGGAATTTCCGTTATTATAATACAATATCGCAAAATATGAAATTAACCCATTATGATCTCTACTTGTTTTAGTCTCCGTAAGCGTGGAGTCGAGTGAATTCGACATCGCACTGACACCTTAGATATACTAGTTTCTGGCTCGCCGACCCCGATGCCCGGGTACTTTGATTTAACGTTCCTAACGCAACGTGTGATTCGATTTTGGTTAAGTCGTTCCAAGCACTAATTGTGGATCGAATAGGGGTCCATTTTAGTAGTACCTCCTATGTCTCCACCTATCAATTATAATTTCGGATCTTAAGTTTTAGTACAATCCCTCTCATGTCAAAATACTGGAACGCAGTGGCCCTATTTAAACGTGATTAGGCCACAGTAGTCGTAGCCACTTCGTGAAATATAGTCGGTCATTTTAAATGTGCCACTCGAAGTTGCCGCAGCGAATCTACATAGTTCAAATTCTAATAACGTTTCTAAAGTGATATTACCGCGGAGCCCAGACCTTTTCTTGAACAAAATAGGTAGCCCGTTTTGTTAGACCCTTGCGCTTGGTCCGCTGAAAATAATGGAAGGGATCGACAAGATGTAACCAAGAACTACCATAAACCCGTAAATTATAAAATATGACCTAACACTGGTAGAAATGTTCAAATGGGATTGAGTAAAGAAGGGTTATTGAGATTTATGCAATAAATGTGTTTCACACTATCCCCCCAAGAAAAAAATGATTTTCTGTGAGCTGAAAACGTGGTCTCAGCTATTGGAAGCTAGGTGCGGTAAGATGCAGCGGACTCTAAACCACCCGGCAGCGGCAGAGACGCCCAGCAACAGCAGGCTGCAAATCGATGACTGCATCATACCTGTACCAAGAAAGGAAAACCTCACTTCTCCGTCGGCTCATGATGGTCGATGGACAAAAACGACGATTTAAAGCGTCGGGGGCTGCTGGTCTCGCGGAATGTGGACATCCAGTTACAGAAGGTAGTAAACAAGAACTAAATAATATACAATATGCTGGAATCGATGACATAGTAGGTTCCATTGAGGCACAGTGTATCTTTAAAATAAAAAGTTAGGTAGTTCGAGATACCGCATCACCTATCTCTAGAGGAATATCCATCCAAGCAAGAGTATTTATACATTCTCTACAAAAACCAAAAAAGGTCACTTTTCTGTTTAATTAGTCGTGCCACAACTATTTACCATAAAGAACCTGAAAACCAGCCCACCTCTTTTGTTTTTCACTTTTCTTGAAAACTGATCATCTGTACTCGAAACAAAATATATCACGTAAATTGTATTCAGGAGTTTACTGCAATCAGGTACTTTTCTTGATTAAAGGCAAAATTGGAAATAATTTTAATACCTGTGGAATGATTATCCAAGATGCACGATTATATAATATGGCCACACTTATCATTATACCGACCAAAAAAGTGTGTAACGCGGAGACGGGTCATTTTCACCTGAAAGGTGGTGGCGTTCCTACATTTAGATATAAGGGTAACCTTCACCCGTAGATTCTGATTTTGAGGTCTGCTTGACGAATTCCAAGTAGGTTTTAAATAAAACTTCCATAAACAAAATGCTCTCAGCTGGTCAAAACTTTGGGGAAAGGGATCAAGTTGGTTGTACGGTCAGAAATCGGCTCTAATTGGCTCAACAATTGTATTATATGTCAAAACATATGGTGTATTCGGTTGGCTAGTCGCTGGTGTCGCCAAACGTCCAAACGTTGGTTGCAGTTTAAGGTGGTAGGGAGGCTTGTAGCGGTCACGTTGTCCATACATTGTAGCAACTGTGTCTGTCGTGTAGAAAAGAAGAAACTTGTGTGCGCGAGCCAGGTCATGAAACGATGCATTATAAAGGTTCCGTCGCGCGCCACATCTACATGCATCCAATTAGCATGAGGGCTAATACACAAAATTTGAACACCATACCGTTTGGTTAAGTCACAGAACAATTTCAGCATTCTGTGTACGAGTCGTAGAAACCGGCATGATGTTGCGGATGTGACATGCGGTACCATCGATGTACATTAGGCACGGGTCATGCAAAATGGCGAGCTGTTGGCACACATCTCAAACTGGGGGCATCAACGTGGTAGTCACCTTCACTACCGCTCCGGTTTGCCACCCAATCTTTAAATGACTCTTAAAAAGTCGATGGTACAACGCAGGTTGGACCAACAAGGGCCTGCAGAGCGAGAAACACTCGCCTGGTCGAACCAATATATGGCATGCGTCTAAGTTTGCCAGGGCCCAAAACTTGCGGTCGGATAGTCGCTAAGCCTTGAGAGGAGCAATTCTCTCAGAATCTACAACTTTGTCGATCCAATTTGCAGCAGTGTGAAGGAATACCGATTGTCCCGTAGTTGTACTTTGAAAAAAAAATAGAATAGCGAGATATAGTGAAGACTAACATGGATTGTATGTACGTCTCGTTTGCTGCGTTTTCGTTCCTAATAGTGATCGCAATATGTAGCACACAGTGGTGAGACAATTTGTTGACAATGAGCATGTTGATACAGAATATGCAATGCTTGGCGACATTTGCAAGCAGCTGTATCCGATGGTTTCCCGCTACAGTCGCGTTAGTCATATACTTATGGTTCAATGATTGTTATGCGTTATCAAGATGCTAAATTAACCTATACAATAATCAAGTAAATCTTTGTTTTGTGATTAAATATTAGGCAAACTACCTTCAATCGGGTTGCATATGGATGGGTGCGGCATCAGACGTACCAGCTACAAATCCGAGCTGTCTTCACTACGCCCTCTATCCGGCAGTCGAACGGAGCGTTGGGTGACAAACAGTTCACGACGGTAGCATGACTGTAATGGTTTATTAGTGTAAGCTATAATCAGACCAGCCGCCGCTGTATGGGAATAGTCGCTGCAGCATATAACTTCATACAAATGGGACGAATGAGTCGATTCGGTTTGGGACGCTGGCACGCTTGAAAGTACTTAGAGATGATTGAAATTGTTAACATTCAGCAATACTCTTCGTAGTTCTAGCTGGTTACACCTCTTAAACTCAGGTTAGGTTTCTCAAAAGCAAGCTGAATGCAATTGGTGATGCTATTACCACAAGAAATTGTATTTGCTTTCCATTTGCTGCAACGTTCGTTACCAGTATGCACTGTCACAGACAACAACAAAAAATCTAGCAACACAAAGGGCCGGCGATCAGAGTGGTTCTTTACAATTACTATGGACTTTGGTTGTACAGTGCGCGCCAAATTAATAGTACCCTCAAATTTGAAGTACGTTTTTGGCAGTTGCTCAGCCTCCAGAACGAATTGAGCGCTGCTATTTAGATATGTAGTCCCTACTGTGAGTACTATTAGGGGGGGTTGGCTAACAATCGGGATATCGGACTCCTTAACAGGGCTCCCATACAAAAAGCCACTTTTGGCTACTGCGACACGAAATAGTACCAGACCCTTTTTTTGGTCAACCATACAAACTTCTATATTAAAATAGAGCTGGTTAATAGGTTGTCAGTCCACCCTTCACCTTAACTACGACAAGGCACCGGCGGGGCATCGACTCAACTAAGCGTTGCAAGTACTCCTTCTCAATCGACTCCCAGGCTAATAGAATAGCCTTTTCGAGCTCTGCAACTGAGTTGTACAGTCGTCCATGCGTGTAGACACGTGAAACCCTCTTGCCCCAGACGTTCTCGATCGGGTTCCAGTCAGGGGATCGCGCGGTCCACTCCATGCGTTTGACGTCCATCTCGTCCATGAACTCCTTCGTCTCTCTGGAGACGTGGATCGACGCGTTATCCTGTTGAAACATGAAATCCCTGCCGTGATGCATGTGGGCAAACAGGAGTAAATACTCCGAAAAAGTATGGATATAGTGGCCAGAGTTCTGGCGACCGCGCAGCTGGCTCTTCCCCTGGGCGCTGAACGCCCCCCAGACCATCACACTACCCCTATTCTGACGCCGGATGTACGACTGGGCCGGACGGCGCAGGTCCCTCCAGTAGTACTTGTAGCCATCCGGCCCATCCAGATTAAACTTTTTTTCGTCTGATCAAAAAGTGTAATCCCATGTGGCTACAGTAAAAACAATTTTGCAATATTTCTTGCAAGAAATAAGTCAAAAAGGGTACTTGCCTGGGGTCAGGATGTGCGTCTCATCCCACAGCATCCTTGCCTGCTTGTGTGCGGCCGTAAGCGGCAACGTCAGGTTCATCTTAGTGTAGACAAGAAAGTCCACGTCGTGCAGCAGCCTCTGCACCGTGCGGACAGAGGCCTTGCAGCCGTACTTCGACGTGAGCTCTGCCGCCGTGTGTGCTCCTGTAGCTGCAGCCCTCACCAGCAGCCTGGTTTCCCTCTCGCTGAGAAACGCCTGCCGTCCTGCCTTGCCTACCTTGCCCGTGTCGGTGTCGGTCTGTGGCCCTCTCTCCTCGGCAACGACCCTCCTCAAGCTGGTCCGTGCGCGGCCGGTTCGTCGCTCAATCTCCTGCAGCGACAGCCCCGCGTCGGCCAGTCCGACGATCCACCAGTGCTCTTCCTTGCTTAGGGCCTTGCCGCGGCCCATTTAATAATGAGAGCGAGGAGGGAGGCCCCGGGCGCGCACAACCGCTAATCACAATGCGCTCTGTACCATCCATTTACTAGCTACTGATCTTCACTATTTTAATATAGAAGTTTGTATGGTTGACCAAAAAAAGGGTCTGGTACTATTTCGTGTCGCAGTAGCCAAAAGTGGCTTTTTGTATGGGAGCCCTGTTAAGGAGTCCGATATCCCGATTGTTAGCCAACCCCCCCTAATAGTACTCACAGTAGGGACTACATATCTAAATAGCAGCGCTCAACTCGTTCTGGAGGCTGAGCAACTGCCAAAAACGTACTTCAAATTTGGTGGTACTATTGATTTGGCGCGCACTGTAACACTATTAACCTATTAAAACGCTTCATTAGGGATTTTTTGGGGTCAATTGCCTACCAAAACATATTGGATAGGTCGTAGCAAAACACGCACTCGCTCCACCTAAACGTCACTTAGTTCCGAAAAGAATGCGTACCAAGCGCCGCTTCTCAATCAGGCGCAAGTGAGAAATACTAGATTTAGTAAACAAGGTTGAAGTCGAGGTGGCGGCGCACGAGCTCACCATTGCGCGCGGGACTTTCGACGGATGGACAAAGTAGGCAAAAAACTCGTAGGTCCACAGACGTTGAAAGCGCAGGGACGCAATCAAAAGTTTACTGACTTCTCCGACCTTTTAACATACATAACGGACGGCCGCCACGACGAAGCAGTACGTTTGAAACTTGATTTTATAATCTGTATTAGGGTGTATCAAAATTGAGCTGAGCCTAAAGACATAAAACAAACTGATTTTCAGCCAATCAATCGTGTTGTCAGAATTTCTTGACGCCTAAATCGAGTTTAAACGACTGCAGAGCCAATTGGACTGATTTGCAATTTCGAAACATTTCCATTGTTTTCTTCCTCCGGAAGTGCGCGCGCGTGAAGTTCTCAACTGCAGCGCGAACTCTAGCGTTCATCACGTCCAAGACCAAGGAACGGCGATTCCCGGTGAGCTAGGAGAACGACACCTTTAACAAAGATCCACCTATCATCAACATCATCCTGAAGCGGCTTACCTCAGAAGAAAATCTGCAATGATGGCATGGCGACGCCGTCGGAGGTAAAACCAAGAGGGCATTGACTTCTGAAATCGCTGGTCTTACGGGTATTAGCCCTTTCGAAAACGCTCGGTTTCGACTTGATTTCATTATACTATACAAACTAATATATTAAGCCATCAACCGAGGCAATTTGGCCCTATTTATTTCACCACGATACTTTCTGTTGAGTGGTTGTTAGGTGTAGGTGCTCAAATACTCATGAAGGAAAGGATTTTGTCCCCTTCATTTCACTACGGTACTGCGAATCAAAAGTTCTCATTGGATGTAAAGAATCAAGTTGAAACATTTTATGTCCCCCCTGTGCCAGTGATTTGCTGAAATGGGACAACAATTGGTTTAAACGGTGGCTGGAGCACTGATGTATATAAGACCGACACCGAAAGATATCGGCAAGATACACGTTACCACAGTCAAGGCTTCAATGATTTGGAGAATGCGAACACACAACGAGAGACGTGGAGGTACTTTTGCGCCATTATCTAATGGAATGAATTATGGTAGAGGTAATGGCGCGGAAACGCCCGCCAGAGCTTACTAGTACGGGCGTCACCAACACGAGCACTGCACGAACATCGCACGCGCACGGACGCCGCGACACCAGCACGAACGTCGCACCAGCTAGGACGCTGCACTGCCAGGGACGCAGTGCTAACGCGAACGTGAAACCATCAGGGACGTAGCATCTTCACAAGTGGTGTCCGGACAAGATCGCCGCACAAGGCTAACGCCACACCAGCACGAAGACGATCTACCGTAAATTCCGCCCAGACTCGAACAGCAGGCCAGCCGCATAAAGCACTAGTTCCAGACATCCACAGGAACAAAGGCATCGTCATTCCGTGCAAGTTAGAGCACAAGACCAACACTACCGCTGCGTCGGCACGCCGCGATAACCCACATGATTGTATGTATTTATCTTGATTTTATTATGTAATGCATGTGTTTACGTTTCAGTATGCTAATGTGTGTATGTGATAGGCTAATGTTGTATGTGAGTGCGTTTCAGAATCTCAATTAGACAGACAGACGTTGCCACAAAACTGGACCTCACAAAGGAATCACGCGCAGCCAGAGCAAACACGATGGAGAGCACCGATACGGACGCAGGAGGTGGAGCTAAATTGAGGATAATCGAAGCAGGGGCTCCGAATATGGCATTTTTATTTAGTAGGTTGTGCGGAGCTGAATAAATTATCCCATGACGCTCCTATCAACATAACATTAAATTATGGCAGTGCCCCAACGTAACACAATAAATAATGTCATTATGGAAAGCATGTAGTCTATTAACAACACATATCATCTAGCGTAAGTTGTCCACAGTCGTTGCATCCCAATACGACCGATTCTGGCTGAGAAACAAAATCGTCTCAAGCGTGCGCGGCAGCAGTCCGTGTCGTTGATGACCAAACGTCACCCGAGCAATGCTGAAGAAGCGTTCCACCACGTTCGACGTGGGTGGAATGCTCTTCAGCTGCTCATATTCAACACGGTCCTGTGCAAGCCGCCGGCGCTTACGAAGACGCTCCACGAACGACGCGGCTGCCTCCTCCGCTTCCTCACTTGCGTCTGCGTCGTCAGGCCTGACAGCTTCAAAAGGCTGCAGAGCGACCCTTTCAGCCCGCGTCAGTCGCTGCGCCTTCCCGCGAAGAACGCGAACACAGCCAGACTCAAAGTCTGGGCTGTGCACAATGTTGGCCCGAGGTCCTGCAGAATAAAAACATTATATAATTGTCAGTTAAATTAATAAACACAACTTCCACAATTATAAACTTACCAATGAAGCGCTCATATTGTGGCTTGACAGCAATCAGCTAGTCAAACCACTCGCGGACATCCAGCAGGTCAACGTCGTGGCCTTGAAGGGCCTTAGAAACCGACTCGATATCGCAAAGCTCTTGGTACAGGGCGCGCAGTCGCTTGTTCGCCGCCGGCGGCGGCAGCAGCTCCATGATGTCGTCGTCTTCGACGTCGAGGAACTCGAGGAGCTTGAGGTAGCGCCGTACCATCTCGAACGTAGAGCTCCAGCGCGTGTCCTGGCGGATGACAGGCCGAAGTGGAGTTTTCAACCATTTTTGCAAAATTACAAAAGTACACAAATTGTGTTAGAAACATATTGACACACCACATATACACAATAGGGCTTACCGTAGTTTCGCAGATTGGGTCAGAGTACGTAGCTTGACCATGAGTGCCTGAACAGCAGCTAGGTCGTCCTCATACGCCGCCATGTCTGCCTGAACAGCAAGGTTCAGTCGGTGGCTTGCGCACCCAATAAACGGCACGCTCATAAGAGTCGCCAGCCGGCGGTTTACGGCGCAGTTGTCACCTACAAGAAAGCGACACTGCGCCAGCTGTACGCCATAGTCGCGTGGCAGCATGGTGACACGAAGCGGCTCCAGAAAATTTGCCCAAGTCTCTGCTCAGTGACCCGGCCAGCGACAGGCCCGTAAGACACGCGACGGAAGAGCACAATAGAAGAGCGAAGACACAAGCGAGAAAGAAGACTCAAGCAAGTCCAGACTGAGAGCCGAAGAAGATTGCTCAAGATCGTCCAGACTCCCGCCATAGTAAAGTCAAGTCAAACTCCAGACTCATTGGTCTCCGGACCCCGGACGCAGGATTCCAGACACCAGGCTCCGGACGAAGATCTTCGATGGGCGACCGGTCGCGCCCTGTCCCAGCCTGATTTGTACCCAGAAAGGCCTTCCAAGTTTCAAGTATGCTCCGACCAAGATGTTAACGACCGACCAAGACGACCGACCATGATATGTTATGCACTGACCAGATTCCTGCCCTATCCATGACCTGCTCGACATGCGACGTGATTACGCCACGCCCCGACTATAGTGAAACCAAGATAAAAGAGCTGATCCCAGAGAGAACAGTGGATACAGAAGCCTAAGAAAAGATAATCAGAGAGTTCAATTTGCCAAGAAGGGCGCAAGTGCTTCCCCGTCCCCAGGGACGAGGTGTGCTGTCAAGTAAACGAGAGGAACAAGCCTCGACCGGAGGGATTAACCCTGCCGGCGGCCCTAAGCTACAAGACCTGCGCTTGGACGCGTCGTGACCGCGAATACCGCCGTGGAACTCTCCCAAAGGCTAAGACCAAGTTAGGCGGTGATCGGGCGACGCGCGCTCCGAAGTGACCTGTCCTATTTCATATTCCAGTTGTTGGTCCTTCGTTCGGAGGCCCCATTTCATATTAACTGCGTTTCTAGGAGGTTGTGTGTAGTCACCCCTAGATCCGATCGATTGGCTACTGTGTGATAGGATTGTATATTGTCTGACCGGAGGTTGTTCTCCTTTTTTGGAGTTGAACGTTTGGAAAGTCTTCCGCCTGGAGCTAATTATCTCCTTGCGGGAGCTGGTG
This sequence comes from Phytophthora cinnamomi, assembly GCF_018691715.1. Classification (NCBI taxonomy): domain Eukaryota; phylum Oomycota; class Peronosporomycetes; order Peronosporales; family Peronosporaceae; genus Phytophthora; species Phytophthora cinnamomi. Next base: position 171,994 of record NW_027150978.1, on the reverse strand, counting down.
CGCGTGAGTGAAGGGTGCTTTCGGACTCGACCGGTGGTCCGGAAGAAACCCCAGTAGACTGGTGTACGGGCCCCCCGCTCAAGGGCCCCCCAAAGAATAAGTAGCGGCTGTATATTTGTATATTTGCATATTAACTCTCTGATTTTGAAGGTTTGGCTGGAAGGATCTGCTTGTGATCTCAACCCCAGTCGTGGAGACCTACGTTTGAAGTAACGTAAACGCTCTACACTCAAGACCTTATCATTGTGAAGACAACTCACCAGGTGAAGTTCGTTCTATCGAAGATAAACGACACCTACAGGGATTCACAAGGTCACACGCCACCTCCGTTGGGAGCACCTAGTGCTGCTATCGGAGTCTGACCCCATTGGGAAAATCCGTAAGGAGGAGTAATTCTCCGGACGGGCGGCCCCGTGGCATCGTGCTATACACCTGGGCGGCAAAAGGCGCTCACCCGCCTCGCCACAGCTGGTGCGCGTGCCCGGATTTGGTAGTCCGTGGAATTTCACCGAGTTGTTTTTATATTATATTGATTAAGATCTAAGGTGTTGACTGCTAACGATCTTCTAACCGTGGTTGATATGGCTGGAAGTGGAAGCAGGAAGAAGGAAGGGCGACGGCAGTCGGCGGAGTCTGAACCAAGCCGGCAGTCGCGCCGAGTTGCGAACTTGGGAGTCGAGCCGCATCGACCTCTGGAAGACGTCGAACGTGACGCCCGGAAGGCCAACGCGGCAAAACGCAAGGCTGCCAAGGAAGCGAAGGAAGCGTCAGCTCCAAGCGCGACGACTTCTGGACCCGCTGTTCCAGACGCGCACCAAGTGTCCAAGAACGGCGACCAAGAGACGGCTCTAGAAGATGCTGACACTTCCATGTCGGCGGACTCGAAGCTAGGTCCGGACGACGAGGACAAGTCCGCTCCGGACATGTCCGCCAAGGCGTCTGCGGGAGGCGCCGATGTGGTTGAGCCCCCGGTGGGTGGTCGAGTTTCGGACTCCCCCCAACCGGAACATGAGGTCGAGGCTTCGGACGTCGACGACGAAGTCCAATACGTTGGAACGAAGAAGCCTTTGGAAGGTCCGGCTGACGACGTCGAAGTTGTCGAAGTTGACTCCGAGCTGGACGACGAAGTGCAGCTGGTGAAGGTCGAACCGGCGGTCAAGAAGGAAGCCTACCTGTCTACGGTTCAGGAAGACCAAGTGCTCGAGGACACGGAAGTGTTTTCACCGAAGCCCTCCGCAACGGCTTCTGCCCGAACGCTGACTCAAGTCCGACCGACACCGGTGTCTCCATCGGAAGTTCAAGTGAAAGCGTATGTGGCTGACCAAGTGCGACGATGGGAGAGGGACGTCTCCGAAAGAAGTGTTCCTCTGAACATCAAGTATGAATGGCCTCAAGCTCATTTGGATTCAACGGCTTACATGTCTGCTATCCTGACCACCTCTGAGTACTTACGGAAGCGGACGTCGATGGCCGTGGAGGCGGACGCTTGGATCGCCGAGATGGAGCTGACACGTCGGACTTTTGGGGTCACCCGAGACTGGACGGCTGCGACGATTCCGGTCGGACTCTTCTCCCCACGCGAGTGTGTTGCGGTCCTTCAGACGCAATTGTTCGAGTCCGGCTTCAGTTTTCTGAACTTGGTTCCTGGCTGGTTCCGGACACGAGCTAACAAGGCGCACCCGGACTTGGTCCGCCACGTCGTCGAAGAGATGCTCCTGTTGCTGTCCATCGAGATGGCCGAGCTGAAGCAGCTGATGACCAAGGCGACCGAAGTCCAAGCGCAGACGGCTCGCCCCGAACGATCGCGTCCAGACTTGGCTGCACCGGAGCTTGACGCGGAGATGACCGACCACGAAGTCGAGTTGCTGGGACGCGGCTACATCCAGATGCTCAAGGTGTCTGGACTTCAGACGCCGCGAAGTCCGAGGAGCCCCGCGGTGAGTGAGCCTGGACCCAAGCGCGTCCAACGTGTGCCGGCGCTCGCACCTCCGTCGTCCATCCCGACGCCTGAGTCCCCGCAGTCTGTGTCGTCGTCTGCTTTCCGAAGTCTGGAAGGCGCTCGACCTGGCAGTGTGGCGTCCGGTCTGGATGCCTCGGTCAAGTCGGAATCTCGAGCATCGTCAAGTCTCTTCGGAACGTCAGGTGGCTCGGACGAGTCGCTTGCTAGCGCCACGTCAGGATCGCGAACCTCGAGGGACAGCTCGTCCGGTTCTTCGGGACTGAGCTGGGGTCAAGACGCTGGATCGCACATGCCGGCCGTTCCGATGGCGATGACTGCCCAGACGCTTGGTGGAGTGGCTCCGGTCGAATCCGCGATGGCCATGTACGTCACCCAGGAAGCTCTCCCCCCGAACCCGGTGCGCGTGGATCAGGACGATGTCGTTATGTCGGAGTCCGAACGATCGCACGCCCGGGGACGGAGGTCGAAGGCATTCCGGCGTCGCTCCAAGCGTCGAAGTCCGTCGCCATCCGAAAGTTCCAGCAGCGACGATGATAGCCGCCGCCGCAGGTCCAGCCGGCGCTCCCAGTCTGAACGTTCGTACCGCTCGGGACGATCCCATGATTCAGCCAGTTCTGGAAGCACGCAAGTCGCCTTGAACGCCATGTTCCAGGTGCAGGAGGCGGTCGCCCGAATGGAGAGGCACCAGGACTCCGCGCTCGAGAAGCTGAACACCAAGCTGGACTTGGAAGTCGCTCGGAGGTTCGGACCGCCGGCTCAGGACCCACCTGCGAAGGTGGAGTCCACCCGGAGCCCGGCCGACGACACTTGGACACGCCGCGAGGCGGAGACCCGGGAAGCCGCTCGACTGGAAGCCGCGCGTCTGGAACGTGAGCGAGCGGACGCACTCTTGGCACAGTATCGTGCCCAGACGGAGACATGTCAGGCCGAAGAAGCGCAGCGCATGGCGGCCATGATGGAGTCCTTGCAGCGCGAGCTAGAAGACATGCGCGCGGGGCGGGCCCAGGAGCGAGAGGCGGCCAAGAATGTCCAGAAGTTTCTGACTGGACAGTTGCGCGACCTTCGTGCAACATCCGCCCAGACGCCTCCGCGACCATTCGCGTTCAGACCTGATTCGGCAACTCGGGACCCTCATGTGACAACGGAAAATCCAGTGGCGACCAGTCGTCAGGTCAGGCGTCCAGAATCCAGTGGCGTAATCAGTGATGACGTAATCAGAGGAGATGTCACACGGACCTCGACGAACCTCGACGAATTCCTGGCGGCCCAGCTTCGGGCGACTCTCAGCGCCGCCACCAAGGCCGACGCCGCGCCGACGCGCGCCAAGACCGAGAGCGCCCCCGACGCCTCCGCACGAGGACACGCCGACGCGCGCCCTGAACGAAAGGCGCAGGTGGAGGGCGTGCCACAGCGCAAGGCACAAGCTGCCTCAGCGAGACGGGGGAAGTCTGCGAGTGGCAAGTCGACAGAGCGAGGGGGAAGGGACGCCTCGTCCCGTGGAGAGAAATCGAAGAAAACCCCCAAGCACCGTGGTGATCCGGATAGTTCCGGTTCTGGCTCAAGCTCCGACGGGAGTTCTTCGGACTCCGACAGCTCCGACAGCTCGTCGTTTGAAGATGTCGCCCCGAACACGCCGACTGTTGCAGGGCCCGGAGGAACTCTATTCACGTTCCGGCCATATGTGAATGCGAACAGCCTGGAGGATTTCGATGAGAAGGCGTCGCTGGCGGTCCGGACAAGGTGGCTGGAGAGATTCCAAAGCATTGCGGCTCAGGGCGGATGGACGGACAAGGTCAAGATATACGAGATGAAGCTCAAGTTGTCCGCCGCCGTCCGGAACTGGCGCGCGAACCTTCGTCCGAAGGTGAGACGAGACTGGAAGAAGTTCCTGAAAGAGTTCCGTGAGATGTATTGCAAAGCAAAGACCTCAGACTCCGAACGCTACTACACGATGGTTCAAAGGAAGTCAGAAAGCCCGCTAGAGTTTTACTATCGCCTGAACAAGGTGGCAGATAAGGCGGGTATCGATTTCGACTCGTCGTCCAAGGAGCGGGAACGTCATCTGAAGGTGTTCACGAAGAAGCTCTTGGACTCACGCCTTCGATCGACGTTGCAAGGCCAACGCATCCGGAGACTACGTGACTTGGAGTACGTCCTAAAGCAGCACGAAGGGATGACCCAAGGCGACGACTACGATGCTCCTCAGGCCAAGCGAGACTTCCGGGCGGACAATGTTCCGCACGGACGGTTCCAGTCGAAGCGTGCCGGCCGCGCGTATGTGGTTCAGGACGAAGATGTGTCGGATGAAGGTGAAGATGATCGGGAAGTGCGGTTCCAAGATGCGGTGGAAGAAGTTCCTGCCGCTCCGTCGACGGCAAGCTCGGCTGTTGGAGGTGCGCCAACCGGAGGTGATTCCAGGCGAGACGAAGATCGCGTGCAAGATATTTCAAGCACTGTCTTCCGGATTATGGAGAATTCAGGTTGGAGACCTCCTTTGAGCGGAGATTTCCGAACACCACCTCGGTCCCCTCGTTTCGACACTGCGAACCGCACCAAGTTCTGTGAGCGCTGCAATGATTTTGGACATTCTACGGAGAGCTGCTGGACCGACCTCAAGTGTGATCGCTGCGGCCGGAAAGGGCACCCTGCCCGCCTGTGCAGAGTTCGACCCTGCCTATTCTGCAAGAAGTTTCATGAAGACCAATGTGAAGAGTGGAAGAAGTTCCAAGCTGTGAAGACTCTCGCTCGTCAAGGCACACTGGACCTTCCGTCCGCTATCCGGAATCAACTACTGGATGGGGACGCCGATTCTGGGGAACAACAGTTAAACTAACAAGCCCGCTGGATGGGGATCCAGAACGCGTCGGGCTCAAGACTACCCCGGAATTGTGTGTCCTAGTGTATATTGGACCAGAGTTGAGGAACAAGCACCAAGATAACCATCAATGCATGACTGTGATTTCAGAAGAAAACGACAAGTACCTATCCGATCAACAGCGTTTGGAGCGGTCTCGGTTGGGAGAAGGTCGTCTGGGGGATAATAATTCAGGCGACCCTCCCGAATTCCGACTGGGGCCCGGCCAAAGGTACGGATGGTGGAAAGAGCACAACCCTGAGGACACCAAGAAAGTGGCGATGGTGCATGGTGCTGTGAACAATTATCGAACGGATATCCTCCTGGACTCCGGAGCATCTGTTAGCATGGTGAGTTTGGACCTTGCGCGTAGGCTCAAACTCCGGCTTAGGTTTTGCAAACAGCTCCGGGTGTCTGGACTGGGTGGTGTCCCGACGATTATCACGGCTACTACCGAGGTGAAGATTACCTTGGGACCTCGCGTGGTCTACATTATGGAACTATGGGTCGCGAACATTGGCGAAGGTGTGGATGTGCTTCTCGGTATGAACTTCATGTACTCGGCTGGGGTTCGATTGTGTGCTCAGGAAGGGTTGGTCAAGCTGCCGGATGAAGAGACGGTACTGTTAGCTGGCCGGACTGCGGACCACATGGGACGTGGCCTGGACCTGGCCGTCACTCCGAAAGAGAGTCTGTACTTAGCCCCAGGTGAGGCGGCCGTCGTCCGAATTGACTACGGTCAGAGCAATCCGCAACGCGAAGTCGTTTGGGCTGGTCGAGGTGACCGCTGGGTTACGCAGATTATCTATGCTGCGAAGTCCTGGCCAGTTGCTGTGAAGGTGGTCAACATTTCGGACAAGACAGTCTGGATTGACCCTCGAACGGCGGTGGCCCGGGTTGTGGAGTTTGGATTTTTCCCGACAGCCGGAAGGTTTGTCCGTCCAGGATTACGGAGGTATCGAGAATGGCAAGTGATGATTTATGAAAGTACCAACTCGAGGGAGCTCAGAGAGCGTGAGGAACGGCTCGCTCGAGCGCAGCAGAGTTCCGAACCGCCGTGTGTACAGACTCCAGATTACCCGTGGCCCACGAAGTTACTCACTCGGTCACCGGCTGATTCGGCGAAGGTGCACATGGTGCGCCTGCAGCCTAAACCTGGCGTGAAGGCGGAAGGTCGTTGCCCGGATCAGACTCCTCGCCTTTCGGAAACCGAGAGATCAGGAGCGTCCGAAAGAGAATGCACGGTTCCCGAGGCTGCTCCAGGTGAGGTACCCGGACCAGGCGAGAATGTTAAGAATGCGAGCTCGGTGTCTGAAGTTGCGAAGGTCCAGCTGGTAACGATCGAAGATCCTGATAGGAACCCGGATGAGGACTCCGGTTCGGACTTGGACGAGTTTTATGACGCGATCAGTTTTGACGATGAGTGTCTGACCAATTGTGTTCCAGAGGTCCTTGAACGGAGTCCTGAACGATCGTCTATTCCGGTCCGAAGGCTCGAAGTGGAGTACGAATGGTGCATGCAGATGAGTGCGGAAGAGCTGAACTTGGAACCAGCCGTGTACATACACGAAGGTAGTGAGTTACTGGCTCAGCTGCGCGACGAACTGGCCATGCTTCCGGAACTCCAAGAGCTGAGTCCAAGGTGTGATATCGAGAAGGCCGATGTCGGAGAATCTGGACGGACTACTTCGGCCGAGGAGGAGCAACTTCGCACGCACCTGAGGTATCACCACAAGATATTCTTGGGAGACGGGAATGCTGCCCCCGCGCCGGCTCGTGGAGTGTGGTGTGATCTAGATGTCGGTGATGCTAAACCAGTTGCTCAGCGTCCGAGGTCAATCGCCCCACACTTAGCGGTCAAGGTCTACGAGTTGCTGAAGAAGCTTTTGGAGACAGGGCTGATAGAACACTCCGAATCGCCGTGGGCCTCCCCGATCGTCATCGTCCTGAAGAAGAACGGCGTGGACATCCGGATGTGTATCGACTACCGAGTGGTGAATGGATTCATTCAACTGTCCAATTATCCTCTGCCTTTGATCGACGATCTATTGATTGGCTTTGAGAGTGCAATGTGGTTTATGAGTCTGGACATGGCGAGTGGATTCTGGGCCATCCGGATGACTGAGCGTGCGAAGCTGATCTCGGCCTTCGTCTGTCCGTTCGGGCACTTCCAGTGGGTTCGGATGCCGTTTGGACTCAAGAATGCCCTCTCGTCTACCAGGCAGTGATTAATAACTGCCTGTGGGGTTTCGTGAGACTGTCCCCGGAAGAAGAATTGGAGGTGGACCAAGATGTTCTGGACTTCCTGAGCTTGGACCCGTCCAGGAGTGACTCCGAAGGCCAAGTGTTGGCATTGACGGATACAGCGACAGTGTTCCAGAGGAACATCCCTGCTCCAGACAGCATGGGTCCGGTTTTGGGGCGGAGCTCGTACATTGATGACATCGCACATGGCGCGCCCACCTGGGACAAGCTTTGTGAGGATTTGAATGCTCTTCTATTCCGCTTGCGCTACTGGAATATTTCTGTGAGTCTCCCGAAAAGTGAGTTTGGGAAGCTGTCGATTCCATACCTGTCGCACAAAATTAGTGCAGAGGGGATTCGAGCAGTTCCGAAAATCGCTAAGGGAGTTCAAGACCTGCCATTCCCGAAGACTCTGAAAGGAGTGCAGTCCTTCCTTGGAAGTCTGAACTACTATCATAAGTTCATTGAAGACTTTCCGGTAGTGGCTGCAGTCTTGTACGAGCTTTCAGACGACCAAGTGCGAGCCGGACGAGATCTCACCAGGGCCAAGGTTGCGTTCGAGATTCTCAAGAAGAAGATCGTTTCAACCCCACTGCTCCGGCATCCAGACCGGACAAGGCCGTTCGTGATCATCCCGCATGCCAACCGTTGGGCTGCTTGCGCGGTCCTCGGTCAGGAATACGATGGAAAGATCCAACCGGTGCGGTTTACTGGACGAGTTCTGAACGATGCTGAGCTCCGATATCACATAGCTGAAAAGGAGGTGATTGCTGTGCTAAGAGTCCTTCAAGTCTTCCGACCACTTCTCGAGGGTTGTCGCCTGGAAGTCTACACTCGGCACTCAGTCTTCAAGTGGATACTCCAGTCGAAGTCTGCTGACGGACGCTGTGTTCCGTGGGGGGTTATGCTCTCACACTGGGACATCACCGTCCGGAAGGTCCAGAAAGATGAAGACGGTCTGGCGGCTATCATGGGAGCTGGGATCTCCCCGCGTGAGCATTTGGACGAAGTCGCAGAAGTACTGATACCTGCCAAGGGACGCGTTCAGAAGCCCCCAGTTCTCAGTGTGGAGATGCTCGACGATACCTATCAGGGCGTCGTCCTGAGTTTCGATGGTGCGGCCAAGACGTCGACTCGGCGAGGAAGCTGCGGATGTATTCTCTGGCAGCTCCCCGGCTGGAAGGTGCTCGAAGCCCGAGGTTTTATTTTGGACGACGCGACAGTCAACGATGCGGAGTATCATGGATTCCTGAAAGGAGTCCAGACGGCGCTCGACTGTCAGGTCGAAGACTTGGTGGTTGTGGGAGACTCTCGGATCGTGATTCAACAAGTCCAAGGTCTCATCAACTGTCACCAGCCGAACCTCCAGAAACACTTGGCTGAGTGTGAAGTCCACAGGGATAAGTTCCGGACGTTGCGACTGGTCCATGTTAAGCGCGAGTACAATCAAGCTGCCGACTACCTGACGTCGAAGACGCTAGCACTCGGGGAGTCCTGGATTGTTCAGGATTCCGAAGAGCGGACACACCTGGAAAGAGTGTCAAAGATTGCGGAGAAGCTGATGAAGGCAAAGGTGGTCCATCTGGATGGAGACCCATCTCCGCGTCCTGAGACTTCGGCCCGGGTGGAAAGTGACGCAGTGGCTGCAGATTCACAGTCCGCGCCACTCTCTCGTGCGGCAAGAGTCTTCGCTGCGTTGACGAGGTCGAGGACCAGGGACGCCGTACATCCGGATCCGGGAGTTGAGGACATTGCTCCTCCTGGTGATGGTGAACCTCAGCGACCCATGGGTCCCCTCGAGTATCAGGCCGAACGGTGGAGACGTATCAGGACGCACCAGGATCAGGATGCCTACTTGTCCGAAATCAAGTCGTTCCTGAAAGGGGATATCGACGGATTCTCGCCGAGAAGGCTCCGCAAGATTGCTAAGGTGGCGGACTTATTTGCGTTAGATGCTCGGAATGTGTTATACCGTCTGGCCCGATCGACTCGAGACCGCCCTCGCGACTTTGTAGATGGGCCGAGACTGGTGATCCCAGAATCCCTGCGGCCAGACATGCTGCACTACGCACACGAGGATTTCCAAGGTGGTCACCAAGGCATCACCCGGACGTACGAGAGACTTCGTTCGGAATTCTACTGGCCAGGGATGTACGCTGATGTTGAGCGCTGTGTCAAGGGGTGTGTCGACTGTGCGAGTGGCAAGGGACGACCGCCCAACGAAGGACCGTCGCCCGGAAATATTGAGCCCAGACGTCAGTTCGAAGTTGTCTCGATGGACTTTGTCACTCACATGCCGGAGTCCGAACGTGGAAACACCTTTCTGCTGTTGTTCCAGGATGCGTTTTCCGGGTTCGTGATGTGCAAGCCCATGCGGTCGACTACTGCTCAAGACGTCGCAGAGGTCTACGAAGAATGTGTGTTCCGAAGGTTCGGAGCGAGCTCCATGGTCCGACATGATCAGGACCCACGCTTCATGAGTGAGGTCTTCACACGGTTCAGAGAACTTCTGGGAAGCAAGCAGCGAGCCACTCTCGCTTATCGTCCGCAAGCTAATGGTCAACAGGAGCGGTCCGTCCAGACTGTCGTTCGAAGTATCCGAGCGTACGTTGCTGAGGCGGACCAAAGTGACTGGGACGACCACGCGGAGAGGCTCATGTTCGCTCTGAACACGTCGTTCGATGCCACGCGTCTGGATACACCCTTCTACCTAGTGCATGGTTGGGACGCTCAAGGGACGCTGTCTGCGATGTTGGGTCCGAAACCCTCTAGCGTTCCGGAGCGGACTGCCTATGAGTGGCATCGGAAGCTTCAGCGGCAATATAGCTATGCGCAAGCATGTGCCGAGGATCTGCAGAAGAAGACGAAACGCCAGCGTTCTGAGGTCCAGACGCAAAGGTGGAGAGAGCTGTCCGCACGACTGAAGTCTGGGTTCGAGAAGGGAGATTCGGTCTGGCTATACATTCCGAAAGTCCAGCCGGGTCTCAGCCGTAAACTTGCCCACATGTGGCATGGCCCCTTCCGGATTGAAGAGATGCACGACGACTTCCGAGTCAAGCTCAAGATTGGTGACACGGGGTACCGGGTTAATCCCTGGGTCCATGTCAGTCGACTTAAGCCACGTGTCCTCTTCCCGAAGCGTCCAGTCGGAGAGGTCGAAGTGTCCGGAGACGATGACTTCGACGCGGCCTTACTTCCGGAGGACAGCTGGGAGCCAGACTCAGAGCGTGACGAGTATGAAGTGGAGAACATTCTGGACCTCAGGTGGTCTAAACGGACCCGAACGTCTAGACGCACTCGAGAGTACCTCGTTAAGTGGAAAGGGTACGACGACCCCGAATGGTTGCCCGTGTCTCAACTCAGTTGTGGAGCATTGCTGTACGCGTTCAATCAAGGTGCACGTACACGAGCCCGGTTCCAGACGATGCAGGCTGGGGACGATCACCCCAGAGCCTAGTACATGTCTGAACTGGATCGACTGCGCGGATGTGCCCCTTGACAGAATGAGCTTTGAATCGATAGATTTGCGATGTGAGTTCAGACATGATATTTCGGAGTGTCAAGTGGAGAACGAGTGGAGAGTTTCGGAAAGACGAAGCTTGGAGTTTGAGAAGTTTGGAGTTTCAGGACTAAGGTGACAAAGAGATAAGAATGAGGAAAACCTCCTCTTCCTCCGCCTCGCTCTCATCGCTCGAGCTACGAGAGGCGCTCGGACGAGGTCCATCGCCTACGCCTGATGTGGCGGAGCCAGCCCCGGCCGGGGCGCTGCTCGCGGCGCTCGTTGCAGGCGCGACCACCATCGTCTTGTTTGGCTGATGGGAAATCGCGATTTGGCTGCGTTTCGACGAAAGAAGTTTCCGATTGATGTTTTGCGACCCGATTGGCTGACGCGACATGGGACAAAGAAGGGAGGCCACCTCAGCGAGCTGGGCTACCTTGCCGCCCTCCGGACCACTCCGACGTTTGGACATTTTCGTCCGCCTTGCTACGCGTGGTCTCATCGCAACCTATCAGTTCGGGAGTAAATTCCTCTATGAGAGATTGGGATGAGAGGGACGGTTGACACGAAGCGGCTCCAGAAAATTTGCCCAAGTCTCTGCTCAGTGACCCGGCCAGCGACAGGCCCGTAAGACACGCGACGGAAGAGCACAATAGAAGAGCGAAGACACAAGCGAGAAAGAAGACTCAAGCAAGTCCAGACTGAGAGCCGAAGAAGATTGCTCAAGATCGTCCAGACTCCCGCCATAGTAAAGTCAAGTCAAACTCCAGACTCATTGGTCTCCGGACCCCGGACGCAGGATTCCAGACACCAGGCTCCGGACGAAGATCTTCGATGGGCGACCGGTCGCGCCCTGTCCCAGCCTGATTTGTACCCAGAAAGGCCTTCCAAGTTTCAAGTATGCTCCGACCAAGATGTTAACGACCGACCAAGACGACCGACCATGATATGTTATGCACTGACCAGATTCCTGCCCTATCCATGACCTGCTCGACATGCGACGTGATTACGCCACGCCCCGACTATAGTGAAACCAAGATAAAAGAGCTGATCCCAGAGAGAACAGTGGATACAGAAGCCTAAGAAAAGATAATCAGAGAATTCAATTTGCCAAGAAGGGCGCAAGTGCTTCCCCGTCCCCAGGGACGAGGTGTGCTGTCAAGTAAGCGAGAGGAACAAGCCTCGACCGGAGGGATTAACCCTGCCGGCGGCCCTAAGCTACAAGACCTGCGCTTGGACGCGTCGTGACCGCGAATACCGCCGTGGAACTCTCCCAAAGGCTAAGACCAAGTTAGGCGGTGATCGGGCGACGCGCGCTCCGAAGTGACCTGTCCTATTTCATATTCCAGTTGTTGGTCCTTCGTTCGGAGGCCCCATTTCATATTAACTGCGTTTCTAGTAGGTTGTGTGTAGTCACCCCTAGATCCGATCGATTGACTACTGTGTGATAGGATTGTATATTGTCTGACCGGAGGTTGTTCTCCTTTTTTGGAGTTGAACGTTTGGAAAGTCTTCCGCCTGGAGCTAATTATCTCCTTGCGGGAGCTGGTGCGCGTGAGTGAAGGGTGCTTTCGGACTCGACCGGTGGTCCGGAAGAAACCCCAGTAGACTGGTGTACGGGCCCCCCGCTCAAGGGCCCCCCAAAGAATAAGTAGCGGCTGTATATTTGTATATTTGCATATTAACTCTCTGATTTTGAAGGTTTGGCTGGAAGGATCTGCTTGTGATCTCAACCCCAGTCGTGGAGACCTACGTTTGAAGTAACGTAAGCGCTCTACACTCAAGACCTTATCATTGTGAAGACAACTCACCAGGTGAAGTTCGTTCTATCGAAGATAAACGACACCTACAGGGATTCACAAGGTCACACGCCACCTCCGTTGGGAGCACCTAGTGCTGCTATCGGAGTCTGACCCCATTGGGAAAATCCGTAAGGAGGAGTAATTCTCCGGACGGGCGGCCCCGTGGCATCGTGCTATACACCTGGGCGGCAAAAGGCGCTCACCCGCCTCGCCACAATGGTGGCGAGGAACTCGAGGTGCCCTTGGGCGGAGAGGTCCTCGTCCAGCGCGTCGAACAGCGGCGCCATGCTGAGCAGCGTTGTCTTTGCGCTGCCGTTCACCTCGTAGCACGCAAACACGGCGATGTAGTGCTCGGATGCGTGGGTCCAGCCGTCGAGCATGATGCCGAAGCGTGATGGAAGATCCGACGCAATCGAACGCTCGACGGCGACGACGACCCCGTCCATGCCAGCCCGCAGCGTTTCCTCCAAGATGGGGTCCAGGCTGGAGTAGCTGAATGACATCCATAAAATAAAGCTGTTACTTTCGATAGTAAAGTAAGCACAGTAAAGTAATGTATACACGTGCCGCCTTGCTTCGCGGTTCTCACAAAAGGATAGTGGCAGGTTGCACATGACAATCCATACCATCCAGTCGTGGAGGTTCAGCGCCGAGTGGCGTACGAAGTTGACGAGCGAGCCTGTTTCTGCCGTCGTAGCGTCGAGCATGACATTCTCGTAGTCAGGGTGCTCCCGCCTGACATGTTGCATCAGGTTGGAGTACCCGTTCCGATGGGTCTGCTTCCGCACCGTGCCGCAACGGCAGCGAAAATACTCGAGAATCACCTCGTCATTCTCGTCACAGCACGGGCGGAAGTAGAACCCCGAGACTTGGGAGTTGGTGTACGTAGGAAGAGGGGGGCGGGTAGCGCGGGCCATGCTGGGAATGGGGACTTGGTGGCTTTGAGCGGTAAAAATTGAAACGTGAATGCTGCCGTGACTAGCAACGCGGACGACCAATGATCCCAGCGCTTCTGAACAACTGGAACCTAGCAGATGGCTGGTTAGCAGCAAAAATAATTGTACAAAGATGTCTGTCATAAATTATGTAATATCACAAGTCAATAAAATAAGTTATCGCGGTAAATGTCTTGACCCGCGGAAATGCGTAATTTATTGTTATTTTCGGAAATAATGTTATTGACAATGCTATTTTCGGAGGCCCTGAATCGAAGCTAGAAATGTTCTTGATGTGGAGAGGTTGATCCGTTGAGAATGAAATGTGGCGCTACTGATAACGCAATTTATCACTCTGTCACCTGTGTCGCTTTGGGTTTTCACTGCATTCGATTTTGCTGCGGATGACTTTCTTTTGATATCATGACTTACTTTCGAACCTACATCACACACACGCTTACTTACTGCCTCTAGGCCGCGGTGGCCTGTTGGTGGTGTTGGTTCTCGTGGACCTGGAGCTCACGCCGCAGGATCTTGCCCGTGGCGCTCTTCGGGATGGCCTCGATGAACTCGACCTGGCGCACCTTCTTGAAGGGGGCCACCTTCGAGGCCACAAAGTCCATCACGTTCTCCTCCGAGAGCCCCGCTGCGTTGGTGGGGTCTTTCAGCACCACGTAAGCCTTGGGGATCTCCTCGCCGAAGGCGTCCTTGCCCCGGACGCAGCAGGCATCGGAGATCTGCGGGTGGTTGTTCAGAACGTCTTCCAGCTCAGCTGGTGCGACCTGGTGGCCCTTGTACTTGATCAGCTCCTTCACGCGGTCGACGATGAACACGAATCCGTCCTCATCGATGAATCCGATGTCGCCGGTGCGCAAGAAACGGTCTTCGGTGAAAACGTTCTTGTTTGCCTCGGCGTTGTTGGAGTAGCCCAGCATGACTTGCGGCCCCTTGTATAGAAGTTCACCGTGCTCGCCCACACCCAGATCCTTGTCCGTGGCGGTGCATTTCACGCGAAGCTGCGTATTCGGCAGCAAACGGCCAACGCTTCCCTGGCACTCGCGAAAAAGAAATTCTGTCAGGGTAGCTCAGCGCTCAAGAGCTCCATCAACCACTCACCGGCTTGCGATAGGCATCTTCAGCGTAGTTGACTGCTGGACTTGCCTCCGTCATTCCATACGCTTGCTTGACGGTGACCTGCAAGCGGTCCTTGACCAGCTTCTCCACCTCCTTGCCCATCGGCGCGCCTCCTGACACGAGGAATTCCGTTGCCGAAATGTCGTAATTCTCGACAAGAGGGTGGTGGGCGAGGAACAGCGCCACGGGCGGGGCAATGTGCGCCGCACGGATCTATGCAGACGAGAAGTGATTAGTATCCACAGCAACCAGCCAAACAGGTGATGCACTCGTACCTTGTAGGTGGAGAGCGCATTCAGGAAAGTCTCCGGGTCAAAGCGTGGCAGAACTACCTTAGCAGCTCCCTGGTACAACGACAAATGCAACAACATCATGCCGTAGATGTGGAAGAACGGCAGCAGCCCGAGCGAGTAACCGCACAGATCCTCGACGCGGTCGACTTGCAATGCGTTTGACAGGATGTTCTTCGCGCTCAATGCAACACCCTGAAGTAGCGTACATCAATGTCAGTTAAGGTGGTCACAGTGAAAAACGCACCGGAGCCACACTGCGCTTACCTTGGGCACACCCGTCGTTCCGCTGGAAAATGGCAGGAGGACGTTGCTCTCCGGGTCAATCGCTTCAAACTGGAAGGAGATGTCGTCGTGTTGAACCAATTCGCTACAAGACAAACGCAGCACAAACAAACAATTAGGCATCTTGGCATCGCAGCTTGGTCCAAGCGCCAACGCAACCAACGTACTCGATGCTCGAGAGGCCTTCTTCGCTGTCTTTGCCGTGGCCCATCGTGTAGATGTGCCTCTTCTCCACGCCGCACATTTCTGCCGCTTCGACCGCAGTCTTCTCCAGCTCCTTGTGGGTGATAATGTACCCGGCCTTGGCCGCTTTCATCTGCACCGCCAGCTCGTCCGGCAGGAACATCGGCGACGTAGGAGAGCACACTGCGCCCAGCGAAGTCAAGGCTGCATCACCGGAACGACACGATCAACGATCAACAACCGCGTCAGCTTCTGGTTTAACATTGCAACTGTATCCATCCAATCAGCAAACGCACCAAGTACCGCCGTGGGGTAGTCGAGGCAATTGAACGAGTGCACGATGACCGCCTGCACAGCCACAACAGCGATAATAACGTCAGCCTCCGCAGCACAACACAGCAGCCGTGGCTCCCCATTTCTATCTAATTTCCCACGTACGTCTCCCTTCTTGACGCCGTCCTTGGCGAGCGCAATGGCGAACCTCCTGGCGCGCTCGTGGAGCTGCTTGAAGGTGATGCGCTCGTGCGTGATGCCGTCGATGAAGGCCGGCTTGTCCGCGTGGACGCTCAGCTGGTCGCTGACGATGTCCCAGATGGTCTTGTCGGGGATCGCCACCTCTGGGTGCGGCGACTCGTGCACGATCATGGAGAAGTGTCGGAAGGTCAGCGAGGACGTTGACGTCGACAGCGGGCCGGGGCGCCGCAGGAGGCGCGGGGCGGCACTGCGAGTGGACGCGGCACGGAGGAGGCGGCGGGCGAGCATGGCCTGACGAGGAGCGGGCAAAGCGTCTGTGTGGGTGGGGGATTCGAGCAGCGACTTGAGCGCTGGGAGGCGAGATGGCGAGTGACGCACGTCCAGCGCGAATGGCGAGTTGTCCGAGTTGAACTTGGAGCGGCTGCTCGAACGGGCCAATGGGAGCAGCGGATTTGCGGCTAGATATGTAATTACGACGTTAAACAGATTGAAGTGGTCGCTAAATCGCTAATCAGCTCCGTTTTCAAATCGCAAGCGCCAAAAGGAGCTAGCCCGGTGTGAGGATGGAGCTCGAGCGAGAATTCCTGCACGGCTGGCAGCAGGGAGTGTGGTTTGTTGGTGAGGGGCTACCTTCTGTGGCGGCGGTGCTGTATATGTTGGCAATGCGAATGGTATGCCAACTTGGGTGAAGTCAGCTCCGTGGCTTGAACAAACTGGACAGGTCGATCGTTGACGACCCTCTGTAGCGGCCCAGACGCACTCTTCGCGGACAAGGGGGGGGGGGGTCTTGATGATGAGCGAGGCGGACACTCTTTTGAAACGAGCTATTTGTTACCAGCAACAGCACAATGTGAACGCCCTAGCCGGTTTTGAGGCAAGCGCAGACTGCATCAGTGGCATGGTTCTGCCCATCCGGCGGCGATATAAGCCGCGGTGTGCTGACTTTCAAAGGCCCGCACCGAAATGCCTGAACTATCCGAAAGTGCCTACGTTGACATGGTTGAAGTTTGCAGTGGTTCATGTCAACGCGTTGTTTTCAAATCGCAGGGATATCAACCGGGCGCACATGTCACCAACTGCTCAGTTGTGAGCATCTTGCTCGCTCGGAGCCATCACGGAAACGATATCCTGCCGCGCGAGTTTGGACATCCTCTCCGAGCTAGCCACCCTGTACGTTGAAGCACAATTAATTATCCAACGGAATACTTGCGGAGCGGACCACTTGCGGATGCGTTGCTAGACTGCAAGTCAACTATCGGCAGGATTCTCTCAACGGAGCGAGGCTGAAGGCGAGATCTCCACAGAGAAGGCTGATAGTGCTTTGAAACCGGCATGTTAGATGCGCATGCACTTTCCCGAAGGTAACATCCACACCAAGCTTTGTCCGTTGAGGCAAGTCCTCTCAACACCGATGTATTGCAACTAACCTTGAGGGTACTGAAAGCCAGAGTCCCTGGCCGGCGTAGCACACGAGCGAACGCTCCAGCAATGCTCGGGAACTGTCGATGAAATAGGCTCCACAGCGTTTGGGACATTGCGCGTAACGGTGAAGACTGGCAAGTCCGGCTTGGCGAGTCAGCATGAACTGTAGCTATGTTGGCAGCTCAAGTCGAGCAGTCTAAGCAGTCTACCCACGAGCAGAGCATTGCTTCCCTCGAATTGTCCGTCGCGCTTCCTCGGGCGTCTTATGCTGATCACGCTCTGGACCGACGCTGGGCGGAACAACTATCGGAGACCGACACCGTCGGAACCGGTCGAGGCGAGCACGCGATCCGGACCCACTCACTCGCCGCTGCAAACCTACCCATTACCGACCCTGCTTTCGCGGGCTCAGCATGTTCCTCGACGAGCTCAGCTTGAAGTTGGCGGACTGAACGACGATGCCGATGCCAAACACTTTCCATGATTGATTTAACGGGTGGCTACATCCAGCCCGCAGCGTTGTAGGGCATGCGCGTTGGTCACCGGTTGAGTCGAGGTGCTGGTGCTTTTTCGATTCCACGGTTCCTTCACCGTTCTCCGGTTGAGTTTCTGCAGTTTGCCTGAATGTAGAGCAGTCGAAAAAAATGTAAGCCGGAAAACCGTTTCCGAGGCGTCGAGTGGGCAGCGCCGCATAGTCCTCCGCCGCGAGTTCGGTCGCTCCTGGTTGTCACTTGTGCTCTCGCGCTGGCGCGAAACGATCGGCCTCATTGCAGCTTTTGCGCTGGACACCTCACACCTCCGGCAACGCACGCACGACCGACGCTGCATCAATCGACTCCGGCGACCCCAGCAACCGACCCGTAGGTCAAGACCGCGTCGACAATGAACCACGGGTACGCTCACAGCCATGCAGGGTTCCCACTGCGCTCCGACTTCTTCCGCAGCCTCCCGCTGGCCAAGTTCAAGAACGACAAGCTCTACCGGTTAGCCAAGGCCAACGCCCTCGCCTGCTTGAACCAGTCGTTCAACGACCAATGGAGATATGTTCCGCCAGAGAAGGACGGCACGCAGATCCGCAAGGACACGAGCAACATGGCGGTCTCGTACCGACTGGTGCGCGCAGCCACGGTACTGCGCTGCCAGGGAGCACGAGGTCAACCAGGTGATTGCCAATACCCACTCCGAGAGCTGGCGCGAGTTCATGCGGAAGTGCTTCGGCAAATACTATATCGATACCCTCATCCTCCACAACGTCATCAAGCCCAACGATGTCAGCACGAGTTCCACATCCACCGATAGCTCCAGTGATGCCAAGCTGCAGGAGCGCGCTGTTCGTTCGAACAGCCAGCCGGAAGGAAGCGGCAGTGGAGAATACGCAGAGATCGATCTGGACAAGGACGAAAACGAAGGAAGGCGCGGAAGCGTCTGGGAGAAAGTAACAAGCCACAGCACCGACTCGTACCAGCGCCGAAACTCTGAGGCCAACTCGGAGGATACACCGTCAGGCAAACTGCCGTCAGAATGCAGCAGCGCCAACACTGAAGAGCGCTTGAAGGAAGAGGCTGCCGCTGCCGCCGATGGCCTTGGCCAACAAGCTGAAGAGATGCTGACAGTGAAATGGGCGGCTTTCGAGACGGGGATTTCGGGAAAGCAGGATATCTGTCTCGTGGACTACTTATCGTTGGCTTACATCCCGAACTCGGAACCACGCCAGCGTGTCCATGTCTGGTGCTTTACATCCGCGGACGGTGACCGCGTTGGCTGCATGGAGCTTAAGGACACTCACCACGTGACTCGCACGACGCTCACGAAGTTGGGCGTCTTCTGGCGCAAAGTCTCCGAGGACGAGACGGAAGTGATCGTTTGTGGCAGCTTCCCCTCCAAGCACGCGTCGATGGTTAGCGCTATCTTGCTGGGCTGTCTCAATCGGCTGCAGGGCATTGTGGAGGATCTGCGCATGAGTAGCCAGCTCTACATTCAGCGGGCTACGTGGGTCAAGAACAACGAGCGCACCACGTGCAACTTGTGCACGCGAAACTTCCACGCGTTGCGACGCAAGCACCACTGCCGCCGATGTGGCGAAGTTGTGTGCTCGGATTGCTCAACGGTCGAAACGATTGACTTGCCAGCTATCGGCTACTCCAAGTTGAGGTTATGCAAAGTCTGCTCCATCCGAGCGCGCACCACTCCACTCAAGCAGGTGGCTAAGACCAATGTGTTCGACCACCTCGTGCGCGCCCGCAGCCTCAGCAACGTTGGATCATCGGGGGCTACTTCGTCTTTTACTCGCTCGTCATACACGGATAACAACCAGATGAACCACCACGAGGACAGCTACAGTCACAGCGCCACCTCGGACATGGCCCCATCGTTTACTGTGCCGGGGAGTTGCGATGGACGCTCCAATTCTACATACACCGCGAATTGCAGCACTGACAACAGCAACCACGACGTCCAATTGCCTTCGCATGATTCCTTCCATGATTATACCATTTCCACGCACAATCCTGAAACGGGTGATGCCCCCACCGATATCAATGACGTCACAGCAGTGGTGCACCCCATGACGGCGTGCCTCGGCTCCCCAACCGAAGAATACGACGACTTCATCAATGAACGGTGTCTGAAGTCACAACTGTGCGCCATGGAACAGAAGAAGCGCTCAATTGGCAGCAACAGCAACATGTTTGATCTGCTATGCGAGTTGGCGTGCCAGACACTCAACTGCCCGGTTGCTTCGGTGTCGATCGTGGACGACAACGACAACTTTATTCGTTCCGCTGTTGGACTCGAAGGGAACTCCACCCTCGACGGTGAACTGTCCGTCTTTATCGAAAAGATCATGGGCTCGACTCCGACTATCGTGCTGGACGCCAGTGTTGATAAGCAGGCGCTGAAATTTTTCTCGCTGCGATCACTGCCAGCTATTCGCTTCTTCGCCGGGTGCCCGATCTACTCGCGTACTGGGAAGAAGCTTGGGTATGTCTGCGTGGCTGACTTCTCCAAACGCGACACGCTTGGTGCTAGTTGTGCGTTCACGATGGAGCGACTCGCCACACTTGCTGTCACAACGATGGAGCGGAACATCACCATCAAAAACAACAATGCTAGTAACACCAACACCACCGTCGAGGAGGCCGACTTCACCAAACGAATTCCACCGCCGAACCCCATGCACCCGGCAATGCTCTTTGATCGACCTAACGGCAACAACTCCACGGCTAGAAGCAACAACAATAGCAACAAGGACCCAAGTGCTCACTCGGAGGCACTGGTCGGGCGCGTGTATGAGATCGTGGAAGATGAGATGCCGCCAGTGACAACCCCGTCAACCGTGAACTTGAATCCTTCAGCGAATGCAACGCGGTCTGGCACGGGCGAACGAAGTGCAGGCTACTACGAAGCTCAAGAGCGGATGCGCAAGCTGTTGCTCAAGTCGTACCACACGCAGCAAACACTAGCGACCGGCGGGTCGCAGTAGGCGACGTGATCGTTCAATGTAGCAATACATATTGAGTAGCAGGTAGGAGCAACACAAGTGCTTTTCGTGGATAGGTTCATTAGGTATTGTACCAAAGCGTTTTCATATGTGTTATCTGTTCATCTAGCACTTCCATGCATTTTGGCTTTAGTGCCGACATCATCGACGCCCAAGCCGACCTAACGAATATGAGTTCTGTGCGCTATGGTGTTTACTCGTCCGTGACGCAACCCTCCGACGCAGACTTCACGTTCTTGATGAACTTGTACAGAGTACCGCGAGTCGCCTTTAGAGGAGGAGCAACCCACTGCTTCTTACGCTCCGCCAGCTCCTCAGCAGTCACATCCACCAGGTCGATGCGGTTCTTCTCCGCGTCGACCGTGATCTTGTCGCAGTTCTTCACCAGAGCGATGGGGCCACCAACTTGGGCCTCCGGCGTGATGTGGCCGATGATGAAGCCGTGCGAGCCGCCAGAGAAGCGGCCGTCAGTGAGCATGGCAACGTCCTTGCCGAGACCAGCGCCCATAATCGCCGACGTGGGTCCAACTGCACAACGTCAACAAGCCAAAGCGGAGTTAGTGACGATAGCAACTCAGAAAACACACTCGGATAAACTTGTACGTACGCATTTCCGGCATGCCGGGTCCACCCTTGGGGCCTTCGTAGCGGATAATGACGACGCTGCCCTTGGTGATCTCATTGTTCTCTACAGCCGCAAGCATGTCCTCTTCGCAGTCGTACACTTTCGCCGTTCCCGTAAACTTCAGTCCTTCTTTGCCAGTAATCTTAGCCACCGAGCCATCCGGAGCCAGGTCACCGCGCAGGATGCGCAAGTGCCCGCTGGACTTCAGCGGGCGGTCGACCGGGTGGATGATCTCGTGGTTGTCCGAGAGATCCGGCACGTTCTCGAGATTCTCTGCGAGTGTCTTGCCGGTCACCGTGAGAACGTCACCGTTGATGTAGCCCTGTTTCATGAGGTACTTGAGGACAGCCGGTGTGCCACCGACACGGTGGATGTCTTCCATGACGTATCGGCCACTCGGCTTGACATCAGCAAGGAACGGCACGCGCTCGCTGACCTTCTCAAAGTCATCGATAGTCAACGGAATGCCGGCCGCACGAGCGATAGCGATCAGGTGCAGCACAGAGTTCGTCGATCCGCCCAACGCCATCGTAATCGTGATGGCGTTCTCAAAAGACTCACGACAAAGAATATCAAGTGGCTTGATGTTCTTCTCCAACAAGAGCTTGATCGCCTCGCCAGCACGCAGGCACTCGTCCTGCTTCTCAATCGAAGTAGCTGGTGAGCTGGAGGAGTACGGCAAACTCAGACCCATCGTCTCAATTGCCGTTGCCATCGTGTTAGCCGTGTACATGCCGCCGCACGCACCAGCACCAGGACAGGCATGACGAATAATATCGTGACGCTCTTCCTCTGTGATCTTGTTGGTCAAGTAGGCACCGTAAGCCTCCGAAGCGGACACGTAGTCAATCGTCTTCCCCTTAGAAGTGCATCCAGCACGGATAGTGCCGCCGTACACCATCAGCGACGGACGGTTCACGCGGGCCATGGCGATCACACACCCGGGCATGTTCTTGTCGCAACCAGGGATGCAAATGTTCGCGTCGTACCATTGGCCGCCCATGACCGTCTCGATCGAGTCGGCGATCAGGTCGCGCGACTGCAGGCTGTAGCTCATGCCGTCCGTGCCCATGCTAATGCCGTCGCTCACGCCGATGGTGTTGAAGCGCAGGCCCACGAGGCCCGCGGCGTTCACGCCCTTCTTCACCTCGCCCGCCAGGTCCAGCAGGTGCATGTTGCACGGGTTGCCCTCCCACCACATGGATGCGATGCCCACCTGCGGCTTGTCCATGTCATCCTCAGTCATTCCCGTGGCGTACAGCATGGCCTGCGACGCGCCTCGCGCCTTGGGCTGCGTCACGGTGGCGCTGTAGCGGTTGATGCGAACGCCATCAACGGCCTTGGGCGTGTCGGCGCCGGTGCTGGCGAAGGCGCGCTGCAGCAGCGTCTTGCGCGCGGGAGACCCGGCGCCGGAACGCATGGTCTTGCTCAGCATCGCGAGGGCTTGCGGGGTCCGCGGCGTCTGCAGGAATGAGCCGGCGCTGACGTCGGTCGGATACCGTGTGAAGGGATCTTTTCTGGTGGTGAGGTCGTTTGGCCAATCACTTCAATGAGACAAGAAACGGGTCGCGTAGATCTGACTGGCGAAAATTGTTGGATATAAAGCGGGGATTGGAGGAAAAGGGCATGGTGTGGTGTACATAAATCGGGTGATTGCGCGCACACCTGACCAGTTCAACGTGCGCTTCCACCTCACGATTGTGCATTACTGCATTCCCAGTCGAGGAGAGTTTTCGTGTGGCGACGGATGATCGACTGATGCACGCATATGGTGACGAATGAAGGAGAGGGAGTGCCATGCCGAAAGACATCGAGGAGAATGCGATGGAGTGCTTCTAACGTTTATTTCAACAGTATTATCGCACGTGCAAGGCACAGGATCGAGCAAGCAACGTCACAATCTACGCACCGTTCCGACGCCGAGCTGCGCGATGCACGTGCGCTACGGTGTTTACTCGTCCGTGACGCAGCCCTCCGACGCAGACTTCACGTTCTTGATGTGCTTGTACAGAGTACCGCGAGTCGCCTTCAGAGGAGGAGCAACCCACTGCTTCTTACGCTCCGCCAGCTCCTCAGCAGTCACATCCACCAGGTCGATGCGGTTCTTCTCCGCGTCGACCGTGATCTTGTCGCCGTTCTTCACCAGAGCGATGGGGCCACCAACTTGGGCCTCCGGCGTGATGTGGCCGATGATGAAGCCGTGCGAGCCGCCAGAGAAGCGGCCATCAGTGAGCATGGCAACATCCTTGCCGAGACCAGCGCCCATAATCGCCGAAGTAGGAGCAACTAAAACGGTAAATCAAAACAGATCAAGTCAGAAACAAGGCAGCTTAAATACCAAGATCAAGAACGGATGACAGAAACTTACGCATTTCCGGCATGCCAGGTCCACCCTTAGGGCCTTCGTAGCGGATAATGACGACGCTGCCCTTGGTGATCTCGTTGTTCTCCAGGCCAGCCATCATGTCCTCCTCGCAGTCGTACACCTTCGCCGTGCCCGTGAAGACAAGGCCCTCCTTACCAGTGATCTTGGCCACTGAACCCTCCGGAGCCAGGTCACCGCGCAGGATGCGCAGGTGGCCGCTGGACTTCAGCGGGCGGTCCACCGGGTGGATGATCTCGTGGTTGTCCGACAGATCGGGCACCTTCTCGAGGTTCTCCGCAAGCGTCTTGCCCGTAACAGTCAAACAGTCGCCGTTGATGAAGCCCTGGTTCATCAGGTACTTCAGAACAGCAGGCGTGCCACCCACGCGGTGGATGTCCTCCATCACGAACTTGCCACTGGGCTTGAGGTCGGCCAGGAACGGCACGCGCTCGCTGATCTTCTCGAAATCGTTGATGGTAAGCGGGATGTTCGCGGCGCGAGCAATGGCGATCAGGTGCAGCACAGCGTTGGTGGATCCACCTAGAGCCATGGTAACCGTGATGGCGTTCTCGAAAGCCTCGCGGCTCAGGATATCGAGAGGCTTGATGTCCTTCTCAAGCAGAACCTTGATCGCCTCACCAGCGTGAAGGCACTCGTTCTGCTTCTCGGTCGAGTCAGCAGGAAACTCGACGAGAACGGCAGACTCAGACCCAGCGTCTCAATGGCCGTAGCCATCGTGTTAGCCGTGTACATGCCACCGCACGCACCAGCACCAGGGCAAGCGTGACGAATGATGTCGTGACGCTCATCCTCAGTAATACGACCGGCGATGTACTCGCCGTACGCCTGGAAGGCCGACACGACGTCGAGCGTATCACCCTTGGAGCTGCAGCCAGCACGGATAGTGCCGCCGTACACCATCAGCGACGGACGGTTCACGCGGGCCATGGCGATCACACACCCGGGCATGTTCTTGTCGCAACCAGGGATGCAGATGTTCGCGTCGTACCATTGGCCGCCCATGACCGTCTCGATCGAGTCGGCGATCAGATCGCGCGACTGCAGGCTGTAGCTCATGCCGTCCGTGCCCATGCTGATGCCGTCGCTCACGCCGATGGTGTTGAAGCGCAGGCCCACGAGGCCCGCGGCGTTCACGCCCTTCTTCACCTCGCCCGCCAGGTCCAGCAGGTGCATGTTGCACGGGTTGCCCTCCCACCACATGGATGCGATGCCCACCTGCGGCTTGTCCATGTCATCCTCGGTCATTCCCGTGGCGTACAGCATGGCCTGCGACGCGCCTCGCGCCTTGGGCTGCGTCACGGTGGCGCTGTAGCGGTTGATGCGAACGCCGTCGACGGCCTTGGGCGTGTCGGCGCCGGCGCTGGCGAAGGCGCGCTGCAGCATCGTCTTGCGCGTGGGCGAGGAGGCGCCTGGGCGCAGCATGGTCTTGCTCAGCATCTTGCGGTCGAGCGGTCGGATCGAAGAGTGAGCGCAGGTGCTTGGGGCCCAGAGCTGCTGATGCTGGTGGTGCAGAGACTGTGTGGTACCAGCGCTTGCTGTTTGTCCAAACACGGCGAGGCAGACGATTGGATGAAAGTCGGAATAGAGACTGGATTGGTTAAAAAGAGAAGCGCCAAAAGAATTTTCCGCACGCTGACTGAACAAAAGTGCGCATGTTGAAGCGACGAGCACAGTGCGAAACGCCTGCCGACCAGAGCAACTCGACGTGCACGAGCGATGCAGCGCGGCGGCAACAACGCGACCGAGGAGTACGACTTGGAGGGGGTCACGGCGAAGCTGGCGCTCATGGAGGCCAGGCGGCGAAGGTGCAAGGACCGGCAGAGCACAGGGGCGGAGCAGCAGCAACAGCTAGACAGGAAACCCACGTGCGGGTTTGACTTAGCGCCAGCTGAGCTATCGAGTGATAGCGATGGTGGCAGCAACGACAGTGATGACGACTGCCGTTCTACTAGCACCAATTCGCTGCCGAGTGATGATGAGAGCTCGCGTCGGTCGGAGAGCCGAGCAAGATCTCAGAAGCTACGGGTGGTAGATAGCCTGGATCTATCCATGTCTGTGTGTATGGTTGGTGGAGACCCGCATCAAGCTGACTCAGCAAGTAATAGCAGTATGAGTGTGCGATCGAGTCGTCTGAAGTACCCGGGCGAAAAACATGACACGGAAATCTCTGACGAGCAGCCAGGGAAGGGAACTATCTGCAAAACCTCTCGAATACCAAAGCTTGTAGAGCGGCGTCGGCAAATGCAGACGGTAGGAAAACGTGCCGGTAAGCTGGTGAACGCCCAAGACACTTCGTCGGTGGTCATGAGTCACTACAAGGGGTTAGACAAACTCTCGTCGCTCTCTGGTGGTGGTGGTTCGGGTACCCGAGAGTGCTCCGACAGAGCAAAAGTGCGTCACGCGGCTCAAACTATCGCTACCGAGACAAATCAAATCACTTTTGGGGTGGAATCGCGAGGAAAGCATGCTCTCTCGAACACACATAGCATTCTCGACGACATCGCCGCCACCACCGCGGAAGAGCGGCAGCTGCTTCAATCTCTGGAGATGCTAAACCAACGACTAACGAACGCCAGTGCTCCTGCTGTGGTTGTGCTCGAGAGTGGTTCACAAGCGAACCGAAGGGAGCTTCAGTTTAGTAAGAGCAAACTTCTTGTCAGTGAGAGCTCCAGTTCAGTACATCTTGTACAAAAAGAAGTCGACAACGAAAACCTACGGGCTGCTGCATACGGGGGTGGTACGCACCGCAAACCCCGTCAGCCGTCGTCAGCTTCACTGCGCTCATCTTCTGTGAAGCGTGCCGAGCTGTCCGAAGGTATTCACAAAGCTCGAGTACGCGTAGGTGGCGCGATTATCCATGACAGCCCCATCGATGGAAGCGGAAAACACAAAATTCTAGTGAAAAAAGATCTTGCACATTTACTTTTCTAACAAGATTCTTTGACTACAACTCTCCACAATCCACGATTGCAACTTCATTCTCCGGTAGTGGGCAACTATTGCCCTTGCTTACCTGCACATTCTGCATCGCGTCCACGACGTCAAGCCCTTCGATCACCTCGCCAAACACCACATGCTTTCCATCGAGATTCGTGAGATTAGCTTTAGTCGTTATGAAGAACTACATCGGAGGCAGTGTGAATACAGTAAAGGTTGTTAGACAGCACACCACTTTCGAGGATAGCCTCAAATGAACTTGCATACCTGAGAACCGTTCGTATTTTTGCCAGCGTTAGCCATTGACAGTAACCCCACGTCGTCGTGGGCCATAAACTTCTCGTCCTTGAAATTGCCCCACAAATCACCGTGTGGGGTACCGCGATAAATGCTTTGACCGCCGGTGCCGTCACCCGTAGTAAAATCTACATCGATATAAAACATGAGTCAGCATCGCACGAATTACGTGTGGATAGCTAAGCAAAAAATAAAACAAACTGCTAACCTCCTCCTTGGACCACGAAGTTTTTGATAATGCGATGGAACTTGCAGCCCTTGAAGTGCAGAATTCCACCCTGGATAAATGAGAGAGGCTCAGTAGGTATCACCCCCAACACAATGCTGTCCACTTAAATACTTCTGCATACTTTCTCGCCAGTGCATAGACAGCGGAAATTCTCGGAAGCGAGCGGAATTTCGTCCTTCAGCAGGCGCATGACGATTCTGCCCGCGGAAACCCCAGCAATCGAGATATCCATGTAAACGGTAGGGTCACTGTCCTTCGTGATAAACTTCTTCTTGCGCTGTTGCAGACTTAGACCAGCATCGACCACGTAGCGTTCATGCAGTTTCTGGAACAGCTCTTCTTCACGGCCGCTATACACCTCCAGTGTGCGGTCGACTGCACCAATCTTGGAAGGGTTGTACTTAGTGTAGAACGCCACCAGCCGATCCCTGAAATCATTTCGGGATCCTGAAGGTAGAGAGGACTTCTCACCCAGCGCATAGTTCGCAGCAACAGCGCTCGTCTGCACGGCACCCGGCTCGACTTGGCTGGAACCTAGTCCGTAGCCTCTCTGCAGCAATTTTTCTGCCAGGCTAGCGCCCATACCCTTGCTTGAAGCTGCTGCCTTCTCGCCAATGTGGGACGCCTCATCCACCAGCTCCTGGTGCTGCTTGTGCCACGACTGCTGCGACCGTTGACGAAAAGTTGTCTGCGACTCGGCGTCCGGGCCAATGGAGTTGCTGAGGCTACTCGAGCCTCCCGACGAGCTGAGTTTCCGCTTGGCCTCCTGCGCGGCCCGGTTCAGGTCGTCGAGCACTGGGTCGTCGCGCAGCTTCTTGGCCTCCTCCCACTTCTCCAGCGACTTCTTCTTAAACGCCGTCGCCAGCGCCACA
Organism: Phytophthora cinnamomi; assembly: GCF_018691715.1. Lineage (NCBI taxonomy): Eukaryota > Oomycota > Peronosporomycetes > Peronosporales > Peronosporaceae > Phytophthora > Phytophthora cinnamomi. Next base: position 144,067 of record NW_027150978.1, on the reverse strand, counting down.
CCCTCGGGCTCCGTCACTACCTGGGCGTCTGCATTCCCCCACTGCCAGGCGGCCAAAGTCACAGCACAGCACACACACAGTCAGATGCCGCAGTCTATTGAGCCCTATGAAGCCTCCTCGCGGCGCAGCACTCACGTCGAACAAGCGCACAGGGTGCCGCGGCAGCTCGTCCATTTCTCCTTGCTCAAAAAATGACGGCTCATTATATTTTGTGTAAAATGTGTAAACATAGTGTGAACCACACCAGCTACTCGACGTCTGTGATTCGCTGAAATTCGTTGCGAGCCAGCGATTGGCCAGGGGCAGCGATTGGCGGCGGGTGGCTCGGAGCTGCCCCTGCATGGCGGCGGCCGGCGCTGCCCCATTTCCTCTTTCTTCCCCGGTGAAACCTCGAAGTAAAATGGTGTTTGAGAAGCCGATCGTCGTCGACTGCCGCGGCCACCTGGTGGGCCGTCTGGCCTCCCTGATCGCCAAGGAGCTCCTGCAGGGCCAACACGTCGTGGCTGTGCGTTGCGAGCAGCTTGAGATCTCCGGCTCGCGTACGTATTCCCCCTGAAGTATCCGTCTAGCTAGTGTATCCGACAGAGACAGACAGGACCAGCCCAGCGTAGAGCTGCACGCGCGCGTCCAGCACCTTGGCTGCCTATGGGCGTCCGGGCGTGCGGCTGCGGGCGCTGGCCTCGTCGCGTCGAGCAGTAAAGCAGAGTGTCTGGCTGCGTAGAGATTGTTTGAGTGTGGCAAGGAGAGCTGCCAGTCGAGCGCGTTTGACTTTCCGTCCACCACCTGCGCCGTCTCGCCCAAATCGCGGGTCGTTCGTCGTCTTCAGGTTCTTCCGTTGCTGCGCCGCCGCGTTCCGCGTCGGATTTTGCTGAGAGGTGAAGCGTGAAGATGTGGAACGTGCCAGTGCAGAGAGACACAGCGTCGATGTGGCAAGCCATGGAGAAGCTGAAGGAGACCGAGTGACTCGCGGGCGAGTCGACCCAGATGAGGAAAAGACGATGGCAATCGCTGCAAACCTCCCCAAACATGCAAAAGTCGCTGCGTGCAGACGCCCTGCGGAGCCGCTCGACATCTCTGGATGTCGTTGTGGCGAAGCAGCGGTGTGTCATGCCGTCTGGCTGTGTGGTCTCGAGAACGGATTGCTCATGTGATCTGCTCTTGCTTCCACGAATACAACAGACGTGCGCAACAAAGTCAAGTTCTTCCAGTTCTTGAACAAGCGTACGGCCACCAACCCCAAGAAGGGCCCCATCCACTACCGTGCCCCGTCGCGCATGCTGTGGCGCACGATCCGTGGCATGCTGCCGCACAAGACGGCCCGTGGTGCCGCCGCCCTGCAGCGTCTTAAGGTACGAAGACTCGTCTGGTTGCTGGTGGAGCTGTACATTGACACTCACCTGAACTATCTGTTGGTTGCAGACGTTCGACGGCATCCCGTCGCCGTACGACAAGCAGAAGCGCATGGTCATCCCCGCCGCTCTGCGTGTGCTGCGCCTGAAGGCCAACCGCCGCTACACCGTCCTTGGCGACCTCGCCTCGGAGGTCGGCTGGCGTCACGCCGAGCTGGTCAAGCGCCTCGAGGCCAAGCGTGTGCTCAAGTCGGACGCCTTCTACAAGAAGAAGGTCGCCCAGCAGAAGCGTCTTGCCGAGGCCGAGGCCAAGGTGTTCGCCGAGAACTCGGAGCTCAAGCCCACGCTTGCCAAGTTCGGCCACGCTCTTTAAGTTGGTGGCTGCTACATTTGAATTCTTGGTTCGCACCCTTGAAAACAATGGCAGACGCTTATCCCATTGCGTCACTTGTTTCTAATACACAATGGAAACGTTGAGGAAATTCACCGCAATTCATCTTTTTTTTGGAATTTAGTGCAATGACGCTTACTCTTTCTATACGCTGTGCAGCGATCCGAAACTGAAGTCATGCCTCGTTTGCGGTTGGGTGGGTAGTCTTTATGTTGATCATTCACATCGTTACTGCTGCCCCGATTTCCTCCTAGCTTCTACAAACACTCAAAATGCCGACTACAAGCCGTCGAAGGCGCTAAACTTGTCGCCGCTCTGCTGTTGCGGTGCATACGGGTCGTAACCTGGAGCTTGGATCTGCAGCATCTGTCCGGGACCAGCAAGCCCCATGTTCCCGCCTTGACCATATCTACCACCGCTCATTGGCGCTTGCTGTTGCATCCCGTACGGAGTCATTTGCATCATGCCAGGGTTGTACTGCTGCTGCTGGTTCATCATTCCGTTGGCCAGGTTCTGGCCGTAAGGCACCATGCCTTGCTGCTGACCCATTGGGTTCGACTGCATTCCCATGGTGTTCTGGCTTGTGTACGTCGGTGTCCCGGACTGAACGCCACCACTCAAGCCCACGCTCATACCGTTAAACATTCCATTACCACCACCGTTGGAAACAGGTGCTGGTGCAGGTGCAGGTGAAGGTGCAGCAGGGAGAGCAGTGAGAAGATTTCCAGTGTCGAGTAGGTCGTTTGACGTGGTAGACGGCTGCATGCATCGCAACAGTTACAGCAAAGTTAGAAATGAGAACCATTCTCAAACACGAACCCGCGAATGTACGCACATTGGTAGCAGTAGCATCGATGCCCAGCAAATCGGCATTTCCATCATCCTTCTTGCCCGCGCGACGGTTGTTGGACCGCGCACTTCCTTTCTTGCCTGCACGGCGACGTGCAGAGAAAGATTCTGCACGCTCCGCTGCTGACTCGCGGTGACCAGTCGAATCACGCCGCTCCGTTCTCGTGCTCTGTGTCCTGCTGTTGGAAGACGATTTGGAGTCACCCAAGTAGAACGGATCGTCCGAGTACCGTTCGGGTCTCTGATTCTGCCCGGCATCAGACTCCGGTTGCTTCTTCTTCGGGACGTATTCTTCAGACAGCAACTTGTTTGCCGCCGCAACACCAGACTCCCGCTCCTTTGAGGCCTCCGCGGCACGAACGGCTTCAGACATCCCTGAAGCGGCCGTAATACCCGTCGTCACAGAACTAACAGAGCTCTGAGATGTGAAAGACTTGTCACGCTCGCTAATCACAGCCTTCAGCATATCCTGAATTTTCTCGCACACCATGTCAAACTGCGAGTTATTCAAGGTCTGTTCCCACAACAGCGGAGCCACCGCCGGAATAATTAGCTTTGCCGTGAACTCCGGACCCAGGTGCTTTCCGAGGTTGTCGTAGCACCCAAGAATGCACATACACGCGGCAGGAGTCTTGTCTTCATGAAGAGTCTGCTGGAGAGTGGGCAGGACGCTCTCAATCAACAGGTCCTTGTCAAATACGTGGAACGACTTGGCCAGCCACAGCAAAGCGTTGATGCGGACGGAAGGCTGCGGTGGAGTAAGAATGAGTTTGTTCACGCGCGGCAAAATCACCTGCTTCAAGATGCGGTACTCGAACAAACTAGCTTGGTCCACGATCTTGTTCAGTACCGTGTCCAGGATCTCAGGCACTGTGCTATCCAGAGCACGACACAGCATAGGCACAACGTGGTCGCGAATGTAGCCGTCTTCCGCCTTCGGGATGAGCGTTTCCAGTTCGGACACGAACATGAGCATACATTGCACAGGCTCCGTGATTGCCAGCAGAGGGACCATCATGGGCGCGATCGAGTACGAAAACGTCTGCTTGTCCACCTTGGCCACGATCTTGAGCAGAGGAGTGATCACAAACGGAGCTACAGCCTTGTTAATGACGACTGACTGAAGCCCTGGAATGACCATATCTCGCAACACACGCGGCGAGAATCCATCGATTGCATCGGGCAGCGTTGTCAGGAACTTTGCTTGAGCCGCGGGCTCCTGCTCCACCAAACTTTGCAGCATACGCAGGGTCTTAATCGGACCAGAGTCGAAGAACGGCGACGCGAGGAATGCGCGGGCCTCTGGACGCTTCGCCGGCTCCACCGCCAGCAGCGAGCGGATCGTGTTCTGCAGGGCGGTCGGCACCGAGGTGGGGAACGAGATCGGGTGAAGAGACTGCACCTTGTAGCCGTGCGTCATCTTGTTGCCGTCGCGCACATCCAGCACAGGGTTGCGCCCGCCGTCCGCTCGAGGCGGCACGAAGAGCTCGTACACCAGCAGCCCGAGCGAAAACATGTCGGCCTTGCAGTCGAACTGGCGCGGCTCCGTGACCAGCTCCGGCGCGCAGTACTCCAGCGGGGGTTCCCAGCTCCCCTCGATGGCTCCTGTGGTGGGGTTCCGGGCGCCCGTGGAGGCGTCGAAGCTGTAGTACTCACTGCGCGAGGTCTGGCCGGGCTCCACGACGCGGCAGAAGCCCATGCCGCCCAGCTTCCACTCGCCCTTGGGCGTGATGAAGATGCTGTGCGGCCCGAGGCTCAGGTGCACGCGGCGCCCCTCGCGGTGCAGGAAGCTCAGCGCCTCTCCCACGTGCATGAGGCCGCAGGCGAGCTCGAACTCCGTGAGGCCGATCTCCAGCACCTCGGGCGTGACGTTGGCGATGTTGGCGAAGTTCTTGCAGGCGTTGGCCAGCGAGCACGTGACGCGCTCCGTGACGAAGCACAGCGAGCGGCGGCTCTCCTCGAAGACCTCCTCCACCTTGAGCACGTGCGGGTGGCGCAGCACGCGCAGCGTCTTCATCTCCTGGCGCAGGATCTCGAGCACGCGGTCCTGGGCCTCCTTGCTCTTGAGGCGCTTGAGCTCGTCCTTGTCGAAGAGGAAGACGCTGTACTCGTGGTTGGTCTTGCGGTGCACGGCCGGGAAGATCTTCCAGCTCAGCTCGTGGCCGCCCGAGGCCGTGCAGTCCTTGGGCGTCTCGTAGTGCTTCAGGTACTCCTCGCTCAGCATGCCCTGCAGGTTCTGCGCGCCCGAGACGGCGGCCGACGCCGCGCCGGACACGGCCGTCTGCACGGCGCTCGAGAAGCGGTTCAGCATGCTCATGGCCGCCGGCGCTCACTTGGACAATGTATGACTGACGCGGCGCCAAAATTTATAAATTTGGCCGAATTTCAAGAAAAAATACAGCCCCACATGGCTACAGACGCTTTACCTGCTGCCTCGGGTGCTGCTGCTGCATGTTGGTGCTGGAGGAGCCCAGTCGAATAATTGCTGCGTCGGTCTGTTCGTGGTGTTGCAGTGCCCTTGCCTGACAGAGGATCGTAGTGAAACTATACATATCGCGATGGCTGAGTTGAGTTGAGCTGGACGGCAGGCGGACGATTCCGACAGTGAACTGATACCGTCGGACTCACGCGACAAATGGCCGAAGATCTCCGAGTCGAGCCGAGCCGTGCTAGGTAGAGCGCCACTGAGACGACTTTGCCCCGCAGCAGGTTGCTGTTGCTCCGTATGTCCGGCCAGCGGTACTGATCCATACGTAGTGGTGCCAGTGGGATGCTCCGAGGATTCGAGGTGTGGTTGAATGCGGCATGCAGAGCGGTGCTCTAGGCACCGACCGGCCTGAGGTCGAGGTGAAGGGGCTCACCAGTGCTTACGGTGGCAGTGGTGGACAACCGTGGACACACGTCGAGGCGAGGCCGTGATCCGGGCGAGTCATGCGGAGTAATCCACACGCGGCTTGCGCAGCGACACGCGGGCTGCGAGAAGGGTAGCTTCTCGCCTTGACACCGCACGCATTCTTCAATTGCTGGAAATGCTGCAGGCGCGACCGGAGTTCACGGACGCTGAGGTGCTGGACCTGCTCGCGACGCTGGACGACGATATAGGCAGCCCAGGAGACCAGGTGCGTGCGTAGAAGGTTGTGAATCTTCACTCTACGTCCTTATCCTAAGATCACGTTGATGGGAACACAGCAGGACGTAAATATGAAGGAGCAATCGAGCGCGTGGGATCCGTCGGTGAACGTTGTGCTGGACGGAGGCATGTTCACGTCGGAAAAGGACTTTGAAAGGTTTATGGAGTCGCTCGCACCGGAGGGTTCGGCGGCAGCAGGAGCTGCCACAGACCGGTTACACGAGCCTCGTGTAGGGACCAAGAGGGCACAGTTGCCTACTACATCAATGCAAAGACCGAAGCGCTGCCGGAAAACGCGCAAGCAGGAGATTGACCACCTTCGTGCAGTCGCAGCAGAGCTGGAGAAGAAGCTAAGGGAGCTGAACCAGACACACAACCAGAGTAGACTTGGCTCCGACCCGTTCTGGAAGCGAGTCTCCAATCGTTTGCTTAAGCAGAGACAGCAGTCTGCAGTGGAGAATGCCCGACTGCGAGATCTAGTCCGCGAGCAGATGACAACACTCAAGACTTTGCAGCGCTCGCTTGAAAAGACTCCTTCGTTAAGCGTAAGTGCTCCGTCTGGCCTTGTATGTCCCGTTGAGAGCTCTAAACGCATTCGCAATATTGTGCTACAGCAAAAAGATGTGTTTCCAGAAGTGCAGGGAACGGCAATAGTTCCACTTCAGTCCAAAGAGCTCTACCGAGACTTATTTCGAAATTTGTCTACTTTGTACAGCACTGGGGTGGATACCATGCTCCCGCAGTCAGGTATACCGAGTCCAAGTCTGGGCGGCAGCAAGAAGGTGAACATTGAGATTGAAGCGGACAGCAACGACGGTCTCCGGATGTGCCTTCAAGTCGTTGAGAATAAGCTCGTCCCCTTCAGCTTCAGGAAGATCAGAGAAGAAGGTTGGAAGACCCTCACAGGGACAAACGGACATGAAGACTTTGAGCTGGTGTGGAAAGTTTTGTCTGCGCATTGGGTATACTCTCACTATGCTGTTCTAACCGCTTTGATGTTGTGAAAGGCTGTTCAAAACCAAGGCGACGAGATGTTTGGCTGGTGTAAACTGGACAACGCGATGAGCTCTATGCAGATGCTGGGGAATATCGCTGTCCGGCAGTACGTGGAGGCAAACAAGCTGACAATCGTCTGGGAGTGCGAAGGCGCCGTGCACCAAGGCGACTCAAAGACTCGTATCCAACCAAAAGGATGGTGAGTTGGCATGCACTGACTTGCTGCTATAGGCGTCGCTAACGCGCTTGCTACTCAGGTGTGTGTTCGAGCCCGCAGAGGAAGACCCCACCAACGCAACCATCTTCAGAAGATGTGCGATTCTGAGCCCGATCATCCCCGAGGACACCAACTTGGAGGCGTCCATCGGCACGACCACGGAGCTCGTCCTCGAGAACTACAAGCGCTCCGTGGTCTACATCTTCGACGGCATGCTGGCGTCGCTGAACAATTCGTAGTCACAGCGGGACATCTACACATTACCAGCAAACTAGTACTCTGTGCCTCCTAGGATAGCTCTCAGCACAAAACTATCGTCGCTTTGCCCGCTTCAACTTGCTGCTCGCCGCAGATAGTATCACTTTTGCGAGGGAGACCGTGCTGAATTTTACCGTCATTCCCTGCAGAGACACTTTGGCAATACCAGTATGCGGCAAAACGCGGTGGCGGTGCCGCTCTTCTCGGAGGCGGAGCTGCTGGACGTGCTCACGGGGATTGACGCAGGCGGCACGAGGGGCGGCGGGCCCGGACCTTCGGTGAATGTGGTGCTGAACGAAGACGTGCTGTCGTCGGAGCAGGCGTTCGAGGAGTTCATGGAGTCGCTGGCCTCGGACGACGACGCGGGCGTCTTGAGAATCTCGGCGGCGTCCGACGACAGCCAGTCCGAGACCGCTAGCACAGCGTCGCCTCCTGCCTGCAGCTCAGCCAGCAAGAGGAAGGCTGGCGCTGCTGCTGCTGCCGCTACGGGGAGTCCGGCGCAGGCAGCGAAGCCGAAGCGGAAGCGGCGCAAGCACGAGCTGGACCACCTTCGCGCGGTGGCGGCAGAGCTGGAGAAGAAGCTCAAGGACCTGAACCGGCCCTCGAGCGAGGAGCAGCCGGGCACCAGCCACGTCTGGAAGCACATCTCCAGCCAGATGATGACGGAGCGACAGAAGTCCGTCGGTGAGAACGCCAGACTGCGACAGCTCGTTCGAGAGCAGGTCAAGTCGGTCAAGGCCATGCAGCGCACGCTGGAGAAGGTCCCAGATCTGAGAGTAAGTCGCGGTGACTTGTGTAGGTTGTCGTATCCATCTCACGGTGGCGTGGTTTTTTAGAAAGCAGGGATTGAAGAGGAGAGCTCCCAGCTGAGCCAAGCAAACCGCTGCCAATCACCCACGTCAAAGGAGCTGTATAGGGATTTATTCAAGCAAATATCGTCCTCGTACAGCAGCGGCGTGGGTAACCAACTCCTGCAACAGCCGTGCATGCCAACGCCCAGCCTTGTCGCCCAACGAAAAATGAACATGGAGATGGAAACTGCTGGGGGACGTGGACCTCAAATGTGCCTGCAATTTGTGGAAAGCAGGCTGATCCCATTCAGCCTTCTGCGCATCGGCAATCACGCCTGGGATTTCCTGTCGGGATCGAATGGACACGAAAATTTTCAAATGGTGCGTGTAGGCCTAGTTCGGCCGCTGCGGGAATTATTGTACTCACACACACACCATTCTGCATAACAGGCTCTTCAAACTCAAGGCAACGAGCTTTTTGGTCATTGTACAGTAAACAACCCCTGCGGGGCCACACAAACCTTGGGCAACATTGCTGTTCGGCGGTATATTGAAGCGAACAAGCTGACGTTTGTGTGGGAATGCGACGGGTTGTGCTCGCACGAAGGTGTCTTGCCAATGCGTATCCACCAGAAAGGATGGTGGGTGTTTTAGAGGGAATCTATTGAGCTTGCTGAGCTTACGTTGGCGCGGCATGAGCTAACACAATTCTACCATGTAATAATGAGCAGGTGTGTCTTCGAGCCATCCGACGAGGACCCACAGAACGCAACGATCTTCCGCGCCTGCGCTCGCATGACGCCCAACATCTCTGAAAGCGATTCCTTCCCAGATTCGGCCAAGGCGGTAGGCCAGACCACCGAGATGATTATCGAGAACTACGAGAAGACCGTAGTGTATATCTTCGATGCCGTGCTGGAGTCGCTGACGAGCGAGGCCAATAAGGCCAGTAAATTGGTTTAGGCTTTGGCCAGCATAGGCCAGTGGTATCCACTCCGTCGGCAATGAGGTCGGGAAATACACGTTGATAATCTCCACTGTTTGAAGCTATGCTGAAGCGACCCGGCGAGTGTTCATCGCAAATCTTCCACTTTCCCTTTGGACGAGCAGCGAAAAGAAGCCATGGAGCAGGCACCCACGCTCTCGGAAATGCTCGAGTTCTTCAACGACTTCCTCGCGGAAAAGCACCCTGAGATCGTTGCATGAACGCTGGCCCAACTCAATTCAACAGTTAAAGCATAGAAAGATGACAACTCCTATAGCGATCAATCGCACTCGCCTCTTACGGATCCTGAAGTACTGGACGATGGCGTGAACTCCGGGGGCATTCTTTCCAAGTTAATACTTGGTGCCTACGCCTAAACGACAGGACGCATTTACGCCGCCGAAGTGCAGAACGTGATAATGGAGGTCAAACTAGTGCTAGGTAGCCTCGACGGAAGAGAAGTGAATGCATTTTCTAACAAATAAACTACAAGTTCAAGCAATAACCTACAACATAGTACTGGACCCCCTTTGTTCATCTTTCATCTCTGTCAACGCAAACTTCGGTATTGGCATCTGCAGCGTGTGACTCGGCTGTTCGAAGCTCTTCTTCTTTGTGTGATCCTGTATCTGTGGACTTCAATATGCCTTCAACGACGGGAGAATCTCGCGATAGTTGACGTTGAGATTTGCTGATGGTGGCTTCGCACAACTGAAGTAGTGTATCTTGCTTATTGCGAGCGAGCACCTGAGTGGCGGTGTTTCCACCTCGGTCGGCTAGCTCTGCATCTGCACCCGCTTCCAACAGTATCCGCGCTACTTCGTGCTGTCGTTTACGAACCGCGAGCAATAGGGCACTCTCGCGTCGGGCACCAGCACGTGCATTCACAAAAGCTGCCCCCATAACCTCGTCCTCAAGGCTGTTCTGTTGCTCTTTTAGAGCTAATAGCAAGGCATTGCACACACGAAGCAACCCATTCGCTGCTGCGAAGTGCAGTGGCGTAAAGCCCTGGTGATTGGGGATTTGCCAGTTTTCGGTCTGAGTGTTGCTTGCGAGGCGAGGCTTGCTATCCGATGCCATTGCTCCAAAAAGCAATAGAGCACACTCCTCGTGGCAGTGCTCGCATGCTGACAAAAACGGTGAGGTATCCGTCGCTCCCTCCGCCAAAGCATAATCCGCCTTTCGCTGTAGAAGTAGTGCCACCACGCCAGCGTGTCCGTATCGCGAAGCAAGTAGTAAAGCTGTTGACCCTCGAGACGCATCGGTGCTCGCTGAAGCTGCTGAGCCAACCGTGGTCAACACTTGCTGGTCCACACCAGCGCCGTGATCTAGCAAGAGTCGAACAATCTCAACGTGTCCATTCATGCTTGCTGCTAGGAGTGGGCTCAAGCGTACATTGATGTCTGCAGCGGAATTATACACAACGCCGACTTGCTTGTCGATTGCGAGCATTTCTGGCGTCGATTTTACTGTCCTAAAGAAGTTCCACGACAACAGGAATCAGGCCCTCCAGGCTAGCCAACAACAGAGCTGTCACGGATTTCTCGTTGCTAGCGTGTGGCTTGGCACCGTGGCTCAGCAACCACAAAGCAGCGTCACAGTGTGCGTACTGCGCAGCAGTGATCAGTGGGGTACTTTCCCACATCCCTCGAATGTTGACCAGCTCGTCGATGCCTTCTTCACTCTCATCCTCGTGGGACTCTAGGCTCTGCGACCTTGGTTGTTGGTATCGCTGCAATAAGTCAGCCATCTCGGTAACATCCCCACGCTTCACAGCCTTAAGAAATTGCACGCGAAGGTCACCACGAGTCAAGTGTTCGTTTCTCGCTGGAATCTTGGAGGTAATTGAGTTTGGTGTTGAACTCTGAGAAGGATGACTAGTTCGTTGGGGCTCCGGCACCAAAGTGTTGAACTTGTGGTTCTTATTTCTCTTGGTCTTCGCGTGTTGAGGCACTGCGCTAGCCGCGACAACGAAGAGGGGTTGATGTGGAGCCACCGAGTTCCTGGAGAATAAGTTACCCATAGCGCTTTGGTTGCATTCACGATGCCACCTACCAAACAACGAGTCTTTCCGACAGCCCAGCTATTTATATATATATATATATATATATACCTATTAGGGCTCAATCCACTTGCAATTGGCCGAAGCATTTGAATACCTATTATCGTGCCTTTCAGCCCTTTTGGCAAATCGGGCTTCAAAAAGTGCCTCCTTCGCACAGATGGTTAGGTTTCTAAAGCATTTTTATGGTGTGCGCAACACTAATTTATTCATTGTGGTTACATTTTTATCCAATCAGATCGTACCAACCCAACTCCTACCAACTCCTACGAAAGTGCTTACGAAGGTACCTCCGACTTGAAAAAGTCCGAATGGCTGAGATTTACCCAGCCATCGAGCACTTAGCAACTGGAGTAGAGTTTAGAATGACCTACTCGATAGACTTGCGTTGGAGGGGCATCGTGCTAATGTATGTGTACTCTGTTGACAACGCAATTGTAGCTAGTGTTTTAGGAGTATCTGTTCATAGTTTAAGTCGCTGGTATACAAGGTTTCGCGCTACCGGAAACGTTTTGAAGAACCAGCCACGTGCCAAGACTTCGCGCTGGCCAAGTGAGGTGTGCGCATTCATGCGCCAATACGTAGCAAACCCTGCTTCTACTTTGAGGAGCTACGATACAAGCTTCGAGCTATCTACAAGGACACAATTAATGTTTCGGACTCAACTATATGTCGCGCGCTACGATTCGACCTAAATTTGACGAGGAAAGTTCTAACAAAGAGGGCTCGAGAAAGCGTTCCGAGAGAGGGCCGAGAGTACGTTGGGAGGCTTCTGCCCTTTTACAGTGGCCCAGATCAACTAGTTTTTATTGACGAGACGTCAAAAGATGGAAGGTAAGGCACTTGGCTTTATTTTTTATTGCGGGTTCCGAAATGTCTAACGCACCGCAAACTGCTTTTCTGTTAGATCTGTACTACGTCGATACGGTTGGTCGGAAAGAAACACCTCAGCGCAGGTGTCCGTTCCGTTCAGCCGAGGAAAACGCGTATCTATTCTGGCAGCTATGGACGTGCAGGGCTTTTTTGGGTGGGGCGATGTGGAAGGAACTTTCACGCGTGTGGGGTTTCACAATGTGTTTAAGCAAAAAATTCTTCCATTCCTCAACCCATGGCCTCTGCCACGATCGATTGTGATCTTGGACAATGCCAAGATCCACGTGTACGAAGAGCTTCAAGAGCTTATTCACGCAACTGGAGCGTTGCTCTTCTTCTTACCGCCTTATTCCCCGGATTTAAACCCGATAGAAGTTGGATTCTCGTTGCTTAAACGCTGGATTCAACGTCACGCAAATATGGCGTTTCGAGTGGATCCGCTAGCAGTCCTACAGGTGGCAATCTTCAAGTGCACGAGGCAAAAGGAAGAAGTTGCGGAGAACCTCTACAGTCACTGCGGGTACAAGGCAAATGAATTAGCTATCAATATCTAGCTCAAAGTCAGAATAGAGTCTCACCCACAAGAATTTCTCCTAATTTTCCATTGCTTCTGTGCGCTCGTCAGTATGCTCCTCGTCTGGAATGTCCATAGCTAGACCCGGAGTCTCGATATCGGTAGGCGGGCGAAACGGCGGCCGCAAACTGTAGCTTGGAAGTCCGAGGGCAGCTCGGAGATCGACGACGTTCACCTCCAGAGGCACCGGGACGCTGTGAAGCTTCACACGCACCATGCAATACTCGCTGTCAGCCCGCTGCTGCTCTGCATCCGTCGCTCTATCTATAGCAGCTTGCGGGGCGTCAATGTGCTGCAGCTGTCGAAATGTGGTGCTGTCGGGCACGGCCAATGGGGCTCCGTCTGGAAGACGAGCTTGCGTGACCGCCATGTATCGTTGCGAAGCTTCACCCGCTTCGATCTGTCGCTCGCGGACAAAGGCTGCGACGCGTGGCATTTGTTCTTGAATGCGCGCAGCAGTAGCACGCCGCAATGACGTTGCCTGCGCTTCTGGTTTGGGTACGTAAACGAAGAGCTCCAGCTCAAACCCAGCTTGGCCGTTGCGCCGCAGTCTTGCCCTATGCCACACGTTTTCTAGCTGCGCAAGCAGTGCCGCATTTTCTTGGCACAGCACTTCGAAGTGCTTCTGCTTTGCGTTGTTGGTCGGCTTGAGGTAGATGTCGAAGTTGCTATTCCATTGGCCTGGTAAGTTGCTTGAAAAATGCTCCTCCACCTTCACTCTCAGTACTCGGTGGCCATCTGCGACGTCAAACACGAACGATGGAGAGGGGGGGCACTTTGTCAGGGCAAGCTTCAAATGGTTGTCCATTCTTAATGCTTAACCGGCAAGTTAGTGAGGTGAGCAACGGGATTGCTGAATCCATCACTATGCTGACACAACACTGTTCACGCACCAAGCACTTTAAAGAATACTCGCGCTCGTGCGATTTCGGCGGCCATAATCTCGTCAGTGCCGACCGAAATTCTCGCTTAAACAGGGCTGCCTCTGCCTCTCGACATCTGTTGCCTCATACAGCAGCTCGATCTCCTCAGCACCACAGCGCACCGTGATATTGCTCCTCTCGCTTGGGGCTACTCGCACACTGCACCGCAAATACGTAGCCGCCGTGAACCTGCTGCATAGCATACACACACACGTTCATCCTTGGCCGCTGAGCTGCGCTTGTGCTTCAACGCCACAAAGCTGTAGTACGCATGAAGTGCTGTTAGATAGATGTGCCACACACACAATGCCTACAGTACCTGCGCGGTCTGTCTACCATCACGTCGCAGCACTGCTAATCGCCTTCGTCTTCTTGCCGTCGTGGTACTGCTAACCGTCTTCGCCTTCTTGCCGTCGCAGCTGGCTTGTCTTCTAGCTTTGGCAACTGGCCCCAGCTTCACCACACGCCACACGCACGCACACCGATATATACCAACGGGAGGAATCGAACCTCCACCCCCCGCGAGCGGGACTCTGCCGATAAGCTACGCTGATTTGGCGTGTGCGTGCCGTGCAGCGCTTGGGTCGCGAGGTGATGCTAGCTTGATCCGACGAGCTTCGTCTTAAGCCGGCGAGTCTGCGAGTGAAGACCACCCGTTGTCCAGTCGATAATATTTGCCAACCAAAGCGCCGACAATTAGGGCCGGTTTTAGCAGAGAGACTGACAAATTAGGTAGATCCTTTGAGATGGGCAACTGCTTGCGTAACTACATCCCAAGCAGAGGCAAAACGACAGAAAAGCACAATAGTATATACCTATTAGGGCTCAATCCACTTGCAATTGTCTCATTTCTGAGGCCGAAGTATTTGAATCTATCCATTTTTACGTCTTAAACGAGTTTTACAAACACACTATGTTACCTACAAAGCGCTCTTTGCAGGGTACCCCAAATAGCGATACCACTTAGTACTGTTAGGACAATTACCTATGGTATAGAAAATGGGGAAATGACAGATTTGGGGGGGGGGGGGGGGTCACGCGCGCCTTCACAGCAGGCACAGTCTTCACCACTATCCCCGCGATCCCTTGGTGCTTGTTGCGAAACAGGTGCATGGTTCTCTTGTGCTGCGCTCCTCTAGCAGACTCTTGTCGGCTGTTGATCCCTGTTTGACTTGGGCTTTCAAAGGTAAAAGTAGATGTGTATTCATATGAAAGGTGCGAAAGTACACGTGCTACTGCTGCTCCTACCGGTCCGTCTCAAGGGCGCCCTCCCTGACTGGGGATGTTCCTAAGACTGTACTGTGTTGGAACACACCGGTTGGCCACGAAGGATAAAATGAAGACTAAATCGATCTGAGCGTTCGCTACTGGCTCTCCGAGTTCCTACCAACACTCACGGGTTCAACCCCATTCCCATACAGTGACCTGATTTCCTAGCTTCTCAGCTCCTTTCTCAACTTGCCGTTGAACCAGGTCTCGGATACACATTCCAACACACCCGCCTCGAAGAGAACTCTTCGGCTACCCAGCATTTCTCAGGCCTGTCAGCAATAGCAATCGCTTAAGTCTCGTTTTGTGAAGAGACTTAGTGAACATGTCGGCCGGGTTTAGCTCGCCCCCTTCCTTGTGCAGTTCAATAGTACCTTTCTGCAATAGCTCCCGCACATAGCGCCAACTTTATTCAATGTGGCGAGTTCGGCAGGTATAAGTCGGATTTGGGGCCATGCCATGAGCAGCTTGGTTGTTAACCCGAATGCGCAGCTCGAGATTGCGATGAGGTAATATTTCTAGCACAATGTTGCTTTCTGCTATGGTGCCTCACACGCTGCCTCATACTTTACCTCTGCTGTAGATAGCGCAATAATTATCTTGTCGATTTCGACATCCATGCAATAGCACCCCAGCTAAAGTAAACATGAAGCCAGCAGTACTCTTCTGCTGCTCCGGGTCATTCGCCCAACCACTGTCGCAAAACCCTCCCAACGCCACATCTTTGGTATGTACTCGCTTTCTTGAGTAGGTGATGCCATATTCAAGTGTTCCCGCGATATATCGCAATACACGCATCATACGCGCCTTCATAGCCGAACTTGACCAGAATCTCACGTGTGTATGCACCTTGACGAATTGTGATCTGTTCGGGAGTCTGTTCGACTTCAACACATAAGTATTGTGATAGCAGCCCTTGACCCTTGATTTCAGAGGCAGTGTCCAAACCCTCGAACAACTTGTTCTTGTACTGTTCATCGTTGGTCGCAACTACTATATCATAGACATATACTTGCACGTAAGTATCTCCGTCAAATTGATAGTACAGACGTGGTTCTATCATCGAACGCTGATAAGCACGATCAGTAAGTCACTCATTCAGCTTCGGGTTTCATTCACGTCCTAACTGCCGCAATCCGTATAATGCTTTCAATACCACGTACACGTGACCGTTCACGTTGCATGGGCAGCCATTTATGGAGCGTAGATACTACCGAATGCCAAGCTTCGCATTCAAATATTCGGTGTGGCGATGCGGGCGCCAAAATCAGATAATAGCCGCGAGGCTAGACCTTGATCTCGTATCACTCAACCCAGAATCGGAGATATTCCAGGCTGGGTGAGGCGTGTACTCCTCACTCTTGTAATCCCTTGTCTTGGATCTTCCTAAGGCTACGCTGTGGGCCCAGACTTGTGTCGGCCACACCAACTTCCTCCGATTTCAACGTTCCCAGTTGGCCCCAGACGAAGCTTCTCCTTGCCTGAAAGGCCCTTGCATGTACGTGCGAAGTCCGCTGTGCCCTAATTTCTTGAATATAAACACGTCATCTCCGCATACACTTAGTCCACTCCACTTCTCAGGCCTTAGGACTCTGGGCCATAACCCCCCCCCCCCCGTAACGGGGTTACACACACAAGTGGCTACCAACCACTTGTGATTTTAGATAAAATATCTGTTAAAGTTTTAGATACTTCCTCACCTTGGTGTAAGTCACACCAATGGATACATTAAAGTGGGCCACCACAATGAGTAGTCCACACCTACCCAAAGATCTTATTGGTAGAAAGCAGCATCTTTCTACCAATTAGAGACGTGCATATTGGCGGGGCACTGACAGCCAGCCGCTGTCAACCCCTTTCCTACATGACAAACAGTTTTAGCAGATTTAGGAGCAAGATCAATTTACAAACAATACAGTTCTCATTTTACCTTAACTAAGCTACTTGGAGTCTTAATTTGATTTATATTATATTTGTGTGTTCAAGTATAATTAATTCAAATTATTAATAAACTCCTACGCTTCCTCATACACGTAGCGCAACGTGTCAGCTAAAGTAGTCAGCCAAGTTAGGCCCACTACACACACACACACACACACACACACACACACTTGCTCAGCGACTCCGGCTCCGAGTCGCTTCCAGACACATCACACAACAATTCCTCCAGCGGCTCAGACGGAGAGCTGCACAACAGGTCCCTCAGACCAGAGTGGCCCCGAGAGTTGGATTAGCTTGAGCCTGTCTTGGTCCAGGGTTCTCGCTCTGCACCCTGGGACTTCCGCGCAACACTCTTTGATGTAGGCAAGACAGCGAGTTGGGAAGAGCTAACCCAGGTCAATCGCGCCACACGAATACCACTAGCAACCCCAGAAACCACCATCCCAGGTGTTGCTCTGCCAAAACCTCAGAGCGGGTCCGCTTCCGCCCGAAAATATGAAACACCACCAGGAAACCAGCCAGCCAGCAAGCAAACCAGCAAACCAATGTCCCGCGCGTGGAGAATACGACAGCGAAGGCAAACCGGGCCGAAACACGAAAAGGCTTGGTGTTAAATGTATTTGGAGTTGGCTGAGCTTGACCGTAGAACACTCGTAGCGACTTCACTTGACCTTGCGCGCGCCGCCGGGGGCAGGGACTTGGTCCTTGTGAAGCAACACACCCGTCGGCGCAAAACTAATTCTGCAGTGTGCGGACTTCGGGGCAAAACAAACTTTGATTGAATATCCTGCACATGCACATACAAAGGGCTTTGGCACAAACATTCCCTGGGTACCCTGGAACAAGGGTGAAATACCCACTAAGCTACTGGCTTGGCGGTGCCCGTGAATGCGCGTCGCTGCCTTGGCGTCCTTCCATTGGCCTGTCTGGGTCAGTCACCGCTTGATTGCACTGATTACGCTTGGGTGTAAATCAGGCGTAATCCGATTACATCAGGATCCAAGGCCCCCAATTGGCCGGTATCCAAAGGCGACCAGTCGGGCCAAATCTGATGTGCCAGACACCAGACGCTGAAAAGCCACAACGGGGTGACCCTTCAGAGCGACCTTCAAAGAGCATTCGCTAACTTCAATGAGCAACCACCGAATAGCCACTTAATATCCCGGGTCTCAGCAGCTCATCCCAAATCGTTGAGGCATCCCAGACTCTTGGTCACGTCCAAGCGCGGAATCGCGGCTGGCAACCGCTCAGCCTCAACTCAACTACCCAGACCCCGTGGTCGCATCCCAGACCGGGGTCGTAGCTCAGCGTCCAAGCGGCCAAGTCTCAGAGTCTGGAATAACGCCAAACCTCGGAATCTCAGGTCCCATCTCAGACCCGGGTCATTGATCACTTCTGCTCAGCCTTCACTCAGCATCCCAGACTTCCACATCTCAGACTTTGAGGTGACACTATCGCTCGGACTCCAATCTCAGATCCTAGATTCTGTTCACAGTTGTAGCTCGGGTTCTGAGATCCCCAATCCCAGAATTTGAGCTCGGGGGGGGGGGGGGGGGGGGGGGGGGGGGGGGGGGGGGGGGGGAGAGTCCCAGAACTACAGGCACTCCAAACATTTGATCTCAGACCTGAGAGCTGAGACTTAAGCAATCAAGTGACTCCAAATCACAGACTCAGAAGGTCGAGCCTCAGATCCGAACCAGAAGCCAGATTCTGGGCCTGAAGTCCCAGATCGGTGACTTCTAGGTCGAATCACAGACCCCAGGTAGTTCCAGCCCGAATCCAAATCTCGGATTTGGGGTCCGAGGTCACTGAATTTTGACGTCCACAGAGCCTAGTCTCCAGATCGAGCCAGTCTAGCTTGGTCTGTACAAAGACCAGACTTGGATCAACAAATATCCACGATTCAAATGCCATGTGACCAGTGCGTGGTAGGACTTGGGGTTCTGACTGACGGATTCCGGCCTAGAATTGGCGAGGGCCTCGTCACAGCGGTGTTAATATCTCCACCGTATACACTCAAACCCAACTCTGCTGCTATTGTCAGTAGCAAGCGGGATGGCGACATTCCTGCGACAAGGTGCAAATGTTTCATGGAAGTCGATACCGGGTCGCTGGCAATTGCCCAGAGCTACAATGCAAGCTTTAAATCCGACCGCATACCCTTGGTGGTCCGCCTTGACGGAATATACCCACATCGTGTTCACCAATAGTGCATCCTCCGGCACCTCCTCATCAGGTATTTCCATAATCACACCTTTCGCTTTTAGTGCGGCAATCTCTTCCATGTCCCCCATTGGTAAGAATTCTCTCCATTTGGAGCGCAGTATCTCGCGGCTGTTCCGAGAAACCTAAACATTACTCGCTCTAATTGGGCTACCGTTCTTGTCTAATATGCGTGAGGTATTCTACATTGCGTTCATGACGTAGTCATTCGAAACAGCTTGGTCGGCGGCGTTCATGGCATTGTGGTGATGTAATTCACTTAAACTCCTCACTACCGGTTCACCAACAACACGCGCTGTTCAGGTAGGGTCAGGGAATGTTGGATCGATACCTGAAGACCAGGAATGATCCCTTACACCGGGTCGGTTGCAATCGCATCTGCGCGTCAAGGTTATCTTCGATCAAACCAAAACCTGCACCTCTTAGCCTCTATGATGCTATATAGCGCTCTCGCGAAACCCCTGCAGTCCTTCAGAATGAAGGGTATTGCGGGTGAGGCCTAGTACAGGAGAGACCAAGGTAATCTTCGGTCGGTAGGTAAATACACTCGGGGACCCTCCCATCCCACACATTTATAGTGCACGACTATACAAAGTCGCTCCTACCTCTCCGGCCACGTCAATTCTTGGTCTAGTGAACGCTCGGTCAAGTAAGCTTAACCTTCCCAACAGGCATCCCCACGCAGCCAAGCGTGTACAGGTACTACCACAAGCTAGCTACACTTACCGAAGTCGAACTTGAGTCTTGTTGGCTTTGGGGGAAATTATCTGAGTACCGTGAGGCCCCGTGGGCCTCTGCGCATCGTCCTATCGCTAGCCCTATGTCTCTACACAAATACCTAATACGGCGAGTCTCAACGAGACAACCTCGGACGCATCAGATGGTGACCGAGGTTACGCGAGTACGTACGACTGGGTCTACGCTACTAAGTTCGATTGTACCAGAGGTGAATGCGAATCCTCGGAGTCCTCGCTCGGGGTTTATTAGGGCCAAACAAGACTCCTGCTCACTGAACCGAGGAAATTGTATGTCGCCACGCGCGTTCGCGTGCATTCCTTCACCGCGACGTTCCGAACCCAGTTCGAGTCGCTGTCGCCATGTTGGCTCGGGCCAGTTACGGGCGGTTCGCATCCTCACAGTGTTCTCGAAGGCCCATCTGAGTCTTCTTCGGTTTTTGTTTTCTGCGTCTTGCTCCACCCGCGCTTCCTCCGAAGGTGTCTCACTGCGATGTGTACGCTTACCGATTTGCTTTGGCTCATTATGCGGAAGCAGCACTCCAGCATCATCGACGATTTCTTTCACGGTATCAGCACTTGGATTCGCTCTGTTAACACTTTCCGTATCCCCATAGCCCTCTTTCAACACAACAGTGCTCGATGACTTTACATCGTTCTCCTCTAAAGCAAAGATGCTTGCTACTGCGACATCATCGCCAATGAGAACTTCTTCCGATGCTTGTGTTAGATCTTCATTCGGCTTTGCACCCGCTACTGACGATCCACAAGTTCCAGTTGCCTCAGCGGTTTCCCGTCGTACAAAGTGCAGTGACTCCAAATCAGCGTCGTCGACGTTGACCTCATAACAATCACAATAAACGACATGTTCAGCTACGCTCAGGTCAGGTACAAACTTAGCCGTGTGCTCATCCGGAAAAGACTTTACACCTTATCACGTCTTTAGCGTATTCAAGCACAAAACCAGTCTTGATGTTGCTGTGGTGTTTCTTTCACTGCGGTGAAAGAGCCATGTGGACATACGCTAATGCTCCAAACTTCAGGATGTGCGCCATGTCGGATTTTACCTCTAACATCATCTCATAAAAATTTCCCTCTGTGCACCTATACACGTGGTTCTTTGTATACACCGTGTTTCGTAGAGCTTCTGGCCACAGCCTGCGCAGAAACCCTGCTTGTGCCATCGTCGCTTTGGTCATTCCCTTCAACCACTGATGCGAGCTTAGCCGCGAGTTTTTCGGACCCATTTTCACTTGCTCTATGCCTTGTGAAGGTACCAGGCTTTCATTTCATCGTTGATAAATTTTCCTCCCTTATCAGTCAACACTTGCTGTACCCGATACGAAGTACTCTGACGTGCCTGTCTGCTTGCCGTTCGGTCCAAAGAACGTAAGCAGTCATTAGCTTGTTGACAACCGGGCTCTGCTGATCGCTCAGCAGGTGCACCGTGGCAAAACGAGAATAACCACCCATAATGACTAATGACGCTTCATTCCGAGTCCCACAGTCCTTGTCTGGGATGAACAAGACCGCGTACACAACTTGATTCGGTTCTTTGGTTACCCGATCAAGTTTCTTCTTATACGCTTTCCGCTTTTGCTTCCCCAGGTGGCACGCATCACACGTGTCGTCTTTTCGGTATGTTAGCATCATGCCCTGCACTAGCTGGTGCCATGTGTGGCGCAAACGTTCGTGTCAAAGACTCAACGGGCTCACGCCTTCTACGGCCGTGTAGTTACATAAATGTAGGCCCGCAGGTGGTCCGCCCGTTCGTTGAGTAGGACCTGTGACTTGAAATCCCCAAGTTGCCTCTTGTCGTACAGCAACGACAACTGGCCTCTCTCCTATCAAGACAGTGACGTTCTTCGTTGCAATGTCATAACTGAAGTCGAATACGAGCGCGTTCGCAAGTTCCGGCAAGAACAATCCATACTCAGCTCCTAGTATAAAAATACATCATCCACATAAATTTCAACTTGTTCTCCACGGATTTCTGTAATCAGTGCTACCGTTTCTACGCCCACAATGTGCGACGCAATATTAGGAGTCACTCCTCGTGCACTCCGTATACTCGCCGTGTCAAAAGAAAACGGCACAAAATCCGAGAAGTTTCCCGTGACATGAGAGTTTGACGCAGTGTCAAAGAACCACCACCCACCGACTCTAGGACTGTCTGATCACCGACTTCAGAAACCACCACCCACTGACTCTACGACGCTCTGATCACCGACTTCAAAATCTGCCTCAACACCTACTACACCATCATCATTCAGCCGTTCTTGTTCACCGTGTGGTTCATGTAGCTCTCCACGTACTTCAGTCGTCTCAACCGTCATCATTCCAGTCACTACTCCCTTGTCCACGCTATAGATATGTGTACTCGGTGGTGCACTGGCCGCTTGGTGTAGTGTACAGTTTCCCCGCGGCTTGTGCTTTGACTCATTGTGATCCGTGTCGCTCTGTTTGTTCGTCTTCTCAGGACAATTTGAATTGAGGTGTTTGTCACTACCGTAGACGTAACACTGGCGTGTTTTCGTTGACCCGTTAGCCTTCCTCTGCTCTCCTCGTTCCTGGTCGCTACCTTTGCTATTTCCTCCTCGATATCCACCATGGCCTCCATTCCTCTCACTGCGCTAGCCTCTGAACTCTTTCTGTCGAGTAGCCGCAGTAAGAAGTAATCCCCGAACACGCTTAGGTGTACACACACTCGGATCTGCGTCATAGTAAATCGAAGACTTCAGTCGCTCAAACTCAATCTGATCCAGTAAACTTTACAGCAACGTATCCACCATTGTAGTACCTGCGGTAACGTGCTACGATTCACCCAACTCGATCTTGAGATTACTATCTTTCAAAGATGGGGATTCGTATCTCCTCCTGTTGCGATCTTCATATTCCACAGCTCATTCTCCAAGCGAGGGATCGTGTAGGCCTTGATGGCTTCGTTCCGCTTTCCTTTGTACAAGTTGCAAATCTCTGTCCACATCTCTGGCCTCCTTGTTGCGTATTTGCTAGAGAACACCTAGCGGGACAGACGCACCAATCAAGCGCATGATCTTGAGTTGCTTCACCTCAAACACCTCTTGCTTCTCAGCACTGGCATTTGCAAGCATCGCCTTGGTCAAATCTCCAACGCCGATATCCTTGAGCTTGTTTTCTTTGAAGACGTTCATCATGACCCGCTTCTACGTCTGCCAATCTTTGCCGTTCTACTTCTTCGGCACCCCTTCGTATACGTCATCGGTTTCGACATACACGAGAAGGTTCCGCCACTTGTGTGATTTGGGTTCATAATCCTGTTGGAACACACACCGGTTCCAAGCACCTTAAACACCCGAGGATCACGTAGGATAAAATGAAGACTGAATTGATCTGAGCGTGCACTACGCGCTCTCCGATTTCCTACCAACACTCACGGGTTCAACCCCGTTCCCACACAGTGTCCTGATATCCTAGCTTCTCAACTTGCCGTTGAACCAGGTCTCGGATACACATTCCAACCTACCGTTGTTCAGACTACCCGTGAGCTGGCAGCGTGACCGCAGCACTATCAGTGAGCCAGTGTTGTAGCTGCTCCACTGACAACACTTCCCCCTACTAAAAACGTTATCCCCGTAAATCCATACCGTGTGCTGCAGCGAGTTCCTGCGCGGACACATCGTCCGCGTACTGAGTCAGAAAATGCTTAACCGCTGCAGGGGCATCTTCATAAATATTTGGACGGGTTCCACGAATTTTCCGTTTCACTGAGCCCACGCCACTTGACAAGAATGTCGCAACCGTCGTGTCGAACTTGATGAAGCTCTTCAACAACGTTGCCTTCACTGTTGTAAGCAACATACGCCAGCAAATCTACGGTGACTCCGAGTGATGAGTCCGCGTAGAACTTGAGCCGGCTGGTGTGGGCATCGCGACCATCGCCAGTCAACAGATTCTCCACTGCGAACACCCAATTGGAAACGGTAGCAACAACTCGACCGGGGCCACACCTCTTGGTGCGCAGCTTTGATCTGCGATGCGCCCGAACATCGGCGTAGAGCACATAGCCTCCATTAGCAAACTGCGCCATTTTGGCACCCCGCTTGGCAGCCTTGGCACGACCCTTTTTCAGTTCGGTTTGCCTTGAGGCAGCCAGCCGCTTGTGCTTCGATTCCAATGCGTTGCGCAGACGTGCAAACTTGGTAACGTTGGAGCCTCGACCATCCCAGGCACTGCGAACAGGTCAAGCGGATTGATAGCGCGGGGTCTTGTCATGGTCATAATTGATTATGCGCCATCGCGTGAAGCCAATGGTGAGTGATTCAATACCATTTGGACCAGTTTGATCACTCGCGGCCAGGCATCCGCTTGGAGCAGCCATTCTGAGAGCAATGTTCGTGCACATCGCAGCACTTCATGCATCACGACCTCCACGGTTCCATTTGCCCACGGACACCGCGGAGCCGTGAAGTGATGGTGTGCCCCGAGAGTTCTCTTCAAATCATAGATGGCATTTTTCTTAAAATGGGTTCCCTGGTCGGAAACCCACCCTGAGCGCCGCGAACCAGTCAAGTAAACCTTCGTACGTGGCGTCCGATATTGCTGCACGTGTGGGCAACAAACCAAACGGAGTTGGAAGTATTGTCTGTCAACACGACTACGTATGTTTTACCTGTCGCAGTAGGACCCATATGTAAAAGTCCCAGTGCAGAAACTCGTTGGGAGTATCAGAATGCATCGCTTCACCAAGCAGCCGCGCCACTGGTGCGCCACCCGATACACTTACACAGTGCAGACAGCGCGCGACTAAAGGCCGAACATCATCCACTAACCTGGTCCAAACGAACTTCGCGGTGATGGCGCTCAACGTGACCTCTACCGTTCGGTGTCCTGCGACGCCAAAATGCCCAATAACGCAGATACGGAGGCCACGTCCTCGGTCAACCACATTCATCCTTCTGTATCGCACACAATGCGGTCAGATCCCGTCATGAACGACGCCGGAGGCTGATCAGCGGCTTGGGCAACCTGGATCTCTTCCAGGCACCGCGGAGACGGTTAATTTCAACTTCCAGGATCGGCATTGGCCAGACCACCGGTACCACGCGCCTGTTGGTTTTCTAAACGCCCACGGTCATGCTGTGGTCGTCACCCTTAGGTACTATATGTGGCGCTGAGCACCACGAGCTGGAATGGCTTTCGTAGCAGAGCCCTGTATCCAATAGCATCCCACGTGCCGCATCAGAAACTTGTGATGGGCTGCTGAATACCGGTGGGATCGGCAGCGGACTAAGGAGGTTCCTGGCTTCAACTTGATGCGCATCGGAGGCATGTCGACCACCGAACCCGATACGAAACGTGTCGACATTTTCACGTAACCGTTTTTGCACTTCATCGAAAATCCCCGCTGAAGATCCTTTTGCTTTGTCTCTGCTATCCTCTTGTGTGATGTATCCATCACTGCATCAGGGTCTAATGTAGGTGAGCCATTTGGAACCGGAAAACAGACAGCACCTTCCGTTTCACCGAGACCTGATTCTTCTGGAGTCACCACGGGTGGTTGTAGACTGTAGATAAGAACGTTGATCTCCGTTGCGTTGCCTTCTAAATTACTGAAATTATATCCTGGTTAAATTGATTGCGCAGACTTGATTAATTTATGAGGATCGTAACCTAGGCGTTCCATTACTGCATCCGACAGGAACATGTCATCCATGCCCTCGGGCAGCGGTGCCTGTGAATTTAAACAAGCCGCGTTGCACAAGGCGAGTGTGCTACCGGGGCTTTCGAACTTCAAAAACAAATACGTTTCCTCCTTGATCGTAATCGATGCAGCTCCAACTCCACGCACTGCTTAGCCGGCGGCGCGGTAACCACACATGATGGGATCCCAGCTGTTGCTAGGAGAACGGGGGCAACCAGACGTGTTTTTGCCCCGCTGTCGGGCTTAATGTACGCGTCCACCGCATCCATCACATGGCACTTTAGCATACGCTTGTTGCCAGGCGTTTCCATCTTCGCCACACTAATTGATGTATCACGACGAATTTTTCGGCCAGTCTTCTGCTCGTAAAGCGAGTTAGATTCGCTACGTGCTTTTCCTGTAGGCATTGATAGTCAGCGTGCGTAAGACCCACACTTGAAACATGCGCGAACAGTAGCCGTGGCAGTTCCTGTCCCTGACGCCTGGGCACTCCGGCCGTTGCTGCTTCCGTTGTGAGAGCAGTCACTGCCAGTCTGAACTGTAGTTTTCTGGGCCTGCTCAGGTGGTGGCCGTGCCGCATTGTTGGGCGGGTGCTGATTGTTTCTCTTTCTGCTCCGGTTAAAATTAGTCAGGGTCGGCCTGGCAGTAAAGTGGGCCTCAACCCTCATGAGTTCTACTATTTGGGGTCTGAGCCAACGCAGAAACATCGGCACGTCCTACTTCAGCGGTTTCCCCGCTGGTCACTCGAGGCTGTCCTTGACGACAACCCGAAACGCTGGAGGTCCCAACGCCGCAACGAGATAGTCGACTGCACGCTTCGGATCCTCATGAACGATGCTCTCCATGTTGATTCCGTCTACAGCATCCTAGAAATCGGCAAGCAACCGCTGCATTCGGGACTATGCGCCCTGTAGCGACACGTCCACAGTGAGTGTGCGCATGGCAACGTCAAGTTGCTTGTAGGAGGTTAAGGTTGGGTTCCTTGCATCCAGAAAATAATTCTTCCAATCGTCCTCTGTCACAGCAAACTCCGGTTTAAACATCTCAGAACGGCAAATTCGCACCAGTCTGCTCTGCTCAATGCAAACACCAATTGGCATGACGAATACCTGTGTGGTGAAGTGATTTTTCACCCGTCGTCGAGGCTGCCTATAGGCCGAAGGTTAAGTATTTTCGCCGATGTGGCCATCTCGAACGTTGGCGAACTATGCCTGTGCGGTGAAGCAATTTCTGAGTCTACACCAAAGTATTTATTTGGTGACCTGAACCAGTCCGACCCAAGTTTGTACACGTGACACCGACCCGAAGAGGATCGCCGAGGAGGTCAGTGAGCTAAGGTGTCGGTCGAATTGACTTAGTTCTAGCATGGTAGAGGTTGTGACAGTACATTTTCATTCGATATTCGTATAGAGACCTTAGGGAGGACCGTTGAGCCCAGCAAAGCAAATAAAAATACAGAGTGGAATTTTCGGGGCCAACACAAGCGGCACACGGATTCAAGGAAGACAGAGGGAAGGAGAAGAAGAGGTCGGCGAAGTGAGCTGTGTGCTCGTGGCACGGACCTGGAAGGGCTTGGCAGCAGGGCTGCCGATTATGGCATGTGTGCAAGAAGTAGAGGACAACGCATCAATAATGACATGCAAGACAAGGAACACATAAATTATGTCGTTATGGTAGCATCATGTGAGGCCATGCTGTATTTGGTTATCGGTGAAGACCGTCAACAGTACGTACGTCCCAGTAGCTTGGGTTCTGGCGCAGGAAAAGAAGCTGCTCAAGCGTGATAGGGTGCAGGCTGTTGCGCTCGTGGCCGAACGTGACCCGAGTCATGCTGAAGAATCTCTCCAATATGTTCGAGGTGGGTGGTACACTTCGCAGCAGAGCATACTGCTGCTCTTGCTCAGCAAGCCGGCGTCGGTTTTGAAGGCGCTCAACGAAAGAACCCTCTTCTTCAGCATCATCACCGACAGCGTCCCGTACGGCACCAACCGCGAACGGGCGCAGCGCCGTCTTCTCGGCCCGGATCAACTTATTTCGTCTTACCCCGGAGCACGCGGACGCAGCCAGACTCAAAGTCGGGGCTGTGGACGATATCAGCACTGAGCCTGCATGGAATAGATGTTTCAGTTAGAATTTTCTAGCAATCATACCCGCACATCAAGCTTACCAAGGTACGAGGCGTACTGAGGGTTCTCAGCAATAAACCCGTCAAACCATTCGCGTACATCTAGCAGGTCCACATCACTTCCTTGGAGAGCCTTCGAAACAGATTCGACATCTTTCAGTTTTTTGTACATAGAGCGCAGGCGGCGGTTGCAAGCCGGAGCAGGCAGCATGTCTGCGATGTCGTCAACGTACTTGGCAAGGTGCTCTAGGAGCTGGAAGTACCGATGCAGCATCGAGAACGTTGAACTCCAACGGGTATATTGGCGAATTACAGGTCGAAGGTCTGTTTTAAGGCTAAAATTAAAATGAATTATAAGAAATAAAAACAATTACTAACTGAATAGCGTAAACAGCTCCACATAAGAAGGCTTTGCAGATTGAGTAAATGTCCGCAGCTTGATCATCAGCGCTTGCGCTTCAGCAAGGTCGATCTCGTGGTCTTCAAGCTGCTGCTGCACAGCTCGGTTGAGTCGGTGAGAGGCACACCTGACTAAGGGTATGCTCACTAGGGTAGCAAGCCGTCTGTTGACGCTACAGTTGTCACCGGAAATGAAGAAGCACTGGTCCAGCTGCTTGCTGAAGTCGCGTGGCAGCATGTCAGCGAGGTACTCCCTGTGCGCAACAGCGGAAAGGCCGTCGTCCTCCTCGTTCAGGAGAGGAGCCGTCCACAGAAGCGGACACTTTACCGTGCCGTCGACTTCGCAGCAGGCGAAACGGCAAGGTAATGCTCAGACATATGGATCCATCCATCCAAAACGATGCCAAAAATGTCCGGCATCTCGGATGCAATGGACCTCTCAACTGCCAAAACGACCCCTTCCATCGTAGCTCGCAACGTTTCCACACAGATTGGATCCAGAGTCGTGAAGCTAGTTTTAGATAACAAATAAACGTAATTCCGTTAGTATTAGTATACACATTTCTTTTCAAAATGTAGTGGCAAGTGCTTGACTCTCCGTCGCGTTGCTCGATTCTCGCAGAAAGAGAGGGCGGATTGTTCATGGCAATCTAAATTGCCATCCATATAGCGTCTGCGAAGTCCGCCGAACGTAGATCAACAACGATCCCGTTTCTCCCGTCATGGCTTCGAGCATCTCCGTCTCGAAACTGGGGTGCTCGCGCCTCACGTGCTGCATGAGGTTCGCCAGACCGTTGCGGCGGGTCTGCTTTCGGACCGTGCCGCAACGGCAACGAAAGTACTCGAGGATGACTTCGTCGTGGTCGTCGCGGCACGGCCGAAAGTAGAACCCATTAACCTGGGCGGAGGTGAAGCTTGTGCCGGCAGGGCGCGAAACGAAGACCATTGCGGGGTGGGCTGGGTGGGACGGGGAGTTGCTGGTGGTTTGCATAATGCCGAATGGGAGCAGCAGCTTCTGGTGAGTACTGGAAGCATCACGGTTGGTCATGACGAACGAAGTCCAGTTGGATCGAGACTGCTTAGTCAGGACTGCACAACAACCGTGATGGATACATTATCACATTTCGTAGGAAGTGAGCATAAATTATGACATGTAAGGGTTCTGATAAAACTTTGTGCACGGAAATACACAATCACTTTTCGTAGGAAGTGAGCATAAATTACGACATGTCGGGGTTCTGATAACATACATTATGCGTGGAAATGTATAAACATTATTTTTATGGCAATGCTATTTTCGGCAACCCTGCTTGGCAGGTGTCTGGGAAGGAGCCATTTCACCGCTGTAAACGGACGGGGTGATCTTCGGATCACCCGACCAGCCTACGCTCGACGAGCGTAGGTGTTGTTGGTGTGGGAATGGGAAGTTAACGATTTTGGCACGTCTGCCACACCACATCTGGGTCTGCGTTCCAAGGTTCAGTGCATCCACCCGACGTCTATGCACCATGTAGCTATCCATGAAGTCCTTTTTCTCCTTATTGGACCTCTCTCGATAGAGAGACAGGATGAACATATTCGCTCCAGTTGCTGACGTCACTGTCGATTCTATTGATGGAGGGCACTTTCATCACTGGCACCCCGGGTCCTTGCGCGCCAGCGAACAAGCCCCAACGCGCTTCAATGTGAGGTCGTACAGCTTCGGCCAGACTGTCCAGGCTTTGCCCTTGTTCGCCCATCGCAGCCTCTGCTGTCTTGAGAAGTCGGACCTGCTCTTCAATTTGTTTTCTCTGCTCCGCCGTTTGGTGTCATTGCTGTTCATGTAGCTCCAGCTGCAGGTCGTGTTGACTTTGCAGGTACTCTGACGACTTGGCGTCTATTTTGTGCTGCTGCTGGGTGGTCGGTCGCGGCTTACCCGATAAGCTCCAATACTAGCCGAAGAGCAGGTGCGGACGCACGCTTAGGGTGCAAGAGGTCCCGGAAGCGATCCCTTGCAAGGCCCTTCTCTTTGTTTGGCCGTTTTTGACGGATCCTGTTCGCGCTCGTTTTGACTTCTGCGCGCTGAATGGTGGGTTCGCGGGCGACCCGGGTGGGTTATGGGATGACCGGCATCCGGTACAGGGGTCGGAAAATTTGAATGCGTCGCGCGATTGGTTGACGATGGTACTGCACAAAGTTGCTTACAGAATAACAGGGTATTGAAAAGAAACAGCATAACGTGGGGCACACTGTGTGCTTATTACTAACCAACACGATTAGAGATGCTTAGCTGTTATGCACTACTATGACGTTAGATTGTATTACCATGAACTAAATATATTGGCTTTATATGTCTGGCAATAAAAATATTATCTCTATTGATAATGCCATTATGATTTTGCTCCAGCGATTCTCTAAGGGTAAATTTATTTTATGGACGGCTGCAATACCTGGGAAATTGAGCCAGTGGGTGGCTGGTTATTAGGATGGAGCGGAACGTACTGACGCTCGTTTTGGAGGAACGTTTGGCAAAACGTGGGCAAAGGTGCCCGACTCACCGTGGGTGCCCGGCATATTTGCCGTTCTGAAGAAAGACCCGACAACAGGCAAGACGCCAACGTGGACAGAATGGCTTCGCTCCAGAAATGCATCATTACCGGTACGTTGGGTGGTTGACTATCGGGATGTGAATTCGCAGACAGAAACCCCCAAGATCGCGCGACCTCATGCAAGGCTGCCGCTACTTTATACGCTGGATTTGGCGCATGGATACCGCCAGCTGCTGGTGGAGCTATCGAGCCACAAGTACACGGCGTTCCGGACGGACATGGAGACGTATCAGTAGTGCGTGGCCCCAATGGGGATGGTGGAGACGCTCATCATGTGGTCTCACCTGATGGTCGATGTGCAGCTAGACAAAGTCACGAAGCAGACATTCCTCCAAGGTTATCGCCGAGACTCACTGTCTAAGGATAGCGCTGCGCTCCCGAAAGAACGTGTGCTGCGATTCTGCGAGCCCATTGGTTGTTAGCTGCAAACTGCACTATTGACGAGGCGCATAAAGACCTGTGTCAGCGCATGCAGGAATACGCCACACACAGGAGAACTTAGCGCTGTGGTATTGACGATTTGCGTCTCGCTGTGAATGGGAAGTCCTATGCGGAAAACTGTTCAACCTGCGTTCACTTGAAGTCGAGCAGCCTGCGCAAAAATGGTATGCTGATGTCGCTACCGGTCCCGAGTGAACGCTGGGAGATCATGAGAATGACTTTCGTGACGGATCCACCCGTTTCTAGAGGTTCTGGTGCTGTGCTCGTCGTCGAGGCCTTCTCAGTTAGAGGCTGAAGAACGTGCCGACGCACTCGACGGCCATAGCAGTCGCCACAGCACACCTCATCGTTGGTGCCGTGTGAGAAATCATGGCCTGCCTCAGGAAATTGTGTGGCTTCGATTTCACAAGCTCCGTGATTATCGTGAAGGGTCTATGAACGTAGGGCGACTTGTCCTTCTGAATGCTGCCAATGGCAAAGTTTTGGTCGGCAAGCTGCTGTCCAAGGTGCCTGCGATTGACGTCCTACCGGGCAATGCCGACGAAGACATTCAGGTGATCGAGGTACTTGTCGAAAAGCGTCAACGGAACCGCCGTACTGAGTATTCGGAAGTGGTTGGGCCTGGACTCAAGCGAGAGCGCCTGGGGGTGTGAACCGGACGTTAATCATGTCTGGAACTAGTGTGTGGGGCCCGTATTCGGCAACAGAGCTTCGCTATTGTCCAGTAGTCGAGCCCTGATATTGATCGCAGTCTAAAATCGTCATATCACTCATTTGTCTCGTAACTAATACATCGCATCAGCATCGCATCAACAACACAACAACTACCAAGGTTCATCCGCGTTAACCTCCGCCTCTTCCTCTCTGCGGCGTGCCCAAAATAATACAGCGTTGGGGTAGAACCAAATCGATGCCGCAAGCGACCTACATTGTTGCAGGACTTGCCGGAAGCGGTTCAAATCGGGATTGCATGAAAGTAAATAATTATGGTTGGACATTATCGCAGGAAAAAAAACGTTTTGGTCAATAACGTTGCTTGACGTTGTTGTTTAGCGAATCCGAAATTATAATATTATAGCCCGCCATCTGCTCCTTCTACTGCCACTCGATTGGTACCCAGTTAAGCACTGTTGTCGCCACCAGTTTCGTTTTAGCGCAGCGAGTCCTAACACAGTTATGAAGGCACCACCGCCGCTCCAGCACTTATTCTCACCTGGTCAAGAACATGTCTAATGCTAACCTAACGGGCCCAGAGCGTAGAGCCATCGTTGACGAGCGCCTGAAGTTAAGCACGAGCGACGGGTTACCACGGGGAGCACTTGCTAAGGTGGGATGGCAAGGGGCCGTAAAGGCACATCCGCGCGAAGAGTTTCGAAGCGCTACACCTCTGTAGTGGGCCTACTTTGGCTCACTACTTTAGCTTACACGTTGCGCTACGTGTATGAGGAAGCGTAGGAGTTTATTAATAATTTGAATTAATTATACTTGAGTCCACAAGTATAATATAAATCAAATAAAACACCAAATAGGTAGTTTAAGGTAAAATGAGAACTGTATTGTTTGTGAATTGATCTTCCTCTAAAATCTGCTAAAAACTGTTTATCATCTATGAAAGGGTTGGCAGCGGCTGGCTGTCAGAGCCCCGCTAATATGCATGTCTCTGATTGGTAGAAAGATGCTGCTTTCTACCAATAGGATCTTTTGGATATGTGTGGACCACTCACTGTGGTGGTCCACTTCAATGTATCCATCGGTGTGTCTTACACCAATGTGAGGAAGTATCTAAAACCTTTAACAGATATTTATCTGTTAAACCATAAGTGACAAATGTCATGCACAAGTGACAGTTGTCACTTGTGACCGTTATCGTGCACAAGTGATTGTTGTCACTTGTGTGTGTAACCCCGTTACACCATCCCCCCGTTAAGCTTAGACGTGTCGGTCTCGACACGTCAATTAATATTGACTGCTTGTCAATTGTTTGTGCTGGGGTTTCCGTGCTCATCCGCAATGAGCACGATCAAGCTGAAGACCACCATTGCAACAGAGTGTAAACTCTCTGTTGCTGTGTACAATGCGCGGTAGCGCGAGGTGCGCCGCTACCACGGGGACAGACAACACAGTGTCTGTGTACGATTCTTCGATGTCGACCGCGTCTATGCGTCGACATCTCTAAGCGAATTTCTGTTGCTTACCGTGATCGGGTAAGCAAGCGCCAAAGCACTTCGAGTCCTTCTCGAAGTGGCAAGTATTAGCAACTCCACGCTGTTGCGGTGGAGGCTGGTGTCCGTGCGCCATGCGCACTGTCCGTCCAGGTGGCGGTGCATATTCGCAACCGCGACCACAACAGGTATACTATATGTATACCTGAGAGCTTCAATGATCTCCGTGCTAATTATCTAGCACGCGAGTTGTCAGGCGTTGTAGATTACTACAGCGCTCGCACTACCTTCTTGCTGGTAGTGCGTGTTGGGTTTCGTACTCCTTCACCATGTCCGGAACGTCTTCCATCAGGACGTTCCGTGGTTCCCACGTGTCGTGTTGGGGAGGGAAACCTCTCCAACGAATGCGAAAACAATCCGGACCTCGGATTGTTTTCCTATGATCAACAATTCGCTGGACGATCCAGCGAATTTCTCCGCGTGCGTCTCGCAGCGGTGGCGGAGGTGGTGGAAACACGCCCCGATGGTCAACGCCGTGTTGACCTTCATCTCGTGTTGCTCCACGACCAAGTGACGGTCGTGGAGTATTTTCAGAGCGCGGCGGTTGCCGCTCTGTTCCTTCGTGTCCCGGCTCTGGCGGTCTCCCAGACCGCCTTGAACGTGCCGGTCGGGCTGTAGGCCCGACTGTATTAACTGCTCCAGCGCGACTACGCGCTGGAGAGGGTTTCCCCTGTCGAGGCTGTCTCTTCGGGTCAGACGAGCCACTTGGCTCGTGCTGGAGGTATGGCTTTAACCGCCCGACATAAAATGTCGGGTGGAGCCGCATGCTAGACGGTATGTCTAGCGTGTATGCGTTACCGTGGCGTGCCATCACCGTGAATGGCCCGATGAAGCGCGGAGCAAGCTTGCTTGCTCCGAAATCCGAAACTGCATGTTTGGGCAGGTTTTGAGTAGATAACAAAACCAATGAATCCACGTTGAATTCATTTGTGTTGCCCCTGCCAATATTATCGGCGTTCAGCTTCTGTTTATCCACAGAAGCTGCAATCGTGTCCTGGACAAACCGAATTACGGCTTGTCTTTTATTGATAAAGTCAATCGCATCCGAGCTGAACTCGTTCAGCTCGCTCTCCGCAAGAGGCCCGGCCTCTGCGTGGTTCTTCGCGGTGTCTGCGCCCTGCGCAGACCCGTGGTCCTTGTTCCTTGTGGAGTCTGTGCTCTGCACAGACTCGTTTTCCTTGTTCTGGGGGTCAGCGCAGTGCGCTGACCCTTGGTTCTTCCTGCCAAGGTCTGCGCCCCGCGCAGACCTGGTTGTCGTGTTCCTTGTTGTCGCGGCTGACACTGTGCAGGTGTCAGCGGTTTTCTGCGGCTGCTGTATTGCAGTCGTAGATCCTCCCCCACTTAAAGTGGGAGCCATCACTCCGAGTAAACTCGGTAGACGTGGATGTCGCATGGCATTCACGTAGAACGGTGTATGCCCGGTCGAGGCATGCACTGAGTTATTGATGGCAAACTCTGCCATCGATAAGCACTCGCTCCATTATTGGAACGAGTGAGCGTAGCTCTTCAAAATGTCGACGAGCACGCGGTTCACGCGCTCGGTTTTGCCGTCCGTCTGCCGATGGTTCGCAGTCGATATTGGAAGCTGGCTCCCAAGAAGTGTAAACACTTCGTGCCACAGGTGCGCTGTGAAGCGCGGGTCTCTGTCCGACACGATGTCGGTCGGCATGCCATGGTGTTTGAACACCATGTCGACGAGCAGACGGGCCGTCTGTTTTGCGGTCACCTCTGCCGGCACCGCAGCAAGATGTACCATCTTGCTGAAGCGGTCGACGAAGACCACAACACCGGTGTTCCCTCCGCTGTCTGGGGGAAGACCAAAGATGAAGTCCAAAGACATGGACTTCCAACACTCCGACGGAGTCGGTAGTGATCGCAGTGGAGCCTGCGCGAATGGCGCAGGCTTTACGCGTTGACATACCTCGCAAGCACGGATGTACTTGCGCACCCACTTATACTGGTGGTGCCAGTAGAAGTCACGCGTGAGAAGGACGTATGTCTTCTCACGTCCGAGATGTCCCGCAGACGGGGCATCATGATACTCGTACATGATCCTGAGTCGCAGGTCATGGTCATTTGGCACGACAACGCGATCCGCGTTGTCGTCGACTGCATTGTAAAGCAGTAGTCCGTCGTGCACACGAAAGCGGTGTGCACGCGCTCGAAGGTGCTTGGGCAGCTTCTGACGGGACTTGTCAGAAGGCGCTGTGCCATAGGCCAGCAAGAGCTTCGCGTCCGCGTCGTGCGCGTACGCGGCCTTCACATCATCCAACAGAGATGATGTGGGTTTGCTCGATCGCATGGCGTCAATGGCATTGACGTCAACAGCTTCTGCATAGTCCGGCCGACGGGATAACGCGTCGGCCACCACGTTCAATCTTCCGGGTTTGTATTCGACCCGGAAGTTATACTCCGCAAGGAATGAGAGCCATCTCGCCATTCTTTGTGATATGTGTGGCGACTTCACTGCGGTACGCAGTGAAGCATGGTCGGTGTAGACCACAAATGGTCTACTCCCAAGCAAATACACTCGGAACTTTGCGAGTGCATACTTCATGGCAAGGAGTTCCTTGTCATGCACCGGATAGTTGCGCTCAGCTGGCTTCAGCTGACGCGATTGGTAGTAGACGACACGATCACGGCCCTCGTGATCGTGCTGCATCAACGCGCATCCGATCACGAAATCGGATGCGTCACACACTACGTGAAATGGGCGATCTTGGTCAGCCACTGCCAAGATCGGCGCCTCAGTCAAGCCCCGCTTGGCTGCATCGAATGTCTGCTGGCAATCGGGTGTCCAATTCCACACAGCTTCTTTCTTAAGAAGCTGTGACAGCGGGCGGATCTTGCCCGCATAGTCCTCCACGTACTTGCACAAGTACGTGGCCAAGCCAAGGAACTGCCTCAGTTCCTTGACACTTGAAGGCGTTGGCCATTCATTGATCACTCTGACCTTTTCCGGGTCAGGGCGAACACCATTCTTCCCTACGAGACACCCGAGGACGGGTATCTCGCTCGCCCCGAAGATGCACTTCTTCAGGTTCGCGTACAGCTTATGCTTTCGCATAAGCTCAAGTAGCTTCCGGAGATGCACCCTGTGCATCTCAATGTCGGTCTTCTCGTCCACAGCCCGGCTGTGGATGAATACATCATCGAAGTAGCTCGGTGCGAAGTCGCGCACCGAGCGCAACAAGTGCGTCACGCACCTGTTGAAAGTCGCAGGGGCGTTCTTAAGCCCCTGTGGCATTACTAGCCATTCCCAGAGCATGCCGCTTGGCGTGCTCACTGCCGTGAGAGGGATATCGCTCTCACGCATTAGAATTTGGTAAAACCCATCTCGCAAGTCGAGAGCACTGTAAACGGTGCTCCCGGCCATCGAATCGATGATAACATCTTTTCGCGGTATCGGCGTTTGTGCCGGTACCGTCGCATCGTTCAGCTTGTTGTAAGCATGAACGATACGCCATCCGCCCTGTGGCTTTTTGACACAGAACGTCGGAGCACTGTGCGGGGACTTCGATTCCCGCACTTGTCCAGCTTTGCGACGACTTTCAAAGAAGTCGTCGATCGCTTTGACTTGCTCTCGCGGCAGTGGCCACTGCCGCGTGACACAGTACTTCGTGCCCGGCACGAGATCAATCTCGTGCTGAATGCCCTTATCCTGCGGAAGCTCCGCAGGAATCTCTTCCGGGAGTACGTCTTTGTACTCCCTCAGCAATTCGTAATAGGGACTCGACTTCAGCGAGTCCCAACCTTGTTCCTCGAAGCGCTCTCGCTTCGTCTTCGCACTGAGAGTGTCTTCACTCTCAGTGGTACTTCCCATGAAGAGCTGCCTCAGCTCTTCGCTCTCGCTCGCCGTTCTTTCGCTGTCCGAAAGAACGACTTGCTCGATGCGTCCATCGTGCAAGTCGCGCGTGAAGCGCTTCCAGCTCATGGCTGGAAGCGAAGTCAACTCCGACGCCGTCGTCGGAGGACTAGCGAGTTCCATGTCACGATACTGGAATCCAGTATCGGTGCGCGTCAAGACGCTTAGCGTCTCGACGTCCGGCGTCACCGCCGCAGTCTGCCCAGCAGACTGCTCTTGTTGCGTCTCGGTCCCGGACCGAGACTTGCGCAGCGTTTTCCGCTTGCGCCGTCTTCTTGTTGTGCGGAGCCCGGCTCCGCACAGTTGTTCTTCTGGTCCAGGCCCGGCCGTGGACAGTTGTTCGCCGGCGGACCCTGTCCGCGGGCGCGCGCTATCAAGCCCGGCTTGACCGCATTTTCCTTCGTGCAGCCCGGCTGCACGGTAACGTGTCCCTTCGCCGGCAGACCCTGTCTGCGGGCGCGCGATATCAAGCCCGGTTTGATCGCATGGCGCTTCGTCGTGCAGCCCGGCTGCACGACAGCATGCAAATTGCGTCAGTGCGGTACGTTTCCAACCGCCCGCACTGTTTGCAGCGTCAACCCCCGGAGTTGACACGCCTTCGTCACCTCGACGCCATTCATTGGCGGAGCCCCTCATGACCGAGGGTGCGTCGGCTCCCGGAGCCGACGCGTCGTCGTCGACCTGACCTCTTCGGGTCAGGGACTGTCCCTTACACGCTTGAACGTGGGTGTTGGTTCCCGGAACCAACACATCTTTTTCTTCCGACGTCGGCAGCATTGCCGACGCGGGTTTCACTTGTGCGCGCCCTCGCGCACTCCTTGGGCACTCCGGGACAGCGGCATAAAGCGCTGTCTCGACTGGTGAGCCGCGCGCACCTGCTGGTGCGTGCGCTGCGGTAACAGGGCCATCGCTCTCTGTTCCGCTGTCGCGACCGAAGCGCACGAGCGTGCGCTTCTTCCAGTCAATTACCGGATCATGCCGTGCAAGCCACGGCATGCCCATTACTACGTCGAACTTATCGTCCAGGTCCAGGACGATAAAGTGTTCGACAAACACCCGTTGTTTGTACGAGAAGCGCACGTTCACGACGCGCTTCTCGGTCTTTACGATGGCACCTGTTGCCAGTCGTACCTCCAGAAGACTTCGAGGTGTATCTACCTCCTCGAAGTCAAGTCTCGGCAGGCTCCGTAGTCGAACAAAGTTGTTCGACGCGCCTGAATCCACCAAAGCTCGAAGAGAGTCACTCGCTCTCTTCGCGTAAACCTTCAAGATGACTAGGTTTGGCCTGTCATCTTGTTTCTTGCAGTGAGAGCTGGTCTCACTGGGGGCTGCAGTCCTCAGTGTCGCGTGCCCGATGTCGGCACGCGCGACTGCATTACCAGTAGGGCGCCCCGCGCCTACTGGATGTTCGCGTTTTTTGTTGGTCCGCGGCGATGCCTAGCATCGCCACGACGGCCACCTCCAGGGGGTATGGGAGCTGTGCACTCCCGCGCAAAGTGACCGATCCTTCCGCAACGGAAGCATCGCACATTATTTCCGTGCTGCTGGTGACCAACAGCCGTTGCATTCGAGAGGTCCATTGGTTCCGGACCTCCCGTGCTCACTACCGGGCGCGGTTGCGACCTCGGCACGCTCGCATGCAGTTTAGCCTGCCGCAGGCTAAACTCTTCTTGCATTGCGAGAGTAATCGCAGCTTCGAGAGTACTCGGGTACTCTCGGAAGAGATAGGTCTTCACGGGCCCATCTCTAAGTCCCTTCATGAACGTGACGACCTTGGTCGCCTCGTCAATCGGGTTAGTCACGATATTTGATACCAAATATCGTGCGCGCTGCGCGTAAGCATGGACGTCATGCTTACCCTGCTGAAGGTCGAGGAACTCCGCCCTCGACCGGAACTCGTTTTGCGGGGGCTCAAACGCTTGTTTGAGCTCCTCTTTGAACACTTCGTACGTGCTGAAGCACGTAGGATCGGAGAGTCGGCGTCCATACGCCCAACTCCTTGCGCGTCCGCCAAGGCAGGACATGGCGAACGCGACCTTCGACAGCGGGTCGACGATGCGTCGAGCCGCTATGGCTGTGTCGAGTTCGACAAGCCATCGGAGGAGAGGCTCGCCCTCTCTTCCCACGTAATTGCTTACGCTCAACTTTAATGGTTGAGCACGCGGTGTCGTCCCTGACGACGCCGTCACTGGGGAAGCAGCATCACGCTGCTCCTTCATGATGAATCCCAGAGCAACACCATGTTGCTCCGTCGGCGATAGCGTACGCAGCATTGTAGCTATCGCCGCCTCCCCAATGACTGTTGACAGTCGTTGGATCTGACAGGTGGGGGCAGTCCGCGCGTGCAACATGAGTTGCAGGCGTATTGGAGCTCTCCATGGGCACCTCCGTGCTCATGTGGTTCTCGGCTCCGCGTTCGTACACCTCGTACGAACGTCAAGTAGTCGGTCGTTGGACGGACTACAAAGTGCTACCAGGTGTAGTGGGCCTACTTTGGCTCACTACTTTAGCTTACACGTTGCGCTACGTGTATGAGGAAGCGTAGGAGTTTATTAATAATTTGAATTAATTATACTTGAGTCCACAAGTATAATATAAATCAAATAAAACACCAAATAGGTAGTTTAAGGTAAAATGAGAACTGTATTGTTTGTGAATTGATCTTCCTCTAAAATCTGCTAAAAACTGTTTATCATCTATGAAAGGGTTGGCAGCGGCTGGCTGTCAGAGCCCCGCTAATATGCATGTCTCTGATTGGTAGAAAGATGCTGCTTTCTACCAATAGGATCTTTTGGATATGTGTGGACCACTCACTGTGGTGGTCCACTTCAATGTATCCATCGGTGTGTCTTACACCAATGTGAGGAAGTATCTAAAACCTTTAACAGATATTTATCTGTTAAACCATAAGTGACAAATGTCATGCACAAGTGACAGTTGTCACTTGTGACCGTTATCGTGCACAAGTGATTGTTGTCACTTGTGTGTGTAACCCCGTTACAACCTCTGTTGCTGTTGCAGATATTCCAGGAGGCTAGTGGACCAGCCGGATTTAGTCAAACAGCGAGAGGAAGGACCGCGACCAATTCCACGCGAAAAACTTGCGAGTGTCCCGGACGAAGCTAGAGCTGTAAAAAGGCGTGTCACGCACGCGGCGGGGGTCTCCAGGCCTCTTGTGAGGCAATCCGACAAGGAGGGAATGTTGGCGCGCCGGACGACGTTCATCAAGTCAGATTTAACCAGCGAAAATAAGCTTCAACGTGTCGAGCACACGCTATCGTTCGCCGACGACAGAACGCTACAGTTCGAGCCAATGTATGAAACGGTGCATGTGGATGAGAAACGATTTTGCGTCGACCGCAATAGGTGCTCCTATCTCATTTTTAACGGCAAAGAGGCGTTTCGCCCCAAAAACCATGTTCTGGTAAGTCTCTGTATTATATAATTTGTTTAAAATCTCTAACCTCTAATAATGCGTATCGATGTCTGGTCTTTCGTGAAGAAGTACGAGGTTAAGCGGCGAACTAAAGATAGAGCTAAAGGGGCGCAGCGCACGCGCAACATTGACACGATCAATCGGGATGTGTACAAGGAGCACCTGTTGACTAAGGTCTTTCAGCTATCTAGAAGAAATGGCCGAAGAAGTGCCCCCTCAAATTCACCTTCGTCAACAGGACAATGCGGAGCCACATGTGTCTCATTCGAAGGCAGACTTTGTTGCAGCGGTCACGAAAGGAGGATGGAACATCAAGTTGCATAGTCAAGCACCCAATTCGCCCGACGTTAATTGCCTTGACATAAGTAATTGCAACTGTTAACCTGTGGAACGAACGGTACACTAAGTTGTAAGTTGTGAAGTGAAGTGAAGTGGATTGGTCTTTGGTAGGTTGGTTTTACGTAACCAGTTGAAGTTCTGCAAGGCGGTTTGAGGTATGCGGCACAACCTACTGGCTCTTCGAGCATCTGTCTACACTGCGCTAACACCTCCCCCGCAAGCTTGGCAGTCTTAACTGGTGTGGGTGATCCGTCCACATATACCACGCTTACTAACGAGTTCAGCGCGTATTGGTGGCTTTGTGAGTCGATCAGCAGGGTTTATGCGCGTCGACAGGTACTCCAATGCCATGTAGCCTTTCCGCCACGCATCGTTTTAGTGCGTGGAAGCGGATATCGACTGCCTTCTGCGCATCTGAGTTCCCTCCTTTCATGTTGTGTTTGATTACAGGCTGGCTATCGACTAACAGCGTCAGGTCGATCGCCGTCGGCTTTGTTTTGAACACCTTGACTTCGGTATCCTCGCAGCCAATGTCCGGGTCAACCCTACCAGACGCTTTACGTAAGTGTAGCAGCTACGCTACCAGCTCTCGGGAAGTCTGAACAACGGTACAGTCTTAGGAATAGTCTACGGTAGTCTTAGGAACAGCCCCAGTCAAGGAGGGCGTCCCTGGTAGCTGACACGGTAGGAGCAGCAAGCTTGAGGAATTTCCATAAATAAGTGGTTTTCACTGAAATTTGTCAAATCGATTTGTAACACTGCAAAGCACTGACTCAGTGGTAGTAATGTAGTGGTACTACTCGGCGCATATTCGTACCAGGAGCTACTAGTAGCGGCTCGCCCTCGGGCTGTCAGTGCCTGTCATCCTACAAAGCCGTTTCGGCATCCTTCATGGCACCAGCACTTCGACACTCACGCAAAAACAGCCCGTCCGTCCTTAAAGTCCCAACGTGTTGGCGATGCCACACCAAATTAAGTGTGCCGTCAAAACTAAAGCGGCACCTCTTACGCAAGACTGGATTCGGACCAAAAGCGGATGCTCTTCAAAAAGAGCAAAGGCGGCTTATAAGCCGCCTAACCAGCAAGGTGTGCACCAATTGGATAACGTGGGCTAGTGGGAGCAGAAGTGGGGAGCGAAGACGAGGAGAGCAAGGACGAGGAATGCAAGAGCGGTTGCGAGTGACGGATACTGCTCGTCCGTCGAAATACGTGTGGGTAACTGGGGCCGATAACCACAAGCGCGCAAAGGGACTAGCCCGCGTTGACTGGTCAACTATCGTTGACCTACGCTAACTCGGGAGATTTGTAGTACTAGTAACTGTAGATAATTAGGATAATATGTCATATTTTCAACAAGAATGCTACAGTAAAACTACTAATGGTGTCGCAAGCTCAAAAATGGTCAGTGCTCATTGTAACAGAAATTGCTCTAGCGAGCCCTCTTTTGGTCCGATTTCTTCTCTACGCATACAGTAAAACGCTCGTAACTTGTCACGAACAGCCGAACATTGTAATTAATTGCCGGAAATCGAGTATTGTGTAGTATACCCATGTAACGTGGGATAAATTCCTTGATAGTAATGAGTTAGATTACACTTTTAGTATAATACCCAGACTACTAGATGGGTGAAATGCAAATCTATACAAGCTGAAGTGCATCGGCGAGCGTCGTGTTAAGATGTGTGACTTCGACTGTTGATATCAGCTTTCGCCTAGCTCTTGTCACTGCGAATGCACCATTGGTTTCCTCCCGTTGCCTTCCTGTGCTTGTGCTTTGGTTTTGTGTCAGGTTTGAGACCTCGTTTACCTAGCTCTGGTGGCACTGTCTGAATTGGTGGGAGACGCAGACCGGGATCTTACTCCAGGGTCCCGTCCGTCGGCCAAGGCCGAAATGACACCATGTACATCCCAATGATCTGATTGATGGGCATCCGTTTGGCGTCGTAAAGTCTGTCGAGGGATTTCCCTTCCTTCATAGCTGCCGCTGTCGCGTGAACACCCGGAAATTCTTTGTCTCGCCAGTTACCGCAAGTGCATTCACTACCCGGCAGGTCAGCCAGGCGCCACGGCCTGCAATGGTTACTGGTCCGAGAAGATC
Source organism: Phytophthora cinnamomi (assembly GCF_018691715.1). Lineage (NCBI taxonomy): Eukaryota > Oomycota > Peronosporomycetes > Peronosporales > Peronosporaceae > Phytophthora > Phytophthora cinnamomi. The sequence continues at coordinate 101,306 of NW_027150978.1, read as the reverse complement.
TGATGTTGTACGCGCCCTCTAGGCAGGGTGTCACTGTGCACTGGTCGCTTGGAACGAGTAGCTTCGTCCGCTCACCAGCAAGAAGTGGAACAAGACCTGCGCCTGGACGCTTGATCAGCCAATTTGAAGCCTGTTGTCTCTGCTCCGAAACTAACTCACTGAGCTTCCTGAAGAACATTGTCAATGCCTCTAGCGGTTTCGCACTTCGGCAGTTATTGTCAATCCAGCTGCTTGCTTGTTCTGCATGGTTGGATGTTGTCTCGTCGTAGGTTGGAAACATGAAAGCTTCTTGGCACTTGTGCTTCACCCAGTAACATTTATCGATCCCGTTCAGGTGCTCCGCAGCGGCGGGCTTTGTCAGGGACAGCTCCTTAGCGAAGACTTTGTAGTCGTTTTCACAATCACTTCGGGCCATGTTGTTGATCAACCCACGTTCCTTTCTGGCTAGAGAGATGCCCTTTCGATTGATATTCTCTTCGATGTGACGTAATCAAAACCAGTGCCCAGCACCTCAGCAACCGCGGTCAAGGGACCTCTTCTGGTGGTCAAAAAGAACCGTAAAACTCTCCAAATCACCCAATGCTATTTTTTAGGACAGTCAGTAGCCACTTCCAGTTCCCATTGTCCTCCGTAGGGATAAGAGAAAACGCAAAAGGGAGAGTGTGGTTGTTGTAGTCCTTGACTGTGGCGACCAGATAAACACCATAATCGTTCATCTCGCTCTTGCGGTGAGCTCCGTCTATACCATACAGACGCCTCGCCATTTTACGTACCCGGGTACCAATATTGGGGATAAAGCAGGCCCTTTTAAATGTCCCAAGACATTTTTTTTCAAAATTCGACGCCGACCCTGGGTTTTATCTGCCATTAACTTCAGATAAGTCTCCAGTTTCTGGTAGTTGACACATCGCTCGACATGGTTGGCTTCATCAACCACGCGTTTGATCCGTGAAATTGCAGAGAGGCTGACTTTGAACTCCTTGGAAACGAAAAAATCCGAAATTGCCGCCCTTGTCATCTTGTCGGTCTTGACGTCGTAGAGTGGGAGCATTTCAGATCCCACAAGATGAGTTAGCTCCAAAGTACTGAGTGTGGTGTTTCTCTTGTCCTTCAGAGAACGAGGGATGGTTCCTTCCGCTACAGGGCGGCTCGAAAAACCCACGCACTTGATGTGGTTGTGGCTGAAGTTGACTCGCGTAACTTTCCAGAAACCCTCTGTACCTGAAACATTAATTGAAAATGGGCAGAAAATGACCTCACATTTTGCTTGTTTGTCGAAAATTTGCTGCCCATTTAGCTTCTTGCACACGTACTTGGCGTTTCCGAGACTGTCACGCTTGCTACTAAAACGCTCAACTTTTAGCTGAAAGCCGACCACTTGCGCAAATGCCTTGCACCTAGTCTGAATTGCCTTTTGAGTGCCGTGATACTCGGATCCAGTGTTACCTCGACGATCGCAAGCGACGCCATAGTCATCCAGGCTTGAGTCGTTTGCTGTACAGGTACGTCGGACCGCAGCAACCCCATAGACACAGCCATCGATAGATCAGAATCATCCTCCCGAAATCTCTCGTCGCGGTACACCTTTTTGGTCGTGATCGAACGCATTTTGGCGTTATTCAGACTGGCTGATGTTAGAGGACAGAAAATTAAGAATGATTGAATTGTGAACGCGTCCAATAGAAGATAAGAAAGCGAGCCTGTTGATCTTATTATTAGAGTATAGTTAATCATTTCATAAGACGTAGAAGCTAGAGAACTTTGATTGTATGTGATAAAAGTGTGCTCTGTGTAACATCACTCGTGTCATCTAATCTCTTTCGGAAGTAGTAGTTGGCTTTCGACTATGCCTTCTTATGATTGCATAAGTATTACTTGTATTTCTAATGATATCAGTGAATGTTGTTAGCTTTTCACAATATTTTCTTTCCTGTGAATTTCAGTGGACATCGCTGATTTATTAAAATTCCTCCGTGCGCTTCCCCACATTCATTTGAATACACTACTATTTTTTACCTTTGAAGACCCAAGTCAAACAGGGATCCAAGAATTCTTTAGTTCCTGGAGACATGGAGTATTCGCCAAGAGACAACCGCACGTGACTGATCTGCTCCACTGTGGTGTGGTGAGAATCGGCGGAAAGATGGCCAGTTCGTCCAGCTGCCGCCTGGAGAGCTCGTCACCGCCTCCCCATTGGACGGACATCACTGTGACCGTCTCTTGTGCCATCGTTTCTTGCGTCAACACAACGCGAGAAGTGACTTGAGCGCCCAGTGCTGAAACCTGAGCACATTGTGGCCAGGTTGAAGTGGTCCAATCAGTTTGTGGGACATAGACGCCAACGGAAAAGTGTGGTGTTCTCTGACGAGAAAAAAAATAACCTAGATGGCCCTGCTGGCTACCAACACTATTGGAGGGATCTTAGGAAGGCGAAACAGATCTACTCTAACGTGCAGTCCGGCAGTGGAAGTGTGTTCGTGTGAAACGCTTTTAGTGCGAAGGGGAAGTCTGAGTTGGTTTTCCTGGAGAGCAAGCAGAACGCCGAGAAATACATCACCGCGTTGGGCGACTACCAGTTTCCGTTTGCGCACCTGTATCACGGGCTAAACTTCCAGTTCCAGCATGACAACGCTTCTATCCACACGGCGAGAGCCGCCAAGTGGTATTTAGAGGATCAAGATGCGCGGGTAATGTGGTGGACTGCTAAATTTCCGGACTTAAATCCTATTGAAAACTTGTGGGGGATCTTAGCGCGAGCTGTGTGCGCTAACGGCAAGCAATATGAGATCAAGGCGGGCCTTGTCAAGGCCACTAAGAAGGCATGGAACGAAATTCCGACGTCGACGCTTGTAAACCTTGTCGGATCGATGAAAAAAAGGCCTACCGGCTCCAAGGCCATAAGACGAAGTACTAGAGCACCTTGGGCTACCTCGAAGACCAATTAAAAAAACATTGAGAGAGGAGTTAAATGCATTCATCGGTTGCTTGTCTATCATTTTCGCGCTTTGTACAGACAGTAAAAGTCAGGTTCGATACTGTAACTCACCACCCAAGTGTCGGATTCAAGCAAGGCACACCGCAAATATACCACCAGGGGTTGCTTATCATTGGGTAAAAATGATAGTTTCATTAGCGTTGCTTTGGTAAAAAAAATGTGACTGAAAAAAACTTTTTTGCGTATCATTTACGCGCGCACTGTAGTTGCACGCGAATCGCAATACCAGTAACAGCAACAGCAATATCAAATTAGGCTCGTCACTTTCGTGAAGGACATGACAACGCGACAAAGGAGTCGACAGTTTACTACCTTCCTCGCCACATGTACCATGCTGTCTCGATTTGATCGGAACTCTGCAATATTTATATCACTAGACCACAAGGCCACGCGCACACAAAAACACACCCACATGTCGCGCCGCCAGCACGCACACCACGGACCTCCCGCACGCATCTCTAGCCTCTCCCGACACTCACCCGCGCAATCTCCACCCGTGCCGACCCTCCGCTTGCGTTTCCGAGCCCTACGGCGGCCGCAACGAGGCCCACCAATTTCGACACCTTGTCGGTCGTTCCGAGCGTTCCGGCCGCTGTGTCGGCATGGCGGTCGCCTCACGACCCACCCGGGTCGCCCACGAACCCACCATTGAGCGCGCAGAAGCCAAAACGAGCGCGAACAGGATCCGTCAAAAACGGCCAAACAAAGAGCAGGGCCTTGCCGGAGATCGAATCCGGGACCTCTCGCACCCTAAGCGAGAATCATACCACTAGACCACAAGGCCACGCGCACACAAAACACACCCACATGTCGCGCCGCCAGCACGCACACCACGGACCTCCCACACGCATCTCTAGCCTCTCCCGACACTCACCCGCGCAATCTCCACCCGTGCCGACCCTCCGCTTGCGTTTCCGAGCCCTACGGCGGCCGCAACGAGGCCCACCAATTTCGACACCTTGTCGGTCGTTCCGAGCGTTCCGGCCGCTGTGTCGGCATGGCGGTCGCCTCACGACCCACCCGGGTCGCCCACGAACCCACCATTGAGCGCGCAGAAGCCAAAACGAGCGCGAACAGGATCCGTCAAAACGGCCAAACAAAGAGCAGGGCCTTGCCGGAGATCGAATCCGGGACCTCTCGCACCCTAAGCGAGAATCATACCACTAGACCACAAGGCCACGCGCACACAAAAACACACCCACATGTCGCGCCGCCAGCACGCACACCACGGACCTCCCACACGCATCTCTAGCCTCTCCCGACACTCACCCGCGCAATCTCCACCCGTGCCGACCCTCCGCTTGCGTTTCCGAGCCCTACGGCGGCCGCAACGAGGCCCACCAATTTCGACACCTTGTCGGTCGTTCCGAGCGTTCCGGCCGCTGTGTCGGCATGGCGGTCGCCTCACGACCCACCCGGGTCGCCCACGAACCCACCATTGAGCGCGCAGAAGCCAAAACGAGCGCGAACAGGATCCGTCAAAACGGCCAAACAAAGAGCAGGGCCTTGCCGGAGATCGAATCCGGGACCTCTCGCACCCTAAGCGAGAATCATACCACTAGACCACAAGGCCACGCGCACACAAAACACACCCACATGTCGCGCCGCCAGCACGCACACCACGGACCTCCCACGCATCTCTAGCCTCTCCCGACACTCACCCGCGCAATCTCCACCCGTGCCGACCCTCCGCTTGCGTTTCCGAGCCCTACGGCGGCCGCAACGAGGCCCACCAATTTCGACACCTTGTCGGTCGTTCCGAGCGTTCCGGCCGCTGTGTCGGCATGGCGGTCGCCTCACGACCCACCCGGGTCGCCCACGAACCATTGAGCGCGCAGAAGCCAAAACGAGCGCGAACAGGATCCGTCAAAACGGCCAAACAAAGAGCAGGGCCTTGCCGGAGATCGGGACCTCTCGCACCCTAAGCGAGAATCATACCACTAGACCACAAGGCCACGCGCACACAAAACACACCCACATGTCGCGCCGCCAGCACGCACACCACGGACCTCCACGCATCTCTAGCCTCTCCCGACACTCACCCGCGCAATCTCCACCCGTGCCGACCCTCCGCTTGCGTTTCAGGCCCTACGGCGGCCGCAACGAGACCCACCAATTTCGACACCTTGTCGGTCGTTCCC